>NC_135961.1:6725470-7393104 GCF_053455715.1 Rhinoraja longicauda | reverse complement strand
TGAATTTTAAACATGTTAATTGCACACAAGTTTCCTTTGTTTTGAAATTGTATTGCATCCTGATTAGCTGCTTGGTTGGGTATTGCTAGAAAATTCCAGGGGATAATGTTTTCTGGGATAGGAAAATCATATTGGTAAAAAAGAGTGCATCAATTCTGAAAAGGGGAATGGTGCACTGTTCTGGGTCAATTTTGTTGGAGAGCCAAGATAAATTGTATTAGTTTAAGGAGCAAAATAAGAAGAGGTAATTTGTGAATTGATCAGGGAATTAAACGTAAATAAATGTGCTGAGACAATTTGATAACCAAATATTTGACTGGCTCTGGGGAAAGTGAGCAGGGAAAAGGAAATGGAATTCTTAAAATGAGGAGAGATCTAAAGAAAATGGTGAATATTACCTAGATGTAATATTGAAAGAATGAGTTAAATACGAATTAGTACGTCAGGACTACTCCATGTTGAAAATTAATTCCTTTGTATAAAAATGAGTACAACAGATTGGAATAAGGTAGATTTTTCCAAAGATGACTGGTCCAGTTGACGTAAAACAGAAAGACAGCATTGCAAACAAGACATTTCCAATTTTAGAAAAACTTGATATATTTAGTTAATTATAAATAGGTCATTAAAAGGGAGATCACAAATTACTGCTTAAATATATGGCATTTAAAAGGGGATAGTCAAAAGTGTATTGGCAAATATGAGGCAAGACCTTCGACCCATGGATGATAATTATATAGAAAGTGAATGGAAATTGGTGGGTGTACCTAATACAGATGGCATTTTGTATTGGGGAAGAGAAAACTTGAACTAATTAAAAACGAGAGTGAACCATCATAATACATACGGGGAAGAAATGGTGGGGAGAATATCATTTGAAACACTGGTGCTAAAATTATGAAGGGTTGTTATTAATATTTTCCATGCATTGCGAGATTTAAACTGGGGGACATATTTATAATGGTAAGAAAAGGGAAAATTAGTGCAGAGAAGAGGGGTCTCTACCTGAAACGTCACCTATTCCTTTTCTCCAGAGATGCTGCCTGACCTGTTGAGTTACTCCAGCCTTTTGTGTCTATCTTCGGTTTAAACCTGCATCTGCAGTTTCTCCCTACACATGGTAAATTAGCTTTTGACTGGGTTGTGATGCTGTTCAATGCACTGACAAGGTTAGTAATTTAAGCAAAGATATCACATCAATTAAGAATGGATTAGGGTTTAGGTGATTGAAGGAAAGGTTGCAAAGGGAAATATGGAGAGGTAAAATTGTATTCCTGCTAATGTGAAGGATTTATTTATTTATTTAGAATAGTGGGGCAAATGATCTACTTTAAAGTCATCAACCAATTTTAGATTTTCTGAGGATAGGAAATGAGTTGCTACTCGGAATGCATTGAAATGGCTACAACTTATTATTAAAGCCAAGCTTTAAATTATTTGCAGTGTGCCAAGAGATTTGAAGAACTACGAAGCAATGGAATCATGCCCCATATTTGTGATGAAAACAAGTGTGAAGGGAGTCCATCTAAATCATTGGCTACATATATTAAATCATCGTTTTTGGACAATGAAGATGATGAAAAATCTAGGTTATCTGTAATGCAGAATAGCACTTCCATATCAGGTTGGTTATGTCTGCGGGATGTTTATTTATTAATAATATTTCAAAGTACTTCTTCATTAACTGATACTTTGTAGATATTCAATTAAACTAGCAGAACAGATTTAAAGCATTTACATCATTTATTTGGAAACCAAAGAGGATGAATTAAAAAGTATATATTTTTGCTGAAAACCAGGAAGATTTTTGTAGTTATTTGTGGCTTGCTAAGAAATGCCCATAATCTATCTAAAATCAAGATTACAGAAGGCCATTTAGCTCTTGACTTTTTCAAATAATTATCTCAACAGCATTGCCTTTTTCTTGTCTGGCTCTGGAGATTTTCCCTTTTTAATTGTATAAAATTCCCCTTTGAATATCATTTTTGAATCTTATTCCAGAACCCCATCAGACATTATAAACTAGACCACGACAATTTATTAAATTAAGAAATATTCTTTTAATTTCTCTCATGGGTTTTTGGCAGCTATGCCAAATTTGTCTGATTCCAGACCATCCTACCAGTTTTTCTGTACCTGTTATTATCACATCCCCACATAATTTTAGCTTGTGGGTAGCGTTTGGATTGGTATTCCATTACAGGATGATTTGGCTTGAACTAACTAACATTCCAGAAATATAAGTTTCAATGCCATCAGAACAGTTGTGCAATTGTGAATTCCCCTCATTAAATAATCTGGAATAAAGTCTGTGGTGATTGCTGTAAAAATGTATCTATTTTACTAAATTCTGTCATGGAAGTAAATCTGTCATATTTGTCCAGTCTGATCTCTCTGGGTACAGATCCACTGTTTAGTTTAGGTTTAGTTTAGGGGAAATTTACAGAGCTCAATTAACCAACATGGGATGTGGGATGAAACTGGAGCACTCTGAGGAAACCCACATCGTCACAGCGAGAATGTACAAACTCCATACAGTAATGTAAAAGATTTTTAACTGCCCTTAGAAAAGACCAAACTAGTTATTTAGCTCAAGGGTCAGTAGGGATGGGCAATAAGTGCAGGGTTTCCAGCAGCGACCATATCCCATGAAAGGTCACAACTCATGTGAGCAGATGATTGATGGGCTGATGGACTCAGTGGGCCGAAGGGCCTGTTTCCATGCAGTGTCTCTAAACTAAACACAAGATTAGACCAGACTAATTCAATGCCACACACACTGGGGGAGGGATGATTCTCCTTCACATCCCACCAGAGCTCAATGTTAAGATTTTCATTTCTATTTGCTGTCTTTTCCACCCTCTATAAAATAACTTTATTCCGTGCATTTGAATATGGTGATAGTATTGTCATTGATCAAATGAAGGTCATTGATGACTTGCAACGTATATCCTGGATTACCAAAATTTATTTTAATTAATGAGGGAAATTTGCTTGTTGAAAATCCTCCATTTGGTTTACTGATTTGTTGCAATGAATTTTGGCTCACTATAACTTTATGGCAATTTCAATATTTTTTAAATATTCAAGGGCGAGCTACTTTGACTTCAGGAAGAAATTGCACTCTAAAAGAAAATGGTTCAACGGATAAAGGTGAAGACAAATTGGATGAAAGCCAAGGGTAAGTAACAATAATGTGTCTAAAGAGAAATAATCAGACCTCATTCAGATATACACATTTCCTCTTAATGAAAAAAATGTAAAAAGTAATTTCAGCTGTTTAAACTAATCTCATCAGCCTTCACATGGTCCATCCATCCCCTTGCCTATTTGGTGGTCTTTGGTTCCTCTCCATCTTGAAGCAATATAAATAAGTAAAAGCCACCTCAGTTTTTAATATATTTGTTGAAAAAGGAGCCGTCTAGAAAATTAAAAATGCTAAACATTAGCACAACTGAATTCCTTAAGTTCATGGTTATTCCTTAAATTTAATTCCTTAAATTCCTCTGGTTCATGGGACTGCACATAACCATTCCTATAGTCTTGACAATATTCAATGCCTGCCATGATAAGTTATTACAAGCATACAATCCTTTGATTCAAGGACAAAATAATTGGTCAACTGAGCAGTAAAGTGCGAGTCAACCACTTATCAAACGTAATTACTTCTTGTCAACAAATAAGCCTTGGACTTGCAAAGCAATTCGAAATCACTTTTTTTTTTTGGAAGTATAATTGTGAGCGATAGAAAATGGAATCATGGTTCATTACTGGTGTTGTTTAAAAATTGCTCTTTATTTTTATAATAGACCCAACATGGTAATTCATGTTTGCGATGAAGCCAAAAACCTGAAGCGTGATTTTGTTTGTCCTCGGAATCTCCTAGTCAGTGAGATGAAATACTTTGCTGAATATCTGTCCGTGGATGCACAGCGTTGGCAAGAAGTAGATATCTCTGTGCACTGTGATGTCCATATATTTGCCTGGTTGATGAGCTACGTGAAGAAGAAACTAAAGCACCAAGGACAGGTTGAACAACCAGAGCTTGGTATGAGGGTTACATTGTGATAAAATCATCAGCGTTTTTAAACAGTCTTTTTCGTCAATGTTCAAAATACACTGTACTGGAGGAACTCGAGGTAGACACAAAAAGCTGGAGTAATTTAGCAGCATCTCTGGAGAAAAGGAATAGATGACATTTTGGGAGATATTGACGGTGATATAGAGAGATATAGAACAAATGAATGAAAGATATGCAAAAAGTAACAATGATCAAGGAAAGGTGGAATGAAGGAGTTCAGTGAAACGATCACCCAGTCTACGTTCAGTCTCACCAATATACAAGTCCACACCTGCAACAGTGGATACAGTAGATGAGGTTGGAGGAGGTGTAAGTGAACCTCTGTCTAACCTGAAAGGACTGTCGGGTACGTGGAAAGACGCGAGGGAGGAGGTATAGAGAGAGATGTTGCATCTCTTGCGGTTGCAGGGGAAGGTATCTGGGGAAGGAATGGTTTGGATGGGAAGGGATGAATTATCCAGGGAGTTGCGGAGGGAACGGTCTCTGTGGAAAGGTGTGGAGATGGGAAGATGTGACCAGTGGTGGGATCCTGTTGGAGGTGGAAAAAATGTTGGAGGATTATGTGAAGGCTGATAGGGTGAAACGTGGGGACTAGAGGGACTCTGCCCCTGTTGCGACTGGTGGGAGGGGGAGCAAGAGTGGAGCTGCAGGTACCTAGGAGACACGTGTGAGGGCCTCATTTACGATAGAAGAGGAGAACCCCAGTTCAATAAGAATGAGGACATCTCGGATGGATAGGCAATCATTGGGGTCAAAGCCCTTCTTCGGACTAAAGGGAGGGGTGGGGGTGGAAAGCTGGAAGTGGATGGTGGAGGCGGGGCAAAGCCTGGCAAGTGATAGGTGGACACACATGAGGTGCAAATAATTTTTACATTCAGTTCGTTAATCGAGCAGCTGCTTCCACCTTGATATTATTTATAGATCCCCATTTTATTCTCTTTGATTCTCTTATGATCAACTGATTTAGTAAAATAAAAAGCCATACCTAAATCTCATGAATCATTTCAGAGTATAGTCCAGTTCTGATTATTCAAAGCTGTTTGTGCTCGCAGAACAAAATATTCAATAACTTGGATTAAGCTTTATTCAATAACTTGGATTAAGCTTTATTCAATAACTTGAATTAAGCTTTAAAATATATTACATTGTAAACCAGGAATTTAGTTTCTTAATTATCAAATTACCAGTTAATTCAAATTGAGTGACTTTGGATTAAGGATGCTCTGCAATTATACTGTAATGTTCATATTAACTTTTTCAAAATAAAAGTCAGATTTAAGTTGTCAATTATATTACCTTCTACACTGGAAAATAGAAAAAGTACAATGAATTTTAGATTTTTTTAAAATGATCAAAAATACAAAATCAAAATAAGCAGTTTAAAATCCTGCAGGTATAATTGCTCAAAATATAAGATTTACTGATGCATAATTCAGTCTCCATAATAAAAAAATTACCAATAATAAAATGTTTTTATTTTGTATATTTCCCCTTTCAAAATGAAACAGCTCATGGGACCCAGCTCAGTGGTGTTGCTGTCTCACAACGCGCAGAGACCCAGGTTCGATCCTGACCTCGGGTGCTGTCTTTGTGGAGTTTGTACATTCTTCCCATGACAGCGTGGTTCCTCTGGGTATTCCGGTTTCCTCCCACATTCCAAAGACGTGGGTTTGTAGGTTAATTGTCCTCTGTAAATTGTCCTAAGTGTGTAGTGAGTGGATGAGAGAGTGGGATAACCTAGAACTAGGGAGAACCGGTGATCAATGGTTGGCATAGACTCCGTGGGGCGTTTCCCAAAAACTAAAACGAAAGAATGATTTGGTATTAAATGCATTGCTCTTTGAGATTTTGGAGTGAAATTTATTTAGATGACTATAACTGGTGTCATTAGATCATGAATGTAAGTGAATAGTAATATATTTGAAATGCATACTATCACCTGTTTTACTAACTATACAAAATTAACAAACATTTTCACTGACACTAAAAGAAATGAGCCATTGAGCACTTTTCTTTTAATATACTTTTAATATGTTGAATTTGTTTGAAACTAGACAGTTGAACATACTGTAATAGCATGTCTCTGGCAGGGATCTGAATCCGTTTGAGAAGAGCGTAGGAATGGATGCAAAGAAACAGCTTTTGGAATATTATAACTTGAGTGTTTAATTTTTAAAAAAGGTGCATGCAAAGCAAGGTGATGGGAACTGGAAAAGGGCCCAGTTAAGTATGAGAAACATTTGGATTTGGGTAGCAGGAATAATATAAAGAGACTGCTTGTTCAGGTGGCAGTTTTGATGTCCAAATTAGTGAACTGCTGTTGTAGACTGACATTAAGTTTTGGGAGTCACAGTTCAATCAGGCTGGGGGTGGGGGGGGGGGGTCAGTTGGTTTCTTGAATGCAAAGCCTGCTGCTATTGTATCATTTATAGTATCAGCAAGGAGGAACAGAGAGCAATCATTTTGACTCCATGATGAACATATGACTGGATATCTAGGCAGATGGCCAATGAGCCCATTTAATGAATTCAAACCAATACAACGTGAAGATTAGAAAATTATATCACAATGTGCACATTTAGATTTTATTGTAATGAGCGTAAATATTCTTTAAGTTTTAAAAGTTTAATAAGATGCTATTCATGGAGAAATAGAAATTGAGACTTAAAAACATTATGCATCTGTTATGCCCTAATCCCCTAAAAACTACTCAATTACTTCCCTTGGATTTTCCTTTAAGAACCTCCCTTTTTCATCAAATTTGTTCTATTCTCATACAGTGAATTACATTTGGACAATTGAACTATGAATTTGCATAAGATTCTTGGGGCAGATAATAAAGCATTATGTGGGCTTTGAAAAATAAGAAATGCATGTTCTTGTTCTTAAAATTGACAGGATTATTTATTACTTGAATTGATTTTGACATTTCCAAATGATCTAAAATTGAAAGTTTGTTCACCTGTAGTGTTGTCTTTAAGAAATTTACAGTTACAATTTGTGATGTGTTTTGACAATTTTTGCTTTCCATTTCTTTTAGAACCTTATAATGTTATCTCAATACTCATTTCATCTGAATTTTTGAAAATGGATTCCTTGGTGAGTACACTTTTTATTTAAATGCTCAGCATGACAAATATCTGATTTGCCAAGACTTGTCTGTCTTTTCTATCCTTTGATTCAATATGCAGTAAAATAAGCATGTACTCGGTGCCTTTCCTATCCCATGAAAGGTGTCCCAGAGTACTTTACAATCAATAGCGATTTTGAAATCTAATCATTGAGGTAATGAAAGAAATTCAGCAGCTAAATTGAGCTCTAAAAATAAACTCTCAAAAGCACTGAACGAATGATCTATTCTTAGATTATTTTGATCGATGGTTAAATATTGGCCAGCTCATAGAGGATAACTGCTCCTGCTTTGTGCCATAACATCTTCTGCATCAATTCAAGAGATTAGTGATATGCATTTATTTTTAAAAATCAGCTCTTTGTTATTTAAAGTAATTAAATAATCAGCATCTGTCCTGGATGAGAAAGCAACCTTATAATGTGTACATTGAGAGTAAATGTTACAAATGTATGTGCGGTATGAATATATTTTTGAATAATGCAGTTTGTGTGGTTTTGCTTGCGGGAGTCAATGTGGGGAAGCCATCCATTCCCAGACTGGTCAAATTTTATAATGCTCAAGCCACTGCTACAAAGCAATGCATGAATCATAACGTCCTTCATTTTAACAATTTATACCAAATATAGACAACATTTCAAAGAGATTATTTTTTTAAAGATTAGAGCAACAGAACAATTTTGTTAAAAGAAAGTTATTTTTGAGGCCGTTTGTTTTACATTGATATCATTCCTAATTAAAAGGTAACAGTAAAGTTAAATTGGAATATTTTCTATCCTAGGTTAGAATAGGTTATATGGGTTTACATACAAATACAAGAAACAATATTTCATACATAATAACAATGTCATTTACGAAGCCAATATAAAACTGAAAGCAGCTGCAGATACTGGAAGTTGACCTAAAGCATGAACTCTATTTCGCTCTCCAGATTCACTGACCTGTTTAGTATTTCCAGCATCATCTGCTCATAGTTCTGGAGCAATGTTTGTGAGTCTTATAAGGAAGATTTACATTTACAGTCTTTCGCATTACTTTAGGATATCCCAAAATGTTTTAAGAGAAATTACTACTTTTAACGTGTGGTAAGTGTCACAATTTAGAAAATATGGCAGCCAGTATGTACAACAAACATTCAAAAACTACAATGTGGTAATGATCAGTGTGCTTTTTAGTGATTTGGCTAAAGGAGTAAATATTGGCCATAATCCTGGGATTATCTTCCTGCTCTCTGAATAATTGTCATCTGATCTTTTCTGTCCAGATGAGGGAGTAACTAGCACAATATCTTACCTTCCTGTACTACTCTGGAGTCTCAGGATTCAGTTCTCAACCCTCTGACTCTAAGTACTGCCACTGTGGATGTGATGTTGCTAGAAAAGGACCATATGGATTTCATGTTTATGGCCTATATTGACTAACCTTTCACCTCTATTACCCTTAAAAGAGACCAGTTGACAGACTGGTCTGGGAATTTGACCAGTCTGGGAATGGATTATAAAATTTGAGGAACTAAGTTGACTGTGCCATTTCACTTTAGATGGTTCCTGACTGGCATGGTCCTAACTTGCTTTTACATGCAAATGTTCTATTTGAAACCATTACTTCTACCAACAAGAAAGATATTCGAGTTGAGGCTGAAGTAATTTAAATTTCACAGATTATATTAAATTATGAATCTACCATTACTTCAGTAACATATTTTGCTGGTAATTCATTAGGAATTGTAGGGCAATTCATCGGTTTTTTTCTCCCTCGGTTAGTGGTTGGTTAATGATGGTGGGTGGTATCTATTAGATGACAAAGGGGAGAAATAAAAGCTGTATCTAAAATGATAAATTCTAGTTTAAAAACTGTTGCATATTGCATTTTTAAAAATTGTAGTGATACTAATGCTCAGGCCCTAATGGATACTGCATGATTCATCTTGGTGAATATGATTTTGGGTTCTTTTCTATCTTTGTTCTTTTTGCTTTAGGTTGAAGAATGCATACATTATTGTCATAAAAATATGAGTGCCATTGTAGCTTCTCCTTGCAATATGAACTGTATCAATGACACTCTGGCCACACGTATCATTGACCTTTTCACGCATAATGAAGCTGATGAAGTAAAAGACAGAAAAGATAAATTTAAAAGGTAATAATATAGGTGTTGCCTTGAAAATATTATTAGCTAAAACACACACACATTAGATCTTTTAGTAAAATCTGTGACTTAAATGGCAATATTTTTCCCTGCTTCATAAAAACTTCTTTGTGGATAAAATAGTTTTTGTCTTTTTGTCTCTTGAATACAATGCAGCAACATGGTCAATTTCTATTAAATTATGTTGTGACTAAAATGGAAAGCGATTTGCATTATTTTGATCTGTATTTAAATCTTGACTTGTGGGAAGAGTGATTCACTGTGAGCTAATTCACTGTTATTTGGAGCTAGTCTTTGCCTATTTTAATTTGCACTTTTTTCTTCCTGAGTGTTTTTAGCATGTACATGTTAATACTTCAGCATAATGTGGGTTATTGTTAAAAGGTCACTCTTTGATTACTAGTAACAATGATAGCTGCATTTGTTTCAGAAGATACATAAAACAGCATTTAAAAATACGTGTATTTTGGTTTTAATGTGCATTAAATAGAATTAGAACAACTTAGGCAAGTTCAGCTCTCATGGAAGTTAAAATGCCATGCTCCTGCTCTTGAAATTAACTGTTGTTGGATGGCTATCTTTGGATTATGCCTTTTGTTTGGCTAAATGCTCAACCATTATCAAATTTAGTTTATAATGGAGGCTGAAACTGAAATGAAGCCATCAGTGGAAAATGAGAAAGGAAGAAGAAATCATTGTAACTGTCTAGTAATTTGAAGGTTGGAAACAGATATTGGAATTCACCAAGATTGATGGGTGACCTTTATTTTAATGATCTGAGAACAATCTCAACGCAGAGTAAATAACAAAGTTGCCATCGGTTTATAGAATGACCTGAACCAGCTTGGATCAATTTCCATTATAACAAGGAAAAGGCTATTATTTTTTAAAAATAAATAAAAGATGAATATACAGTAGAAACTCTGATAATCCACCCTCATACTATTCAAAAATCTCAATGGTTTGAAGTCTGGCTCAGCAGGTGGTGTTTGCACTTGCCTTTCCTGTTGCTATTTAACATGTTTTTAAAAAGTGAACTAAGAGTTGCTTGGGGTATCATTTTAATATGATTGGCTTCAATGTAAGAAGTGAAAATAGTAATAAATCGTCCCAAAGTCTTCGAAGTCCAAATAAACAACAAGAAAATCTGATGCTGAATAACATGATTGGAAAAGTTAACAAACAAGATTGTGTGGAAATTGAAGCATCTCCTTGCATGCTATAACAATTAATTTGCAACAGGTCAACAAACAAATAAGCCTGTACACAATTAGGCCTAAGCCTTTGTGCATGACTGAACAGATCTCGTACAATAAAGAGCCTTCTCCATATCACAATGGCAGGTGTTGAGAGGAGGGAACACATTCCATGGGAGAGGGAGCAAATAATTTAAAGGGGATCATCCTTTGTTGTTTTCAATGCCAGGTTCATGGGCTGGGATCTGAGCAGGTGGGAGAAACCCTGCTTCTGCATAAGTGGCTGTGAATGAAAATTACTAAAACATTGTCCAGTTATGCACTACACACTATTGGACCTTGCTGAGCGATGCTGGGTGATTGGATGCATTAATGCATCAGACATATGGTAGACCTAGAAGTAAAATTATTAAATAAAAATAGAGAACTCTGAAAATGGAAGTCAGGTGACATTAGTGGAGTGATGAGCCAAGTTAATGTTTCAGATGAACATTAACATTAAATTGGACCTTGTACAATTTGTAGTAAGTCTCCGACTCTTCTATTATATTTTTTTCATTGAAATTGGAAATCTAGACTGATTAGTTGGTGCAGTATAAAGGAAGTATTACACTATTGGAAGTGGGTGAATGATGAGATGAGATGCCATTGCGTCATCGGTATTCTCAAGTGGAGGGTCATAATATGTAAATTAGTCCTATCTACTTTTAATTACCATGGTCTCCAAATTTAGTTCTATTTTCTTTTGGTCTCGAACATTAGAAATCTCCTTTGATCATGTCAGTGGCAGCGACCATTGGTAGTAGATGGAATTTCTTGCAGGCTTTCCTTCGGCCACTTAGATAATGAATGCATCTCAGTTTGTTGTTTGTTATCCCTCTGATATAATTGTTTGAATTTATTAGAATTGCTTAAATCTGTAAAATGAACTAGTAACATGAGGCCAAGACATTTTATCTTTCGAGAATCTAATTGGAAGTGATAATCACATGTGGCATGCTTTTTCTAAACATTGAGTAAAAAACCCCAAAACAATCACACTGAAGATCTCGAGGTCTACCATCTGAGGTCACACACGTGACCAGTCATATTTGACCTCTGATCCTAAACAAACATTGTCAGCATAACATATAACAATTTCACTTGATAAACTTTGACATATAAGTCATACATACAGTACAAAATAATATACCTGCAATGCTTTCGGAATTAGAAGAGATATATTCCACAATTGTTTACATTTTTGGTCACACACGTGACTAAAAATGGCCCAAGTTTTGTGTGTATAAACATTGTATACAGTCTTAATCTCATAATTCTGCATTGTGCCACAAATTTGACTCTTTGGTCCAGATCTGTGGTCCATAATTGAGGGTGGTGTACATTTTTGGAACTTCACTGTATTTCTGGTCTTTTATTACTTGGAATATTTAACACATATGCCAATCTCTTCTCCTTTTTTTCTCTGGGGGAAGTGAATCTCTGGAATTCTCTGCCCTAGAGAATGGTGGAGGCTAACTTATAGAAAAAGTTCAAGGTGGAGATGAGTAAATATTTGAAAGCTTGAGAAAGCAAGTGCAATGGGAAATAGGCATAGATTAACCATGATCATATTGAATGGGGATCTCGTGTAAGAAAGTCCATTCGGCAGTATGCATATAGTGATATGTAAAAAAACTTCAAATTAATTTTTATTTAGGGCAAAAATAAGTTAAAAGCGATTAAATATTTGTGATGTAATTTTTTATATTCTGTGAAATAGCAAAATATTTTGTAAGAAGATTGAGAGGCTATTTGATCCAGAGTACAAGGACCAAGATTCTCCAGGCAGCGCTCATACACTGTGCAGGTATTCCATGAAAATTTTAACTGATGTTTACAAATGTTTTTAACTGTTAGTCCTGACCACTGACAGTCATGCTTTATCTTTTTCAGATGTAGTTTGTGTAAGAAAGTTCTAACCAAAGAAACAGAGAAAATGTTTCCTTGTTTGCCTGTGAAAATAAGTATTGATCTGCGTGGAAATATAATATACTTGCACAATAGGTAACTTTTGAATTAGATTGGAGTTTATAAGTTACGCTGGAGTTTGTACATAAGAATTAAATATTGGGATTTCTGGTCATTGTCTTTGATACTGTATTTCACTTCATTTTGATTCCCATCTTCCCCCATTTCATTTTCCAAAAATGTATTTTAGATGCAAAATTGTAATTTACCTCAACTTCTTTCTTGTTTTGATATCGCAAAATTTTGTTCCATGGTCTTTTACCTCTTTCCGAGGATGGAAACGTCAAAGACTAGAGGGCATTGCATTAAGATGAGTGGTGAAAAGTTTAAAGGAGATGTGCAGGACAAGCTTATTACACAGGGTGATGGGTGCATGGAGTTCAGTGCCAGGGGTGGTGGTGGAGGCAGATATGATAGTTGTGTTTAAGAGGCTTTTAGATATGCACATGCATATGCTTGGACTGGAGGGATTTGGATCATGTGTAGGCAGATGACATTAATGTATCCTAGAATTAAGTTCAACAGATATTGTGGGCCAAAGGGCGTGTTCCTTTTAGATAGGCACATGGATATGCAGAAAATGGAGGAATTTAGATCATGTTCAGGCAGAAGACATCAGTTTAATTTGGTATCATGTTTGGCACAGACATTGTGGGACAACCATTATGTAGCAGTGGGGAAGCTGTTCCTAAATCTGGCAGTATACTTTAAAGCTTTTGTATCTTCTGTCTGATGGGAGAAGAGGGAATGGCTGGAGTAAAATCAGTCCTTGATTATGTTGGCTGCTTTCCCAGATAGCACAAAGTGTAGATGGTTGGAAGGCTGGTCTGTGTGATGGATTGGGATACATCTACAACACTGCAATTTCTTGCAGTCTTGGACAGAGCAGTTGCCAAACCCGATGAACATGTTTTCTCCAATGCATCTGTAGAAGTCGGTGATTGTCTTGGAGCTGTGTCGATCTTAGTCTTCTGAGGAACTAAAGATGTTGGTGTCCTTTCTTCACCATAGTTTCAATATAGTTGATCCAGGATAAGTTGTTGATAATATTTATGCCAAAAAACTTAAAGCTCTCGACCACTTCGTCACCATTGATGCTGATTGGAGCATGTACTCTACCTTGCTACCTGAAGTCAATGACTGGCACCTTTGTCTTGCTGAAATTGAGGAATCTGTTGTAAGCGTAAAGGACTTACACCATCGCAATTAATGTAAAGTTGACTAAAATGTTTTAAATTCTTTAGAGACAAAAGCTGGGATGTGCACGAGTATCTTAATGGTCTCTATGAAGACTTGAAGTCTTGGCAAGATGTGTATTGGCATTTATGGGGAACTATAAATTGGCTGCCCTGTACTAGATGTAAAAAGGTAAGTTTTCATTTTTACTTAAATGTTGATTGCTGAATTTTTAATGAATATTTAAAATAACTTGTTGGAAGTAGAATTATTAACCTACAAGACAATCTGATTCCTGCCAACTTTGACAGATAATGAATTTATTCAACAGAAAAGAAATACTGTAATGAAAGGCTAGCAGTACTAAAAATGGATCAATTGCCCAGTATGAATAATTTCCTGGATGCTGAGTGATGCATTGCTGGAAATTATTGATGTTGTGATCACCTTCCTCCAACATCTCTAGATATAGGGGTGGTTGGTGTCTGTGGATTGGGGAATTGAAGATGCTAGCTGTTTGTTCAAAAAATGGTGCAACAATAAAACACAAATCAAAGGCCAGTCATTTTTACGTGCAGGAATACTTCAAAAAATAACGATAAGGGCACTTGGACAACAGTGGATTAGATGAGAAAACTAACAAGGTTGTAATAAAGACAAATTGTGCTTAATAATGTTTTTGGATGAATATTTGATGAGGGATCTCTGGTTAATGTGGTGTGTGTGAATTTTCAAAAGCATTTGATCAAGTGTTTTCCGGTAGTCTTTGAGCATGATTAAAGCCCAAAGAATGAAAGGGCAGGAGCAGCAAATAAATAAATCATCCAGTCCCTTTACATCATCTTTACTATGATATCTGTCCCTTTATGTCAACATTCCCCACCAGGAAGGTCACAGGTCTTTGGGAAAGTGATTTTTAAAAAAAAACCCCATACAGGATCCTATAATCAGAGCCATGGAGTACAAGGATAAGGACGTCGGGATAAATCTTGTTAAAGAACTAGTTTGGCCACTACGGGAATAATGTATCCAGTTCTCGGCACCATACTCTAGAAAAATGTGAACAACTGAAGGAGGGTGCATATGAGTTCTTCCAGCAATAAAGGGCTGATGGGAGAAGCTTGGATTGTTCTCCAAAAGAGGAGTTTGACATATTCCTTTAATGGTATTTAAATACATGGAGAGTTTACATGGAGGTCGATAGAGAGAAAATGGTCTTATTGGCAAAATGGTCAAGGAAATAAAATGAAAGAATTGACAAAAGAACAAAACCAACATTAGGAAAACATCTTTAGTGCAGTGAGTAGGTAGATTATGAAATGCACTGCTGGGGCAGGGATAGCAAAGGCATATTAAATTGCGATGACTTGTCAGCAATGGCTATATGAAAGACTAAATGAGCCGAGTTACCCCCTCTGCTATATTCTTTCTTTATAAATTTGAATTAAAGTGAATTTACTTTATTACCAATATACATTGAGTTGGAGGCTTTGTTTGAAGTAGTGGGGTTGCATTTGATTGTGAGGATGGATTTTCCATGACTCTTTTTACAATTGATATTGGGTCAGTGATGTTGAAGTTTGTATTTAAAGGGCACGTGGCTGGTGAAAATGTGCTAGACGGTATGTGTAGTGAGTTAGTCAGGCTGTAGATACAAAAAGGGGACATGAGTGACTGCCAGGAAGATCAGTAAAGATAGGCAGGTGGTTCAGGAGTCCCCGGTACTCATTCCCCTCTCAACTATGTGTATACCATGTTGGTGTGTTTAGAGAGAGCAGCAGCTGCAAAGTTTGTGGTTCCATGATTGGCTCTGATGCACAGCGCAGAAGGGAATAGTCGAGGTGAGAACTAGTGGTAGGGGATTCGTTAGAGAGGGGAATGGGTGTTTCAGTGGTCGAAAGTCAGATCAGGGATATCTTGGATTGGTAATATAACATTCTGAAGTGGGAGGGAGAAGAGGTTAGCTAATCAATCTTTTTTCTCCGGTAGGGGTATCAAAAACAAGATGGTATAGGCTTAACGTGAGAGAAAGCACCTTAAAGGGGATCTATGGATAAAGTTTTGTTTTAACAAAGAGATGTTTTTCTTGAGTGCATTGCCAGAGGAGGTGAATTATTGGGTTTAGGTATTTAGATAGACACTTAAATCTGGGGATTGCCTGTATTCAATTTATTTATAAAAAAAGTGTTTGTGGCTTTAAAGGAAGAAAAAAAACACAGTATTGCACAGTCTGTTACATTTTTAGAACATAGTTATACAACATGGAAATTGGCCCTATGGTCTAGTTCTGGCAATTAAAATGCAAAAATGGGGAAAAGTAGCATTTTAGCTTTGGAATGGTATTAGGGCAACTGTAAACATTATGTGGTCATATGAGTGTATGAAGAAATACTTTTTTATCATCTCTGTCCTAGTTAGGTGACCATAAATTCTCCCATTAGAGATGACTGGTAATCATACCTAAGTCGCATTTTAATGCAAGTTTATTTGTTTTTATATAATGTTATAACTGAGGTAAATTGAAGGGGCTAGTTAGTATAGTACAAGTTGAAACAAATCTATATTACATGATATGTTTATTTTGTATTGTGCTATTTTCATTTCTTTTAGGTTTTTCAATGCTCTGAACTCTCTCATTGCCGATATCACCCTGAACAAGTGATATATCTTCCCTTAAGCAATCAGTTGTCTATTCCTGGCTTTGGATTCTATCCCTGTTGCAAGCAGAAAGTTATGCGGTTTGATCCTCTTCAAGTAAACACAGTAAGCATGAAAGCGGAACAAAAAAAATGCTATTCAATGTCTACCATTCTGGGAGCACTCTATAAAGATATTGAGCTCTGGAAGTTAACAAAGGAAGCTAGGAAGCCTGCTGTGAATGTGCTTGCTAATTTTTAAAACTTGTTTTTCCTCAAGCGTGTGCAATGTAATCTATTTAAATAGTTTCCTGGTGCTAAGAATTTTATTCTCCCAACAGAGAATTTTATTCTCCCAACAGAGAATTTTATTCTCCCCTGCGTAAGACAATCGAAGCTCTCATTGGCGAAACAACATATGTTTCACCAAATACACGCTCTGTCTACCAAAGCCCGCTGCAGCTCCCAGTTACTTCCATTTTAATTCCTCTCTTCCTATTCCCATACCGTTTTTTTCCCTTTTTTTCCTTGGCCTCCTTCATTGCTGGAGTGAGACCATATGCAAACTGGAAGAGCAGTATCTTGTATTCCACCTGAATAGCCTTCAAACCAATGATATGAACATTTGAATTCTCCACTTTCAAGTGATACAACATCCTTATTTAGAGGGATATAGGGCAAATGCAGGTTGTGGGACTAGTATAGATGGGGCATGTCAGTCAGTGTGGGCAAGTTGGGCCAAAGGGCATGTTGCCACACACTATGAATTAATGACTATGACCACACCTAAATGAAAATAACAATGTTGTGTTCACTATTTTCCAATTCATGTATCATTTGTAGGTCAGTTATTTTCCTTGTGTTATTACTTTGCTAAATCAAGCCATGCTCTTCTTCATATAAACTCAGTACATACTTTTGGAAACATTCAAAATTTTTACATTAGTGCTGCTAGCTAAATTACCCCAAATCATTTCTGTTTTGCGTGTATATGTCTGAATTATTTAAAGGCGCCACTGCTAGTTGCTCGCCTGCAGAAGCCTGAGAATTATATAATTTCTATATCTGATCTGTGATTATATTTTAATGCGCTGCACTATGCAACATTGTAAAATGATGCTGCACTGGAACCTTTCACTACCATATCTCCTATTCAGTTTTATCTTTTCCTCCCTTCCAAAATTACTATTATCAAGAATATGAAGTTCCTGCAGAGGCGTTAGAGATTACAGACACTGGAATCTAGCAAAAAAAGAAGAGCCGCTGGAGGAACAGTGGGTCCGACAGCATTTGTGGGAAATAAACCGCCGACGTTCTGGATCTGAGACCGAGTTTAAAGTTCCCATTCCTATGGAGTCTTAAGTGCCAAATTTTATTTTCAAGCTACAGTCGGTTCACTATTTCAATTCTAAATCTCCATTTTTATTTTGAATGTTTTATCAATTTACATAAGTCAATAATCATTCCTGCACTTTTTTGGAACCTTTGCTCACTTTTTCCTTTTTTTTATACCTCCTTTATTTTACAAAATACCAAATTTTGCAATGATATTTTATTTCACTGTTTTGGCATTTTTGCCTTCAATTTCTCTTCTCGACGTATTCTCATACTAGAACATAGAACAGGAAAGCACAGGTAAAGGCCCCTTGGCTGACATCTATGTCAAACATGATGTCAAGTAAAATTATTCTCTTCTGCTTGCTTAAAATCCACATCCCTTCATTCCCGACACATTTATGTGCCTATCTAAAACTTTTTGCCTATGTGTTTTCAGTATGTATTTGATGTTTATTTGGCAAAGCTGAGTTTACCTCTTTCTAGCAATACACACTGATATCAGAATGAGTATTACATTCATTCTCTCATCGTCTGTTGGTTTTAAAGAAAAAATTATAAATTTATGGGAAATCAGAAAGACTAGACTATATTGGTATTTGTACATTGGACATGCACCGTATTTTTCCCCATAGCAAAAACTAAGGCAACTACTTAAAATAAACACAAAATGCTGCGGATATTTCACAGATTAAGCAGGAACCCTGATGGGTAATGTTTAGTGCTTCTTCAAATCATAGACAACTATATGTAGCAAACTGCATACTTTTAACAAAGATTATTGATCATTTGAACATTGACTGCACACTAAAGCAAGGTACAAGGACATAATGGCTTCCTTCTGTTTAATTTTCTTCATATTTTGTGCGTTATAAATCTCAACTGTCAGTGGAGATTGAGCTAACTAAAAATGTGAGAGATGATGGTCTCTGTTAAGTGATTGGTGTTTTTGTATTTTTACTTTTAGGGTTGTAAACTTCAGGATCATGTTGTCAAATTGGCTAGTCAGCTTCAGAATGGTAAACTTACTTCATTATCAATTGGTCAAGTGTACTGTGATGTGCTGCAACACAAGGATGTTGTCTGTGTGCCATTTTGTAAAACTGAAGAAAGGTAATATCATTGAGAAGCTCTTATTTGAACATTTAAACATTGCAAAATTATGTTGAATATATGGATGATTTATGTTTTTTCCTATGTAAAGATGGCAAGTACTGAAATCTTAAAAACTGAGTAAATGCATGAATTGTTTTACCCAGGGTAGGGGAATTAAGAGGACATGGGTTTAAGGTGAGAAGGGAAAGATTTGATAGGAACCCGAGGGCCAACTTTTTCATAGAATAATGGTGGGTATGAGCAACAAACTGCTATGGGGTATGGTTGAGGCAGGTACTATAACCACATTTAAGACTTTTGGACAGGTATATGGATAGGAAAGGTTTAGATGGATTTGGGGAAAACGTGGGCAAATGGGACTAGCATAGCTGGGACATCTTGGTCAGCATGAACAAGTTGGGCTGAAGGGCCTGTTTCCAGGTTGTATGACTCTATTGCAAGCAGATAAATTTGAAATAGATCTGGAAATAATGAAAACATGGGTGTCATAGAGTTGTACAACACAGAAACAGACCCTTTTTGCACCCCCCATCTAGCCACCTGTGTTGCCACTTTTAGGGAACTATAGAACCCCAAGATCTCTGTGTTCATTGACATCTGGGCACCCTACTATTTAGTGTCTATGTAATACCCCTATTTGACTTCCCAAACTGCACTGCTTTGCACTTTTCGATATTAAATGGTGCACTCATCTTCCCGTCTGATTTATAAAACAAAAGCGCAGTTACGGTGGCCGCAAGTCGTGGTTTTGGAATGGGCAAACACCGTAGTCAGTGGAGGCCATACAGCAGCCAGTTGAGCGAGCAAATTGGGCCCAGCATACAGCAGCTACATGGAGCGGCAGCGGCTATTGAAGGAGTTGACAACACCTTGCCAGGCCAATTTCCCCCCTACAGCACGATCCAAGAGGACACTGGGCCTTAAAGTTAGAATATAGAAATGCTTATCTCCTTAGGATAAGGTCAAACTTTTCAGAGATTTGAAACTTGAGATTTGAAAGATGCAAGGTGGATCTGGAACAAATGTGGAGATTTTGTACAGAAGAGGGACCATTATTATTCACTTCAATTGTTCCACTCTTTTACTTGTCATAGAGTCATGGAATGATACAATGTGGAAACAGGCCCTTTGGCCCAACTTGCCCACACTAATCAACAATGTCCCAGCTACACTAGTCCCACTTGCCTGTGCTTGGTCCATATCCCTCCAAACCTGTCCTATTCATGTACCTGTCTAACTGTCTCTTAAACGATGGGATACTCCCAGCCTCAACTATCGCCTCTGGCAGCTTGTTCCATACACCCACCACCCTTTGTGTAAAAAAATGACCTCTCGGATTCCTATTAAATCTTTTCTCCTTCACCTTGAACTTATGTCCTCTGGTCCTCGATTCCCCTACTCTGCAAGAGACTCTGTGCATCTACCCGATCTATTCCTCTCATGATTTTGAACACCTCTATAAGATCCCCCCCTCATTCTCCTGCGCTCCATGGAATAGAGACCCAGCCTACTCATCCTCTCCCTATAGCTCACACCTTCTAGTCCTGGCAACATCCTTGTAAATCATTTGTGAACCCTTTCAAGCTTGACAATATCTTTCCTTTAACATGGTGCCCAGAACTGAACAGAATATTCTAAATGTGTAACTTGTGTATGACGTACTCATGGTATCGGATTGGGTAGCACGCAAATCAAAGCCAACATACACCTCTGACTATTAGGCATGCCAGTATAACCACTCAGACACAGTTCGGCTGAGGCAAGGCCTGAATACTATAATGGGCTACAAAGCAAAGTCAGGCAGCATTGCTAATGGTAGTGCGGCCCTCCCTGAAGAACAATGCATTCTATGCTTGCTATGAGCAGAAGGCCACAAGGCAGTGATATCCGTCCCGTCAGACTTTGCCTTTCCGTCAGACTTTCCGTGTGCCTTTTCCTAAGGTCACTGTTGCAGAAGTAAGATTAGCCTCCCTGAAACCCATGGAAAGCAACTTGCCCAGATGGAGTCCTTGACCATGTCCTTAGGAACTGTGTGGACCAACTAGCGGGAGTGTTTACGGACATCTTTAATCTCTCCCTTGTCTGTTTTGAGGACCCGCCTGCTGGAAATGACACACATTAAATCCAATCTACCAAGTAGCCTTGATCCACTGCAGTTCAGCTACCGCCACAACACGCTGATCCCATCTCCCTGGCTCTACATTCATCCCTGGAATACCTAGATAAAAAGGCTTGGATGTTGGACCTATGTTGGACTCCTATTTATCAACTCTAGCTCTACCTTCTATACCATTATCCCAACCAAGCTCATCTCCAAACTGACTGGATCCTCGACTTCCTAACCAATAGACCACAATCAGTGAGGATAGGTGATAAATAACTCTCTTTGGTAATTCTCATCACTGGTGCCCCACAAGGATGAGTTCTCAGCTCCCTTCTATAGTCCTTATACACTCATGACCGTACAGCCAAATACCAATCCAACTCAATTTACAAGTTCACATATGGCACCAGCATAGTGGGCGGATATCAAATAATGAGATGGAGTACAGAAAGGCGATTGAGAACCTTGTAACATGGTGCCAAGACAACCTGTCTCTCAATGTCAGCAAGAGAAAGGAGAATGTGATCGACCTCGGGAAGCAAAGCAGTACACACACATCAAATGGAGATGGTCAAAAGCTTCAAGTTCCTAGTAATAAATAACACCAGCGATTTGTCCTGGACCGGCCACATCGAAGCTATGGCCAAGAAAGCACACTAATGCCTCTATTTCCTTAGAAGGCTTAGGAAGTTTGGCATGTCCCCAACAACCCTCACCAACTTCTATAAATGCACAATAGAAAGCACCTTATCAGGATACGTCACAGTTTGTTTGCGAACAGCACTATCCAAGACTGCAAGAATTTGCAGAGTTATGGACATAGCCCAGACTATCATGCAAACCAATCTCCCTTCCATTGATTCAATCTACACTTGCTGCCTCTGCAAGGTCGCCAGCATAATCAAGGACTGGTCTCACACTGGTCACTCCCTCTTCTCCCTTCTCCCATCAGGCAAGAGGTACAGAAGTTTTAAAATACATACCTCCAGATGCAGGGACAATTTCTTCCCAGCTGTTATCGGGTAACTGAATGGTCCTCTCACCAGCTAGAGTGCAGCCCTGAACTTCAATATACCTCACTTGAAACTTGCTTTAGTCAAACTTTTTTGCACTATCCTTTATCAGAGCAGTGTGGAGCATTGTAATCTTGTAAGTCGTCTTCGACTAGACAGCATGCAAACAAAAGTTTTTCACTGTACCTCAGTACATGTGACAATAATATACTAAACTACTGATACCCCCTCTATTTGTATTCGGGTGATTTGAGGTTCATAAGAATCTTGAACAATATTTAGTGGTGTGTTTTGTTTATTATTTAAATTCATTTTCTTTTGTTATTTATGCCTTCTTATAGTTCAATTATATTGTAGTAAGACATTAACACACTATTTACAAATGTCTGGACTTAACTGCCAAAACTGTCAAAGTAATTCATTATTATAAAGAAAGACAAAATGATGGAGTAACTCAGTGGGTTAGACAGCGTCTCTGGAGAACATGGATAGGTGAAGGGACCCTTCAGACTGAATTCATTATTACGTCTTTTCAAGTGGTAGCAATTTGAGTATAACATGCATTCCAAATAATGTGCAAAAACATATTTAGTAATTTGCAGGTGTTTAATTTGTAATAATGCACCTCTGATTGTTGCTACATTTTGATGGATGGATTCATTTTAATGGGCTTTTTTCTGTTCATTGCTGATGAAAATGCCAGTACCCCTGAGTACCCTTTCAAATTGCACCCTATCCCAGCATGAATTTTGGTATTGATTTATTATTGCCATGTATACTGAGATACAGTGAAAAACTTTGTTTTCATGCTATTGAGTCTAATCATACTACGCACGAGTACAATCAAGCCATATACAGACGTAACAGGCAAAGAGAAAAATACCAGAGTGGAGAATATAGTTTTACAGTTTTATAGCATTACAGTTACAGAGAAAAAATACAGTCCTGACCTAAGCCGCCTCTTCATTCCCCCTCCCCATATAAAATAGACAGATTAAAAAAGAATTTAAGATAAACATTTTTAGTAACTTGATTTCTTAGCATACTTCCTTCCAGAATAATATGTTTGGTAGTTAGATATATTTGCTTTTTAAAAAAGTGTGTTTCTATTTTAACGTTTCAATTGGAATTTTATTGCAGTAATGGAGACATAAATCTATCTGAAGAGCAGTATCTAGATTCTGAAATCTTAGCAGAACCCAATTCATGGAAAGGACAAAAAATTGGAGATGTCACAACTGTAAGTAATTATTTCTTAGAGGAAAAAAAATGGTATTTTAAAAGTGAAGTAATACTCTGAAGTGTTTATGATAAGCAATGCTTACTCATTTTATAAGAATCTTTTGGTGTTTCATTGCTTCAGAATTAATATTTTGGTAGCATATTGTCAGGGTTTTCTCTTTTTGTTTCATTATCTTATGAAATGCTGTGGTTACTGTTTAGCAAACTTTATAGAGACCAAATAGATGATTATACAATGATATTCAGTGATATTTGCTGAGGGTATAACTTTGACCAAAGTAATCTTACTAGTTGGAATGGCAGTAACCATTTGCTTTAGAACATATTGTAAATATTAATTCAATATCTTGTGTTGACTCTCTGTAATTTGGCAACATAAATGCAGTGTAAACTGTACTTTGTTGAAATGATTAAAATGTCTTATTAGGAATGAGAATCATATGATGATACAACAGTTATTGCTAATGTCTCACAGCTCCCTGGATCTGGGTTTGGTCCTGACCTTGGGTGCTTTGCCCCTTTTATTATATGTTTTTTACTTTACTGTTTTCCTCCCATATCCTAACGACTGAAAAAGAGGAATTGATTCATTCAATCCATAGATTTAGGGCTCAAAACTGCTCACAATACTCCAAACGTGGTCTGACCAGTGCCTTATTAAGCCTCAGCATCACATCCCTGTTTTTATATTCTAGTCCTCCCAAAATAAATGCTAACATCGCATTTGCCTCTACTGATTCAACTTGCAAATTAGCCTTTGGGAATCCTGCACCAGCACTACAAGTCCCTTTGCACCTCTGATTTCTTAATTCTCTCTCCATTTAGAAAATATTCTATGCCTTTATTCCTACTACTAACTACAAGACTGAAGACTTTGCCACCGTACACATGAAGAATAACGGCCCCAGCACCGACCCCTATGGAACATCAATGGTCATTACCAGACAACTAGAAAAAGCCCCCTTCATTCTCACTCTTTGCCTTTGGCCATTCAGCCAACCTTCTATCCATGCTAGTATCTCCCCTCTAATATGGGCTCTCATCTTCATTAGAAGACTCACATGCAGCACCTTATCAAAGACCTGAACATCACTGTAAACTCCTGACTCTCCTTTATCTTTCCTGCTATTTACTGCCTGTAAGAATTCTAACAAATTTGTCAGGCAAGATCTCCCCTTCACAAAACCATGCTGACTTCGACCTATTTTATCATCTGCTTCTAAGTACTCAGACTCAGAAACCTCATCCTTAATAATAGACTCTTAAAATCTTATTTTACCACTGAGGTCAGGCTAACCCGTCTATAGTTTCCCCTCTTTTGCCTCACAGTGCAGTGCAGTTCTTGAACAGTGCAGTAACATTTGCAATTTTCCACATGGGACCACTCCTAACTCGTCATTCCTGAAATATCACTATGAATGCCACCAAAATCTCTAAATCTACAGTGCCCTCCATAATGTTTGGGCCAAAGACCCATCATTTATTTATTTGCCTCTATACTCCACAATTTGAGATTTGTAATAGAAAAAGTCACATGGGTTAAAGCGCACATTGTCAGATTTTAATAAAGCCATTTAAAAACATTTTGGTTTCACCATGTAGAAATTACAGAAGTGATTATACACAGTCCCCCCATTTCAGGGCACCATAACGTTTTGGGACACAGCAATGTCATGTAAATGAAAGTAGTCATGTTAGTAGTCAGTATTTTGTTGCAAGTCCTTTGCATGCAATGACTGCTTGAAGTCTGCGATTCATGGACATCACCAGTTGCTGGGTGTCCTCTCTGGTGATGCTCTGCCAGGCCTGTATTGCAGCCATCTTTAGTTTATGCTTGTTTTGGGGGCTAGTCCCCTTCAGTTTTCTCTTCAGCATATAAAAGTCATGCTCAATTGGGTTCAGATTGGGTGATTGACTTGGCCACTCAAGAATTGACCATTTTTTAGCTTTGAAAAACTCTTTTGTTGCTTCAGCAGTATGTTTGGGATCATTGTCTTGCTGTAGAATGAACTGCCGGCCAATGTGTTTTGTGGCATTTGTTTGAACTTGAGCAGATAGGATGTGTCTATATACTTCAGAATTCATTATGCTACTACCATCAGCAGTTGTATCATCAATATAAATAAGTGAGCCAGTACCTTCAGCAGCCATACATGCCCAGGCCATAACACCCCCACCACAGTGTTTCACAGATGAGGTGGTATGCTTTGGATCTTGGGCAGTTCCTTCTCTCCACCATGCTTTGCTCTTGCCATCACTCTGATATAAGTTAATCTTCGTCTCATCTGTCTACAAGACCTTTTTCCAGAACTGTGGTTGCTCTTTTAAGTACTTCTTGGCAAACAGTAACCTGGCCATCCTATTTTTGCGGATAACCAGTGGTTTGCATCTTGCAGTGTAGCCTCTGTATTTCTGTTCATGAAGTCTTCTGTGGACAGTGGTCATTGACAAATCCACACCTGACTCCTGAAGAGTGTTTCTCATCTGTCGGACAGGTGTTTGGGGATTTTTCTTTACTATAGAGAGAATTCTTCTGTCATCAGCTGTGGAGGGCTTCCTTGGCCTGCCAGTCCCTTTGCAATTAGTAAGCTCACCAGTGCTCTCTTTCTTCTTAATGATGTTCCAAACAGTTGATTTTGGTAAGCCTCAGGTTTGGCTGATGTCTCTAACAGTTTTATTCTTGTTTAGTCTCATAATGGCTTCTTTCACTTTCATTGGCACAACTTTGGTCCTCATGTTGATAAACAGCAATAAAAGTTTCCAAAGGTAATGGAAAGACTGGAGGAAAGATTAGGTGCTGAGAGCTCTCTTATACTCGCATTAAGGAGGCAATTAAACACACCTCAGCAATTACAAACGCTGTGTCCCAAACATTATGGTGCCCTGAAATGGGAGTTTATATATAAACACAGCTGTACTTTCTACATGGTGAAACCAAAATGTATAAAAATACCCTTTAATAAAATCTGACAATGTACACTTTAACCACATGTGATTTTTTTTCTATTACAAATCTCAAATTGTGGAGTACAGAGACAAATAAATAAATGATGGGTCTTTGTCCCAAACATTATGGACGGCACTGTACCTCTTTCAGAACCATGGGGTGTAGTCCATGAGGTCCCGATGACATCCACCTTCAAAACCTTTCGTTTCCCATGCCCCTCTCCTTAGTAATAACAACCCCACTAACTTCTGCCCCCTAACTCTCTTGAATGTCAGGCACGCTGCTGGTGTCTTCTGCTGCGAAGACTGATGCAAAAAGCTTTTTCAATTCATCTATCATTTCTTTATTTCACCTTACTACTTCTCCAGCATCATTTTCCAGTGGTCCAATGTCCATTATTTCTCCCCTTATTGCCTTTTAGTTCCCATCTGTTGGTCTTATTTTGAAGCTGTTGATTCATTTAGCAGCAATCAGCAGATTGTGACTTTCTCTATTTCATATTTAAATAATTCCAAATTTTGAAAATCAAATATTCATGAAAGAGTTATCTGCAATATTCAGAATTATTATTTTATAAATCATTATAATAAAGATAATTGACTTATTTCTTGCTGATTATATGCTTATGGGTATCTTGGATATAACTATTTTTGCTGGTTTCACAATCTCTAAATTCCTTTTGTAGTTTTCACTTTTGAAAAACTGGAGTTTGCAGCTGGTATGTTATAGTTATTATTGTATTATTTATTATTAATTGTATAAAATGGTAATACATGCTAATGCTAAAATGAAATATTTGGATAACTTAAAAGTCGAGTTGAATTTTATACAACAAATATTTGCCATCATTTGCAAATTACTCAAGTTTAATTCAATGTTTATTCCATCTGCTGTAAAGTTAGCTGTTTTATGTTTCAGTTTTTTTTTGCATCAAGCATGAGCATTGTAAGATTATGTAAATGGGAGCAATGATGGTATAAGGGAACAGGAACTCTTGAGAAGAAAGCAATGGAGGGTCAATGGAGGGTTAAAGAACTGGGCCTCTTGTTCATCCCCAAAGTTGGAGGAAAACATGCCTCGAAATTCAAATGGATAGTTTTATTCCAACAGTACATAACTGGAAATAACTTATTTTTACCCCTCCACAGAGAAAAATATAATAATAATTTCCAGATCTTTGAATTTCTGAAAAGAGATACTTGATGATGAGACACCATTACATCCCTGATGCAATTATCCTGTCCTGGGCACATTAGACGATGTCATTGTACAGCTTTCTTTTTGGAGCATGCAGTGGAACATGGCCCATGTTGTCATGGGAGTGAGAGCAACAATCAGAATATTTCTTACTTTCATCCTGTGGACAATCCCCTGCACAGCCAACTAACTGCCTCTGCTTGATGTTTAGTCCATTTCCACCTCCTTGTCCATTACCACCCCACTTCACTTTCATCCAAGCTATGATTGGACCATGACCAATGATTCCTTAATCCTAGTAGCAGAAGGGATACCAGATGGCATATTTTTTATTCTGAAAATGCAGAAGAGTTATGCACACAGACGGTGCAACCTGCTGCAGATCCATTGGCAAACACTACATTCTCCAAGCAATCAAATATCTGGAGGACTGACAGATTCAATTTAAGGAAATGAGGCTAGACTGGGATAAAGTTGAGGTGTTGCTGCAATGAGAACCAGTGTAATCTGTGAGCATACTTGTGATGAGTAATGGAGATAATGTACATTGCAATACAGGCAATGAATGTTTGGATGAGTTTACAGTTAGGAAATGTGTAAGATGGGCAAATAGGGTGGCATTGGAGTAAGCACATAATAGAAAATTAGCACAGGTGATTTGGGCAAGTTTGAAGGCAAATGGTGAAATGAAGAAATTCAGCTAAATTGTCAAATACTACGTTAAGCTTGTTTGAGATGGCAATTGTGGATCAGGTGGAGAAATCTTGCTAATAAAATAAGTTTGAAGTGGCAAAAGCAGCAACTAACCTTAACCAGCAGAAGTCTCAACCTGCTTGTTAGACAAGCACTTTGATAATAAAGGCAACAGAGGTGTTGAGGGGAGATATCCATAGCATGTGGAACCATATGTTTAATATAAAGTTGCTGACTGCTCACTGCATTGTGCCCAATGGAGCAGGTTTTGTTAGGCCTTGTGACTCATGGAACATCCCTAGCCCTTCACTCCCATTCACCCAATTTATTTCCGGGAGGATAATTTGCATTAGATTTAATTTCTTTGGACTCCATCTCAATGGAACACAGGCTCAATATGCAAGAACCACAGCCCATTTGTGTGCAAGTACATTACATTGTTAATGTTTCTTTATGTAAAATATTAGTGAAATAATGAACAACTTTTCATTTCATGAAACAGCTAATATACATAAACAATCATTACAGAGGTTTTCCTCAGTAAAAACAATGACTCGATGTGCCCTTAAACATGAACTCCGATTAACTAAATTGCTGGAGTTATCTGGCCAAGAGCATTAAAGCAACTTATTGCAATCATGAATCTCCTCTATCTGAGGGAGACATGAGTTAGAAAGGCTCCACATGCTATTTTCTACTGGAAGCTTTGAGGGAAAGGTCTTTTACCTATAAATATAGGTATCTTTGGATGTAAGGCATGATGGTCTCAATTGGTCCTCTACAATTTTCCTTGATGAACCCCTTATCATGTAAGTTTTGTTTATAATAGCCAATCTGCTAGATTGTTCTGACTGATTGTTATGTTTTGATAACTGCACAGGCTTTATCATTATAAGAGTTATTACATTTTTTTTTAAATCCATGCCGGGCAACGTGTAGATTTTGTCCTAGAAAATTTGCATTGTTTTAAAATTACAGGGTTGGTGACCAATTAGAAAGCTAGAGTTTACAAATATGAAAAGGTAGAACATTTTGGTTAACTGAAATGAGAAAATCCAGAATGGCTGACCAGATTAAATTTATCCATCAAATTATTGATAAATTCCAATTTTAGGGCTCAATGGGAATGAGCCTCAAGAAAACCATTTTGTAAGTCATTTTTATCCTCTTTTTATGTCCATGGTCTTCTCTCTTACGCTATAGATTAATATGCTATAGATTATCTAATTACTGAAGGTGGACAGGAGATCTGTTGCACATCCATATCAAGTCTGTCCAATCAAGCTGCTGGACAGGACCAAACGGTATCACTCATTGGTTTCTGCTCCAATTTTCTCATGATTGGGAATATCTCATCCGAGTGCATACCCCCATCCCAATTGAGATTACGATCAAATATGTGGAGAAAAATTTCACCAGTTCATCATTCCACAGAGGGATTGGGAGGAGGGGGTGTGGTGAAGATAAAATTGTGCAGTAAATGTTTTCATGGTTTACAATACCAACCTCGCCTTGTATGCAAGAGGCTGTAATAAGGTAAAATGGGAGGAATTCACTTTATTTCTTCAACAATAGCTTATCATCCGGTTTCCATTAATTGGACTTTTACTCCAAAGTAACTGAGCATTGTATCTTCAGTTTGGATGTAACTCTACATGTTCAATTTGTGGTGAAATTAATAATCATTGGACTGTTTATTATCAGCAATATTTTGGAACCAGGTTCTTACAACGTGGCAAATTTGCTTTTGATCTAGTTTTAACACCTGCAGCTATTATATATTAAATTGGTGTTTTTTTAGTCAAACCCACGAAAGTGCTTACATTAATATTCACATCATTCTATTGTGACATCCCAATTATCGCAAGTTTTCATTAACAATTTCAGCAGAAAGGTGGCAAAACTCCATTGTCAACCGTCGTTCTGTTAGAATATTTTTTTTCCAATTTCTTTTAAATGTGAATTGATATTACGTGATGAATTATAAAATTGTTCCCATTTTCCAGTGACTGGTTAAAGCAAAATAGGTTATTGTTCTGAAAATACACCAACTCTTACAAGAATTTAAGTATTATACACACTGTGTAAACTATTCCAGATTAATATTAAGTATAACCATTGTTGGACATGCAAAAATGTTGGTTAAAATTTTATTTATTTTAGAAGCAACAAGCATTATATTCTGAAGATGAAGAATATACCACAGGTTCAGAAGTAACAGAGGATGAAGTAGGAGATGAAGAAGAATTGACCAAAAAACAAGGTAAAAATATGACAATTGATTTCAAATGTTTATTGACATTGATGCACATATTAGAGACTTGTGAACAATATTTGTATACACACAGAGTCACAAACTTTCATTCAACAACTTCCATAAAGGCATCCTTATCCTTCATCTTTAAGGAAAAAATCATATTAACATGAAAATTAATGATGCTGGTGAACAGCATACCACAAAATAGTAATAATACAGAACATAACAATATGAATTATTCTAATTTTATAATTCTGTATTACTTATAGAAAGCATGATGTGGCTGATTAGTCTATTGATCAAACTATTTAGTTTACCGTTTCCTGACTCTTTTCTCCATTACAACACAACTGCAACAGGGCTGCCTCCTGCACCTATGTAGACCTAGCTAATGTCATCACCTTTACCACTAACTTCAACCCTGCCCTGATTCACTTGGACTATCACTGACACGTCTCCTTTCTCGATCTCTGTCCCCATCACAGTGGACAGATAATCAACTGACGTCTACTATAAATGCACTGACTCCGATAGATCTTGCCCGCACCTCCTCCTACCTTGCCTCTTGCAAGGACACCAGCCCGTAATCTCATCTGCTACCAAGATGAGGCTTTCCACTCTAGGACATCCAAGATATTCTTACTTCAGTAAAGATGGCTTCCCCCTGTTTTTGTCGATGGATCCCTCTCCTGTGTCCTGTAGTTCTACTCTCACTCCCATGTCTCACCCAAACGGAGTAAGGATAGAATTATCCTGGTCCTTGCCTTTCACCTCACCGGCCACTGCATCCAAGGCATCGTCCCCGACAATTCTGCAGGAGATGTAACACCTGTCCCTACACCTATATCTTCCCTCGCATCCATCCAGGGACCCCAGCAGCACTTGCTGGTGAGACAGAGGGTCACATGAACCTCTACTGCATTCAGTGCCCTCGATATGGCCTCTACATCAGCCAGATGTAGACGAGACAAAAGATTTGCCCAACACTTGCACTTCCCTTCTCATTCTTTTCCTGACCTTCTGTCCTTTGCCTCCATTGCCAGTGTGGCCACACGCAGATTGGAAGCTTAGCACCTCATATTCTGCTTGCTAACAACAATCTTAAAATCTCCAATTTTAAGTAACAACCCTTACCCCCCCCCCCAGTCAAGATTTTTTCCCCCATCATGTCTTCCCTGTGGTCCACCTGGGTCCACACCCAATTCTTCCATTATCCCAAACCCCTTCCCCCTCCCACTTAAATCCCTTCCTCTGGCTTTACATTTTACTTCTATTCCTTCCTTATCTGATACCTTTTTGTCTCCTTTTCATCTCAAGCCTTTGTCCACCCATTTGCCAATCAAAGCCCCTCTCACCAGTATCCACCTGTCATTTGTCAATTTGCCAGGCTTTATCTCGCCTCCACCTCTTCCAGCTTTCTCCCCCCGCTACAATCCATCTGAGGAAGGGTGTCGACCTGAAATGTTGCCTCCCTTTGTCCTCCTGAGATGCTGTCTGACCCGCTTGCTAGAATTGTGTTTTTCTGAATCTAATTGTTTCTTCAATTTCCATAATCACTTTATAAATTTCCAGTCTTCAAATGTCACATTGATCTCTCCATCTTACTGCTAAAAAACCAAAATAATCTATATACTAAAACTCTTTGTTCCTGAACTGCAGCCAAAACGGTGCACGATATTGTGACAATTTTAGGCCCGCCTTACTCACCGTCGTCCCTTTGGTGCTAATGAAATCATTGAAATCGGTGTTATATTTTTAAGTTATTCACATTTTAAAGTTTAAATCTATCTCCATGGGGGGAGGTTGAGGGGGATGGAGTGGGGGAGAGGAAGGGGAACTGGAGGGGAAGGGGAGTTGAGGGGGAGAGGAGAGAGTGGAGGACGAGAGGGTGCTGCACCAATGCAGGAGAGGTTTGGGTCCAACGGGTCCACTTGGTCGAGTAACCTTGAAAGCAGTAGATTTGCTAATGCACACTTCACTTCCACTTTCTTGTGCTTCCAACAATTTAAAAATGTTTTTATTTGTCTTTCTCACTAACAATTTAGAATCTGCTTTAGGGACACAAAAAATTAATAACTCAATGCAAACTACTTATTCTCACAGGAAAATGACAATGACATATTGATCAGCTCTCACCTGTGGGATTAAGCTTTGACCTACATCATTATTAACTTGCAAGTTTCCAATAAAGGAGATTTTCCATCTTGTAAGGTTTGCAATTTCCCACCTCCCATGCAGGTACAAGAAAGTTTAAGAAAATTACCAGTCGAACAAGGAAGCCAGTGGCATCTCCTACCATTCAGAAAAAAGAGAAGGTAAAATGGACGAGAAAATAACAGGGGCTTTTTAAAAGTGAAATTCAATTGCAGCAAATATTCTACTGCATATATTTATTGAACAGAAGCAGTCATTGTCCAATGTTTCTCTGAAGTCCAGTTCAAAAAAGCATAATCTTAGATTGATTAGTAGGACTAGATGTTACAATCCCTAAGGTTTGCACTACTATTGACTGGTGTTGTTCTTGGGGGTGACCAAGACTAGGTGAATTAGGGATGAAAACTTCTTCCAATTCCCCCAACAGTACTGAATATTTGGAACATTTTTGCTTTACTAACAGTTGATGTGCGAAGATGGGCAAGAATTGAGCTGGTATTGTGTAAAGTGAGAAATTGGGATTTCAAGGATTGGACCTGGCGTTATTTTAGAGAGATGGGGAAGGAGGAGTTTGACATTGCATAAGACTATAAGACCGAGGAGCAGAATTGGGCCATTCAGCCCATCAAGCATACTCCACCCTTCAATCACGGCTGAACTATTTTTCCCTCTCAACCCCACTCTCCTGTCATTTCCCTGGAACCTTTGATGTCCTTCCTAATCAATCTCTGCTTTAAAAATACCCAATGTCTTGGCCTCCACAGCTGTCTTGCAATGAATTCCACAGATTCACCACCATCTGGCTAAAGAAATTCTTCCTCATCTCCAGTGCATCCTTTTGGTCTGAAGCTGTGCCCTCTGGTTTTAGACTCTCCTATTACTAGAAACATCCTTTCCACGTCCACTGTATCTAGGCCCTTCATTATCCAATAGGATTCAATGAGACCCCACTGCATCCTTCTAAACTCCAGCGAGTACAGGCCCAGAGCCTTCAGATGGTCATCCTACATTAACAACCATCCCCAGGATCATTCTTGTCAACCTCTGGACCCTCTCTAATGCCAGCACATCCTTTCTCAGCCAAGGGTCCCAAAACTGCTCACAGTATTCCAAATGTGGCCCCTCACCAGTGCTTCAGCATGACATCATTGCTTTTATATTCTAGTCCCCTCAAAATTAATGCTTGTAGTGCATTTGCTTGCTTACGGTTGACTAAACCTGCAAATTAATCTTTTGGGAATCCTGCACCAGCAATCCCAAATCCCTTTGCAACTCTGATTTCTTAATCTTCTCCCCATTCAGAATAAGGTACATTTTGCTACACTGTATTCCATCTTCCACTTCTTTGCCCTCTCTCAACGCTCGTCCTTTTGCAGCCTCCCTGGTTCTTCAACACTACCAACCCTTCCACCTATCTTTGTATCATCTGCAAACGTGGCCACATAGCACTCAATTCCATCATCCGGATCATTAACCTACAAAGTGAAAATTAGCAGATCCAATACCCACCCTTGCGGATCAGCACAAATCGCCAGCAGCCAACCAGCATAGGCCCCTGTGTTCCCACTCTTTACCCTCTGACAGTCAGCCAATCCTCTATCCATGCTAGTACCTTGCCTCTAACACCATGGACTATCTTGTTTGGGAGCCTCGCGTATGGCACCTTATCAAGAGACTTCTGAAAATCCAAGTAAACAACATCCACTGACTAGCCTTTGTCTTAACTGCTTGATTCCTCCTCAAAATAACTCCAACAGATTTGTCAGGCATGATCTCCCCTTAACAAAACCATACTGACTTTGGGTTATTTTAAGAGCTTCCAAGTATCCTGAAACCTCATCATTAATAATGGATTCTAAAATTTTACCGACCACAGACCTACTGTATAATTTCCTTTTGTTTGCCTCGATGGAGAGGGAGTCTGATGGGAATGAGGAGGCAATTTAGACCACATTATCTGAAATTGCATTGTGGAAAAGAAAATAGGGCGGATATGTGGCCAGTTGAGGCGATGGGGGAAATTGTGGATCTAGAATTTTAACAGATGGTAGGGAAAGGTCAGGGAATGAAGGTTCAGCCTCAAGCTTTTGAATCAGGAGTGAAATTGTGCCAGGTGGGTGAAGTAATTTACTCACCTGAAAAGCAGCAGCCAAGTATTGAAAGTAGGTGCATCTTGCCCCATGAGTACCTAGTGATGGGTGGCCTGGGACAATATGGTCAGAGATCTTGTCATAGGTCCAAAAGTATTACATTTGGACAAAGCCCAGAAATTCCATCAATCTCAAAGAATCAGGAACAAAGTTGAATAAGTAGAGTTGAGGAACCGAACATCTTCTAGTATTGAAGGGCTGATTGGCCTTCTGTTTCATCGTACCGACCTACATTAAATAATACCAAATTCAAATAAGTCATTTTCTGTAACTACTTTTCTTCTCATTACTTTTTTTTGTCATTCCAGGGGTCAGTTCGAGATGGATCTCCTTTCACGTAAGAATCGTGCTTTTTAACATTGTTTTAGTTTAATTAATAGCTTTCTCTGAAGTTAACGAACAATAAAAATAGGAATAGGACACATTATTCAGCCTCACTAATTAACTTTTGTACAATCTTAATGCATTTTCTACTACAAGAACTAAACTTGCATTCGTATTGGATTTTTTAATGACAGGAACAAAATCCCAAAGTGCTTAATTAGTCAAAAGAAAATAATCAAAGGAGGAATTGTTGGGAGAAATGATTAAGACCTTAATAAAAGTAATGGGGTTTTATAGAGAGTCAGGGATCAGAAAGAACTGGGATAATAATCGAAGACAGACACAAAGTAACTCAGCGGGTCGGGCAGCATCTCTGGAGTAAAAGGATGGGTGACGTTTCGGTCGAAATCCTTTGTTCCGACCCGAACCATCACCTGTTTGCTACCTGACATGCTGAGTTACTCCAGCACTTTGTGTCTACCTTTGGTATAAACCAGCATCTGCAGTCCTTTGTTTCTACATTTTGGGATAATATAATCGAGTCAGATTATATCTGGAACAGAATATAGCCAGCAGTAGTATGGGTGAAATGAAATTTAAAGGTGGAGGGTGGGAATCTGACTTGAATGAGATGTTGTGAGACAAGAATGAAGTATGCTGAGGTGCCATGAAGGCCACATTGCTCACGCTGCCAATGGTAAGAATAGGCTGGTTCAGTCCAGGACTTGCTTGGAAGGAAGATAGAATCTCAATCCGTTTTTTGGCGCAAGAGAGAGAAGTTTTTTGGCTTCACTCAGCATTTGGAGAGAATTCCAGTTCATTCAGAATAGGATATCAGATGATGCTGGCAGTGGAGTAGTTAAAGTGGGTAGTTGGTGCAAGGAATCATCAGCTAAGGAGTTGCATTGAATTTGAATGTAGCAAAATCATTATAAATTTGAGAGGTATGGGATTTTGGAAGTGAAGACATCTGAGTATTTTGGAAAGAATCTCTCTTTCTGTAGAGCAAAAGAAGAGATTATATAATGTACACTGTCATGTAACTGTTTCTTTTGGCAGTGTCAGTTTTCAGAAAAGCAAATGGGACAGCAATCGCTCAATGCGATATAACCAGGACGCCCAAAGAGAGGAAGGTACCTTAAATTATTACAAATTCGTGGTCTTTTGTGGTAAAAATATTATAATTCAGTACAATATATACGATCTTATTATTTTACCTTTAACTTTCTTTGTATGTGCCAGTTTCAAATTCCCAATATATTTAGCACAAGTGGTAAATGTCCATCTGCAATTATTTAACCGTATTTGCAGAAAGTAGTGCAGAAGCAGAATCGGTTAATGCTGATTTTAATTTCCAGATCAGAGAAGGATGGTTGAAATAGTTGGACATCTGACAAAGATACGATTTGGAGAAAAAGTTGATCGCAGTAAAACAAAAGAAGGAAAAGAGGCAAGTTAATTTTCTAATGGCATCTTGTGCAAATTGGATGCAAAATAAAGAATTGGCTGAGCATTGTCTTGTGATTATGTCTATAGTAGGAAAGTTTTTTTATTTTGGGCAGTGGTAGGGGAGCAAAGGTCTATATTTGCTACTTGCTGTTTTGTAATTTGATCTTTTATGTTTGAGTCAAGAACAGTTCTGGTTATTCATTAAAAACTTTCAAAAGGATGTTTACTAGATTTTATTCATACATTCATCTTAATACTTCGAATGCAAGAATTTGGGTAGCACAAAACCAGCTGGGATAAGCTTTAAACATGTGTTTTCATTGGTTGGTGAAAACCCAGTTGAGCAGTTTAAAAAATAGTGAGGGAAGACTAATTACCTTTTAAGGAAGAATGATAAGAACATACGTAAATAATCTGTGAAGTTAAATAATGCTAAATCAACGCAGTCAAGTAGAATGTGCATTTGGAAAGTGATCACTGGAAGAGTCTCCAGCTGGACTTGCTGGAGCACAAGACTGAGAATTTTCTGAGTAATATGATCCGAGAAGTAGTCTGTTAGTACCTTGAGTGTGTGCCGGAAGAGGGAATGAGGATGCTTGCCAGACTAGGAGCAGCCGACAGGGAAATGTGGTGCAGGAGTACCCTGAATCGATCTCCCTCACAAATGGATTTTAACAATTGTATAACATTAACAAAAGAGTGAGGCCAGCATCGGGAACCTTGCACCATGAGGTTAGAGGAGGGATGAGATCACGGTCATAATAGAGGATTCAACAGATGTGTATTGCTAGACACAGACATGTCTCCTTACAACATATGTTGTTAAATTTTGATTAGCAAGGATCTGAGTGGCACAAATACTGGCATGGACCTGTTTTGTCAAATGTAAATTATCTTCCTTAATTTTAAACCTACTACTACTTTTGCAGTTTGCTGGTGGCATTTATTCCAGATTGGAATCTCAATTTAAAGTCTGTCAACCAGCAACCTCTCGCCAGAACAATTCATCACAAAACACAAGGTAAACTGGATTTCTAGTTTTGTAACTAAGCTTTTTACAATGCCCCCGAATGAGTGAAATAAAGATTTCACAAACTTTTGCATTCAGTCTCACTTTTTGGGAGTATCTCAATTCTATTTTGTTTGTACCTTTTGAATTGTTGTAATATAGACGAGTATGTGATTAACAAGGTGCTATTTAGTGTGGAGTTGTGACCATATAAAAGTTTCCATATATAGGACCTACCTAGAGTGCAAAATCTAGAAATGCCTAATGCTAATGTTGGATACTATCTTTGTCAGTAACTAATTGAGAAATTATTCAGCTGTACAAATAACTTGCTTTTCTCAGTTTACCCTGCCAACATTATCTGCATGAATCTTGCAGCATAGGAATAGGCTGCATGTAACAGGTGCCCATTCCTGGCTCCATTACCTCCCACTGAGGGATACAGCTAATCTACAGTTTGTAGCACAAACTGCACTAGACAGCTTGTTTAATTTAGAGGTAGCATGAAATATGTATTTTACATAACACATTTGCTTTGCAATAAAACTGAATGTGTTTTTACTCTCTTGCCCCTAGGTCGAAGGCCCGCTTATCACAATTGCGTCCAACATAATGGATCCTAGAACCAATGAGGATGAAAGCTTGATAAATGCCACCTTCCACTGCAATTTAAATATGCATGTTTATTTACATTAAATATCTAACTAATAAAGTACAATGGTTATCACAATCTTTCTGTAGACTACCCAGATTATATCATAGTGTAATGCCATTTAAACAATCAACTCTTCTGCGCTTCACAATATTTAAATTCACTTCCAATTGCTTGACTGCTCTTATTGCACATGGTTGAAATGTTTTACATGAAACTTTTCAATGTAGTTTTTCCAGTTTTCTAAAAAATTACAGCAAGTTTGTAATTTTGTGAACTATAGTTAATACTTTAAAGGTGTAGATTTGATTACTTGCAAAGTTTTGAGCTTTAAATTGCTGGCCAATTCTGAGGGGAAAAAACTGGTTGGCTGCTATCTTGCAGCACTCTAAGGAATAGCCTGTATATTTATAGTTTATAGTTAAAGTTTTAATATCCTACCTCTTGGCTTCAGATTTGATTTGAGTTTTAATGCCATGTGGAAATTCCTTGGGATTACATTTTCTACTAATTTATGAAAAGTGAGGATTTTAAAAAACATTTCTAGTATTCTGCACTGATTAATTTATACAATATAAAATGGTCTAACCAAAAACAGGTTTACTATTTAAACAATCTGAACATTCATTCTTTCTTTATTTTACATAGTTACATAAGCAATTCTAATATTCTTCATTTGTACAATTAAATATTAAATTGTGCTGATTGATGGACCAATGACCTTGAGAATAATTACATAAATGAATTGTTTGACCTACGATTTACTATCTGCTGAAGGGATTTTACTCTGAACATTTAGAATTTCTCTTTGCAGCTCTTGTTAAAATGTTTTGCAGGTATACTTTTGGGAAATCAACATGTTGAAGACATCTGAAACCAATAACAATTCACAGAACAACCAGTAGAATTAAATGCATTTACAATAGCAATTATATTCATCTTGAACATTCAAAAGTAAGTTTTTTGCCTGTTCGGTAACTCATTTAGAAATCACTTTTGTTTTTTTTCTAGTTTTAACCAAGTGATTTTTGTTTAGAAATGTCAAAATGAACCCTTTAAAAGATATTCAGCAGTGGTAGATAAGGCCATTGTTGTAAAACTGAGTGTTCCCAAATTGCTGAATAGCTCCAACGTGACAAAATATCCAAATGACATTAAAGCTTATTTTGACTGACATTTGTTTTGTAATCTATTTTTAAAACAATTCTGTAAACTTCTTATTAAATTATGTGGTGGTGGAAAATATTTGTTTTTCCAAGGAAAACCTGTAGTTTGCTTCTAAAATTAGTTGGCCAAGTTTTTGTTTCACAGACAGGAATTTCCACAAACATTGAGGTAAATAGACTTGTGCTGCACCATATGGAAAAGACCAACCATTATAGTGGTTCTTATCTTCTGTCTTTGTAAATACATGTGTAGCTTTTGTAGTGAACTACTTTCTGGTCTTCTACATGAGCAGATTTTAAGAGATAGTAAAGCAGAAGTAAATCGTGATATTACATTTACTCCAACTAAGTTGATACATAAAATTCCTATGCAAAGTTTGCTGCTAATATTCTAACAAACTGCCCAGATTTATTTGTAGAAGAAATATATCATAAGTATTAGAATGCCTCATATACATAATGGAAGTTCAATGAAGTGAACAAATTAATTTAGATAATATAAGAGTACGCTACATGGCTCTCAATCATGCCCAACTCTTCAACAAGATCACACAGGTCTAGCATTAGCCTTAATGCCATAGTTCAACATGTTCTCTAACTTGCAACCACTCTATAAAGCAAAAATATGAATGTATTTAATGCCAATGCGTCACTCTCCACCATTCCCTTGGGTACAAACTTCTGAAGTTTCTCCAGACCTGGACAGGAACTTCTACCTTAAATAGCCAGCTATCTATGCTGAAACTAGGCCCCCTCGTTGTAGATTCTCACTGAAGGAGAAACCTTCTCTCAAACCACACATTGTACCTACAACTTCCTCCAGTTTATTTATTCTATACCATAATGTGTGTTATATTGACCTATTATTCATTGAGGTTAATTGATTATTTTTAAATGAGATTATTCAATACTGATCTGTGGATGTTATAATAAAATGCAAAGTTACTATTTGCTTAACGTTTCATATCAAGGGTATTATTTGAGGAACATTATATGAATATTAATCTAGATTCTAGGTTACCAATATGTAAATCAAAAAAATTATCTAGACTACAGACACATTTTCTTACTCTGATCTCCCAAATTAAGTCACTTTTTCTTTTATTGTCTTACCAATTGTTAATAGGAAAGGAAAGTCATTCAATCTTCCATCCATAAATATGAGTACTAAACTTGAAACATTAAGTTCCAGGTGAAAAATGTGCTAGATTGAGCTATCAACCTGCATCTGTTCTCAGAAACTCCCAAAAGAAAAAAAAATGATCAAGTTTTGAAGTACAATGACCACAAATGGCTTTGTGTTTATTTCATTATCCTCAGTAGCATGCCTTGGACAAACCAAAGGATCAAAGATGAACACTGTTATTCTTCACACTCCTTTACAGATGGCTGTTATTATAAATAAGTGAAGTGCTTATTTATGATAATAGCAACTATTTTTTAGACTGAAACTTTGGGACAAGGATACCATGAAGGTTTAAATAATCTTGTTGCAATGAGGAACAATCTGCCTATTATATAATTTTCATTGAAGTTTGAGGCAATGCTTTACGGTCCATATCAACTCAACCACATTAAGAAAACTCGCTTTTTTAACAAACAAACTGAAATAGAATGGCCAAGACACCAAACTTGTGTATCAAGCATCCACAGAAATTTGTGCCTTAACCTTTTTAATCGTCCCCAATACTTAAAAATGGACGTAAAGGAAAAATGTTGAACAAATTAAGCAGGATATACAGAGGGAAATTTCATCAGAACAGCGATAAAATCAGTGCCAATATAGAGCCTAAATAAAAACTAGACAACAAAAATGGATCAATCTTTAAATACTGACTGGAAATCCGGGAATGGGACCACGTGGCAATATCGCAGCAATGACATCCCATTGACCCCACCTACACTTCATGCTGCCTCGTGAGCAAAATCAAAGGCCATTCACCCGGGATTCCTTCTATCAGGCAAAAAATACGAAAGCTTGTACCACTGGTATCAGGAACAGCTTTTTCTCTGGTGTTATCAGACTACTGAATGGTCCTCTCATAAGCTAAGGATGTGGTCTAGATCTCCCAACCAACTTCATCGTGGCCAAACGTGCTTTTCTAAAATCTGCACTTTCTTTGTAATTAATGCTGTCACATTGGAATCTACACTCTGAATTTTTTTCTTTGCATTACCTGTTGTACATGTGTACAGCTTGATTGTAATCATGTATATAATGTGCAACAATGCACTGTTGCACTCTTTTCCAGAGATCTTCTGCTTCTCGGTTTCAAAAATGTAATTATTTCTGGCTTACTCATTTCCTTTGGGAAATAATTTGATGCTCAAAAAAGCATCTGTAAAGTATCCGACCCCTCCATATTTATTTTATGTGAGGCATTTAAATAGATGACCACTGTAATTGACTAACTTACTGCATTAAAAAAAATTCTCAGCCACCTTTCCAATGATGACGATGATCCCAAGTATAGTTGTTTGTAATACATTTAAATGATTTAGATGGAAATATAAATTACCAATTGTTGGGAGTGAGGAAGGTTATCAAATGATTCAGCAGGATATGTACCAAATGGGAATATGGGCAGAGAAATGGCAGAATGAGTTTAATTCAGGCAAATGTGAGGTGCTGCATTTTGGCAGGTCAAATGTAAGAGGAAAGTATACAGTAAAATGATAGGACCTTTAGGAGCATTGATGGCTGAAACTTGGGATGCAAATCCATAGCTCCCTGAAACTGGCAACACAAGTAGAAAGGATGGCAAAGATTGCGTACAGCTTGCTTGCATCTTTCATAAGACTGATTCGGCCACATTTGGAGAACTGTGTGTAGTTCCAGTCACATTACAGGAAGGATTTGGAGGCTTCAGAGGCAGTGGAAAAGAGGTTCACCAAAATTTGGCTGGATTAGAGAGTATTGGATTTTAAAAAAGGTTGGCAAACTTGAATTGGTTTCTCTCGGGCTGGTTTCTCTGGAGGCTGGTGCAGACCTGATGGAAGTATAGGAAGGAACTGATTAGAAGTATGTCAAATTATGAGAGGCATTGGTCAGGTGGATGGCAAAAGTTTTTTTTTCCCCCAGGGTGGAAAAGTCAAATACCCCAGGGCATAGATTTAAGGTAAGAGCTGGGAAGGTTGAAGGAGATTTATGAGGTAAGTTTTTTTAACACACTGAAAATGGTAGGTGCTTGGAATGCATTGTCAGAGGATATAAGATAAGCAGATATGGTAGGAACATTTAAGAGGCATTTTAGACATTCACATGAACAGGCAGGGGATTGACAGATATAGGCAGATATGTAGCTTAAATTGGCATTGTGGTGGCACATATATTGAAGGATCAGTTCCTGATCCAGGTACCCTTTGGGCGGGCAATTTCCCAGTCTGCCCTGTGCATTCTAATGGATTGTGCACCTTTTCTGCAAAGAGGTACCAAAAGTTTGGCATCAGACAACACAAGAATATTAAAAACACCATTTGCCAAGCAAAAAAGATAAAATTATAGTCCAGTTTAGAAAAAAAACAAAGAACGAAAATGTTAACATGAATCAAAAACAAGAAATTTGACCATCTGACAGGTCAATGATCTTGCTGGCTCTCCCTTCTGCACTGGAGCACTTGGTCAATAGAAACAGACACAAGGGTGTTGTTCATATGCTACAGTTTGGCATTCCATGCTGGTTACCAAGCTAGGGTTCGTACACTTGGAACAGCAAACAAGGTCCAAAAGCCCCATTTTCAAGGACCAAAATCCAGCAAACATTGTTTTTTTCCAGTTTTTCTCCGTAGAGGTAAGAAAATACTGTTTTCAAAACTGTTCATTTGGTGTATATATGGTAATTAGTAAAAACTACGATGAATTTGTAGGTTTGTTTATTTTATACGGCGAGTTCCCCTCAACTCTCCCCGACTCTTTAACTTGTCCCGGAGCCGTGGAACCGCGGCGGCGGCGGCAGCGGGAAGCTGCCGGCGAAGGTTCACCGGAGAGCGGATCGCCACCGACCCAGAGCCGGGACAAGGCGACAGATCGCAGCGCCCCCTCGCAAACAACAAACCTAAGGAAACTTCCCTCCTCGCCGCCGCTCACCCCGGGGATGCGGGGCTCAAAACAACAACTACAACACTTATGTTTATTCTTATTTCGCTGTGCTAGAGGGAGACGGGGCCAGGGAAGAGAGTGGAGGAGATCTTGCTGGCGCTGGGAGAGAGAGAAGGGGGGGGGGGGGGGGAGAGAGAGCAGCGGGTGAGAGCGGGAGGGTGTCAGGGGATCCGGTGAAGGAGCGCCACCACTTGTGGGGGTTGCTCTCTCCTCTCTCTATCCCAGCGTCAGCGAGATCTGCGCCGCTCCTCCACTCTCTTCCCTGGCCCCGTCTCTCTAGCACAGCAAAATAAGATCAAACACAAGTGTTGTAGTTGTTGTTCAGAAGCCCTGGATAGAGCGACAGCGGCGAGGGGGGAAAAATAGGCGACAAAGACAAAACATGTCTAACAATGTTTCCTGACTTTTAATAAAAATCCGCACTATAAACGATGAAAAAACGCCACATTATTCTGCATGAATTAATACTTTTATCATAAAAAGTGAATTTTCAAGGACCTATGATACATCCCAGTACTTTCAAAGACGGTACAAGCCCTGCAAGCTTATGTAACTGGATCCTGGACTTATCAACAGACCACAATCAGTACAAATTGCCAGCAACACTTCCACTTCAAAGCCATCACTCCAGAAGCATATCAAGGCTGACAAGTTCCAACTCCACAGCTCCATCTTCAAATTCACCAATGACACAATCATTGTTGGACGAATTAGAAATGATGACGAGTCAGAGTATCGGGGAAAAGATTGATCAACTGGTGTCAGAACAACAATCTTCCTCTCAACGTGAGTAAAACCAAGGAACAGATTGTTGATTTTGGAAAAAGTGGGCTGAGGGTCCACAAACCTGTCTTCATTAACAGGTCAGTGGCAGAGAAAGTAAAAAACCTCAATGCCTGGACATGCAAATCTCTCAAGATCTGTCCTGGACCAAGCACATTGATGCAATCATAAAGATTCATCAACGCCCCTACTTAGAAGACTGAGGAGATACAGATAGTCATGCACTTCTACAGGTGTACAGTAGTCGGCATACTGACTGGCTGCATCACAGCCCGGTTCGCCAACTCAAACACCCAGGAATGAAGAAGATTGCAAGAAGTGGTGAACACTGCCCAGTCCATCACAGGTATTGACCTCCCCACCAACTACAGGAGTCGCTGCCTCAAAAAAACGTCCAATATCATCAAAGACCCACACAACCCTGGCCACACACTCATTTTATTCCTGCCATCAGGAAGAAGGTATAGGAGTCTGAAAACAGTAACGTCCAGGTTGGGGAGCAGCTTCGTCCCAACTACTATCATGCTGTTAGACTCTACAACCTCCAAATAGGCGACTGATTTTTTGTTGTAGTTTATTGTGTTTACAGAGTACCACGTTTACATATCTGTTGTGCTGACACAAGTAAGAATTTCATTGCTCCATTTCGGGACTACGAGAACACAACACTCTTGACTCTTCTGCAGAGATGTGGCCAGACCTGCTGAGTAACTCCAGCATTTTTTGCCTTTCTTACATATTACACATTGAAGTTGCCTGCAATCATCTTATGTTTAGAGGTGCGAATGATATTTAAAGATCAGGTACAGGGCACAGCTGTGAGATCAATACAGCACATGTGGCCTTTTGGTTTTTCTGTGCTTTGCTTCCACCCTGCAGAGCATCCTTTTACGAGCTGAATCTCTTAAAGCTTTTGCTCAATGCTTCAGTAGTATCTGCAAGTGGAACAAACAAACATAACTTTTATTATTATCCCCATATGGTCAATAAGTGACAATTGCTACACGCACAAACATTCAAAAATCTTTCTTTGTTTGTTATTTCAGGATCCACGTATTTATTATATCTTCTGCCTTCAAATTTACAATTCTGGAATATCACATATTTTCCTTAATTCTTTTGCATATACTTGCACATCAGAATTTAATTAACGATGTCATTTCTATTTAAAATCATGGCAAAATACATTGTCCACAAACACAGTAAAAAATTAATATTAAGAATTCAAATGCAAATAGAATTGTCAAACATATTACAAAACTTGGGAATATTGTCAAGATTCACCTTTTCATTGAGCATCATGTCCATTCCCAACACCATAGTAAATCTTAAGTTTCAAGATGACTTGACCATGAGCACTTCAAGTTCAAGATCAATTAAAATGCAGATGCTGGAAATGACTTACAATGTCAGTAAGCATCGGAGTTAAACCAAAATTTGTTCCTAATTAATGATTTTGAACAGTTACTAATAAATCCCTCAAAATACTTCGAAACATGTTAAAATTCACTTTGCATAAGTGTAAAACCGCTGAACGAACACCAAGTTTTATAATCTTTCTATTAATTATAATTAACAAAAAGAGAATGATCCAATGTTATTTTCACTTTAATTTTGTAATAGTTAAAAATATTAATCCATTGACTTCCTTTCATTCATAATATTTGGCAAGTTTGTGTGCATCAAAAAACATGGAGAACAATATAAAGTTCCGATTTTTATTTTGTGTGCTTTATTTCCACCATGGGAAACCTGTCGGATAAAGCACCTTATTTATGCCAGTTCCTGTCTACAGAGGATTCTTAACAGAATCAAATTAATCGTGGTTGGTTTAGTATACAAGTAAACAACGTAATTTGGATAATAAAACCACAGAGATTTGAGGCAAGGTTGCCTCCTTAATAGAGTACAAAAACCGGCAACAAAAGACACAATATTATACACAGTAAAAATGCAATATTTTTAAATTACATCATACAATGTGAGAAGAACAAAAATCTCTGTAACCCTTCACACCTCGATGCACCTCAAATCTGGATGAAAAGCCACAACAAATTACTTCTATGTAAAAGCTGACCATTAATATGATTTCCCTTGAGAAATATGCTGCAAATGCCTTTGTTTTAAGTTATCTAGAAATTTGTGTTTAGTTCTCCATTTATCACATCTTCAAGCGCATAACCCTAACACACTGGATCTCTCTCATGGCCGAGATGCTTCTTCATACAAATAGCTAACAGGCATTCAAGCAGGAAAAAATGTCACTTGACAGTGAAGCACAAAGCATCAGATCAACAGGCAGAACAGAATTAAACGAAACTCAAACTGTATTTATAAAGGACAAAACTAGTCATGCTAGTAGTCTCATCAAGAAGTGGATTGACTCCCTCTGCTCAATATTCGTGTGACTGCACTCATAGTAGATTCAATGGTCCTACACAAATTATCTAAAAGGTCCTGCTGTTGCATGTTAAAAAGCCCTCTGGAATGGGTACAGCTATTAGATAAACCAGTTTCTGGATCAAATGATGGCAAATTTTGAGCCTCACAGTTCCTAAGGTCGGTCAGCTCAGATAAAATTGTCGTAGCAGGTGGTGACGTAGAGGGAGAATCAGAATCATCTTCATTCACACTAGTTTCTTTTTCGGAACTTAGTAGTTCCTTCACCACTTTACAATTGTCTGCTGCAACCTCTCCCTGCAACTGTTCTACAGAGTCCTGGGGCCTATTGTTGATTAATGTCTCATGTGCACTCAAGGAAGAAACTTCCATTTTATCTTCTTTAATAGAAATGGGATCAGGGGTTGGAGGGTCTTGTTCGGTGCCTGGATCAATGACCGTTGAGTCTCTAGTTTCAGTGTCAGAGGTACTGGCAGAGGTTAATGCCTCCCTAGGCTCTGTCCGAGCATCACTGGGTGTGCTTTGTCCCGTGCTGTTGTCCAATGGATGTTCTTCATCACTGCTTACGCGCCTCCTTTTAACAGGGGTGGCTCCTTCATCATCTGTTAGATAAAAAGGGGGAAAAACAAAATGTGAAAACCATGCATGTATTTCATAACCAAATATTGGTATTTCATAACCAAAACATAATTCTGCATATGTTGCCAAATCTAAAAAAAATGTAAAAGGCTGGAAAAAAAAGGTCAGGCAACTTTTGTGGAAAGAGAAATTGACAATATTTTGGGCAATGATCTTTCATTGGAGCTGGGAAAGTTGGAGACTAGTATAAAGTCAAATAAGTTAACAATGGGGCATGAAAAAACATAAATCTGGAAGTGATTAAAATAGAAGCAAAATCATTTTGTGAAATTATCAAAGATAAATTCTCAATGTTAAAAATAAGAAATTAAATGTTAAGATTCTTGAATTCATAGTGGAAGGTCATACTGTATCTTTACAGAAGATGGATACCATTCTTCAAACTTTAAGTGGCCTTCACTAGAACACTGGAGACCAAAGTTAGAGCAGCCAGAGTGGGAATTGGATGGAGAATTAAACTCGGAAGCAACAAGAAGCTTCTGCACAGAATGGAGATCTATAAAGCATTCATGCACTACACAGAGACTACCGCATCATAAACAGTAAAATGTAGGAATGGAAACATGAACCAGAGCATCCCAAAGCAAATGATCTCTTTGAACGATATCCCTCTCAAAAGATATATCTGGCGTAACTTTACGGAAGTATCAAAAATCAGAGTCAGAAATCTGTTAAATTGGGAGATGTGGAAGGTGAGGAAAGGGAAATCCCATCTCGATGTTGACAGAGGAGAAGCAAACAAAAGGGTGGAGAACGGAACCAACATGGTCAAGGTCTCTGTCAGCTACGGTTGTGAGGAATTCTACATGGTTGAAAAAGGGAGAAATATTAATAGCAGTGGAGTGGAAGATGGCACAGCCATAGAGATCAATGGAGGGAGAGAATCTTTGAGAACAAAGTGGCATGAATAGAGTCATCGATGTACTGAAAAAGAGGTGACGAAGGGGTCCTGAGCAGATATGAAAAAGAATGCTGCACATATCCCAGAGGAATAGGCACAGCTTGGACTTATTTGGAAGAAACGAATGAAGTTAAATGGGAAGATAGACACAAAATGCTGGGGTAACTCAGCGGGCCAGGCAGGGTTTCTGGAGAAAATGAATAGATGATGTTTCAGGACGAGACCCTTCATCAGACTGACAATCAGGAAGGGAGACACCTCTAGTGTCCCCAGCCTGACTGTCAGCCTGATGAAGGGTCTCTACCCAAAACATCACCTACTCCTTTTCTCTAAAAATGCTGCCTGACCCGCTGAGTTACTCTAGCATTTTGGTATTCTAGCATCTGGTGTAAACCATCATCTGCAGTTCCATCTTAAACAAGTTAATTCGGAAGTTGTTCAATACTAGAAGTTGTTTAGTAAAGCAGAGCGGAGAGGTGGTGAAGAATTCTTACGGAAGAGTTAAACGATCTCATGTTGCCAGGTTGGGAGGATGACAGAGTTGAAGGATTGGATTGCCACGGTAAAACAGTTGGGAACGGGAAAATGGAGAGTGTAAAAGGGTACCAAAATATAGATGGGAATAGAATGGACAAGTGCAAAAAACCTAGATTCAAGAAGAAACGCCTACCATTGGACTAAAACAAGCTGCAAGGTAATGGTTTATATATTTCCGAATAAGTCTTCCACCTGAAACTTTAACTGTTTGTTTTACCACTGGAGATGCCTAATTTGCCAAGTTCTTCCAGCAATGTCCATATTTATTTTTAGCAGGGAATACTTTGCATGGAAGATCTCCAAGGAAGACAGTCAGAAATCCTACAAGCAGGACTTGATGTTAAACACACAAGGAGCTTTCTCTTTTGATACTACTGAGAACTTCCCTACTTATTTTGTTTTTTTGATTAATGACGACAGTATTGGTATCACCTCCAGCTCTGACACGAAACGAGAAAATTAACCAACTTTGTTGCTAACTTTCACCATTCCTTTCACATATTTGATCTCTGAATCTAGTCCTTTCTTTGTTTCTCTATTGCTATTTCAGGGGATTGGCGAGTAAACAGTATCCAAAGGAAGTCCATTTATTACCAAGTCTACTCTAAGTATTATTCTTCCCACTCTGCAATCTCTATTCCATTCTCCCAGATTCTCCTCGGCTGCAGATAATAAATCTGGCCCATTCTATTTCATGGACCTACTCCAAGTCCTTCTCCTTTCACTTCCAAAATTAGGATGGGGTTCTCTTTGTCCTGACAATACAAGCCCACCATCCTCCACTTTCAGCAAATCATTCTTCACAATTGATGACAATCTAATGTGATGCCAGCATTAAACAGAGTTTCCCCTCTCCTTCCCAATCAGCACCCTGGGATGCTTCCCTCTGAGACACAGAGGTTTACTCACTCTTTTCTAACAAAAATCACTCTTCTTCCTGTGACACTTCACTATGCAACCTCAGGATGTGGAACATCAGTCTATTTACCCATTTCTTTTGCACTGCCAGGGTCCAAATATTATAAGGTGAAGTAGTGATTTACTCCTTTAAAGTAGTTCCCTGCAATGACTGCTTGTGACATACTCTCTCTAAAATAGGGAGACCAAACAAATGTGACCATTTTTCAGTTCATATTACCCTAAGCTTCCAGGAGCATCTGCTTTTAATTCTCCTCAGACCTCCGATACTATTTCAATGTAAGCTCGAGGAAAAGTACTTCATCTAAGCGCACTGTAGCCTTTATAAATCCACACAATATTCAACGATTTCAGATAATCAACATTTTTATTTCAGATTTTCAACATTTGCAATTTTTGACCATTTCTGGCAATGATTTTGGTTCTTTCTTTGCATCTAACTCCAGACTTTCTACTTCTTTATTTGACCCAATCTCTTCCACCTTGCCCCTTCATCCCTTTCATAAGATCATAAGTGATAGGAGCAGAATTAGGCCATTCGGCCCATCAAGTCTACTCCACAGTTCAATCATGGCTGATCTATCGCTCCCTCCCAACCCCATTCTCCTGCCTTCTCTCTATAACCTCTGACACGCTTTGACCTGAAACATTTACTCCCATCTACTGACAATAGCAAATAATTTAAAATAGCGATTGATAGTTACAGCATGAACTATTGAGCTGCTTTGGTGCATGTATTTTATTACTTTCTGAAGTCAATACAGGAATGTTATTTTTAATGCAGAATAACTCTTATGGCAAGTGCAGTAACTGACTTATTTCTGAACTGATTAAATATCCCTTAAGAAATACATTCGTCTTCAAAGTTCCAGAACTCTAAACATGCAGGAAAGTATTTTAATGGCAAGACAATTTATTTTTTTAAATACTGAGAGAAATGCCAGAATAATATTCCAAATCAGATCTTTTTATTTTCAGTTTATCACAGGATTTTTTCATATGAAGTTTAGCCTAGAAACAGACAGATTCATTAATAAAAGCAATTTAAAAAAACCCACAAATGCTTGTAACTAGAGATTTTTAAAAAATTGGAAATCCGTGAAAGAGAAAGAGACAAAGTTTCAGGCCAAAGACCCTTTGTCAGAATTGGGAAAGAGAACACAATTAGTTTTATGTATAGGAAAGAACTGCAGATGCTGGTTTACACTGAAAATAAACAAAATGCTGGAATAACAGTGGGACAGGCAGCACCTCTGGATAGAAAGAATGGGTGACGTTCAGACTGTTCAAGGCCCTTGTTCAGACTGTTTTATGTTGTAGAGAAAATGGGGAAGGAATGACTAACACAATGAAAATATCTCTGATAGGGTGAGTCCAGGATTGCTGTGGGAATAAATGGTAGGTCATCTGGGTTAACGGAGGGAGTTCCAGAGAGAAAAGATGACCAAAGGCTATGAGCTAATATCAGATGGACACATGAAATTGTCTCAGTTTCTCTCTATTAGTGCAGCTGGGGATATCTTTTAGCCCTGTATTTCTTACCTTTTCATATTTATTTGTCAATCTCCAAATGCCCTCGTATCATAGATTTTGTTCTATTTTTTCCTCTCTCTAATGACCACACCCACAGCAATTCTGATCACACCCCAACAGATATTCATTCCCTTTGTCTTATTCATCCCTTCCCAACTTTCTCTTAAACTGAACACATTTTCTCTCTTTTCTACTTCTGACAAATGGTCTGCCACCTGAAACGGTAACTCTGATTCACATTCAACAGGCAATGCCTGACATGTTGAGTGCTTCCAGCATTTTTGGTTTCAATTCAAGTAATTAATTTCACTTTTGATAATGTGGGATTACTTGTTAATTATTAAAATATTACCATTCCTTTCCCATTAAGCAGATAACTACCACTGCAAACCAAAACTGCCATAACCCGGGGACTCCCTGCAACAACTTTCTGCATTTGTTTATGAAGGAAATGCAGACGCTGGTTTAAACCAAAGATAGACACAAAACGCTGGAGTAACTCAGCGGGACAGGCAGCATCTCTGGAGAGAAGGAATGGGTGACGTTTCGGGTCGAGTCCCTTCTTCACACAGATGTCAGGGGAGAGGGAGGTACAGAGATAAGGAAGTGTGAAAACAGGACAAATGGAATGGAGATCAAGGAAAATGTAGAGTAGATCATTGCTAGCTGGGAGAAGGTAACAACAAAGCAAACAGAGATAAAATGTTGTCGGTGACAACATGGTCTGAGAACTGTGAAGGGGAGGGGGATGGAGAGCGAGGGAAAGCAAGGGTTACTCAAAGTTAGAGAAGTCAATTTTCATACCGAAGATTGACACAAAATGCTGGAATAACTCAGTGGGACAGGCAGCATCTCTGGAGCCAAGACCATCAATTATGTACTTCCACATAAACCATACCCCTCCACCTGCTGAAAAGCCTTTTAATTGCTATTAATGCATCTGCTTCACCCACCACCCCCGGCAGCACTTTCCACACACTCACCACACCCTGTGTAAAAAAACTGTCCCTACAAATCTCCTTTAAACTTTTCCCCTGTCATCTTAAACCTGTACCCTCTAGTATTTGATTTTTCCATCCTGGGAAGAATATTCTGACTGTTCACCCTATCTATGCCCCTCACAATTTTATACACTCTGAAGTCTCCCCGCAATATCTGGCGTTCCAGAGAAAATAATCCAAGTCTGTCCAACCTCTCCCTATAGCTAACATCCCTTCCTCCAGGCGTCATTCTGGTAAAGGTCCTCTGCATCCAAAGCTTTCACATCCTTCCTGTAACCACAATACTCTAAATCCAGCTTAACCAGTCCTATAAAGTTGCATCATGACTTCCTGGCTCTTGTACTCAATTCCCTGACCTATGAAAGCAAGCATACCATATACCTTCTTTACCACTCTACCTACGTGTTGCTACTTTCAGGGAGTTATGGATGTGGTCCCCAAGATCCCTCTGTACATCAACGTAGTTGAGGGTCATTTTGAATATTTTGCAAGTACTGAGTGGTAGAAAAGTTTGTTGGGGAAAAGTGCATTGAGAGTTTTGAACAAGACTTAACAGTCTGATTTTGGTTCATGTACCAAATGTGCCCAATGAACATGGTGTTTTTAATTGAATTCCAAAATTATTCCATTCACATTATGAGCGCTTCTTCATGAAATTTGATTTTTTTCTCAACTACAAAATTAATGAAGGAACAGCGTATTTTAATTACACAGTACTTGGAGAGGATCTTGTTGTTTTGGTAACTGCATCAGAAGCAGTCTTTCAGCAGTCTTACTGGCGAAGGTCAATGTTTTTTCTTGAACATTGAGAGACTACAACTGCTGATTTATTTCCTAAACTGATCCACCTTTATCCTCCTCAGTTATTTGGATGGTTTCGGAATTTAGTTAAGTTCAAAAGCTCCCTCAGAAAAGATGTCAAACTTCTTGGCAGTTCTTGGGCTGGAACCTGGTTTAGTACCAAAGCCAACTATATTGCAAAGGAGCAGCATCTGCCTGCCAGCAACAGTGGCCTTCTATTTCTCAATAAGACCAAAAAGTTAAAATTATGCAATTTACGTTTGACAAGACATGAACTACAAGGAATAACTCAGCAGGTCAGGCAGCATCTCAGGAGAGAAGGAATGGGTGACGTTTCGGGTCGAGACCCTTCTTCAGACGAAGGGTCTCGACCCGAAATGTCACCCATTCCTTCTCTCCTGAGATCCTGCCTGACCTGCTGAGTTACTCCAGCATTTTGTGAATAAATACCTTCGATTTGTACCAGCATCTGCAGTTATTTTCTTACACTGACATGAAATACAAGTATCTTTATATTATCAGTACCATATAAATGGCTAAGATGATAGTCCAAGTAAAATAATCCAACAGTAATATTGGTTGTGATATTAAAGTTTTAAGAAGGAAACAAGAATGAAAATAAATTTCAATTTATCAAAACAATGCCTTATACACACCCTTTGTCTTTCTTTCCTTTGCTTCCTGTTCCTGCAATGCATTTTTCTGCTGCTGACACGTTCTACACTTGTTTAACAAATCCTGTAGTGTCTGGATTAGTGCTGAATCCAGTAGATTGGGGGTATGTATAGAAAGCAGCAATGCAAGAGCTCGGAGATCCTGTTAACACAAAAAATAAATCAAAGGCTTCTAGAAATGTTTTTCTCGGGTATTAAGCAAGTGCAATTACAGTAAAAGCTCCATTATCCAGCATATGTCAGACTTGACAAGTAGTTAATGTGCAGCTTGATCCCTTGGTGCCTCCACTCCGTCGGGCTGCCTCTCTCTCTCCATTGCCCTTCCCCCATGCTGGCAATATCAGCCCAGTCCCCCTCTGCAGCTAGACATTCCCTTCCATTGCCCGACCATTCCCTCTAAAATGAATTGTAAAATGCAGTACAATAAAGCCTTTACTGAAGTTGCTGCAGGAACTGAATGAAAAATGGCATAACACATTAAATGCAGGAAGTTCATAATCACCATGGAGGTTTTTCTTTTAAAATAGAAGTTGGATTACAATGAATGCACAAAAACACAATATAAAATTCCTACCATCGGTGCAAAAGGGAACTCAGTATATTAATCACAAGTGCCTTTTGAAAAACCATTACTAGTAGAGAATAAATCTCTGCATGCAAGTGGATGATTAGGGAATATACAGTTGATTCACTTTCTGATCATGACTCAAGCCATTTGAAATTCATCCAAAATCTGTTTGGAGAACATATGTCTGTGTGCAGGTTGGATAATCAATCCGCAGACCTTTGCTGCCCATATCATAAATGCTGATTCAGGACAGGAGAGGGCGAGGGTAGAAGAGTCCATTTTATATTTTATTGTTTGGGTGCTTATCAGCATCACACTGATGTAGGTTTTGATGCTTGGGCCTAAATTACAGCCCATGTAGTTGAATTCCACCGAGTCACAGTTTCGGAAGACCGTGAATACAGAAGGTACATTAAGATACAAAATAGGAGGCAATACATTAAAAAAAAAATCAAGCAGAAAGCTGGAGAAAAGATTTATTAAGACCATGTATAATCTTACCCCATTTAGAATAGCACCAACTTTATAGATTTCAACACGTTGTCCCAGAAGCTCTGGCTCAAGATTATGGTATTCATTTATTAGATTTGTGATTAAATTATTGATCAAACTGGAACAGTTAGAACTGGAAAAAACCTGATTCTGAACCTGGGAAAACAATGTCAAGAATAAAGATAAATAAATCGATAGATTACAATTAAAACGTAAGTCTGAACACAAAAGGTGACTCAAGCATTCATACTTCTGAAAATCCTAACGAGAACTATCTTTCTGAAATATGCTTTGGATTGGTTTATATTTTTGAATAATGAAATCCAGTCAAGGACCATTTGAAAGAGTTGCACAATTTAGTTCCATCAATTTACACATTTAAGTTAATCGTTTAATTTGCTCCTCTTCAATACCGAATCCTGTTCCTTTCTGAAAGAAACCAATGAATCTACTTTCACTGCTTTCTTAGCGTGTATTCCAGACCATAACTTGCTGCACAAAAAGAAACTTTCAATTTCTGCCAATTAAACTGTTACCTTCTGGTGACTGGGATTCTTCCAGAAGAAATACTGCCTCTGTCTACTTTATCAAAACCTCTCATTTATTTAATCTTGCCAAAACCAAGAACAATCACAAATTCTCTAGTCTTTCTCTAAACGGAAGTCCCTCAACTCTGATAAAATTTCTCTAAACCCCTTTCCAAATCCTTTGCATCTTTCAGTCATGTGAATTTGCCTTTGCCACTTACAAAAATTTATAAACTGCCTTCGCTCCATCTGCTCCTGCACCTGATCCTACTTTTAAATTCTAAGATTTAATTGATATTGCCTCTGTATTTTTCCTTACAAAATGCATCATTTCACAATTTACTGTTATCATATCATATCATATCATATATATACAGCCGGAAACAGGCCTTTTCGGCCCTCCAAGTCCGTGCCGCCCAGTGATCCCCGTACATTAACACTATCCTACACCCACTAGGGACAATTTTTACATTTTCCCAGCCAATTAACCTACATACCTGTACGTCTTTGGAGTGTGGGAGGAAACCGAAGATCTCGGAGAAAACCCACGCAGGTCACGGGGAGAACGTACAAACTCCTTACAGTGCAGCACCCGTAGTCAGGATCGAACCCGAGTCTCCGGCGCTGCATTCGCTGTAAAGCAGCAATTCTACTGCTGCGCTACCGTGCCGCCCGATATTTGTTTACTAATTTCAAAAGGAACCATTTGGGTCTGTTGGCTTAATCTAAAACTACATTAACTTTTAAGTCTTGCAATAAAGTGCTCCAACACACTTTAGCCTGGCATCCCTTCCTTCTCTGTTCTCAGCAAGCATGGAGATAAATTGGCAACTAGGTTTACTGCATTAAATTCCACTCTGTGAATGCTTATTTATTCTACTCCTGTTGGTTTATGGGGGGTGTGGTGGAGCAGTGGTAGAGCTGACGCCTTACAGAGCCAGAGACCCAGGTTGGATCCAGACTACAGTGCTGTCTATACGGAGTTTGTACGTTCTCCCTGTTTTCTCCGGATGCTCTGGTTTCCTCCAACATTCCAAGGACGTACAGGGTTGTAGGTTAATTGGCTTCTGTAAATTGTCCCTAGTGTGTGGGATAGAACGAGTGTGAATGGGTGATCGCTGGTCGGCGTGGACTTGCAGAGCCGAAGGGCCTGTTACAACGCTGTATCTCTAAACTGTTATAAAATAGACTGTCTGGCCAGTTCATTGCTGAACAATCTCGACCCCCTTCAGGTTAAACTATGCTTTGACAGGTCCCTTCAGTTTAGATATCAAAATCTTCCCTTCTTTCTTTATTCATTTCTATTTAGAAACCTCGTGCCTTGCCATTCGCCCTGAAGGGATAGACAGGTTAGTCCAGGCATCTCGATTGTTAGTCTAGTACAAAACTACTTTTGCCAATGTAGCTTCATAAAATGAAGTAATGAAGAGCTCCATAAGAGACATGCTGGCGCTGTTATAATTATTAACAATCCAACTTAGCCAACCTCTTTATTGCTAACACCATCTAATCCAGGCAGCATTCTGTCAACCTCTTCTACTACTTCTCCAAAGATCCTTTCTGTAATCCGGTGACCAGAACCCTATAGGCAATGCCCTATAAAGCTACAATGCGGTTTCCTGACTCTTACACAATATGCCCACCTATGAAGGCAAGCGAACCATTCACCTTCTTTACCAATCTATTTACTTGTGCTGCCACTTTCAGGGTGTTATAAACTTGGAGCCCAAGATCCCTCTGTATATCAATGCTGTTAAGGATTTTGACATTAACTGTATATTTATCCCTTACTTCTCTTTAGAAAAGTGGAGGTTAAGTGGCATATTTTAAATAATGAAGGATGTGGATGAATAGATGGGGAGAAACTGTTCCCATTTGAAAGGTGAAGAATGGTTTTGCAAAAGAACCAAAACACGGACATAAGGAATTTTTACGTTAATGCAGCAAAAAGTTAGGATCTGGAATGGATTACCAGAAGAGTGGAGAAGGATTCAACATTGAACTTGATCGTTAGTTCTGACTAATGGTCTTGCAGCTCAAATATTAATTATTTTCACTGATTTTGCCTTAGATTTGCCTTAGCAGTCGAGTGTTTTCAACATTTTCTGTTTTTAAAACAAATTAAATCCTGGTATTCTAACGGAACCAGATAATTATCTGAATGAAAATTATTTGGAAAGCTGGCGAGTCTGAAGTGCTCCATTTTAGTTCAGCTAAGTGCGAGGTGCTGGATTTTGGGAAGTCAAACAAGGGCAGGACCTTCACAGTGGATGGTAGAGCTCTGGGCAGTGTTGTAGAGCAGATGGAACTTGTGGTACCACTTTAGTTCCCTGAAAGTGGCATCACAAGTAGATAGAGTGGTGAAGATGGCTTTTGGCACATTGGCCTTCATAAGTCAAGGAACTGGGTATATAACTTGGGACATTATGTCACAGTAGTACAAGATATTGGTGAGGCCGCAATTGGAGTATTATGCAGTTTTAGTCACCCTGTTACAGGAAATATGTTATTAAGCTGGAAAGGATGCAGAGAAGATTTACAAGGATGTTGTCAGGACTCGAGGGCCTGAGCTATAGGGCAAAGTTGAGCAGGCTAGGACTTTATTCACCCGAACGCAAGAGGCTGAGGATTGATTTTATGGAGATGTTTAAAATCATGAGGGAAATAGACAGGATGAATGCAGTCTTTTTCCTAGCTTTGGGAAATCAAGAACTAGAGGGCATAGGTTTAACATATAACATATAACAACTACAGCATGGAAACAGGCCTGTCCGGCCCTACCAGTCCACGCCGACCATTCTCCCTGACCTAGTCTCACCTACCTGCACTCAGACCATAACCCTCTAATCCCCTCTTATCCATATACCTATCCAATTTACTCTTAAATAATAAAATCGAGCCAGCCTCCACCACTTCCACCGGAAGCCCATTCCATACAGCCACAACCCTCTGAGTAAAGAAGTTCCCCCTCATGTTACCCCTAAACCTTTGTCCCTCAATTCTGAAGCTATGTCCCCTTGTTGGAATCTTCCCCACTCTCAAAGGGAAAGATTTAATAGGAATCTGAGGGGCAAACTTTTTCCACTCAGAGGACGATCGGTATATGGAACAGAGGAAGTAGTCAAGGTACAATAACAACATTGAAAAGATATTTGGACAGGTATATGGATAGGAGAATCATGAGACATGGGCCAAATACGAGTTCATGGGACGAGCTTAGATGGGGCATCTTGGACGAGTTGATCTGTTTCCATGCTATATGACTCTATGGATAGTTGCTGTTATATCAGCAAGGTAGTTGCTGTTATATCGGGCCTGAATGAAATAGCCTCCTCTGCAATGTAATCTTTTGTAATTCCTTGAAGAGATGTAATCATGGAAGTGACGTGTTTCCATAGAAGATAATTATTGTTTTTGCCTTTTCAACCCGAGATATATATTATTCTCTTACAAGAATGCACTGGACTCAAACAATTTATCCAATTCACTCTGCAAGAACTATACATCATATATATTTTTGCATGAGATCTGTGAGAGGTATCAACACCAGGAAATGGGATCAGATGCTATAATTTTTTACTTGCACTAGACACCAAGAAGTAGAAAAATAGACATTAAAACACATTAAACGTGACAAAAGAAAAATAGAAGAAAAAATCAGATGGCAGAACTTGGATAAAAATTTGAAACACTGCAATCAGGAAGAAAAACTCTGATGAAGCTGTAAACAAAATTTTACTTGAGCTATTTGTAATCAGAAATAATGGAATCTGAAAAAAAGACAAAGTGCTGGAGTAACTCAGTGAGTCATGCATCTTCATTGGAGAGCATAAATAGGTGACGTTTTGGATTCCAACCAAAATCCAGGCTTCATGCTCCCCAGAGATGCTCCCTGATCCGCTGAGATAATCCAGCACGTTGTCTTTTTTTGTAAACCAGCATCTGCAGTTCCTCTTATCCAAAATGGAATGCAAAATTTGAAAGGGCGAATGATGAAAAAATACAGCATTATAGTCATCTTCAAAACCAGCAAAATAAAGACAAGCAATCAATATATCTCATGAGGTTACATGAAATTCCATTTCTAATCTTTAATGTATTTGCAATTTTCAAAAACATTGCTGTTGAGTTATATCAATTGAAGCAAACATTGTTTGGAAGTTTTCCTTCCAGAATTGTTGGGACTAAATTTAGCATAATGTTAGCCTAACCAAGTGTTTCTTGTAATCAATCCTCAAGTATTTTTCTCTCCTTATCCATTTAGCAGCTTTTTTTCTCGTTAAGAATAGTGACCATTATTCTAGCTTCCAATTGTACAGATAGCATAGTACCCTACTAAATTGGCTGCTATTAATTCACCTGCCAAGGTGATCACAGGTCAATTTTGCCCGTGACAGTCTTGTACAATTTCAGCTTGAAAACAACTAATTGTCAGGATTTCTTACTCCCTCGTCCAAGCATGTTGAGGTCATATCATATCATATATCATATATATACAGCCGGAAACAGGCCTTTTCGGCCCACCAAGTCCGTGCCGCCCAGCGATTCCCGTCATGGGTCCGCCATCCCAGAGATGATTGACTGGAATGGAGTTAAGCATCAAAACTAATCACTTTGTTTTTCAGAGTCAATTATTTCCAGAACTTTCCTGAAATAGTGCATGAATTCTGCAGCAACACAAGCGAGTATCCTTAATTTCATACACTGTGTTGCGATGAAATCTCTTAATTCAAAAGTATCAGACAGATGAAGTTTTATTAATTAACATGGATTACAATGCAGAAGCAAATGTGACTTACCTTGGGAAGGAAACAAGCAAGAAAGGTATAAACTGCATTGTTGTTTAAACAGATCCTCTCGTCCATAAGAATACACTTAATATATTCAGCAAATACTGGTTCATCACACAGCAACTTAACGCAATTCTTTGCCATAGTTGACTGGAAAACAAAGATACAAATTAAAGAATTGTGCACAATTAAGTTATAACTCGCTTGCTCTTACAACAATAGGCCAAGCATTTCTGCAGCCAGAGGACTGCTTATCTCGCGACCCTTTTGGTCTTGCTTCTGTTCTCTAACCAGCCTTTTCCCTACAGAGAAAAGGCTGATTCGAGAACTCAGCAGCACTACCGAGTTCCACACACTGGAAAGAATAGAAACTACAGTGCCCTCCATAATGTTTGGGAAAAAGACCCATCATTTATTTATTTCCCTCTGTACTCCACAATTTGAGATTTGTAATAGAAAAAGTCACATGTGGTTAAAGTCAGATTTTAATAAAGGCCATTTTAAAACATTTTGGTTTCACCATGTAGAAATTACAGCTGTGTTTATACATAGTCCTCCGATTTCAGGGCACCATAATGGTTGGGATACAGCAATGCCATGTAAATGAAAATAGTCATGTTTAGTATTTTGTTGCATGTCCTTTGCATGCAATGACTGCTTGAAGTCTGCGATTCATGGACATCACCAGTAGCCTGGTGTCTTCTCTGGTGATGCTCTGCCAGGCCTGTTTTGCAGCCATCTTTAGCTTATGCTTGTTTTAAGGGCTAGTCCCCTTCAGTTTTCTCTTCAGCATATAAAAGGCATGCTCAATTGGGTTCGGATCAGGTGATTGACTTGGCCACTCAAGAATTTACCATTTTTTATCTTTGAAAAACTCCTTTGTTGCTTTAGCAGTATGTTTGGGATCATTGTCTTGCTGTAGAATGAACTGCCGGCCAATACGTTTTGAGGCATTTGTTTGAACTTGAGCAGATAGGATGTGTCTATACACTTCAGAATTCATTATGCTACTACCATCAGCAGTTGTATCATCAATGAAGAGAAATGAGTCAGTACCTTCAGCAGCCGTACATGCCTAGGCCATAATACCCCCACCACCGTGTTTCACAGATGAGGTGGTATGCTTTGGATCTTGGGCAGTTCCTTCTCTCCTCCATACTTTGCTCTTGTCATCACTGTGATATAAGTTAATCTTCGTCTCATCTGTCCACAAGACCTTTTTTGAGAACTGTGGTTGCTCTTTTAAGTACTTCTTGGCAAACTCTAACCTGGCCATCCTATTTTTGAGGCTAACCAGTGGCTTGCACCTTGCAGTGTAGCCTCTATATTTCTGTTCATGAAGTCTTCTGCAGACAGTGGTCATTGACAAATCCACACCTGACTCCTGAAGAGTGTTTCTGATCTGTCGGACAGGTGTTTGGAGATTTTTCTTTATTTTAGATAGAATCCTCCTGTCATCAGCTGTGGGGGTCTTTCTTGGTCTGCCAATCCCTTTGCAATTAGTAAGCTCACCAGTGCTCTCTTTCATCTTAATGATGTTCCAAACAGTTGCTTTTGGTAAGCCTTAGGTTCGGCTGATTCCTCTCTAACAGTTTTCTTTTTGTTTCTCAGTCTCATAATGACCTCTTTGACTTTCATTGGCACAACTTTGGTCCTCATGTTGGTAAACAGCAATAAAAGTTTCCAAAGGTGATGGAAAGACTGGAGGAAAGACTAGGTACTTAGAGCTCTCTTATACCTGCAGAAAGGAGGCATTTAAACACATCTGAGCAATTACATACACATGTGAAGCCATGTGTCCCAAACATTATGGTGCCCTGAAATGGGGGGACTATTTATAAATAGTTGTATATTACAGCTTTAATTTCTTCATGATAAAACCAAAAGGTATAAAAAATACCCTTTAATAAAATCTGACAATGTGCACTTTAACCACATGTGATTTTTTTCTATTACAAATCTCAAATTGCAGAGTACAGAGGCAAATAAATAAATGATGGGTCTTTGTCCCAAACATTATGGAGGGCACTGTATTTACAAACGACCTGGATGTCATCGGTTCTAAATTGAATCTCTGGGATTTAATCTTTTAAGGATTGATAAGGCCTGGACATTACTGGAAATGTAAGGACAAATCAGTCAATTTATCCTCTATTTATTCCTCCATTGCAATTCACTCAGTCTTGTAAAGGGTAAGAAAAAATTACTCCTGGATGTGAACTGCCACAATTTCAATGGCGATTGCAGTGTTCTGGCTTTGGAGGCAAAGATGACTTCATTAAAAAATTGCCCATTCAATGCTTTTAACTAAATTGTCTTTTAATTATGTCAGAGATATTAGCTATTGAAAATCTCTCATTACTTTTACTGCCGACAATGGATGTGGTGTTTTGCTAGCTGTTAAAGCTCTCTCGGCAGTTTCATTAACCGTGCCCTCAATGGACACTGGAAGTACTGCTCAGACTTCTTGCACCAGAGTCTTGGATAATTCCGGACAGCAAAATTAGCCTTGTACATCTAAATCAAGTACATGTAGTAATTTCAGGCGGGTGAGTGGGCTGAAAAAAATCCCATTATTTCGAGACACCTCTGACTTGATGCATTCACTGTTAAATGAACCTTGACAGTGATCTGAACTTATAACACCACAAAAAGAGTTATGAAGTTACATTGCATAACTTAATTTTTATGAATTTTAGCTGGTCATAAGTTGTAGATTTACAGCAACTATTGTGAAAATAGTTAAAACATAAAAACTCAAGTTTATGCTATTCAGCCCCTTGTGCTTGTCCAATCAGCAATAAAATCATGCACTATCTTCCATTTCAGCTCGACTTTCTGGCATTAACCCCGTCTCCCAAGCATGTAAATAGCTCTCCGTTTGTACTTTGAACTTTTTTTTGTTGACTGGGTCTCTACAACTCTCTTGGGTACACAGTTCCACAGATTCACGGTCCACTGAGTGAAGAAATATTTGCATTGTTCTGAGTGGCTCGCTTCCTATCTTGAGTTTGACCCCTGGTTCCTGAAACCCCAGCTCAGTAAAACATTATCCCACTGTTTACCATGTCAAGCTGGCAGGCATTTTTGATATTTCAATAAGATCATCTTTCAATCTTCCAGTCTTTTAATCTATTCGCATACAATATCCATATCTCAGGAATCAATTTGGTAATCATTTTCTCCAGGAAAATCCCTCCTGAAGTGGGGAGACCAGATCCCTATGAAATGTTCAATATCTCACCAATAATTGGAGCAAAAAGTCTTGGCAGTTGTACTTAAATATTTGTGCAAAGTACTGTTTGACTTACTAAATGCTTGCAGAATATGCATGCTCATGTACACAAGCCATTGAGCAAGAATACCCTGGTCACTCTGAATAATAACACCTTCCAATCTCTAACCATTTAAAAAAATAGATGACCACGCACTTTTCCAATTCATCTGCCATATCCTTGCCCATTGACCGTACCTGTTTGAAGCCTTTGTTCTCCTCATGGCCTGATTTGTATCATTAGCACACTGGGATGCATCATACTTGATCCCCTCATTCAAATCACTGATAGAACAAACCGATCAAGTGCTCACAGCCAAAACACGTGGAAAATTGTCTCCCAGATCTGAAATGCCGTGATCCTCAATAGGGATTCCATAGCTTCAGAATAAACATGGCATCCTGATTTATCCTCTCCTACCACATTCTCTTCCATTATCAAATACCTTGTGATCTGAATATCAATCTCATGGATGTGAAAAGATCTACAATCCAGTAGTATAAAATAAAACAGAAAATGTTGGAAACACTCAACGGGTCTGGGAACATCCATGGAAAGAGGAATGCGGATAACATTTCAGATCTGCTGAGCGCTTCCAACATTGTCATTTCCAGTTTTTATTTCAGATTTATAGCATTTGCAGCGTCATGATTTTCATTTGCAATCCACAAATAACAGGTTTCCAGTAAATAATTTAACTGGATAAACATGAAAATGCAAATCAGTGATGCCAATAAATTGCCAACTTTGTCAGAAGACTCTCAGAATTTTTTTTAAAAATGATAGTTTTTTTAAAGTACATAAGCTGTAAACTTAAGGATGATATTCTCAAACATGAACAGAAGGTCTATCCATAATTTAGAAAAAAGGTACAATAATCAAAACTTAAAATACCTGAGATTGGCAAATCTCCGTCCACAGTTTAGGGAATAAAGCTAAATGTAGAGGTAAACCTTCATATGCTATCAGGACACCTGTATAAGAACAAAACAAACAGCATAATCACTGAAGGAGGACAAAATAATAACTTCAACAATAATTAAATTATGCACAATGTAGCCCCGCTCATTTTAGCAACATTGTGTACAATCACAAATCAAATTGTATATTCAAATGCAATAGTCTGTAATTCCTTATTTTAATTTTGTTCACAAAATGTTTTAATAATTGATTTATTAAAAGCTATAGTTATAATCTATATACTAAAACTCTCATTTGTTTGTTCCTGAACTACAGCCAAAACGGTACACTTTTAGGCCCACCTTCCTCACCATCATCCCTTTGGTGCTGATGGAAGACGTTTCATTGAAATCGGTGTTAGATTTTTAAAGTTATTCACATTTTAAAGTTTAAATCTATCTCCTAGGGAGGGGGCAAGGAGGGAGGGAGGGAGGATATGGGGGGTTGAGGGGGGTGGAGTGGGGGGAGAAGGGGGAGAGAGGGATGGGAAGGGGGGGAGGGGAGGAGAGGGTGCTGCACCAATGCAGGAGAGTCCACTTGGAGTAGTATATATTAAAATGTAGAACAAGTAATGAAATTGAATTTTAAATGGATCCAAATAAATTAATAAATTACTTCTAACTCCTACAATTTCAGTAATTAAAATATACATGTTGATTGAAAAATGAACATTTAGAGACATATTTTAGTTTAGTTATAGTCATCGAGCTATGCAGCCCAAAACAGGCCTTTCAGCCCACCATGTCCATGCTGAGCTAGTTGACATTCTGGGCTAGTTCCATTTGCCTGCGTTTGGCCCATAGCTCTCTAAACCCTTCCTATCCATATATCTGTCCAAATGTCTTATCTGTGTCTACAACTTCAGCTGATTGCTCATTCCGATATGGTAGTCCATATCATATAGTCCATATCCCTCTATCATAAAGAAGTTAAGGGCAACAAAAATATAATTTATATGTCTTCCATGCAATTTGTTCAATTTATTTGTTTCTTCTTCATCACTTATTATGTCTCCAAGTCTATTTACGACATAGCTTTATTTATCCCAGGAGGGAAATTAATTTGCCAACAGTCATAAAAAACACAAAATACACGAAACATTTAGAATCCTTATTAACCAAACTATCATACATTTATCACATTGACCCCAGGAGTCATAATGTTTCTGTTGCCTTTGTTCCCCCTCCCGAACAAAGGCAATTGGCATAACTGGGTTGGTTGTTCTGGGCGGCAGGGCATTGTTGACTGTTCTCCTGCTTTCCAGAGTCGCTGCCAGGCATTTGAGCACTTGATTATGTCTCCAGGTGTACCGTCCTTGGGAGAGTCTCACTTTACACCCAGGGAGGATGTGCTTAAGCGTGGCTGGTGTTGAACACAGGGGGCATGATGGATCTTCGCCCTACCATTGGCTGAGATTTGTTGGGCTAGGAAGGACATCATCGGTTGCCCGAATGAGGAAACTTATCCTGCTCGCCTCCATCTCCCACATGTCCTTCCAGCTGATCTTCCGCTTTTCCACACTCTCCCATCTCATCCACTGGCCCTGATAAGCCTGCGACACAGCCCTGGCACACCTACTCGACTCCTCCTGTCGGCGAACTTCGGCCGCGACCAACTTCCGGCGCTCCAGTGAGGATGCCTTGTTCCAGCAAGGTCACTTTCCGCCAAGCCCCAAGCCACTTCTTCCGTGCTGGACTTGCCCTACCATGTCGCCTTAGTGGAGAGCAGATTTTGCCTGCTGTGTCGCATTCTTAGCCATCCACTTCTTTCCTGTTGCCAGGGTTGGATGACAGTGTCCCTCGATTCAGCCAGGGTCATCTCTAGTCTGACTTTAGTGCACTTGAACTCCTCTGTGAGGCTAGAGAGAGGCAGCTGGAGTAGCCCCAGACCGTACAAGCCTACGCTGCTCAGGCATCGAGGAACACCTAACCACTTTCTCACAAAAGAGCTGATTGTTCTTTCCATCTTCTCGACTCTTGTGAGGGTGATGTCATACATGGTTAGTGGCCACTTAAGGCGAGGTAGTAACCCAAACTGCAGGCACCAGATTTTCAGCTTTCCAGGCAGCATGGATCGGTCGATGTTCACCAGACCTTTGCTGATTTCTTGCCTAAGCTCGTTTGCCTGATCAGTGTCCATCAATTTAGAGTCATACCATCTCCCCAGACTTTTGATTGGCTTCTCTGACACAGTTGGGATAGGTTCTTGATCAATGAAGAACCTTTGATCTGTCAGTTTGCCTTTGATTATAGAAATGCTTCTTGATTTGGATGGCTTGGATTTCATTCTGACCCCAGTGATGTTCTCTTGAAGCTTCCCTAAAAGACGCCTGGTGCAAGGTGCTGTTGCTGTTATGGTTGTCATGTCATCCATGTAGGCCCTGATGGGTGGTAGACGGACTCCAGACTTCAGCCGCTCGCCACCCACTACCCACTTGGAGGCCCTTATGATGACTTCCATTGCCATTGGATCTTGAAAATAAGCCTTGATAAGGCTTGCGATAGTCTCTGGTATCCTGAAGAAGTCAAAGGATGCCCAGAGGAAACTGTGAGGGACAGTTCCGAACGCATTGGCAAGGTCAAGGAAAATGACATGCAGATCTCTCTTCTCTTTTCTTGCAGTCTGGATTTGGTGCCAAATCATGCTGTATGTTTGAGACATCCAGAGAACCCTGGGATGCCTGCTTTTTGGACAGTTGTATCCACAAGGTTGTTTCTCTCTAAATAGCTGGTCATCCTCTGAGCTATGATGCTGAAGAAGATTTTACCCTCTACATTGAGGAGACTGATAGGGCGGAATTGGCTGATATCTGTGGATTCCTTCTCTTTCGGAATCAGGACTCCACCTGCCCTGCGCCATGCTTTGGGTATAATTCTCTTCTCCCAAGCCACTCTCATTAGCCTCCACAGGAAGCGAAGAACATCAGGAGCACACTTGTAGAGTTGATACGGAACCCCATTTGGCCCTGGGGCTGAAGATGCTCTTACCCGCTTTACTGTCTGTTCCACCTCCCTCCACTTTGGAGGACTAATGTCCATCTGGTGCTCTGGTTCTTCAATTGGTGGAATGTCCGATGGAATAGCTGTCTTCAGGTGTCTCTTGTCATCTGCATGCATTCCAGATGCTCGTCCAGCTCCTGCCTTGATGTTTTCAGGCTTCCTCCCTTTACTTTGATAAAAAGTGATTTTACGAACTTATAGGGGTCCTTGAAGAAGCGTGATCTCGTTCGTTCTTTCTTTTTTCGTGATTTCCGCAGGTATTCTGCTCGTCTCAGGGTTGCTAAACGGCTTTTTGATGTTTCCCTGGAGAATGTTGATGCTCTCCTTCTCACTATCAGAAGCCTTCCTCCACTGCTTCTTGAGCTGCCTTCTCTCCCGGATTAGGCATTCCATCTCCTTTTGCCGTCTGGACTTGCTTTCCAAAGCTGGTGCCTTTTCCTTTTTCTCCCTTACTCCATATCATTCTGCTCCATAGCCATAGATGTTGTCCCCCATCTTGTCATGCTCTCTTTCGACGGTACCCCTTACGGTAGGATACTGGTCAGGTCTGCATTTATGGTCTCCCATTCTTTCTTCTCTGAGGCTCCAGGCCATTTCACGCGGGGTTTTCTTCCGCTGATCTTTTTCTCCATTGCTGGTTTTCTTGGCTGGATGGGCTCCATGTCTTCCTCTGCCTGCATAACTGTGCTTGAATTTCCTTCATCAGGGGGGCTGATGCCCTGCGAACTTTGGTGAGACTCCAGTCGCTGGACTTCATTCGACTGACTTGATTGACTTCTCAGAAAGTACTTATCAATGCGAGGCCCCTGTTTTCCCTCCCTCAAGCACCCTTTCTTTCCTTGATGTATTTTCAAGCCCTTTGAAGGTGTTATAGTCTTTCATAAACTTCTCTGAGCAAAGGCACAATTAACATCCCACTAAACTCCATCTGTCTCTTTACAGAAGAACACGCAGCAGCCACTTTCTAACCACCACACAAAGCATGTGCAGGATTGCAATTACCAGGAATATACCCAAGCAAGGCTCCCACAACCACATTCCTGATCTCTCGATGCTTTTTCAGGAATCCTCCCCCACAACAAATGTACCAACGGTGTAGATTCTCAAAAATGAAAAGGAGAAGAAGCAACAATTGAGAAACAAAGGGTGAGAAAAAGCTAAATCATGTATCTTTCAAAAGATTAAGTTACCTCTGGGACAGGAAATTCAAGTTTCTAGTTAGGATTCAGTATGTCTTCTACTTCTACCATACTTATCCACTATTATTTATTTAATAAACTCTCCTGGTTTCTCATTTAAATGCCTTCCCTAAGTTCTTCTGTGTCTACAACCTCTCTTCATTTATCTTAAAACCTACCTTTTTGCTCAAAATTCTCATTTTTCACCAGAATCTATGTTGTTTTCATCTCAATGATTTATTTTCAAAGCTGAAGGGACTAGACATGTTCAACCTATTATGAATTTCTTGAAGGAACTGTGCCTGTAATTGCACATAAACATTCTGGGATTTGAAATAATGCTACTGAGCGTCAAGATTGAAATTTACAAAGCAAAACTATTCTGCATCACAAAAGTCTATTCAAAGTTAGTCCTAGGTTCCACCTACGACACAATCTTGCTTGCCAGGTTGCCTGTCCTACATAGAACAGTACAGCACAAAAGCAAGCTGACAATATCTGTGCGGGACACGATGCCAAGACCAACTCCTATCAGCCTGCACATAATCCATATCCCTCCATTTACTGTATATCCATGTGCCTATCCAAAAATGTCTTAAATGGCACTATGGTATTTGCCTCTACCATCGCCCCTGGCAACGCATTCCAGGCATTCACCACCCTGTGTTGAACAAAAAACTTGCCTGACACTTCCCCTTTAAATTTTGGCCCTTTCACCTCAAAGCTATGCCTTCTCGTATTTGATATTTCCATCCTTCAAAAAAAGATTCTGACTGCCTGCCCTATCTATGCTTCTCATAATTTTATACACTACTATCAGATCTCCTGGAGTGTTCCAAAGAAAACAATCTAAATCTGTCCAAACTCTCCCTGTAGCTAATACTCCCTAATCCAGGCATCATTCTGATAAACCTCCGATGCAACCCTTTCCACAGCCTCCATATCCTCCCTGCAATGGGTGACCAGAACTGCATGCAATACTCCAAATGCAGCCTAACCAAAGTCCTATAAAACTTCATCATGACTTCCTGGCTCTTATACTCAATGACCCAACCAATGAAGGCAAGCATACCATATGCCGTCTTTAACACTCTATCTAATTGTGTTGCAACTTTCAGGGAGTTATGGACTTGGCCTTCGTAACAAGAGGAGTTGAGTATAGGAGCAAAGAGGTCCTTCTACAGTTGTACCGGGCCCTGGTGAGACCGCACCTGGAGTACTGTGTGCAGTTTTGGTCTCCAAATTTGAGGAAGGATATTCTTGCTATGGAGGGCGTGCAGCGTAGGTTCACTAGGTTAATTCCCGGAATGGCAGGACTGTCGTATGTTGAAAGGCTGGAGCGATTGGGCTTGTATACACTGGAATTTAGAAGGATGAGGGGGGATCTTATTGAAACATATAAGATAATTAGGGGATTGGACACATTAGAGGCAGGAAACATGTTCCCAATGTTGGGGGAGTCCAGAACAAGGGGCCACAGTTTAAGAATAAGGGGTAGGCCATTTAGAACGGAGATGAGGAAGAACTTTTTCAGTCAGAGAGTGGTGAAGGTGTGGAATTCTCTGCCTCAGAAGGCAGTGGAGGCCAGTTCGTTGGATGCTTTCAAGAGAGAGCTGGATAGAGCTCTTAAGGATAGCGGAGTGAGGGGGTATGGGGAGAAGGCAGGAACGGGGTGCTGATTGAGAGTGATCAGCCATGATCGCATTGAATGGCGGTGCTGGCTCGAAGGGCTGAATGGCCTACTCCTGCACCTATTGTCTATTGTCTATTGACCCCAAGATTTCTGCTGCACAAAACTGTTCCAGATTTGGAGATGACCCATAATATTCCAGAGACATCCAACAGAGTCAGGCACATGTGTTGAGTAGATCTTAGGTGCTGAATCCTGTTTGGTTTGCCCTGATAGCCTTTGAACCATTGTCAAAGTCCTTTAAACTGTTGTTAAACACTGCTGACAATCAGATCTTAAAAAAAAAATTTAAATTAATATTTATCTTAATTATTTGTCAAAAACTAAAATAAAATAAAGAACACACACCAAAGTACAAATAATTAATCAGTTAAAAAAATGAGGTTAGTCCATACTTAATTTCACCAGGGTTTCTGTAAATTTTTCACAATTCACTGCTACTCGACACAGGAGATGGATGAACTGATGGTATGAAAGGAAATAATCCACAAGCACACGGTCATAAATGTCATCTTTTCCCTGCAAAACAAACTAGCATAGTTAGAAGAAACAAGAAGATCTTTACAAAATTTTCACCAGATGCTTTCATCAGTTAGATGATCAAAATTTTAACATACATTCAAAAAAGTAGATATCAATACAAACGCTTCCCAACTTACATAAGGGTTATGTCCTGTGGACCCGAGCCCAAGTTAGATGTTGCACGTCAGAGTCGCAAGTGCGACTGCGCATGCGTAGATTTTCTCTTCAAAATGGACACCACAGGGGAGCTCCGAGGCAGAGCCCAAGGGGGAGCTGCAATGCGGACCCCACGGGGGAGCTCCGAAGTGGAGACCACAGGGGCATCAGTGGGCTTGAAGAATGCTTATGTAATTGCGAGGTTACCGAAGTCACCTATTACGTAAGTTGGGGAGTGCCTGTATATTTTACATTCAAATCCATGTATCACAGTGGAGTGAGAATGAAATGTTTTTGTGGGGAATTTCCTACTTTGGCAATGTTTGTGAGATGCAAAAACAACGGTGTTCCATTGGAAACATGATTTAAATGTATACATTAATTTTAAGAGCAAAATAATATGAATAAAAAAGTATGTTAATAGCTACAATTTTGGCTAGTACATAAACTATTTTAGTACACCTTAATTTGCACAACAGCCATATTATTGATCCTTTACTCATCTGCAATATGGGAGATCAAAAGGGTTTTGCAGATTGAAAGAAATGTCAGGTTTCACCACATAAATCCAGAAAACAGATTTAGGTTTAAATTATGCTGAAGGGGGAACATTTGGTGTTTCTGAACAAACTTGCCATGCCAGGACCCCTGCTGAGTTTGTGATATTCTAAATGCCACAATGTTTTGGAGAGAAGCAAACCCATTAACTAAGCTCAAGCTAACATTTGTAGTAGCAATCATAAAGATGCATATGCAACTATTTCAGGTGGACCTTCTCCCCATGATTATTCAAGCCCGTAATAATGCAACATCTTTGGTCTGATTCTCACCCTGCTGATGATGATCAGGTATCTTTTTTAAATGGTGGCATGAAATTCAACAACAAAAGCACAACAAAATTGTTTATTTCTTAACTTTGCCTTTAAGGAAAAGTAAGTACATGTGTAAGCCTTGCCTAATTAGAACTTTTCCATGGAGCCTTAACATACCTTGCTAGCTTCCACCATTGTGGGTAAGAGGCACATGTTGAGTTCTGGACGAGGAGGACGGATATTATTCTTTCCGCCCATTAACTTTATGTTCTCACGACAGGGAAAATACGGGCCCAAAGACACTAAAACAAATTCAAAAAAATTGGAAGTGACGCATTATTTTCAACGCCAAAGACAATAATGAATACATAATTTTACTTCTAGCTGATTAATTGCTTGACGATGGCACTTACTTGGTATATTACTATGGTGATAAGTACAATGATTGTGCTGAAGGAATGGTACCAAAGTATGAAGGAAATCGTGAGGACTGAGGAGAACAAGCTCTTTTAAAACATCTAGAAAGCAATGACAATTTTGTTAACATGACAGGAAAAGAACATTTTATACATTTAAACAAAAAAGACCCTGGGGTTGATCTTTACACTGTCTTATTTTTAAAATTCTAAATATAATTTCTGGAATAAATTGATCTGACACTGCCGCAGTATGCAGTTATAAATTATGTGATAGTACACACAGATGCCGCGTTTAGATTGTGCAAGATTTCTGGTTTTAATTTCAGAGACACATATTGTAATTCTATTGTATCTAATAGTAAGAGGTGAGCAGCTAAAACAGATTTGTGTTCATATTTCTAGAAATCATAACTTTATTACACAAGGTGTTTTTTTACCACATGCTGACTGAAAAAGAAACATTCAGGCTACTCTGAATCTCTTTCACGACTGAAAATGAAAATACCTTTTTTGTTAAAATGGTCTTTTTTTTTAAACCTCAAGTGATATATTACAACATAATTGTGTATCCTTTGTTATGGTTAGCTAATCTTAAGTAAAAACAGTTTTGACATTCGCAATCAGTGCCTTGCCCTAGTTACCTTACATCTGCTTTGCCATTTGTATTAACATGGTGGACAATCCATTGGAAAATGGAGAGCAGGTGTCATATCATAAGTTCCTGAAGCTCTTCATTACATACAATGGAAAAAGTTTTAAAAAGTATACCATTGCACAAAAATATTTAAATTGATATTTTGTCCTATTCCTTCTAAACAATTGATCATGCCCGATATATCAATACATGCAAATGTCAAAAGAGTTTGTCAATCCACACTGATACTACTGAGGCCTTCTGCCAGGCTTTGAGTGAGAACTCAGATGGACTCACCTGCAACATGTTGGCACTAATGCAGTGGGAACATTGGACAGATTCACTAATTATTTTGCAAGTGAGGAACTTAAAGAATGGAATTGTGCATAGTTCTTCAGCTAATACTTGTATTTCTGTAATCCAATAATCCACCTAAATCACATTTCAGATTTTTTTCTTTTCCTTGCTCCTTAGAGCAATTAAAAATGAAAATTGAATGCATTTGATGCAAAAATGCACTACACAACCTGCAATAAGTGGCATGAATGAACATAGTTCACATGCGAGTTCATATGTGTTAACACCAGGTTGGAATTCTTCCTTTTTAAGATATCAAATAAAGCTTTTTTTTTTAAAAACAAGGACTGCAGATGCTGTTTTACAAAAAAGACACAGACTGCTGGAATAACCCAGTGTGTCAGGCAACATCTCTGCAGAACTTGCATTGGTGAAGTTTCAGGTTGGGACCCTTTTTTCAGGCTCATTTCTTTCCCTGAAATGAAACTAAAGCCCTTTTTGTTTAAACTCTTTTTAAAAAAGCAGCACATTCTTCTAAAATAATGGATAAAGCACCATGTTTCAAGCTCCACCCGGCATCCCCCCCACTTCCCTTATTTTAAAAAAAACTTGCATCAGAACGTTACATAGGACAAATTTATGATATGCAATAAAAATTTGGTTGAAATTGGCAAAGCTCTTTCATATGCAGGATTCTTTTAGTCACCAGGGAGAGGAAAATGCGAACCAATTTGTGCTGAATTTAAATACCACATCACAAAACTATTTCCAAGAACTACTCTGCCAATCAAACAGATAACACACAAGATTTACTTTACACATGAAACTGGCCCATCCTGATAAATCAATAATTTCAGTGCTGACTTGTTTAGTAGCAGCAGAAGTACAACCTAAAGTTCCTATTACCTATACAGGCATTTCGAAGTTCTGGAGGGCTATAGGAATTCAATAGTGTGAGAAGCTTGTGAGCAAATTCGATTCTTTCCTGCCACTGGATCAGGGCTTGTTTAACATCTGTAAATGCAAGGTGAAAACAATGAATCTGAAGCGGAAAATGCTTAATTTAATTTAATGCTTAATTGCAAATAAAGTTTTAATAATACGCATGTATTGAAAACAATTTAAGGCAACGCTAAACATCTGTAGTAAATAAATTATACTATCAAAACTATAGTAAATACATTTTAAAACAAAAAGTATGCATGCTTACATATTTATGTACTCATGGGTCTGTTTTAAAGATGCAAACTAGTGCAAAACAATATTTAATTTTTATGTTGCCTGATGTACATTATCTTGCAAATATCATAAATGCGAAAAGTTAACATGATTGTAGAATTTTTTTGTAATTAGAATTGACATGCTTCATTCTTGAAGGATCAATTTTAAATTAGATATCCTGCGATTTCACCCTACTAGTCCTCCCACAAATGTAAAGTAAATATTAAAAATAAGGCAAATGCCAAATAAAAAGTTATTTAATTCAAAAAATAAACAAAACCAAAGACTGCATGAGAATGTTTACTGTTCATCCCACTGTGATGCTCGTTGAAGCCTACCAGAGAAGATCAATAACTTTCCCTATAACATCCCAGAATTTAACAAACCTTTCCGTTGCAGATATGGACGAGTAGATTTCAAAACAGACAGGAAAATAGAGAGAAGTTCCACTAAGTCTCCAGTTACATGGCAAGCAGTGGCCTCGTGGTACATCATGTGCAAAGTATTAAAAGACTGAAAGAAAGATTAAATTTATAACTATAATTTCAAGAATTTCTTGTTTTAAAAATAATTAAAGCCATCTTAATCCAATAAAGAGACAAAATTGTACAAAAAAAGTGGTGCTTGTGTCTGTGAGCATGACTCTGAAGTTCAGTTGCCTGTCACTTTAATTCTATATTCAACTCCTCCATAGTTTCAGCAAAGCTCACCACCATAAGCCCACGAACAACATCTAACCTTCCAAATGAATACAAAGCATTTGCAACAAGCTCAAAGATTTCCGATATGAACAATTCTAGTTTGTGTATTTGCCATTTTCAGAATTTATTCTTTCATTCTGCTCATTCCTTCATACCTCCTTCCAATTTGTACTTTAATCCTTTACCACCTACACTATTATCCCTTTAAAACATTAAAGATCTGTACAATGCCGCTGTGACCTTTGATGTTTGCAATGTACATTAATAACTTGGGATGTGACTGCGAGTGCTTTGTATGTATAAAGTCTTTGGAGGGGTCCTAGGTAGTATCGAAGAATAGATGCTCCTTAGGATGTGTCTACAGACTTTTGGCAGGTCAGACAGAAAAAGTGGTGATGAAGACTCAGACAGAAAAAGTGGTGATGAAGGCATATAGGATGTTTGCTTTCATCAGCTATGGCATAGAATAAAAGAGTAGGCATGTAATGTTAAAACTTCATTAAACGATGGTTAGTCGCACCAGGAGTATGAAGTACAGTTCTGGCTGCAGCACTAGAAGAAGAATATGATTGTGCTGGAGAGGATGCAGAGTAGATTCACCAAGATATTGCAATAGTTATTATGAAAGACTGAATTGGCTGAGTTTGGATTGTCCCATGACATAGGTAGAAAATTCCGAGTCATAGATAGAGTAAGACTAAGAATCCTTTTCCTGTGGCATACCGATGAGCCAAAATCTTTGTTCACCATGACTTACTATTCAACGAATTTGTATTATTCTAAGATCTGTTATGCCCTGAAATCTCAGTCTTATTTACTCTCTAATTAATGTAATTTGAATACATTTTATCACAACTTCAAACTTATTTATGACAAATTTATCATAGTTAAACTGAAAAGTTATATTAACAACATGATGTTATTCATGTTTCTCAACACATTAAGAGATTGTAATTCATGGAAAAATACTTAAGGTGAAATTAGCACAACATAGCTGCTTTGTTTTGAGATTTTAAAGAGAAATTTATGTTTGGTAAAGAAAGAATCAAGTATTTAATTGCATCTAACTATTGGTTTCTCAGGCGAGCCACAGTCTGTGGCACACTGAAGGTCTGAGGGATGAAAATCCCAAGGAAAATTATGAGCATGAGAGTGCACAGCAAAGAATAATGGAGAACTAATTGAATATACCTCAGTCATCAGAATCAGACCCCGATTGAAAACAACCAGCAACCTATCTTCATCTATCTCCAAGAGGATTCGGAAGGCACTGTAATAAGAAAATGATGAAATAAGGCCTATTAATAAAATAATAAATAAGGCCTAATTATTAATAAAATAAGGCATTAATAAAATAAGGACACCATAAATGGTTAATGCCATTTGTACACATGAATATCATCACTAATGGCTTAATTTTTTTTGTCAGGATGACTATATATGTTGCAATATTAACTTCTAATAAAATCTCACAATTACAGATATAAATAGCATAGCCATGATCCTCTTCCCTCACTGTTAATGGTTCAATGGTGCCTTTATTATCACATGTGCAAAGTGCTCACACAGTGAAATTATTTTTCTTACAAACAGTCCAGTAGAGTATTGCCATACCCCCGACCCTCGATTAGCAAGCGTCGGGGGTTGTCTACTAAGCCCACATGCTAGAGGTGCTGTGTTTTGGCGCCATTTTCAAAGTCCACGCTCCAGTTCTTATGAGCGGTACCTGTTCTAGGCAAGTCCCAAGCTGTTACGGGCCTCCAGCCATCTTTTTCCTTGGATGTCATGTCTCTTTCCTCGTCCGTCCACCTTTGGGGGTGCCTCCCGCAGCCAACCATGAGAGGCTAGACCCCATTTACCCTCCTCTCCTCGCTCCTCACCCGTTGTTGTCATCACTGGTGTCTGGTCTTTGGGGGACATGCAGGGGTCGACACAGAGGGCTCCCCCTTCCAGGCCAGTATTCTGTCAGGTCCAATGAGTGGGGACCGGCTCGGCGGGCTCTCCCTGAAGCCGTGATTTGCCAGTCTGGCTCTTGAGTTTGGCCACGCGGGGGCCACGGCCTCCTGGAAGCCTGCAACTGCACGCAGCCCATATTTCCTTAAATTCTCTTGCTTCTGTGACCTTCTTAATTCAATTCCTTACTGACCGACTGTTCCCTCTCTTCACCCGCTGCCTTGCGCCTCTGTCATTCAGCAGCACGGATTTTCCTAACCATGGAAAACCTTTACGCACAAAGCCTTCTCGGCAGCCCATTGCTGTGTCATCTTCCTGTAATACTCAGAGGGAAAGGTATATTGAATACCCGACTGTGTGCAGACATTCTCAAAGGCCTTGTAGTGTGACCGTAAGAGGTATTTGAGCAGCTTCTTACGCCTGTCGGTTGCCAGCAGCATATAACGTTTGTTGGTCTTATCCTTTCTGTGGAGCTGCAGGTGTTCGTGGTAATTCCGAATGTTTGCTGTTAAGATGGCAACTTGGACTTCTGTGGATCCAATGTCACTGGGACTCCTCCGCAGAAGGCTGGTGTCCAGTTGCAGCTTCTCTCTATGCCTTGCCATTTCCAGTGATAGCATTCGAGACAACACGTCAACAGACTTGCTCACTATTGCCACATCTCTGTAGTCTTTCTTCAACATGGTTAGGGTCAGATCATCCAACTGGCTGGGAAATACTGGTGTCCTCCGAGACACCGCAGCATACACCGATGACTGGCGATCTCTTTGAATCCATAAATCAAAGCTGATCATTTTAAATGGTATAAATTCGTTACAAATGAATAGACTGAAGATTTAAAAAAAATTCATAAACATGTATGATTTTAGATTAATGATGAAATTGCGATCAGTGGGTACAATGGATTTGGAATTTCTATTGCAAAACACAGAATATTATGCATTGCTTAATAGAATGTTTTTAAATCTCGGCTGCACTTAGTGAGTGTGGCGGAATCTTCAATCGGGCGAGGTCATGAATTTGAATCCACACAAGAGATACCAAACCTGTGTTTTTCTCCAAATATTGTCAAATGGGCTCAGGTTTGAAGTTATTTAAACAAAAAGGCCTTGATCAAGACAATATGAAGTATCTGCTTTGACTGATTACCTGATGACATGACAACAATTTAAAATTGGAACAAATATTCAAGGGTGGGGTAAAGAGAATTATTGTTTTAATATGGAAAGTACAGAAAGTTTTACTTCCAGGAGTGATTGAAATAGAATATTGTAGCCTTTGGGAGAAATTAGATAGACAATAGACAATAGACAATAGGTGCAGGAGGAGGCCATTCAGCCCTTCGAGCCAGCACCGCCATTCAATGTGATCATGGCTGATCATTCTCAATCAGTACCCCGTTCCTGCCTTCTCCCCATACCCCCTGACTCTGCTATCCTTAAGAGCTCTATCCAGCTCTCTCTTGAATGCCTCTCTCTTATGTCTAATTAAGTGTAGAGCAGTTTCATTAGTTTGTAGCAAAATGCATTTGCAAAGATGGGGACATGGCAAGTGACAAAGACAGATTAATTAAGTGGTTAAGAATAGTACATGGAGTATAACATAAAAAATCCCATTCACTTTGGAATTTATTTATTTGTGTCATCACACAACTGTTTGCCAATAGCGAGCAAATTTTAGTGCCACGTCGTTGGCCTCTGCAAGATTCTTTACAGTGCATGTGTCGTGCAGCATGTCACAGCTCAGGAGATGTTCCATAGTCTGGAGGCCCCATCCACACTCGCAGTCTGCCGCATCTTCAGTACATCCCCACTTCAGCATGTTCGATTTGCTCCTCCCCATGCCTGTCCGCAGTCTGTTGAGACTGCGCCAGGTTATCCACGGTTGGTCGGAACCTGGTGGGAGTTTCTCAGAGGGACCGATTGCCATGTGAATGTCTTCCGGAGATTTCTCTAGTCTCTTTACTTTTTATAAACCGTTTACATTTTATAAACCGTAGCAAGATTTCACAATACCCTCACATTTATTTGTTTAAAAATGTAAAGTGATTGTCAATGTTTTTTCCAAAGTGAATACCACACACTGTATTCACTTTGGAAAAAACAACAACAATCACTTTACATTTTTACACAAATAAATGTGAGGGTATTGTGAAATCTTGCTACGGGTTAGAAAATGTAGAAACTTGTCCCTTTTACCAGCCAGTTGGAGGGTAATATTTATTGGACTTTATTGCTAGAGGTTTGGAGCACAAAATGGTGCAATGGAAATTCAGGTTTGATGTCACCACATTCATCCGCATTATTAAAATCAAACGGATGTTGGATTAAGAAGCAAATGTTCACAAATCTAGCTGAATTTCTGGGGCTTTCTGGATGAACTAGGACAGAAGGATTGATTTCCATTCTGTGCCCATAATGATTTTTTAAGCTTTTCTTGTTCCAACAGCTACTCATCAGAACAGAAGAGGGTTTCAGCTTTACAATTGGTTACCACATTCACCAAGTCCCTGGATTATAGTTTTGGCTTCAGTACCCAATCATTGGACGAATGTTTGCGGAAACAGCTACATAAAAATAAAGCTCACTTAAAAATATGCAGAATATACAAGATTAAGTGCTTGTTTTCCTGAAGAAATTAATTGCAATATTTTTTCCTCAAATTTTCAACTTTGCTTTCAATCCATTATTCCCAGATCTTATCAACCTTATAGAGATCCACCAGAATCAACACAAAATTATGCTTATTATCAAATATTTTTCAAATTGAAACCCATCATATGGGATATACTGAAATGCTTTCACTACCTAATAAGGGTAGTCCAGCATGAACGCCCATCCAGACATCGCAAATAGCAGCTAATGGTGGTTTTCTTGAATTGCTTTATGTCTTCCAGTTCCTCTTCTCTCATATCTGGTCTCTGAGCTACAAAAAGCTGCATAAGATTAAATAGTTCTTCAACAGCCTGTGTAACAAACAAAGAAAAAATTAGTACAGCAGTGGGGCATTTTTAACAATAAAAATTATTTATAAATAGCTCAACATTTTGTTTTAACATTTCAATGATCAGCCATGTGTTGATATTACTAATTAGTTTAAACACACAGCATGGAAACAGGTCTTTTAGTCCATGCCGATCATTGATCACCTTTCACACTAGTTCTACATTATCCCATTTTCACATCTACTCCCGACACACTAGGGGCAAGTTTCAGAGGCCAATTAACTTATGAACCTGCATGTCCTAGGGATGTCGCGGTCACAGAAAGAACGTGCACTCTCCAATCAGAGTGCACCCGAGTTCAGGATCAATCCCGGGTCTCTGAATTGAGCATATCCTCAGCAGCTCTATTAACCGCGCCACCGTGCCGCCCTAGATTGTGTTTATTGTCATATACACCAGGGTGCAATGACATTCCTTGTTCACATGAAGGCATGAGAAAGGAGCTGGCCAAGGTCGACTGGAAAGGGATCCCAGCAGGAATGACAGTGGAACAGCAATGGCAGGAATTTCTGGGCATAATCCGGAAGACGCAGGATCATTTCATTCCAAAGCGAAAGAAAGATTCTAAGGGGAGTAGGAGGCAACCGTGGCTGACAAGGGAAGTTAGGGATGGAATAAAACTAAAAGAAAAGATGTATAACACAGCAAAGAGTAGCCGGAAGCCAGAGGATTGGGAAACTTTCAAAGGAGAACAGAAGGTAACAAAACGGGCAATACGGGCTGAAAAGATGAATTACGAGGGGAAGCTGGCCAAGAATATAAAGGACAGTAAAAGCTTCTTTAGATATGTTAAGAGAAAAAGAGTAGCAAAGTCAAATGTGGGCCCCTTGAAGGAAGACACGGGTGAAATTATTATGGGTAACAAGGAAATGGCAGAAGAGTTGAACAGGTACTTCGGATCTGTCTTCACTAAGGAAGACACAAACAATCTCCCAGATGTACTAGAGGACAGAGGATCTAGGGGGATAGAGGAACTGAAAGAAATTTGCATTAGGCGAGAAATAGTATTGGGTAGACTGATGGGACTGAAGGTTGATAAATCCCCAGGGCCTGATGGTCTGCATCCCAGGGTACTCAGGGAGGTGGCTCTAGAAATAGTGGACGCATTGGTGATCATTTTCCAATGTTCAATAGATTCAGGATCAGTTCCTGTGGATTGGGGGATAGCTAATATTATCCCACTTTTCAAGAAAGGAACGAGAGAGAAAACGGGCAATTACAGACCAGTTAGCCTGACATCGGTGGTGGGGAAGATGCTGGAGTCAATTATTAAAGAGATATTAACGGTGCATTTGGATAGCAGTAAAAGGATAAGTCCAAGTCAGCATAGATTTATGAAAGGGAAATCATGCTTGACTAATCTTCAGGAATTTTTTGAGGATGTGACAAGTAAAATGGATAAAGGGGAGCCAGTGGATGTAGTGTATCTAGACTTTCAGAAAGCCTTTGATACGGTCCCACACGGGAGACTGATGAGCAAAATTAGAGCACATGGTATTGGGGGTAGGGTGTTGACATGGATAGAGAATTGGTTGGCAGACAGGAAGCAAAGAGTAGGAGTAAACGGGTCCTTTTCAGAATGGCAGGCAGTGGAGAGTGGAGTGCCGCAAGGCTCGGTGTTGAGGCCGCAACTGTTTACCATATATATCAATGATTTGGATGAAGGAATTAGAAGTAACACGAGCAAGTTTGCAGATGACACAAAGTTGGGTGGCAGTGTGAACTGCGAAGAGGATGTTAGGAGGTTGCAGGGTGACCTGGACAGGTTGAGTGAGTGGGCAGATGCGTGGCAGATGCAGAATAATATAGATAAATGTGAGGTTATCCACTTTGGCGGCAAAAACAAGGAGGCAGATTATTATCTCAATGGTGTCAGGTTAGGTAAGGGGGAAGTGCAGCGAGACCTGGGTGTCCTTGTACACCAGTCACTGAAAGTTGGCATGCAGGTACAGCAGGCAGTGAAGAAAGCTAATGGCATGTTGGCCTTCATAACAAGTGGATTTCAGTATAGGAGTAAAGAGGTTCTTCTGCAGTTGTATAGGGCCCTGATAAGACCACATCTGGAGTATTGTGTACAGTTATGGTCTCCTAATTTGAGGAAGGACATCCTTGTAATTGAGGCAGTGCAGCGTGGGTTCAACAAGGTTGATCCCTGGGATGGCGGGACTGTCATATGAGGAAAGATTGAAAAGACTAGGCTTGTATTAACTGGTTTAGAAGGATGAGAGGGGATCTTATAGAAACATATAAAATTATAAAAGGACTGAACAAGCTAGATACAGGAAAAATGTTCCCAATGTTGGGCGAGTCCAGAACCAGGGGCCACAGTCTTAGAATAAAGTGGAGGCCATTTAAAACTGAGGTGAGAAGGAACCTTTTCACCCAGAGAGTTGTGCATTTGTGGAATTCTCTGCCACAGAGGGCAGTGGAGGCCAAATCACTGGATGAATTTAAGAGAGAGTTAGGTAGAGCTCTGGGGGCTAGTGGAATCAAGGGATATGGGGAGAAGTTGGGTACAGGTTACTGATTGTGGATGATCAGCCATGATCACAATGAATGTCGGTGCTGGCTCAAAGGGCCAAATGGCCTCCTCCTGCACCTATTTTCTATGAAGCTCACAAAGTAAATACACTCACAAATGTAACAATAAATACGAGTGCAAGATAATACAATGGTGTTAGATTGAATTCAAAATCAGAGTAGTGCAAAGAATATTATAATACAAGAAAGGAACAACTGAGTGAGCTTGGGGTAGGAATAATGGTACGTGGCAGCAACTCAAGCAACTGCTGCAAGCAAGAATTTCATCTTTTCGTTTCTGGACATATGACAATAAAACACTCTTGACTGTGAGTGGGACGTGAAAGAGGTAATCAGTTAAGCAGTCAGATAGCAGTGGGGAAGAAGCTGTTCTTAAGTCTGGACTTTCAGGCCTTTAAGCTCCTGGATTTTCTCCCAGAGTGAAAAAGGAATGACCAAGGGTGACGTGCATCCATGATGATAATGCCAGCCTTTCTGATGAGCGCACCACGAAGATGGACAGAAGGAGGTGATGAGCCGGTGATGGGCTGTGTTAACCACTCTCTGTAGATTCAGGTAGCCAAGAGCAGAAGAGCTGCCCTACCAGACTAAGATGCATCCCGTCAGAATACCTTTGGAAGTGCATATGTAGAAGTTCGAGAAAATCCTTGTGGACATCCTAACTTAAATACGCTGATGCGCGTTCTTGATCACTGCATCAGTGTGAACGGACCAAGTAAAGGCCCTGTCCCAGTTTTGCGATTTTTTAGGCGACTACGGGCGACTAGGCTGTTGCCGCACGGTCGCCGGCACGGTCGTGAGTCATCTCCAAAGAGTCGTAGCGTTTTTCTGGTGGTCGCTGGATTTTGTGAAGGCGTGAAAATTTTCGGCGACTGTTGGTTTGACGCCAATGAGCGTAGCTTGACGTCTCCTGACGAGGGCGCTGTCGTAGGTTGTCGCCTGGTGAAGTAGGTTGTCGTAAGGTTGTCGCTGGTGCTGACTGTGGCGAATGCCAAGTGTGGACTTGATCTGATTATCCATCAGTGTAATATGTACATAAATGATATTAGGTTTTGTGTGTTTTTGCACTAGTATTCTGTTTAAAGTTTGAATTTTAAAGTTTGAATTTTAAAGTTTGAAGTTTATTGAAATTTATTGAAGTTTATTACAATATTTTTATATGTACGATATATATAGTATAAGAAAATAACTGCAGATGCTGGTACAAATCGATTTATTCACAAAATGCTGGAGTAACGTTTCAGTCTGAAGAAGGGTCTCGACCCGAAACATCACCCATTCCTTCTCTCCCGAGATGCTGCCCGACCTTTTTATATGCACTGTTGTATGTTCTTATCAACCTTTAAAAAAAAATTGTTTGTATATCAATAAAGGGGGAAGTCTTTTAGGACCGAGATGAGAAAACATTTCTTCACACAGAGTGGTGAGTCTGTGGAATTCTCTGCCACAGAAGGTAGTTGAGGCCAGTTCATTGGCTATATTTAAGAGGGAGTTAGATTTGGCCCTTTTTGCTAAAGGGATCAGGGGGTATGGAGAGAAGGCATGTACAGGTTACTGAGCTGGATGATCAGCCATGATCATATTGAATGGCGGTGCAGGCTCGAAGGGCCGAATGGCCTACTCCTGCACCTATTTTCTATGTTTCTATGTTTCTAAAGGAAATTCTTGACATTTTGATGGAAAATTGATGTATGAAGTTATTGTATTTCAGAGTAGTTTCTCATGGCATCACTTTCAAATAGTCACGATGCAGAATGATTGGAAACCCTACCATACACCCCCTTTTATAGGGAAACTGGGTGAAACGTGAATTGTCTTCAGTTGTCTTCAGTCTTCAGGGTCATAGCTTGCCGTAGTTGGTCGCGGGTGGACGTAGGTTGACTTCGGTTGTCGTAGGTTGTCGCCTATGTGGTGGTAGGCTGTCGTAGGTGCGGTCATAGGTGGAGATTCTACTTGCGAAGATTGGGTCGCTGGTTGCCGTAGCTTGACGTCGACTAGGTGATAGGTTGTTGTAGCTTGTCATAGACATTGTCATAGGGGCGGGTCCAGTCACTGGTTTTTCGGCGACCTGCTACGACTATGACAGTCGCCGGCAGTCGCCTTAAAAAACGCCAAACTGGGACAGGGCCTTTAGGTTGATGGTGATATGGAGCAAAGGACCTTGTTGCTGCTGATTATCTCTACAAGAGCTCTATTGATAAAGAAATGTCGGAGAGTGATGTGTTGGATGCAGAGGCTAGTGGAAGGTGAGGACCTGGAGAACTCGACCCCTGTTCCGTCTGGGGCGAGAAGGAGCAAGAGCAGAATTTCTGTGAGGGATCCATCTATGACAGCAGGGGCAAAACCACGTTTACTAAAGAACAAGGACATCTCAGGATGGAAAACCTCATCATTGGGGGCAGATACGGTGGAGACGAAAAAATTGAGAGGAGGGGATATCGTCTTTATAAGAGATAGGGAGGGAGGAAGTGTAGCCCAGATAACTGTGGGAGTCGGTAGGTTTGTTGTGGATGTCAGTCGACTATGTAGGAGACTTCAGATGTCAGTCAGCTTCCACGGAATCTTAGACCTTTGTTCTAAGCTTGAGTGATTGAACATTGGCTAAAGGCATGCTGGAGAGGGAATGATGAAATCCCTATCCCTAGGAGCCTCCAACGACCACCACATTTCCATTCTTTGCCTGTACTATCAGCTGCTAGAGTTTGAAATAGTGATGATGGACACGAGGCTTTCAGCACTAGAACTAAGCGTTCTCAACGCTGGAACACTTCGATTGTAAGAAGCAGCAATCAAAAAAAGCTGTTATAACTTCTATAAAAGGAGCCTCATGTAAAATGTCGCCAATCTTCAACGTCATCTTTTTTTGGATGATTTTTCCTACAGTAAGCTTGATATACAATTGTGGATGGAGCCCAGACCATCACACAAGCCAACCTCCTTTCCATTGACTCCATCTACACTTCATGTTGCCTCAGCAAGTCCACCAGCATAATCAAGAATGAGTCTCACCCTTTTCTCACTCCTCCTCCTTTTCCCCTCTCCTATCAGGCAAGAGGTAGAGAAGTGTGAAAACGCACACCTCCAAATTTAGGGACAGCTTCTTCCCAACTGTCAGGCAAATTAACCATCTTATCACCAACTAGCTTGAGCGATTGAACAGTCCTGAGCTACCATCTACCTCATTGGAGACCCTGAGACTACCTTTAATTGGATTTTTCTGGACTTTATCTGGACGTTATTCCCTTTATCCTGTATCTGTACACTGCGGGTGGCCTTAGTCATAGAGTTATAAAGTGATACAGTGTGGAAACAGGCCTTTCGGCCCAACTTGCCCACACCGACCACCAATGTCCCAGCTACACTAGTCTCACTTGCCTGCGCTTGGCTCATATCCCTCCAAACCTGTCCTATCCATGTATCTGTCTAACTGTTTCTTAAATGATGGGATAGTCCCAGCCTCAAGTACCTCCTCTGGCAGTTTGTTCCATACACCCACCACCCTTTGTGTGAAAAAGTCACCCCTCAGATTCCTATTAAATCTTTTCCCCTTCACCTTAAACCGATGTCCTGTGGTCCTCGATTCCTCTAATCTGGAGATGAGAGTCTATGCATCTACCCAATCTATTCCTCTCATGATTTTGTACACCTCTATAAGATCACCCCTCATCCTCCTGCGCTTCAAGGAATAGAGTTCCAGCCTACTCAACCTCTCCCTATAGCTCACACCCTCTAGTCCTGGCAACATCCTCATAAATCTTTTCTGAACCCTTTCAAGCTTGACATCTTTCCTATAACATGGTGCCCAGAACTGAACACAATATTCTAAATGCGGTCTCACCAACTGCAACATGACCTCCCAACTTCTATACAATACTCTGACTGATGAAGGCCAAAATGCCTTATTGTAGTCATGTATAGTCTTTCCGCTGACTGGATAGCATGCAAAAAAAAAGCCTTTCACTGTTCCTCAGTATACATGACAATAAACTAAACTAAACTACTTACTCAGCTTTTATATTTATCAGCTTATCTTTTCTGTAGAAATTCACTTTCAAACAAATGCTCTCTCCAACAAAATCTCAAACTAATGAACCTAATTTTTTTATGTGGCCATGGTACATTTGAAAAAAGTAAAGGATGACCTGACTGAAAATGAAAAAAAGTATGAGTCAAGAGTGCTTCCAATGAATCCGTGAGTCAATAACTTTAAATTAATCACAAATAGAAATAAATTCCAGTGGGAATATGCAAACACATGTATATGATCGAGCATTTACACATTTTCCAAAAGTCTTGGTGCTACATAAAGGTCTGATAAACAGTGTACGCCATGGAATTCTGTTCTGTTCACATCCGTATACTAATATCTAGCAACCAAAGGTTTGCTTTTCTACACAATAAGTACAGCTTATTATTTGGCGTGTTTAAGAATAATGGAACCAAAACTATCATCACAAACTCACTATCTGCGGTTACTATCGTACCAGAAAGAATCAACACGAATAACTAAAAAACTGGGACAATTTTTAACAAGAAAATAGAAACATAGAAAATAGGTGCTGGAGGAGGCCATTTGGCCCTTCGAGCCAGCACCGCCATTCATTGTGATCATGGCTGATCATCCACAATCCTGTGCCTCCCTTCTCCCCATATCCCTTGATTCCATTAGCCCCTAGCTAACTCTCTTCTAAATTCATCCAGTGAGTTGGCCTCCACTGTCTTCTGTGGCAGAGAATTCCACAAATTCACAACTCTCTGGGTGAACAAGTTTTTTCTCACCTCAGTTTTAAATGGCCTCCCCTTTATTCTTAGACTGTGGCCCCTGGTTCTGGACTCCCCCAACATTGGGAACATTTTTCCTGCATCTAAAACTAATAACTTTTTTACACAAAGAATGATAGATAAATGGAACGAGCTGCTGGAGGAGATAGATGAGGCAGGTACGATCACAATATTAAAAAAAATATTTGGACAGGTGCATAGATAGGGTGGGTTTAGAGGGATATTTGCCAAACGCAGGCAAGTTGGTTGAAGGGCCTATGTCCATGGAGGGGGAGGGGTGAAGGGGATGGGGGGTTGGGGGGAGGGAATGGGGGAGGGGGTCAGGGGTCGAAAAGCGTGAATGGGATGGGGGAGGGGTGAAGGGGAGGAGGGGGTGCTGCACCAATGCAGGAGAGGTTTGGACCCAACGGGTCCACTTGGTCTAGTATATTGCTGAAATCCTGATCCAGACCTTTATCACCATTGGACTTGACTGTTCCAATACATATATGGAGGGAATGGATGGGCTGCAGAAGGGTCTTGACCTGAAAAGTCACTGGTCCATTCCCTCCACAGATGCTGCCTGATCCGCTGAGTTACTCCAGCACTTGGTATTTTGTTGCATAAAGACCTTCTTTTGTAAAAGCACACATTTTTTCCTTTTGCGCTACACTTTTGAATTGTAAAATAGCTGGAAAGTTATTTATATGAAGGTATAATGATCTAAATATTGGCACTTAGCCTTCAAAAGTAAGTGACTAACTTAAAAACCAAAGGTCACATTTACTAGCAAAGATCAAGATTTGATGTTCAGAAATTTTGGCTGTTCCAAATGCCCTTCCAGCAGATTAGTTTATGTAACACTTACATATTAACTAATTTAGCTCACCAATAAGCATCAAAGTACAATTTGGCAAAAAGAAAAGTTAAATCAATAGCAACACTTACCCCTGGATACTGGCTTGCATGCGGTGTAAGATTTTTGAAAGCCCACTGAATATTCTGATGAGAAGCTAGTTGCCGTGTGAAAACAGGGGATTGTTCACAGCACAGACGCAAAATCCCATAATATGCAGGCAGCATCCCACGGTTAAAAAGAACAACATCTTGATCATCATGATCAGCCAAGATGTAATTAAAAGCAATGTTTTTTGTCACTACAGGATTCTGTACAATGAAGCGCACATTTTCTGGGCAGTCCACACACACATTATACCAGAAAATGAGCAATGCCTGCTTATTGTGATTTGTTGCAATAGCAGGTTCGGACAACTTGGGCTGAAAGAGATTCCACAGGTCCATAAAATAGCTAGAGAACATCAACTTCTCAGTCTTTGAGACTAAACAATAGGTCATGAAGCTGAAATAAGGAACTAATTTTGTAGTGCCATGGACGGCAGCATCAACATATAGCTTGGCTCTTGAAAGTAGACCAAGGAGAATATTGTACACCTGATGAAGAACAACAGTTGTGTCTGGACTAAGAGGCAAATCACGCGTTGGATTATGTAAAGAACGTGTAGATCGGAACATCTGACGAAACGAGTTACTTGGAATGAGCGAAACCAAAAGGTAAGCAGCAGCTGTAGGAATAAATAAAGTTATAATCAATTTAATGGATCAATGTTCTTGTTCACTTAAAATTCAAAATTCAATGTTCTGAAATCATAGTTTAGGATAAACAGGTCATGCATGCTATCAGTATTTTATTTGAGTATTGTACCCGAGAGAACAGGATTATAATCCTTAAAAAAATGTTAAAGCCGACATATTAATAAAATAAAACAAAAAATGCTGGGAGTAAACAATACATCAAGCAGCATCAGGTGAAAGATCAACGTTCTGATATATTAACCATATTGCACATTCCACTACTGTTGGTTGACTTGTTGAGCTTTCTAGCATTTTGTGTTATCTCAGATCTCCAGGATTTGTATTTTGTTTTGAGCTCAAAGTACTCAAGTTTAATTAGAACTAACACTTAAACCAAACACTCAAAAAGAACCAATTTTAAATAAAGAACAATTTTTAAAGAAAAAAAAGAGTTAGAATAAATTACAAATACTTAATTAAGTACATTCCAGGAATTAGTTCTGTAAAGACAACTGATCCTATTTACCCACATTCTTATATCAAATATACATTAAAGGTAGAAACCCCTGATCACATCGCAATATTTTAAAAGATGGCCTGCGCTACCATCTTTTTCCCTGCTGCAATGCTGATAACTCTGAGACAACTTACATGTTCTGACTCTCGGATAGTTGTGTGCCAGCAAAAACCGTTCCACCCAGTTCTCCATGTTTTGAAGTACCCAGCTGTGAGCAAGCTTATTGCGAGGGGTTTGCATTGCTAACCAGTCCAAGCACTGAGATGGGTTGTATTCAATAACCTAATTCAAAACAAGAGATCTGACGTCAACTATTTTAAAACCATAAACACAATTAAAAATGACCATAAAATTGAAAGCCAGTTACTGTATCCAACAAATAAAATAAACTGATATAAACTTGTATCTGAATTACACTGAGTCTTCGTCATTCATAAAATAGAGGTATGGACTTCGTGCGGATAACAAAATTAAAACATGCAACAAAAAGCTGCAGTAACTCAGCAGGTCAGACAGCATCTCTGGAGAAAAGGAATAGGTGATGTTTCGGGTTGAGATCCTTCTTCGGACATGACACTAAGGTTGCAGTGACATATAGCAGTCATGGATAAAACAACTTTCATTTAAGTTCCAGCTTGGCACTACTACTAGCTTGTGTATTTCAGTTCACATGCCTGGTGTTCCCAACCCTCACCCCATCTTTTGATATTTTATGACTTGCTAGCACAAGACATCACATGCAATCCATTTCATGGTAAACAGGATTCTCAGGATACCATGGGAGAGGACTCTGAAAGAACTAAGTCTATTTAGCAACAATGTCAATAATACAATATCTGTGCTGAACATGAAGCCGAGTTAATCTTCGCTTCCTGCACCTGGTCCATATCCCTCCATTCTTTGCATATCCATATGCCTACCTAAAATCCACTTAAATGCCACTAATGCCTGCAGTCCTAGCAATGTCCAGGCACCCACCACTATGTAATAAAGCTTTCCCCACACATCCTCAAGCTTTCCCCCTCTGACCTTAATGCTATGCCCTCTAATCTTTAACATCATTTTCATAAAGTTATGGATCATTTTTTCCCCCCATTAAAGTACATTTTATACTCCAAAACCACTGTTTGTAAAAGTCACTGAATTTATAATTGTACCAGACTAAAAATGTATGCATACCTCCCAAATTCTCTGAAGAATATAAGAAGCAAATGGAGGCATTCCAGGTGGTCCACCAGCAAACTCCATCAACATGGATAACAGCTTAAAGAAAGGCTGTGCAGCCTAGAAATAATAAACATTGACATGATTTTCGGCTTAGACATGGGAGAATGCTACCAAAAGAAGCTATGTTTGCTTTTTTTTCAACATTAGATGCTGCTCAGAGCGACAAGAATTTATAGCTATATGAATGTAGTGCACTTTGCAGTAACAAAACAATAGGTTGAGATCGAAGATCTGACAGGGATTTTTGGTCATCCATAAACGTTCAATCAATAGAAAAAGCAAATCTGGCAGGAAGTTACATTCAGTATATTTTCATTGCAGAGTCACTGCACCACTTATTTATGTTGCTTAAATTCAAAAGCTAAATGGTTCTAAAAGGGGTAGACAAACTGTCAACAATGTCTGAAACTATCTGCTCTTCATAACTATACTTTCACTTATCATTACACAAATGCAACAAAAATGTATTGCACACAAAAATAAACTGCTATTACTATGCTTAACTCAGTCCTAACAGGGCATGGCATAACTTTTAGAACCTTGCGCACTGGAGTAAATTCCACTCACTCTCACACGAGTTCAGGATCTAAACACATTGTCTCCATGTTGAAGAATAAAAGCAAAGGGCACTTTCGTCTTTGGTCTGTTCTGGCTAGATTGCATGCTCACCTAAATACACATTTCAGAAATTAAGAAATGAGCCATAAGAAATGAGTTACTGTCCCATCTACTACGTACCCCATTGGTGACCCACTGACTATCTTTGATCGGACTTTACTGGCTTTATCTTGCAATAAACGTTATTCTCTTATCATGTATCTGTACACTATGAAAGGCTCGATTGTAATCATGTATTGTCTTTTCACTAACTGGTTAGCATGCAACTAAAGGTTTTCACTGTACCTCGGTAAACGTGACAATAAATTAAACTAAACTGATCCTGGGGTTATATGATGCCAGCCAGAGTGATCCAAAAAAAACCCCCCTGAATTAGACAAATTATTTGTCATTATCTAATAACCGCTATTATAAATGTGCTTGCAGATGAACGTCTGTTGATTGAAACCTCATAAATAATTAATATTCACTTGGGCATGCTAGGGATCTAAGTGCTCTACGTCAAAGAGAGAAACTGTGGGAGAAAATTTGTGATGAATGATAAAAAAAACATTCTAACTAAAATTATAATGCCGTATTTAGTACTGAAGCTCAATGTATTAAAAAATTGATTTTTTATAATTTTTTATAACTGGAACAACAAAGATTGGTACTTTCCCACAAAGTCAAATGGAAAACAATACCACAACATACCTCGGGTGTCAGCTTTGCTATTGATGTGAACAGCATAGAAACAATCTAGATACACAAAGAGAAAATTATATGTAAAAATATTTGCCATTCGCTCTAGACAATAGACAATTGGTGTAGGAGTAGGCCATTCAACACTAAATCCAGAATTGCCTTCTCCCTGGTAGGCTCCAGTACAAGCTGTTCTAAGAATCCATCTTGGAGGCACTCCACAAACTCCCTTTCCTGGGGTCCATTACCAATCCGATTTTCCCAGTCTACCTGCATGTTGAAATCTCCCATAACCACCGTAGCATTACATTTGCGACATGCCAATTTTAGCACTTGATTCAACTTGCACCCTATGTCGAGGCTACTGTTTGGGGGCCTGTAGATAACTCCCATTAGGGTCTTTTTACCCATACGATTCCTCATTTCTATCCATACTGATTCTACATCTCCTGATTCTATGTCACCCCTTGTAAGGGAGTGAATATCATTCCTTACCAACAGAGCGACCCCACCCCCTCTGCCCACCTGCCTGTCTTTTCTATACATTGTGTACCCCTGAATATTCAGTTCCCAGCCCTGGTCCTCTACCTGAACATCAATGAAAATGTAAGGTATCACAAAATGCCGGAGTAACTCAGCGGGTCAGGCAGCATCTCAGGAGAGAAGGAATGGGTGACGTTTCGGGCCGAGACCAGACTGATCAGTCTGAAGAAGGGTCTCAACCCGAAACGTCACCCATTCCTTCTCTTCTGCGATGCTGCCTGACCCGCTGAGTTACTCCAGCACTTTGTGATGCCTTCGATTTGTACCAGCATCTCCAGTTATTTTCCTACACATCAATGAAAATGTAAAGTATTGTTACTCAATTATACCAACACAAAAAGGTGCATACATGCTCTGCAAGTCGATTATTGTAGCGACACAGACTGAAGATCAAATTGCAGGTCTGCCTAATGTTGATGCCATCACGGATATGCTGAAACAAAAATGGGAACCCCTGAAAGAGAAAATAAACCCATAAATTCTAAATATTAGAAATGTTTAAAAAATGGCTATGGTATTCAAGCACTTGCAATACCACCATTTTGAATCATTATCAATGATTAATATGTCCTAAAACAAATGCCTGGACACTGAAATAGCAAAATTCTAAGTTCAGAATCACAACTTAAACTGTTAATTACTCTCACCAGTCCAAGTAGTCCTTTGTGGAATCTGGTTTTTATTAAATAAATGTATCACGAACCTTGCATTTCACCACATAGACTATCCTGCGGCACTATTTTTCATTCTTACTGCACAACTATTGCAGAAATTACAAAACCATCCTAATTTAATTAATTCATTAAAATACCATTGTAAATTGTCAGCGAGCACTAAAATGTTACGAGACATTTGTCTTTGTTTATTCTGTAATTAAAAATCCATTAGATCAGATGCTTCTTTTTACCATTTATTTTTCTCTGTAATAATATTGTAAACCATTTATAAATATAGATCAGAAACCTTAAGAAACTAGGTCATTTACTTTAAGAACAAAAAGTAATGCTTCGAAACGTTACATGAAATGAATTTGTAAATCTCCTTGCCAAGACCAATATTTCTGATCAACAATTTAAATTTATTACTGATTAATTAGAAATACAATTTAGATTAACTCTTTAATTATACCATCAAAATAAGGCGAATATTTTAAATTGCCATGGGCAAAGTAATGTTGGTCTATAAGGTCAAGCATTTCTAAAAGAGAAAAGAAATATATATCACCAGTTCTATGTCTACTGACGATACCTTGCCTCCTGTCAAGGCAGCCATGTCATTCTGTGACAAAGTCAGATGCCTATTTATAAAAGAATGGAAAGGCAACCATTAATATTGAGCACTAAAAATTCAGACTGGGGTTTGATGCAATATATAAATAAAAATATATTGTTTTCAGAAATACAGATTAAAACAAGTTGAACTTTACTGTTAAATTCACAAAATTGCCACAAGCAAAGAAGATAATTAATATTCCAAAATTAAATTGGCGATATATTTCAATCATCAGGTTACTGTAGATGGTTGCGACAAACTAAGTTCTATTAATGCAACGTACCTTTCTGAACGAGACTGCTCTACTAAAAGTGCAATTAAGGCAATCATCTTCTCTAGTGCTGCAGGTCTATACTTCTCTTCGGTTAAAGATAAAATGTCTTCCTCTTCCTCTTCCTCCTCACCTTCTTCTTCAGATAATACCTCAACTTGTGGTTGGGGGAATTGCTAAAGTTTTTAAAATATAAAATGACAGCAAAGTTCAGATAATAAATGGTATTGTTTCATCACCTACTATTTAATTGTAAATGACGTAGGAATTTCTGGAAATTATAAGAAAATTGGACACGTTTATAATGTAATTAACCCAAGTGTCTTACATAGTGGAAGAGGATGATGGAAAAATTAGCCGACAGTGTTGGTATTTTAAGGATCACGTTCAAAAAGGAAGTAATCAGATTGTGCAAGTGTTTAGATAACAAGGTGCAGTTACATGGATGAGGGCAATAAAATTGATCAAAAGATAAGATGCCTTTCATACACAGAAGATAGGAGTATGGCTTTCTAAGCACAGAAAGAAAAGTCCCAGCTATCAGACAGATAGAGGCAACTGGAAATAACACAACAATTAATGACTACAAACTAAAGTGGGTTACTGGAGAATAATTGCAAAATGTAAAATCCACACGTAACAATTGTAACATACATACTATAATATGGTCCAAGTGTTTTGAGTCAGTGAAGCACTTTGGGCCTCTCAGAGCGCTTCCCATTATATACACTGGTAAGATAGACACAAAAAGCTGGAGTAACTCAGCGGGACAGGCAGCATCTCTGGAGAGAAGGAATGGATGATGTTTCGGGTCAAAACCATTCTTCAGACTGGTTAGGGATAAGGGAAACGAGAGATATAGACGGTGATGTGGAGAGATAAAGAACAATGAATGAAAGATATGCAAAAAAAGTAACGATGATAAAGGAAACAGGCCATTGTGAGCTGTTTGTTGGGTGAAAATGAGAAGCTAGTGCAACTTGAGTGGGGGAGGGATAGAGACAGAGGGAATGCCAGGGCTACCTGAAGTGAGAAAAATCAATATTCATACTACTGGGCTGTAAGCTGCCCAAGCGAAATATGAGATGCTGTTCCTCCAATTACACTGGCAAAGTCTGAATAAACCGACTTGTTCGAGAAAATCACCACTGCTGAATGAGATTTTCTTTGTGCCCCGATCTGACCATATTTAAGAGGGTGACTTGGTCCTACATGAAAACTAAATTCAGGGTACAGGTCAAATGCACAAATTACTCGAACAATTGGTGCCACAAGAAGGGTACTACATAGAATGATCATCAACAATGCAGCTTCTGATTGGGTGATTACATTTAATTTAACTCTACATTTAATTTAACTCTACAGTTAGAGGAAGAGATCCCATATTATTGTCAGACGACCAGAGCTTTTGGTACAAAAAGAAAAGAAAATTGGAGGAAGAAGAATGCATGGTGACATTGCTTGGCAAGATCGGAACCTTTTCGGAATGGCAGGCAGTGACTAGTGGGGTACCGCAAGGCTCAGTGCTGGGATCCCAGTTATTTACAATATATATTAATGACGAGGGAATTTAATGCAACATCTCTAAGTTTGCGGATGACACGAAGCTGGGTGGCAGTGTTAGATGTGAGGAGGATGCTAGGAGGCTGCAGAGTGACTTGGATAGATTAGGAGAGTAGGCAAATGCATGGCAGATGCAATATAATGTGAATAATTGTGAGGTTATCCACTTTGGCGGCAACAACAGGAAAGCAGAGTATTACCTGAATGGTGGCCAATTAGGAAAAGGGGAGATGCAACGTGACCTGGGTGTCATGGTGCACCAGTCATTGAAAGCAAGCGTGCAGGTGCAGCAGGCAGTGAAGAAAGCGAATGGTATGTTAGCATTCATAGCAAGAGGATTTGAGTATAGGAGCAGGGAGGTTCTGCTGCAGTTGTACAGGGCCTTGGTGAGACTGCACCTGGAGTATTGTGTACAGTTTTGGTCTCCTAATCTGAGGAAAGACATTCTAGCCTTAGAGGGAGTACAGAGAAGGTTCACCAGATTGATCCCTGGGATGGCAGGACTTTCATATGAAGAAAGACTGGATAGACAAGGCTTATACTCGCTGGAATTTAGAAGACTGAGGGGGGATCTTATTGAAACATATAAAATTCTTAAGGAGTTGGAGAGGCTAGATGCGGGAAGATTGTTCCCGATGTTGGGGAAGTCCAGAACCAGGGGTCACAGCTTAAGGATAAGGGGGATGTCTTTTAGGACCGAGATGAGAAAACATTTCTTCACACAGAGAGTGGTGAGTCTGTGGAATTCTCTGCCACAGAAGGTAGTTGAGGCCAATTCATTGGCTATATTTAAGAGGGAGTTAGATGTGGCCCTTGTGGCTAAAGGGATCACGGGGTATGGAGAGAAGGCAGGTACAGGTTACTGAGCTGGATGATCAGCCATGATCATATTGAATGGCGGTGCAGGCTCGAAGGGCCGAATGGCCTACTCCTGCACTTATTTTCTATGTTTCTATGATCGGTGAGGGGCAAGACATCAGGCACTGATGTGGAAAGGTAAGACACAAGGTACTGGCGGGTAAGGCGACAGGTACTGACACGGAGAAGAAATCAGGTACTGATGCTGAGATGGGTTGACAAGGGTTGCTTGTGTTGGGCAAAAATTACACGATGGTATAAATTAATACAAAATATTGGTAGGGCGCGTGACGTACTGACTGAGGTTACCAATATAAAAAGTGAGGCATCCAATGGGATCCATAGCACAAAAAAAAATCAATCACACCAAAATGCAATTAAAAAAGATGATAATTAAAAGAGTGTACAGGCCCACATGAAAGCTAGATTCAGGGTGCAGTCCAAAGGCACAAATTCCTACAATAGTATAAGTATAAAACTTTAATAACCTTGTATTGCTTCCTTAACAAAATGGCCATGCTTATCAACAATGCAGATTAAAATAAGGTACTAGGTTTTTTAATGCGTACATTCTACAAAAGATCAAAACTTGGGAAATGACAGAAAATTCAGTTGTGTGGATATAAAAGGGATTAATGCCAAAATTATTAATTTTTAAATAAACAGAAACAAAACTGAAAAATACCATTGCATAAAAACACTTTGTTCTACAAACATATTGCCATGTCTGAAAAGTTCTTACGTTTTCTGGTCCCTTTGTTCCCATGTAAAAATGTACCATTGTTGATATTGCTTGCAAGGACAAAAGAAACTGACTCTGAAACAATTAAATAACACATTGTTAGTAGGTAGGATCTTATGAAAAAATATGTACATTTTAATTACCCCTTCTTCAAATGCTATTTAAAACTTTATACATCCGTTTCATTTACCTCCTCTTCTCCCATTTTGGCAAATTCAAACAAGAATGCAAAATACTCGGTGAGATGTTTGCTGTGAGGTTTGACTCCATGCTCCATTATAGATAAGAGCGTCTTCACAAACCTAGTTACACATGAACGACTTCCAATATCTTCTACTGGACCATCCATATCATCAGAACTACAAAATCAGAAATTGAGTTGCATTAACTATATTGTCTTGACTATTGAATAATATTTTAAAACAAAATGTTAAACACTAAGGTTAAATTTTTGTAAATCTAAACTTTTAATATTTTTGCCTGAGAATAAGTTCATTACTGAGCAATAACTTTGCGATTTTATCCTTAATCTGCAAAATGTATATCAATTCCAGCGAGGAATAAAGGGACTGAATTTGGATACAACAATGCAATCATTAAAAAGAGCTGTTCTACTAAACCTATGGTCCAATAATTTTTAGTGTCATACTTTGAACACTTAGAGTAGAGTACTCTGAACACTTATTCACAAAATGCTGGAGTAACTCAGCAGGTCAGGCAGCATCTTGGGAGAGAAGGAATGGGTGACGTTTCGGGTCGAGACCCTTCTTCAGACTTAAATAGAGTAACATTGTAAAAGAACAAAAGAACACAAACCTTTAAGTAAATAAGTATAAACAAATAGAGTTTTTACAATGGATATGGGATACCTTTCTAAACCACTTTGTTTAAAAAACCAAACAAAGTGAGATGCACTATTTGATCTAGAAATTGAGAATTGACCTGAGTGGAATAGGGAGAAAAATATGGAGTTACATCAAGGCGAAAATGAGCATTGTAATGACCAGAACAATGGCAATCATTGCAGATGCTGGAATCCAAAAATAAAAGCAGGAAAGAGGGGAAACAGCAGCTTATGATATATTTGCGGAAAGATGAAGAGTTAATTGTTTTGCTTCTGTCTAGGGGTGACTTATTGCTTTCTTTTTTCTGACTTTCTTGCTTTCTTCTGACTTATTGCTTTCTTTTTTATTGCCTCTCATTGTTGACTGTGGGTAATGTAATTTCGTCCAAAAACATGTTTTTAGATGACAATAAAGGCTATTCTATTCTATTCGGCCTGAAATATTAACTCTTTCAACAGATGCTGTCTGATCAGCTGAGTATTTGGACTATTTTCTGTGAATGTTATATTTTGCTTATTAATCAAGAAGGAATCAAGTATGAGCAAAACCAGTCGGACTGAAGAAAAGCGGAGCTGAGAACAGAATTTATAAAGATAAAACGGGCAAAAATATTAGCAACATATAAAGTAGAACAACACTTGTTAATGCTTAAAAGACCTCAGCAGGGGGCAAGGAAACCTCAAAAAGGAAAGACAAAAAACTTGCGAATTCCCAATGATGATTAAAGATGTGCGAGGAAGAATTGACGATAGGAAAGAGGCAGAGAAGTGCATGATAAGAGAGACAATAAAGTAACTGGGCAGAAATAAAAAATAAGCATGTATCAAAGCTTAATTCGAGCACACTGATGAGTAGTACATATAGTTACCATATTACAAATAAAAGGATGTAGATGCACTGCAGAAGGTGTAGAGAAGATTCACAAGAATTATGACAGAATGCAAAAATATATCAGGACAAGATGAAAAGAATGGGCCTCTTTTCTTGAGAAATATGAGGAAGACACAAGCGAGGTCTTTAAAATTACATCGTTTTGATAGAATGGATATAGAATATTTCCATTTATGGGGAGAGAACATAATTCAAGGTTAACAATATATAGGATGGTCACCGATCAAGAATTTAAAGTTATTCTTCGGAACGGTCCTTCCATAATCTAGGGTGCTGTCCGAATCATCTCTATCCCATTGCGGACATTGGACTTTGTGTTGGGAACAGTTGCATTGCAATGCTGAGATTCATAGTCTGCGCTCTGTATCTCTGGTAGACCTCTGGTATACCTATTATACTTGAGTTTGGCATGCTTGTATTTATGTTTAGTATTATCTGATTTGATTGGATATCATACAAAGATTTTCATTGTGACTTGGTACAAGTGATAATAATAAAACCTAAAAATCAAAACCTATAAAGTTATTTATTCAAAGAGTAATGAGAATGAGAAACTCACTAACACGACAGTGGGTGAGACCTTTAAGGAAAGGCTAGAAAAGCGTTGGAGAGGGAAGGAAATAGTGGGCTACTCAGGCGAAAGAACATTTATTTTGGGTGACATAGTAGAAAAAGTTCACATTGCCAGAGACCTGGGTTCAATCCACACCTCGGGTGTTGTCCGTGTGGAATTTGCCTGTAAGTTTTCCCTGCGACCGCATGGATTTCTTCCGTGTGCTATGGTTTCTCCCAAATCTCAAAGATTTGTGGATTTGTAAGTTAATTGGCCTCAGTAAAAAAAACTTCCTCTAATGTGTAGAGTGTGGATGAGAAAGTGGGATAACACAGAAATAGTGTGAAAGGTGTGATCAATGGTCGACGTGGACTCGGTGGGCCAAAGGGCCCGTTTCCATGCTGTATCTCTAAACTAAATTAAATATGAGTTTGCTTGAGTAGATTATAAACACTGCTATGGACGACTACAACTAAAGGGTTGTTTCTGTGCAACAAATCCCATTTATGCAAGTCCGGTAATCTCATGGCGGTATACCAATGAAGGTCCTTGCGATAGTTGAAAGATCGAGGGGCAATGCACATTAAAAATACAATTAATGTTTATTTTAATTCCTTTATTCTACTTTTTAACAAAAGATTTAACATATTAAAACAGAATTATGCAAAGACAACGGAAGAAATAAGCATTCACAGACAGAAGAAGACATAGTGCTGGAAAAACTCAGCAGGTCAGACAGCATCTCTGGAGAACATGGATACCCCACGGAATATAGGGGGCTTGTTCCTAGTTTGTGTGTGGCTTCACTCTTGGCAATGGAGGAGGGCCAGGACAGTAAGGTCAGTTGGGGAATAGGAAGAGGAGTTGAAGTGGTTCGCACCCTGGAGATCCAGCAGGCCTTGGTGGACCGAGCACAAGTGTTCAGCGAAACGGTCACAGAGTCTATGCTTGGTCAGAGTCTATGCTTGGCACAGGAGGCCACATCGGGGACACACCGGATGCAGTAGATGAGGAGAGAAAAGGTGCATGTGAACCTCTGAATCAGCTGGAAGGATTGCTAAGGTCCCCAAATGGAGGTGAGGGAGGAGGTACAAGGTTAGGTGTTGCAACTCCTGTGGTTGCAGGGGAAATTACCTGGGGAAGGGATGGTTTGGTTGGGAAGGGATGAGTGAACCAATGAGTTGTGGAGGGAGCGGTCTCTGCGGAAGGTGGAAAGGAGTGCGGATAGGAAGATGTGACCGGTAGAGGGATCACGTTGGAGGTGATGCAAATGTTGGAGGATGATGTGTCGAATGCAGAGGCTGTTGGGGTGAAAGGGGAGGACCAGAGAAACTTGTTCCGCCCTGGGGGCAAGAGCCGAACTACAGGACATAGAGGAGACATGGGTGAGGGGTCCAGCTAACCATTTTAACTACATAACCACCTCCCTCTCCCCCGTGCCAAACCTTGACTTGCACCTATTTCACCCCACCCTCTTTCATCTCTAGCCTTTGCCCAACCATCTGCCTATCAAAAAATCCTCCTCACATTTATCAACGTATTACCTGTGTAGAAAGGAACTGCAGATGCTGGTTTAAATCGAAGATAGACACAAAATGCCGGAGTAACTCAGCGGGACAGGCAGCATTTCTGGAGAGAAGGAATGGGTGACGTTTTGGGTCGAGACGAAAAGAGGTAGGGTCTAAATATGGGTCTCAACCTGAAACATCACCCATTCCTTCTCTCCAGAGATGCTGCTTGTCCCGCTGAGTTATTCCAGCATTTTGTCTATCAACGTATTACCTGCTAGGCCTTGTCCTGTCCTTCCTCTTACAGCTTTCTTCCCTGCCCTATAATCAGTCTGAAGGGTCCTGATCTGAAATGTCACCCATGAGATGCTGCCCGACCCATTGAGTTACTCCAACGCTTTGTGTGTGCTTCTGTAAACCAGCATCTGCAGTTCCTTGTTTCTATATTCCCAGATAGAAGCCAAGTTACAAACAAATCCATTCAAAAACTACAAGATGGGGACAACTGGTGGAGGTAAAAAGACTAACTGGATCTTATTTGAACAGCTGAGGCTTAATAGCTAAGGGACCTCACCCACTTAGAACAGTGAACATCTGACATCATTGTTGAAAAAGTGAAAGATATAGCACTGTCCATGTTAGAATGTTAATATTAAAGACCAAATACTCATTTTGCGGAACACTTTTAAAGATTACTCACATACAACTAGAATCCGCCCTCATTACTCACAGGGAGATTTACTAATACAATGCTGATTTAATGTGTAGCACTGTTAAGTGATATTAGGGCATCAAACCTATGCCATTCCATTATGTAACAAAACAAAGACCAACTCCTGCTGGACTTTATTCGTTTAACGTTAGCAGGAAAACTGACCTCAACATGCCAAAACTCAATACCAAATTACAGCTGTGCAAATTTAATTTCAAATCACCATGGACCAGGTACTAAACGTTCTGCTGCCCAGAACCTAATCACTAGTCCTATTTCACTGGCCCTGCACACCATCAAGTCCAGAATGATTAGAATGGCAACTAGGCCGTAGGTGATAGAGCTGAGGAGCCCTACCAGCCCCGACCTGTTTCACGAAAGCTTTGACAGAGTAAAGCTGAGGGTGAAGCTTTGACAACTGTAAAAGCTATCAATGAATTTAAGAGTTTAAAAATGTTTCCATTCTCAAAGACATTTAAAAGCTCTTAAACTTTAAATAAATAATTTTAAAAGGTTTTAATAAGCTATCTATCTAAAAATAGACAACACATAAATAATTAAAATTATTAAGCTACAGCAAAATCACAGAAAACAATTTTTAAACAATGACTAATTCCCGTTTGCCTCATGGACGTCCACGTGACCTCTCCTGGCCCCAGCATACTGTTGCAATCACAAAGAAAGCTCAACAACGTTTCTACTTCCTCAGAAGTTCGATGACATTTGGTATGTTGCCGAATACTCTGTTAAACGCCCCACAAGAAGAGTAGTGGGATCACAGCCTGGTTCGGTAATTTGAACGTTCAAGAATGAAAGGGGCTACTAAAAGTAGTGGATATTGCCCCGCCCATCATAAGTACTCATATCCCCATTATCCAAGGGATTTACAGGATGTGCTGCCTCAAGAAGACAGCTAATATCACCTAAGACCCACACCACCCTGGATCAGCGCTCTTCTCACAACTACCATCAGGAAGTTGGTACAGAGGCCCCAGAGCCATTACGTGCAGGTTCAACAACTGTTCCTCCCATCAGGTTCTTGAACCACCTTGCACAATCATAACTACAATCTTGCCTCAGCTGCAAACCACCACGGATTTTGCATTAATATAATCGCTCTCCATCAGTGTTTTTTGGCACTATCATGGTCTAATTTACTGAGAGTAACTGATAATTTATTGCATATTTAATAGCAGGGCAGTGAGACATGCCAGGCATCTCATCTTCCATCTGGGCATGATCTAACCTTGGCCATCTCCTCCAGTCACACATCCGTAATTCTGGCTCCGTTTTTCTTACAATAGACAATAGGTGCAGGAGTAGGCCATTCAGCCCTTCGGGCCAGCACCGCCATTCAATGCGATCATGGCTGATCACTCTCAATCAGTACCCCGTTCCTGCCTTCTCCCCATACCGCCTCACTCCGCTATCCTTAAGAGCTCTATCCAGCTCTCTCTTGAAAACATCCAACGAACTGGCCTCCACTGCCTTCTGAGGCAGAGAATTCCACACCTTCACCACCCTCTGACTGAAAAAGTTCTTCCTCATCTCCGTTCTAAATGGCCTACCCCTTATTCTTAAACTGTGGCCACTTGTTCTGGACTCCCCCAACATTGGGAACATGTTATCTGCCTCTAATGTGTCCAATCCCCTAATTATCTTATATGTTTCAATAAGATCCCCCCTCATCCTTCTAAATTCCAGTGTATACAAGCCCAATCGCTCCAGCCTTTCAACATACGACAGTCCCGCCATTCCGGGAATTAACCTAGTGAACCTACGCTGCACGCCCTCCATAGCAAGAATATCCTTCCTCAAATTTGGAGACCAAAACTGCACACAGTACTCCAGGTGCGGTCTCACCAGGGCCCGGTACAACTGTAGAAGGACCTCTTTGCTCCTATACTCAACTCCTCTTGTTACGAAGGCCAACATTCCATTGGCTTTCTTCACTGCCTGCTGTACCTGCATGCTTCCTTTCATTGACTGATGCACTAGGACACCCAAATCTCGTTGAACTCCCCCTCCTCCTAACTTGACACCATTCAGATAATAATCTGCCTTTCTATTCTTACTTCCAAAGTGAATAACCTCACACTTATCTACATTAAACTGCATCTGCCATGTATCCGCCCACTCACACAACCTGTCCAAGACACCCTGCAGCCTTATTGCATCTTCCTCACAATTCACACTACCCCCCAACTTAGTATCATCTGCAAATTTGCTAATTTCTTGCTCCATTACTATGATCTGGCCTGCTGGATCTGGATACGACTCACTGCCCTGCTATTAGCAATGCTTGACAGAGAAGTATACTTTACCTCTGTCACATTAACTCATTCCTGTTGCTCTACCATTTGCTCCGCCACCTTGTGGGAGGAGGAGGAGGAGGAGGGGGGGTGGTTGGGTGCACGCACGCAGCCAGTCTGGTTAAAAAAAAACACTCATTATCCCACTTATTGACACCTCTCATCATTTTGTCCTTCTATCAGTCCATCAGTCTCCGATGCTTCAGCAAAACAATCCAAGTTTATATGTCCTTCTTTATAGCTAACGCACCATAATCTGGGCAACATCCTGGTGAACCCTTTGCTCCATCCTCTCGAAAGCCATTACATCCTTACTATAGTATAGTGTAGCAATCATAACAGCTCTCTATACTCAAGATGTGGTGACTACAAAGTTATATTTAGCTACAGCATGATTTGCTGACTTTTATACTCAAAGTCCACCATTGAAGGTAATCATGTTTTATGCCTTCTTTACGGTACTAGTTACTAGGGTTACCACTTTCAATGACCTTCGGACTTGCACCCCAAGATCCATCTGTACATTACTGCTCCTCAGGGTCCTTACATTCAATGTATACTTTCCTCTTACATTTGACCCCCTCAACCCCCCCAAATGCAAAACCTCACACGAGTCCAGATTACATTCTATCTCCCATTTCTCCACAAAATGTCTAACTGATCAATATCCAGCTGTATCATTTGATCACCTTCCTCATTATGCACAACTTCAATTTTTGTGTCAGCAAACTTACTACTCACGCAACCTATATTTTCGTCCAGAGCATTTATAAATACATTTTCCTATAGTGAGAATTTAAAAAAAATCTAATTTCTGACTCCAAGGTAGCAATTTCTGCTTTCAACAGAGAGGTATTGAAAGGCAGATGATTAATAAACACATGAAGCAGACCACTTTTAAAAGTCTTTAAAAGAGAGAAGACACAAAATGCTGGAGTAACTCAGCGGGTCAGGCAGCATCTCTGGAGAGAAGGAATGGGTGACGTTTTGGGTCAAGACCTTTCTGCAGACTGATGTCAGGGAAGGGGGAGGGACAAAGATAGAATGTAGTCGGAGACAGGAAGACTAGTGAGAGAACTGGGAAGGGGAGGGGACAGAGAGGGAAAGCAAGGGCTATCTGAAGTTAGAGAAGTCAATGTTCATACCGCTGGGGTGTAAACTACCCAAGCGAAATATGAGGTGCTGTTCCTCCAATTGGCGCTGGGCCTGACTCTGACAATGGAGGAGGCCCAGGACAGAATGGTCAGATTGGGAATGGGAGGGGGAGTTGAAGTGCTGAGCCACCGGGAGATCAGGTCGGTTAAGATGGATTGAGCAGAGATGTTCAGCGAAACGAGCCTGCGCTTGGTCTCGCCGATGTAGAGAAGTTGACATCTGGAACAGCGGATACAGTAGATGAGGTTGGAGGAGGTGCAAGTGAAAAGAGAGTATGTCCTTCATATTAAACAGTACTTTCATTTTAACAAACAATCTTATTCCCCATGGCACAGCAAGCAAAATACGTGAAAGGAACTTGGAAGTGCTTTCACGGTTGTGTATGGTGGTTATGAAGAGCAGCATAGTTGAAGAGCAGATACATATATGGCAGTTGGCCTATCAGTTGCTTTTATCACTGTAAAATGGCAAGAGCATCGAATATAGAACTTCATCAAAGGACTTTTTGGAATTCAAGGTACCCATTTCTCAGTTAAAAAAATGCTTTCCTCACTGACCACCTGCATTTCACTTTCACAAAGTTGTCACAAAGGCAGGTTGGTCATGTTCCTCCACAATTTCTCATTGTGGTTGCCAGGATTATTATGCAGATAATCAAGTTTATTCTTGCTGATTGGCTGAAAGCATTGAAACTTGCATATGTAAAATATAAATATTCAACTTCTCTCGTTCAGTTCGTCCACTCAAAATATCAGTGAATGATAATTGAATAGAATCAAACATAACTTTGAATTCAAATCAATCTTTTCTACTTGTATGCACAGGGTTAAGTTTAAGCAGACTTTCAGGAAGAGATTAGGAATCAGGAATCAGAAACCAGGGCATGGATTTCCTGGCAGGAACTACACATGCTGGCTTTAGTTTTATTAATCTGCAAATCCCTAATATGTCTGGCAATCTACCATGATGCTGCCCAACTGTTGTACTGACATCCATTTGTAAATTGCCAGAGAATGTATTTACATAGAATTTTGCATTATACACCCAAAAAATGTTGATAATTGCAAAAACGTGAAAAGAAAGTGCATTTATAAACCTCTGATGCAGTGGAAAAAGCGATCAGAAATCACAATTGAATTATTTTGATATTCTACATGCGGGGGCCTATTATTATTGGTCCCTTCTTTTAAGGCCCTTATGAAGGATATCCAGAGGAAACAAGTGGTTCGACAGTAAAATAAAACACTACATATGTCTGAGATACTGGGCCACTGCACCAGAGTTAGATGGATGGTGGGTTGAGTGCCAGACCTCTGGTCCCTTGGCTACCACGAATGTGTTGAGGGTGAAGAACCAGATTACTACTATTCAGTCTAGCTTCTGTTGTTTAAAACACTGTCATTTAATTTTTTGATGTGGCATTGTAGGGTCCTCTGACATCTCTTCCAACCTCATCTACTGTTTCAGGTGTGGACTCCTATATATCGCAGGCTCAGCGATCGTTTCATTGAATACGTCCGCTCGGTCTGCCTCGACCTTCCGTTTGCTTAACACTTTAACTCCCCGTTCCATTCCCATGGACCTTTCTGCCTTGGGCCTCCCCCACTGTCAGAGTGAGGCCCAACGCAAATTGGAGGGACAGCACCTCATATTTTGCTTGGGCAGCTGTATGAATATTGACCTCTGACTTCAAGTAACCCTTGCATTGCCTCTCAAACCATCCCTCCCCCATCCGAGTTCTCCGACTAGTCTGACTGTCCTCCTGATTAAATTTAACATTGTATGCCTCGTTGTCCCTTCAGCCAACAATGATCTATTCTACATTTTCCTTGACCTTCACCCCCTTTGATCTCTCTTTTTCAGACCTTATCCTACCAGGGCGGCACGGTGGCGCAGCGGTAGAGTTGCTGCCTTACAGCGAATGCAGCGCCGGAGACTCAGATTCGATCCTGACTACAGGCGCCGTCTGTACGGAGTTTGTACGTTCTCCCCGTGACCTGCGTGGGTTTTCTCCGAGTTCTTCGGTTTCCTCCCACATTCCAAAGACGCACAGGTATGTAGGTTAATTGACTGGGTAATATGTAAAAATTGTCCCTAGTGGGGGTAGGATAGTGTTAATGTGCGGGGATTGCTGGGCGGCGCGGACTCGGTGGGCCGAAGGGCCTGTTTCCGCGCTGTATCTCTAAATCTAAAAAATCTAAATATCTCTGTCTCCCTCTCCCGACTCTGTCAGAAGAAGGGTCTCAACCCGAAACGTCACCCATTCCTTCTATCCAGAGATGCTGGTTACACCTGATTTTTGTGTCTATCCTCTGACATGATTTGCTGCTCCTCAAAGCCCATGAAGAATACTTTGCAGACGATTGTGTTTGGTGAGGTGCTGCCTTATTTAACTGAATAGTGAACTGGGCATTAGGCATCTGTTCCTAGGAGGGAAATCAACTTCAATGAAGGCGCTGTTAATATCAGAATTTTTTTTGGGAGAGAAAATAGTTCAGCTCTCTCACCTTTTCTGTTCCACTGCCCAAGACCAATCCAGAAACCATAACATTGGATAAATGCAGGACTTGATAAAGCATTCAAAAATGCAGCCTTTACTAAATATGTCCAGACATAGAGAAGTGATTGTCATTACCCATCTTCCATTCCTGGCTGTAAGTAGAGATGTGCATGCACTGGTCGGAGTCGCTGAATCACGTGAATGCATAGACGCTGGAACATCTGCAGAGCCCAAAGTAAGGTTTGAAGGGAAAGGTTTTAATAATCATATTTTAAATTTGAATGAAACAATTTAATTCCTGATAGTATTAAGTTCAAGCTTGCTCTGAATAGAAACTAATTCATAAATCAGTACAACATTAGGAAACTGTATTGTAAAAAATGGTCTATTCGTTAGATGTACTATAACTGATATTAAACACTTCATACCTGTCTCACAATCTGATTTGGGCACTTGATAAGAATTTGCATCGGCCACCAATCATCATCAGCCATTCGATCCAAAAACCACTAGACAGACAAAATACCAAGATATCATTTTGAAATTACACAAAAATAAAGTTCCATTACTTTTGAAAGTTTCATTTTAACGATTCTCACTATCCCATTAACAATGAAACTGACATAACCACGCGCCCAAATAATGGCACCCAAATAATGGCCCTCAATGTGGCACTGTGTTGGTGGATTATTGAATTTAAATATTCAAAACAAATTATATTTAGCATTTATCAAGAGAGGTGCTGCTTAAGGTATAAATTATTCTGTTACTATTGGCAGATTACATTTTAGTAGACTTTTGGAATGCATTGGAAACAAAAGAAACTATTGCAATATGATCAAAGCGATATCCAAATAAGGTATTTTCAATTCCTAAATAAAACTACAATTTGGAGACAACATTAACGATTTAAAGAAATGAGAAAGTGAAATTGAAATGAGAAATTCACTATTCTGAATCAGGTAACAAGTTTGCCGATAAATGTCAGAACAAACGTGACAATAACATTTGAAGAGTCCCTGCACAGCAGCTTTTCCATACTAGTTCTCTGCTTATGACTGTTAACGAGCCACTTTCTTCCCATTACCATGTTTCATACCAAAAATGGAAAGTGCTGGAAAATTGAAGCTGATCAAGTAGCATCAATGTAGAGATAAATTGAGTTGGCATCACAGCTCAAGGATCCTTCATCAGAACCAGACAAATAAGAAAACAAGCATGTAAAGTTGCATAGACTGGGAGCGTGCAAGAGAATAGAAGGACAGTTTGTGAAAGGATGCAAACTTTCTGTCCACAAAAGGACTAATTATGGATGCTTAGGTCTCTTCCTGCTACATATTTTTCACATAATCTGAATTTTACCGAATAAGCACTACTTAACTGTAATAAAATTCTTGAAATGTCAAATTTAGGTAACTTGCTGGACAATAAATAAATTTAAAAGTTATACCTGATTATTGTCTCTCATAAATTGAGTTAATTTGACTATTTTAAGTTACCCTATGAGCATTATCATCTTAACTGTGGCAATTTAAGCAAAGCCATTTTTTTTAACATTGGGTAGTGCCACGATACTGTTTAAAACATTAAGCCATACATTGCCAATTGGAAGAAAGTTGTTGAGGAATCTCACAGGTTTCTCACCTCACAGGCTGCCTGGCTGTTGTTAAATTGTTTTGTCAAAAGTTCAATCCATTGCAACATAGTGGGCTATTAAATAAACAAATATGTTAAACTTTAATATGCATACATCTGAGAGCCAATAATCGACAAGCTGATCACTAAATAAAGAAAGTGTTACGCATTCAATGTATACATTTGTTAATATATTTCCCCATCACTGCAAAAATGCTTTGGTCAATCAATCCCCAAACAGCCATGTTAAAGGTCTCGATTTGATGCAGGATTTTGAGAATTCACAGAAACCACATAGAAACATGTTCTTTCCTCTCATATCAAGGCATGCATCAATAATTCACATCTTTAGGTGATACCTTCCCACTTTATACATGATCAGCAACTAGACTTCTGTAAACACATCAAATGGCTGCACTGCACTATTCTGTTGATTCCAGTGAATTGCAATGCAATGTGATCCGACAGGGAGGTGGACCCAAATGTGCATCTGCACTCCAAAGTTTTAGCAAACATCCCAAAGACATTCATATCTAACAGCAATGCCCAAGAAAGATAGTTAACTTTCTTCTCGCCACGTGTTCACTAATACTGGTCTTCTACTTAATATAAAATTATTGGATACATAGATGTTGACCTTGGCTCTGAACAATATTTTTTTTCAGGCTAATGGAGAACTGAAACGATATTTTTATTGTAGAGCAATCTCACTAAATTTGATAAAGAAATATATTATTCCATAAATACTATTAAAACCTAAATTATTTTCAGTAAACACCTGCACCGGGTTTATGTACTATACTATTTGTGTGTGTTTTATACTATATTAAAAAATGTGCACTTACCTTTTCTTTGGAGTGGATAAAAGTTTCCAGGACAAAAGAGGTACTTAGCTATGATAAAAAATAAATACATTTCCACAATTAGAAACAAGGAACTGCAGATGCTTACAAAAATAAACAGTGCTGGAGCAACTCAGGGAGCATTTCCATAGATAGGTGATGTTTCCCTTCTTCAGACGATGTATGAGAATACAAAAACATTTTGTCTAAAATATTTTAAATGGCCTGAAACTGCTGATGAGAACAGTGCAGTTGTATGGAACAGTGATCTTTACACTGACAACCCTCAGACAACTATCTCCTCAAAACTTGAATCAATTGTTTCACTTCTTAGCTAGTCACTTTTCCCTTACACCCGTGACACTTCTATGCAAATACCCAACATAGCAAGGTCTCACCTTCGCAGTCATAAGGGATACAGCCTTTGGATCAGGTAACGTGCTTGGGATACTGCTGCACAACTGCCACATGAATCTGAAATTGTAGAATTTTTTGAAAGCAAATTGCATTATCCTGCCAACATGATTCTGTAATGGTCTAGAAGTGATATAATGTTGCAAAACACTCACCCAAAGTAAGTATGTTCAAAGATATTCTTGTCCTGTAGAAACTGCATGTTGTCATGCCAGATCCACTAAATTAAAAAAAAGATGATCACTAAAAACAATCTTGGAAGATGGGCGCTTGAAGTTTAATTTTTGCATAAAAATTGAGATTTTGAGGTTTGCTTTGTCCTTTAAAAAATATTTATTCGGTGGCATATCCCTTCTTTAATCACACTAGACTGTGAAACCTCTCTCCCCTGTTCAGCCTGCCTTTTCATGTGGGCCTTTCCCTCTGTCCTCTTACCTTCTCTAGATCTATTCTTCACAAACTGCTGCCATGATATTTCCATTAACCTTGCTCACCCTAAGCTGCAGCCAAACCACCTGAACCTGCAGTGCTCCACTCACTATATCGAACCCCAATATTATCAAACTTGACGACGTATTGTTGTATGGCACAGTGACTTTTATCCTGGCTTGAATGCAAGCCCTCTGACAATTCTTCATACTTCTATTACAACAACAACCACATCACTTAATAACTAACCACCATTTCTCAGACATTCACTGATCTTAGCTTCAGCAATCTTCCTTACACAACCCCCATCCTCAGTCTCCACATCACTCAGAGCCCACTTCTACTTTCTGCTGAGGATCCACAAGCAAGACTGTACTGGTAGAGTCATTGTTTCAATGATGATCTTCACAAGTAGATTCTTCAAAACTTGACTCAATTGGTTCCCCTCTTATCCAGTCCCTTCTTCCTCACATCTGATGCCCTCAATCACTATTGATAGCTTTTAGCTTCCTGGTCCCAAACAAAAAGGAAGACCAGGCGTACATCCAATCCTTCTAACACCTCTGACCAAGACAACCCTGCGAATCTTCCCTGGACAAGACCCAAGCAGTGCCCTTCCCTCAATCCCCATATTGCCCACCTCCTTTACCACACTCCTATGCTCGGCTACACTGATTCTTGCATTGAACAACTTATCCTTTGACCATATTCACCTCTTCTAAATTAGCGGTGCAGTTATCAGAACTTGCTAGGGTCCAAGTTATTTCTTTCTCTTTGGGAACTGGTGGAATGGCCATTGTTTCTGTCCTACTCAGAGCTTCCTCCCTCGTCCCTTTTACCATTGAGTCATATAGTGTGGAAACAGGCCCTTCGGCCCAACTTGCAAGCAAGACCAATCTAAACAAGTCGCAACTGCTTACGTTTGGCCCATATTTCTCTAAGCCTGTCCTATCCATGTACCTGTCTAAATGTTTCATAAACATTGCGATAGTACCTGCTTCAACTACCTTCTCTGGCAGCTTGTTCCATCCACCCACAACTCTTTGTGTGAAAAAAGTTACCCCCCATGTTCCTATTAAGTCTTTCCTCCCTCAACTTAAACCAAAGTTCTATGGTTCTCAATTCCCCTACTCAGGGCAAGAGACTCTGTGCGTCGACCCAATCTATTCCTCTCATGATTCCTCTCATGATTCCTATCAGATCCCCACTCATCCTCCTGCGTTCCAAGGAATAAAGTCGTAGCCTGCTCAACCTCTCCCCTTAGCTCAGACCCTCGAGTCCAGGCAACATCCTCGTAAATCTTCTCTGCACCCTTTCCAGCTTGACAACATCTTTCCTATAACATGGTGCCCAGAAATGAACATAATACTCTAAATGTAGCCTCACCAACGTCTTATATAACTGCAACATGATCTCCTAACTTCTATACTCAATACTCTGACTGATGAAGTCCAAAAACCGTTTTGACCACCTTATCTACCCGTGGTGCCATTTATAACAAACGATGTACCTGAACTCCGAGATCCCTCTGCTCTACAACACTCCCCAGGGCCCTACCAATAATGACTGTATTGATTCTGATTTGTGCACTCATAATGAACGCAAAGAGTGGGGATAAATGGGTCCCTTTCAGAATGGCAGGCAGTGACTAGTGGGGTACCGCAAGGCTCGGAGCTGGGACCGCAGCTATTTAGAATATACATTAATGACTTGGATGAAGGGATTAAAAGTAACATTAGCAAATTTGCAGATGACACAAAGCTGGGTGGCAGTGTGAACTGTGAGGAAGATGCTGTGAGGTTGCAGGGTGACTTGGACAGGTTGTGTGAGTGGGAGGATGCATGGCAGATGCAATTTAATGTGGATAAATGTGAGGTTATCCACTTTGGTGGTAAGAACAGGAAGGCAGATTATTATCTGAATGGTGTCAAGCCAGGAAATGGGGAAGTACAACGAGATCTGGGTGTCCTAGTGCATCAGTCACTGAAAGGAAACATGCAGATACAGCAGGCAGTGAAGAAAGCCAATGGAATGTTGGCCTTCATTACAAGGGGAGTTGAGTATAGGAGCAAAGAGGTCCTTCTGCAGTTGTACAAGGCCCTAGTGAGACCACACCTGGAGTATTGTGTGCAGTTTTGGTCTCCAAACTTGAGGATGGACATTCTTGCTATTGAAGGAGTGAAGCGTAGGTTCACGAGGTTAATTCCCGGACTGGCAGAACTGTCGTACGTTGAAAGACTGGAGCGACTGGGCTTGTATACTCTGGAATTTAGAAGGATGAAAGGGGATCTTATTGAAACATATAAGATTATTAAGGGATTGGACACGCTAGAGGCAGGAAACATGTTCCCGATGTTGGGGGAGCCCTGAACCAGGGGCCACAGTTTAAGAATAAGGGGTAGGCCATTTAGAACGGAGATGAGGAAGAACTTTTTCACTCAGAGAGTTGTGAAGCTGTGGAATGCTCTGCCTCAGAAGGCAGTGGAGGCCAATTTTCTGGATGCTTTCAAGAGAGAGTTAGATAGAGCTCTTAATGATGGCGGAGTCAGGGGATATGGAGAGAAGGCAGGAACGGGGTACTGATTGTGCATTATCAGCGATGATCACGGTGAATGGCGGTGCTGGCTCGAAGGGCCGAATGGCCTACTCCTGCACCTATTGTCTATTGTGAAAGGTCCATTATCTTTGCTGAGAATTTCCAACCTGTTTTCATTTTAACATGTCCCTCTAACCCTTCCCATTCCTTTTTTGATTTCTCTATTTCCACCTCATAGAACAGGTCAGCGACCAATATCTATTATAAGCCGTAGACTCCACGTCCATCTTGATGAGAACTTCTCACATTCTACAACCTGTAGGGATTCCATTTGCCTCTCCCAATTTGGCTGGTTCCGTCATGTCTGTTTTGATGACAACACTTTCCATACCAAGAGGTATTTATTTTTCCTTAACCATGGCTATCCCTCCACCATGGTTGACAAGGCTCTTAAATCTAGTATAAGAAAATAACTGCAGATGCTAGTACAAATCGAAGGTATTTATTCACAAAATGCTGGAGTAACTCAGCAGGTCAGGCAGCATCTCAGGAGAGAAGGAATGGGTGACGTTTCGGGTCAAGACCCTTCTTCAGACTGATCTCAGGGGGGCGGGACAAAGGAAGGATATAGGTGGAGACAGGAAGATATAGGGAGATCTGGGAAGGAGGAGGGGAAGAGAGGGACAGAGGAACTATCTAAAGTTGGAAATCTTGTCAGTTCCAAGATATACTCAGACTTGGAGTAAATAGTCAGAATCTTTTTTCCAAGATGGAAATGTCAAATACTAGAGGCCATAGGTTTAAGATGAGAGGGAAATAATTTAAAGGAGATATGCAAGGCAAATTTTTGTTTTACACAGTGTAGGTGCCTGCATCGTGCTGCACCTAGAAGAAGCAGATATGACAGCGACTTTTAAAGACATTTAGACGGACACCTGAACAGAGGGGGAAAAGAAGGATATGGACCACAAGCAATAAGGCATTATGGACACTGCAGACATGGTTGGCTAAAGGGCATGTTTCTGACGTGAACTTTTCTGTATTTTATGTTTACCTCTGCATATACCCCCAACTAAATTAAGAATGATGAAATATAGTTTATTTTTCCTTGAACATTGTTATTATTTTTGAATATATTGGGACTCAATAGGTCACAAAAAGATTACATTACCTCCAAAAGTTCCGGTGAAACATCAAAGCTGTATTCCTTCCCATTTTCTTCTTCTGTCTCCACACGTTTGTAGAACAGCATATATGCACTGTGTGTCTAAGACCAAGATATTGTTTCAGCAGCTAATACCTTCAGATATTTCTTCTCTAACTGATGGATTAAATGGCGATATATTGGGCATGGTGTGTCAATGTCAAGGAAATTACGTGAATGAACTACCTAATCTTGCAAGAAAAGGTTTCAGATGAACCACTTGTGATGTGGAAGATATTAAAAAATTCCTGAATGGCACACGAACTTGTCATCAACACACTAATAATGATTTAAAATATCTTCTGAGATATCTTCACACACCCTATTGCTCATCACTAAACAATTTCTAAGGAGAAAAATAAGGATTTACCTTTTGCATGTTTTCTTACCTTTCTAAGTTGAGAATGGAGACATTATGGGCAGGAGGACGTGAACAAGGGGTGTGCATGCATGTGATCAGCAGATCTCATATCAATACTGATGTGGCTTTGGGAGGAACTTCACCAAAATTAGATGATGATTTTTGTGTGTAGTGAGGAGCCTTTAACCGCAGCCCTTGTTTTGAATTTCCCCCAAACCTATCTTTTCTAGATTTTGGAGGCTGGGAGTAGAAAAAGGCCGCTGTGTCAAGTGGTAGAAGGGTCTCAAGCACCACAATCAGTTGAGGCATGTGGGCTCACCCAACAAAAACTTTACAAAACTACAGTGCCCCATCCCAATATTGCTGCACAGGAAAAGCATCACATTGTTCAAATGCTGCTGCAAGTTCAACTTCCAGAAACTTTCTTTTAAAAACTACTAAGGGATTAGATTTTTAGAAAATAAAATAAAAGGCAGTCCCCAGCTTATGCAACGGTTCTGTCCTTGAGAACTGCCTGTGGTGTCTCCATACGTCAGAAACGTCCATTTTCTACAGCTACTTAAGTCATATCCTTCTACATACACTAGTTACAATTCTTTCATTTCATTGAATAATCACCCTAATACTGCCCATAATTAAACTAATGGAATGTATAGATTATCCAGTCATTAATAAATAACAGGAAACACGTTATTCTCAATGCTAGATTGAAAAATGCGTGGGAGAATTTGCGTAAAGTGGGATTTCCATAAGTCAGGTCATTTGGAATCAGGGGCGCCCATGCTTGTTTTCCTTTTTCTTGCCAACACCACCCAAGAAAATGAATTGCTTAACCTGGCACAGTTTCCAAGAACAGATTTCCCTGCCCTACTGTTGAACACATTGGAGTTTCAACCAGTGGTGCTAGATCAGAAAGTCACCAGAGGAGAGCATAGCCAGCAAGTTCAGAACATCAGGGTTAATGTAGGAGCCCTGAAACTTCCCAGCACTTATGCTGAGAAACAGCCGTACTTCATGAAACCACCAGCAAGCAGCAATATCCGGGACAAAGCTTTTTTCTCCCTGCATGCTAATTTGACTTACCTTTCCAAATGTTCAATATAAAACAAAATGAAGCCATACTGAGAGATAGTAAATGAGAGTAAAAAAAGAGAAGCTAAAGGTGCCTCCAATATCTCACCATCCACGGGTGAATTCAAATGTAACAAAATGGAATATTAGCACAGGATTTTGTGAAGATAATTTGCAAATTACTTGTACTGACATCAATTCTATTGAAGTCTTAATCCACTAGAGAAAGATTCAATATATTAGTTTGTGGATGGCTAAATCAATATCAACCAGGATTTCAGAGCTAAGCAAATCCAGGTTATTATTGGTTTTGCGCTAAATTGGTTACAGTATCATTACAACCATAAAATTTAGGCTAATATTGTCCTCCTTTCTTCCAGTAAAATTAGATGTTGTAAATGACCTTCTGAACATATTTTACAAAAGCAACAATAGCATTGTTGGTCTATTTCACAAAGATTTTTCAAATACATAATTTTGCAGCCTTTGTTTTGTCCCAAACACATCCATATCGTATCCTATTTGTTTCCTCCTCTTTTCCAATTTTCTTCCTTTCACCTACCTGTAACCGCAAATCTCGCCCCTACTTTCTCTACGTTAAGAAAAAAGCATTGCGAAAAACATACAATCAACAGATAACTTGATTGTCCCCAAAAAGTAATTTAAAATATATTTAATGTACAATTGGTTATTCCCAATATGATTTATTTACCTTTTCAAAGGAAAAATCCATGAACTTGTCTGTGACTGAATCATAGGTTTTGGTCTAAATTGAACAAAAACGGTAAACCTTTTCAGTATTCAAAATTATGAAAATTGCAAAATACTTGCGCAACCCCCAATTTATTAACAATTGTTCTATAGAATAAACTGCAGGAAAATCTCAATGTAACATGTCAACAGCAAAACACTTGGCACTGGGAGGACGAATTGAATCAAGTTATAATGCAAGATATATGGGATGAAAGTTTACAACATATACATCAATGTTCATTGAATACTAGACATTCCCTAATACAATTTAAAATAATACATAGATTACATTATTCGAAGACGAAATTAAATAGGATTTTTCCTAGTATCTCTCCTATGTGTGATAAATGTCAATTTCAAGAAGCTAATTTAACTCATATTTTCGTAACTTGTATAAAAATGCAAAACTTCTGGTTGGAGATTTTTAAAATAGTTTCTAAAGTTATTAATAAAAAATTAGATATGGACCCAAAATTAATTATATTAGGATTATCAGAACATGCTACAAATTTTACAGTAAGTCAGGTACATTTTCTTGATTACAGTCTAATAACTGCGAAAAAACTAATACTTAAATTTTGGAAAAAACCAATAACCCCCACAATTAAAATGTGGACTATGGAAATGACAGAGACCCTGCATTTGGAAAAAATAAGGTTTGCCTTAATCGACAAACCTGAGTTATTTTTAAAAATATGGTCTCCATTTATTGAATTTTTAGAAAAGTAAATGGGCTTGGCACAGGACTAAAATAAAAAAATAAAAAAAATTTAAATAAAAAGTTGAAACTTGAGTTGGGGGTTGGATGTACAGCTGTGGTTTTTGTCTCCCGGATCTACTCCCGTTAATTTTTATTGTTAGATCCTTTTTTCTTTTTTTTTAACCCTCTTACTCTCTCTCTCCCCAAGTTTATAGTTTTATATTTTTATTTTTACTTTCTCTCTTCAAAAATTTAAAAATTGAAGCTATGTAAGAACTTTGTAACAAATGTGTTTTTTCTTATTTCGATTTGTACATATGCTTTTCAAAAAAAAAACAAAAAAAACCAAAAACAATTGTTCTATAGAATAAACTGCAGGAAAATCTCAATGTAACATGTCAACAGCAAAACACTTGGCACTGTTTAAATTTCCACCATTCGCTTCGATATGTGATTCCTTCGCAAGAACACATCCAGATGAAATTATGTTATGTATTCAAGTTAAGAAGTGAATAGTTGGGCTGGAATGGTCTTTTTTGAAGACTTGAAGATGGGTGGCAACCTGAAACTTGCAGTCTTTTAGGCTAGTGGGGTTGTGACACCTATCATTTATAAGGTGTCCAGAAAAGCATCTGGATAGGTCACAATCCCTAGGCCAACAGACCATGGTCCTTGATTCGGAATTAGTCCAGAGATGTGTTTAGCTCATGTGGACATGGAGAGGGTATAAAAGGAGATGATATAAAAATAAAATAAAAGAGGAGTTTGAAGTGCATGTGTGTTCTTCTTTCTGAAAGTATGTTAAAAGTCAAGGTAATAAAAATTATAGGCCATTGATGTGGCCTTTGTGAATTCACATAATGCACATCATTCCTGTACGACATTAATATCCATGTCGTGTAACCAAATTGTTGATTCCAGAGAAGAATTTACTTGCAACAGATCATTTGTAGTCATTAAATTCTAGTAGCCCGAATTGCAGAATTGACAAGACAAAAGAAATGAAGACCAATGTGAAAAATGTTACAAAGAGTGCGACCCACCACTTTTTATTTCTTTAAAGACATAAAAAATGTATCATGTTTTTAAAGATGCAACTTACTGTCATTTCTCCACCAAAGCATTCAGAGGCGAGTTGAGCAGAATCAAATGGTTTTACCTCAGCATCATTAAATAGATACCTAACAAGAAAAATATTAAATGACCATAACTGAGAAAAAAATACTTTAATAGGCTTTTGCCACTTCTAGTTTGGCATACTTCTGCACAAAAATAATATTTAGTTCATATGAACAAAAATATTTTGGGGATTTTCTTTATCACTCTTTTTTCCAGGCGATAGATGGATCATGTACAGGCACATGAGGTAAGTTTAACTAAGCATCATGTTCGGCATAAACATTGTGGGCCGAAGGTTCCGTTCCTGTAATGTACTGTTCTATATTCTATGTTCTACGTGTTTACTTTAATGAGTAAGTTGTGGCAGAATTTTCAGAGGTTTGCTGCATTCATAATAGTTTGCACAACTAACCTTAAAATTGGAACTACAAAGATCAACTTACCATTTGTTGTTTTTGTAAGCATGAAGATTAACAATCTCTCTGATGAAACTGTAATAATGACCTCCGTCTGCCGTCCCCGTGTGTACGGTTACTCCTATCAAATCATACTCAAAGCTTTCACTCTGTTTAACCTTTCCATCCTCTTTCAAACCTAAAAACATAATTAAAACCATAAGCATCATGCTCAGCTCACCACAGATTTGCCAGTTGGTAATGGCTAATTAGAAAGTCCACCCTGTTGTTAAATCATCCAAAGTGCTGAAACAAAATACAAAAAAATACTCAGGGAAATCCAGGAGGAGAAAACAGCTCAGGTATTTAATCTTTTATAAGTAATATTCTGATAAAGTCGTCATCTAGATACATTACCTCTACATCTGTTCCCCACCCCAACCAAAGATGCTGCTGGACTGAATGAATATTTTAATTTAAGATAGTCAACATTTACAGTATTGTACTTCTTTAGGCTTGGGAATGTCCAGGTGGAAATACAGGATCAAATGAATGGAAATCGATGTAATACCAAGAAGCTCTTATAACCTATTCCATCACAACACATAGAAGGATGAGATATTAAAGATCATGATTCCAAATGTTACAAAAAGTATTTGCTATCTGGAATGTAATGTTGTTTCTCATAACTAAACAGCATGAAATAAATATAAATGGTGGGGGGGGGGAAGAGTTGGAGAAAGAATCATGTACGCATGTATAGCACGCAGTGTTCTTTCTTCTTTAAAGAGACTATCATTGATCTCTTCAGCGCTACGAGAATGTGTAACCACAAAACGACTATAATCTTGCTTGAGGCTATATCCGAGGTTCATTTCAGAATATATGATATTATAAGAGAACTAATTCATGAAATTTACTATTATATTAATGGTACTAACATCATTTTTTTTAAAAACATGCAAAAGTAAAGAACTGTACATTTTAAAGCAAAACCAAGGAATAATTAAACTATTTTTTTTATCAGGTATAAAGGTCCACAATTAAATAAGATAACATTGTGCAGTACCATCTATCCGGTCATTTTTGCCCATAAGATAATCTTCAGTGTATGGAGTCATGTCAAGACGGAGGGGAAACGAAAAATGAGTGTTGACTTTTTCTTTCATCATTGTAACCATATTAAAAGTGTATCGCATGGTATTAAAACTCAAGATCCGCGGTAATTTCTTAAAACAAGCCCTGTGAAAGACAAAATTTAAAAAACACAAGGAAAATGTCACACACTTGGTCATTGCAAGGGTACAATAGAACTTAATTTGGCAACATGAAGTCCAGGTTATTTATTTAGGTAATATCATTTGCTTTCAACACAAGATTATGCCTCTTGCAAAAATACATTTTCTTCTGATTTATTTTCCATGAGTTTGAGTTTAGTTTTTTGTCACGTGTGCAGTGAAAAGCTTTTGTTGCATGCTACCCAATCAGCGGAAAGACAATACATAATTACAATTGAGCCATTCAGTGTACAAATATATTATGAAGGGAATAAAATGAATAATGTTTAGTGCAAGGTAAAGGCAGTAAAGTCTGATCAAAGATAGCCTGAGAGTCTCCGATGAGGTGGATAGTAGTTCAGGACTGCTCTCCAGTTGTTGATCGGATGGTTCAGTTGCCTGTTAACAGCTGGCAAGAAACTGTCCCTGAATCTGGAGGTGCGCGATTTTTTCACACCTCTATATCTTTCGCCCGATAGGAGAAGAGGGAGTGGCCAGGATGCAACTCATCCTTAATTATGCTGATGGTCTTGCCAAGCATGAGGTGTAAATGAAGTCAAAGGAAGGGAGGTTGATTTGTGTGTTTGTTGATTGTTGAATAGCGTCCACAATTCGCTGCAATTTCTTGTGGTCCCAAACCATGGATCCCAATAAAATGCATCCCAATAAAATGCTTTCTACGGTGATATCATCAGGTTCTACTGCTGTGATGGTAGTGGTGGTGAGCAAGGAAGATCTTGCACAGAAGTACCTTTGAACCCAGCTGAATGTCTTGCAGCTTCCAATATCAAAGGGCCGAATGGCCTACTCCTGCACCTATTGTCTATAATATGCTCAATGATCCAAATATGTGCGAAAATGAAGGCTGTCATTGATTAACAATCAAGTGAAAACATCCAGATTTATATGGAATAAAACCTAACCTCTTCTCAGCCCGTACTTTCTTTCCACATTGAGAGCAAGTGTACATGTTATCACCTTCCAAAGTATCTTTAATAGTAACTTCATCTAGCGACTCCTAGAATGAACAAAATACATCTAAAATGAGCATTGCATTATGCAATTATACCAAGTTTAACATACTACACTAATTTCAAAATATTATGAAATGTTGAATGGCAATAATTGCAATTTTAATATAACTATAAAAAGTGACTTAAATGTAAATTCAGTTATGAGAAAACCAAACACTGATTATGCAGTAATACACTATTTCAAAGGTAGTGAAAGCTTTTCGAATGCAGATCAGTTTAAGAGTCATCACTAATTACTTTTTAAAAGATACATTAATTCTCCTGATCAGTAACAATGGCAAACATAAATTAGTAACTTTATTTTAAGTTTTATTTTTCAGAACAAGAGTTATCAAGCACATTCCTCAACGCAAACACCATCATTTGAAATATTAAACCAAGCATGTGGGAAGATAATGTGTATGTTGTATTTTCTTGCAATTTTTACTTTAAAACTTTGCAATTTAGTTTTGTTTTTTAATCAATCTTCAATAATAAATGTTCCTATTTAAGTTTATGATATTAAACATAACTTACATAAATGTTTTTCATATCAGCTACTTGGCATCTGACTGTGTAGAATTCCTCAGCTGTCTGGCTAACATGCTCACAATCCTGAGGTTAAAAAATGTTAGTTTAATGTTTATCACAGACAATATTTAGTTTCATTCTAAAAGATACTCAAAAATTAAAATTAAACACTTACCAGTGATACAACATTATTTGTTATAACCCCACCAAATAAGCTCTTCACTGTGTTTTTCTATATTTAAAAAAAAGCCACTTTTAGAAAAATATATGGTCTTTCTTTTCCAATATTAAACAAATGCAAAGAATCAATTATAAGCTTACTAGATCAGTTGACATCTCTTCGATTTTTGTTATCAGATCGGTGAAAAATTCAGTCATATCTTTCTGTTCTCCGGTGTTCAAAGGCTGTTTGTCCATGGTGTAGGTTTTGCAGAATGGTCTTGGATTATATGCTTTACGTTCACTTTCCTACGTGGTGACATTTCAAATAAAATTAACTAATTATAACATTCAAAATATTGCTCTCAGTAGGAATTCTTATTCCAATTAGCCACTCACCATGAGATATGTGAACATTTTTTGCAATTCAAGAAGGGTTGTTTTGTGCTTGATATCTTCTGCATACTAAGAAAGGAAAACATCAATAAAGTTAAAATACATAGTACCAATTTGACTTTGGATCTGAAACGGAATAACTAGTTTGCATGTACAGATTAAAATGGAACTTTATTTTCATTACCTAGACAGTTCTTTGAATCCCAATACAGCAGAGTCCACTTTAAGTCCAAATAAAGTCAATATAAAAGACTACATGAATAAATAATTGGGCACATTGTTTTATATTGCAGCACACTTCCAGCTTGGCCATAACTTAACTGAATTGTGATTGGTTCATCCTCCGACTCACCTGTTATTTTACAATCAGTTATGATGTTCTTTATGCTCTATTCTTTTGCCTCCCATCAAGTGGATCTTCCAAATTTTAAATCCACCTCTGCCTCACTAACACAGAGGATGCTAAGTGCTGATTTTACTTAAACACAACTGTTCATTTGGAGGATATATTGGACAAGAGGCAGAAGACAAGAACGACATGACAATTCAGTTTCAGTTTAGTTTATTGTCACGGTTTAGTTTATTAGGTGCAGTGAAAAGCTTTTGTTGCGTGCTAACCAGTCAGCAGAAAGACAATACATGATTACAATCGATTCATTTACAGTGTATAGATAGATACATGATAAGCGAATAACGTTTAGTGCAAGGTAAAGCCAGCAAAGTCCGATCAAGGATAGTCCAAGGGTCATTAAAGAGGTAGTATTAGAGAATTAGAGTATTAGATCAGGGACTCAGTCTGGAGATAGGTGGAGATGGGGTTATTTTAGCGGTTTCATTGTTACACATCCAAATATTGAGAACCTATGCTCCAAAGCATGTCTTTATATATATAAAGTTGTGATTAAACTCCAACTCTTCATTAACAGTGAATCATTTTGATACATCCTGAGATTGCAATAGACTTCTTCATAAAATGAAGTTTTATTTTTTTCTTAGATTCATCCAGTTCTTTGTTAATCAGCAGCATTAGTACAATTTCCAAGTTTGTCATTTATTTTTCCATTGAAAATATATTAGCCTCCACACTTGGGATGTTAGTCTTTGACAGGCATCTTCATTATTCATCAATTCCTTTTATAAATTGAGACATCGTGTGCCCAAGATCATAAGACAGTAAGAATGAAAAGTGTTGAAAAAAAATTAAGAATCTGTTTGCAAATGGAAAATTTGTATAGTTCAGGTTAAGCTAGCGAGGTGAATGGTGCATGCAAGAAGAAGTTGGGCAAGAAATTATGAAAGAGCAGTGAGGCAGAACAGGGGATATGCAAAGGAAGTAGCAGCAGGGAAGGGAAGTGGAAGATAAAAGTTAAAGGAAGAGAATAAAGAGGAAAACAAGAATTGATTTAGAAATCAAAGTTAACTGACAGATGGTGGGAACAATAAACTGTAAAATGTTTTAAAAATGTAATGAATTAGCAAAAAGGTGTTGAATGAGAGCACGCTGGCTGTAGATTAGTATTCATAGATATTCCCTCTTTCCTGTGTGTGTGATACTTCAGTACTGAAATCACTGTAAATTAACGTTTTATGTTTTACTTGCGATTCAAGATGATGTCGGGACAGAGGAGCTCCTTATGAACTTCCCACATCAGCAATTTCCATTCGCCCCCTTTCTTCTGTATTTCAGAAGAATACGCTGACGCTGACTGTATTTCAGCCTTGCCTATATGCCAGATTAAAGCCATCTGCACAGAGCCCACTGCCCACACCCTGGCCAAGCTTGATTTTCCATTGCGTTCTTTTGAAAAGTATTCTTCTGCTTAAATTGACTCCGCAATTCCTGGATTCCTCCAAATTAAACAAAATTATGTCAGCTGTGGATGGATTACTTTGTAACACAAGTCTTGCGTGTTGTGCCTTAGTTCTACTTCTTGCTGCAATTAAGCAGTTCTCAGTTTTGAATCCCAAATTCTTCTACTTCTCTGGGCATCAAACACATTGATATATTAAACTGTAGAGATACACTCATTTGCCGTGCTTCTGGTTCTCTTGCTCAACAGCTTAAATCTTTAAGTAACTTTGATCAGTTATATCGGACCACTTGAACAATAAAAACACATACGTCAGGCTGTTGTTCACCGACTACAGCTCGACATTCAACACAATTACCCTCTCCAAACTGGTTACCAAGCTAAGGGAACTGGGTCTGCTACCTCGACTTCCTCAGCAACAGACCACAATCTAAATAAATTGGCAGCAACACTTCCTCCTCGATAACCATCAGCATGGGACCAGGTCAAGGTTGCGTGCTCAGCCCCCTCATCTATACCCATGACTGCGTCGTCGGACACAGTACTTCATCTTCAAGTTCGCCGACGACACCACCTTTGTTGGAAGAATTACAGATTACGATGAGTCAGGGTATTGGAGGGAGATCGATCAACTGACCGAATGGTGCCAGAATAACAACCTTACTCTCAACGTCAGTAAAACTAAGGAACTGAATGTTGACTTTGGAAGAAGAAGGTTGAGGATCCACAAACCTGTTTTCATCGCAGGGACGGTGGTGGAGGGAGTCAAGAACTTCAAATTCCTGGGCATGCATATCTCTGAAGATCTGTTCTGGACCCAGCACATTGATGCAATCAGAAAGAATGCCCATCAATGTCTCTACTTCCTTAGAAATTTGGGGAGATTCGGTACATCAATGGATACTCTCTTGAACTTCTACAGGTGTACAGTATAAAGCACATGGACGAGTTGCTGGTCAAGGTTATTTCAAGTGTTACGGCCTGGTTCGGCATCTTGAACATCCAGGAACGAAGAGGATTGCAAAAGTGATGAGCACTGCCCAGTCCATCACGGGTACTGACTTCCCCATTATCGAAGGGATCTACAGGAGTCACTGCCTCTAAAAGGCAGCCAGCATCACCTGTGCCAGTGCTCCTCCCCTTGGATGCCGCTCTAGTCCCTATCACTGGCCAGGAGAGGCCAATCCTCAGCATCGCTGGTCAGAGCTGGATCCACTTAGCTGACACCAGATTGGCCCTCCTGAACCTACTCCTTATAAAACCCAGGTATTCTAGCCAGAGGGGAGAAGATAAGTGAGGATGCATGGGAAAAAGAGAGAGAGGAAAGGAGTGACAGTGGTGTGCCTCCCTGCTAGCTCTGTTGCCGTTGGAAGTTTGAGGAAGACTGAGCCACTGGGACAAACCTGAAACCACCAGTGCCATCATGTGGTTGAGACTGCGCTACCAGGATCAGGCCCTAGACAGTCAGTGCCTCTATTGAGCCTAAGACTGAGTTGCCGGGAAACCTGAGTGTTTCTTCCTGCCCAGGGACAACATGGACTGCGCCCACACACGGATGCAAAGACTGAGCCGCGAGGATAAGCCTGAGATCGCCACCCTCCAAGACCAGGACTGAGCTGCCGGGAAACCTGAGATCCCCAGCGTCACCTTACATGGGCCCTGAAAATAAGTAACACCTCCCCCATGTGGACCTGTCACTGTGAATAAAACATATCACGCGTGTTCATCCTACTGCGAGAGTCGGTGTGGTCATTGCTGAACCCAGTGTCATCCCTGACACAACACATCAGAGGCCCACACCACCCAGTCCATTACACAAATCAGCTTTTCCTCCATCTACACTTCATGCTGCCTTGGGAAAGCAGCCAAACTAATCAGGTACCACTCATACCCCAGTCATTCTCTGTCAGGAAGATGACACAAAAGCTTTAAAGCACGTATTACCAGTTTGAAGAATTGCTTTCCCCCTATTGATATCAGACACTTGCACTGATGCCAAGGACGTTTTCACGATCTTTCAATCCACCCCACTACGGATCTGGTGCTCTTTTTAAATGTATACTTTATCTGTTAAATTCTGCACTTCTTTTCTCTTTTGCACTGTTACCTGTTGTACTCATGTGTAATTTGATCTGCCCGGATTGCACGCAAAGTTTTTTCCACTGTATCTTGGTACACAAAACAATACCTTTGCCAGTCTAACCCCATACATCAGGACAGTGTCTGCCTGGTCTCTTATCAATTTTCATCTTCTGCAATCCTACCAATAGTGGCTAAATGTAATGGAATTCCAACCCAACGATCAATATCGCTCTCTTTTTTTAAAATAAATTATTTGACAAAACATTTGATCACCTCTCTCAAAATCTCTTCCTCGGCTGGTTTTCATTTTCCTTTACAGATGCAGTGGTTAACATTGCTCAGATTCTCTTCCTTGGTTGAAATGAGATTCTCACATATCTTTTCATGAACTTGGATCTTTTACACGAGGAATCAATTTTGTGTCTCATTTCTACAATGGCTCCATTACTTGAACACCTTCCAGCCAGTAACTGGAGATTATTTCAGCACAGTCCATCCAGAGCAATGTATAATTTAAGACAACCTTACTAGATTTGGATTCATACAAAGCAAGTTTTATTTAGCATAATAAAATTATGCTCGGCAAGGCCAGCAGCATAATCAAGAATGTTGCACCCTGGCCACTCCCTCTTCTCCCCTCTCTATCAGGCAAAATGTATGAAAACGCATACCTCCAGATTCAGGGGCAGTTTCTTCTCAGCTGTTATCAGGCAACTGAATCATTCTACCACAACCTGAGAGCAGTGCTGAACTACTATCTACCTCTTTGGTGACCCTCGGACTATCCTTGATCGGACTTTGCTGGCTTTGCTGGATTTACCTTGCACTAAACATTATTCCCTTATCATGTATCGAAACACTGTAAATGGCTCGATTGTAATCTTTCCACTGACTGGATAGCACGCAACAAAAGCTTTTCACTGTCCCTCAGTACACTTGACACTAAATTGAAACTGAAGAGAAACAAAAACACAAATTACATATTGCCTAAAATCACACTTCAGTTTACAGATCAAGGAATCAATGCATTAAGCTAAGAATGAGATTTACGAGTGCTGCAAACTCATTTTTTGTCAAACATCAAGGGATCTGATTCCATCTTAGTTTTCATATTAATCTCACCGAGATTGCGTAGAGTTGAGCATTGTAAAACTACAAGATTATCTTCTCTTAGCAAGCATTGATTAATAACTCAAATTACAATTTTGCAGGAGATGTAACACGTGTCTCTACGCCTCCTCCCTCACATCCATTAGGAACCCCAGCAGTCCTTCCAGGTGAGGCAGGGGTTCACGTGCACCTCCTCCAACCTCACCTACTGCATTCGGCGATCGCTATGTGACCTCCTTTACATCAACGAAACCAAGTGTAGACTCGCCGACCGTTTCGCTGAAGACGTGTTCGGTCTGCCAAGGCCCTCTGGATCTCCCGGATGCTCACCTTTTTAACTCTTCTTCCCCTGTACCCTTACTGACATTTCTGGCCTGGGCCTCCTCCTTGCTAGAGTGAGACCACACACAAACTGGAGGAAAAGCACCTCACATTCCGCTTGGGTAGCTTACAACGTAATGGTATGAACAATGAATTCTCCAATGTTAGGTGACTAACTTACAAACAACCACCCCCTTTCTGCCTCTCTTCCCTACGGCCCACCTGGATTTGCTTCCATTTCTCCAATTCCACCTATATTTCTTCCTCTGGCTTCACAATTCGCACCTCTTTTATTCTAATCTCACACTTGTTCTCGTTTCATCTTTGGCCTTTGTCCAACTATCTACCTATCAAAAAAAACAAACCCTCATCTCTATCCACCTGTCACTTGCCAGACTTTGTCATGCCCCTACCTCTCTTCTAGCTTTCTCCCGCCCACTACAATCAGTCTGGACAATGTTCTCAACCCAAAATTACACCTCTCTATGTTCTCCAGACATGATGCTTGACCCATTGAGTTATTACAGCAATTTGTGTGTCTTACAATGTTATTACTTCACCAATGGTGTTATTCTACTGCACCAATCCCCTGTGGTTTGTTTCAAATTGAGGAATTACCGAAAATGTTGAAGGCTTCTAAATGCTTTAGGTGATAGCAATCTTGGATTTTAAAAACATGATTTTTAGTGGTCAAAAAAGTGTAATATGTTACAAATTCCAGGTTTTCAAAGAATAATAAATTATATAAGAGTTTGCAGTAAGAGTGAATAAGACCACCTCTGTAGCTCAAAAGGAACAAACAGGTTAGAGGAAATGAGTAATTTTACACACAGTTTAAGGAGCGATCAGATACGAAAAGTGAATGGCTGATTTCTATTTGATTATTAACTTTGACGTGCGCTGGAACAAGGGTTCCCAAGAGAACATCCTTGGGCAATGGCTGTAAAGGTCAGTCTTCAAGAAACTTTTCTAGAGTTGCCCAAACAACCACAACCAATGGTTCACTACCTCTGCTTAAAATGAGAGATCACAATAAAACATGAAATATACATGATTCCAATGATAAGACTTGAAAATATTTCCCATTGGATCATACCCACAAAAATCTTTATATTACAGTGCAAACTTACCTATTAAAAAAATTAAAAACTGAAAAGATTAAGCATTCAATGCAGCCGGGGTACAAGACAGAAAGGTCAGACTGGGAATGGGAGGGGGAGTTAAAGTGCTCGGCCACCGGGAGATCAGATTGGTTAACGCGGACCGAGCGCAGGTGTTGAGCGAAACGATCGCCGAGCCTGCGTTTGGTTTCGCCGTTCTCCCTGTTGCCGCGTGGGTTTCCTCCCCACATCACATGCTGGTTTGTACATTAATTGTTCCCCTTACAATTGATCCAAATTCAATGCTTCACGTTGGATTACATAAAATCGCATATCCACTTTTCCTGATTTTCTAAATAACCTTTTGATTATTTTTTAACAAGATTTCCCCAACAGAGAAAACATATCAATTTATCAACAAGCTTGAATTGCTATTTACATCAATCATATTCAACATGACTTACTTTAGCTGTAAAAATGGCCTGTCTTGCCTCTGGTATCATATAGAGTTGTTGAATGGTGGAAGCCAAGTAACAGGTTGCTCCAAGATTCGTCAAACCCACAAATCTGCACTCAGCTCGCACATCATCATGAGGCCAGTAATCCCATTTGTATGGTGCATGAGATGCTATATAGAAAAAAGAAAAAAAAATCAAAGTACTTGACCTACTGTACAAAAGATTATTACATCAACTTGTGCAAGCTTGTGAAAAATGCATCATAAAAATAACAACCTAATTTCTTGGAGATTTCTTTAATTCTGAAACATTTTTTTCAGGCAATGTTTAGTTTTTAAAGCTGTTACTTTCTGATTACATATGTAACTCTAAGAGCAAGGTTTCGAAAATGAAAAGCTGGGTGGGACATGGCAAGGACCAAATATTTTCAAACAAAGATTTCCCCAACAGAGAAAACATTCATCTCACCAGAATTTAACACATGCTCAAATACTAAGAGGTACCAAAAGGCTCATCAGACGTATGCCTGAAGAGGGACACAGACATAAAGCACCACAAACAAGAACATTTGGTGTAGAATGCACTGCATATCATGCTGTGAACCCCAGATGACTCGTGAAAGTTCCACATTTCTACAATAGGGTTTACATTTGTGCCACAATTAGTCAACAGTTCATAAGTTCTAGGAGCAGAATTAGGCTATTTGGCCCATCAAGTTTACTCCGTTATTCAATCATGGCTGATCTATCTTTCCCTCGCAACCCCACTTTCCTGCCTTCACCCCATAACCCCTTAATATGTCTGTGAAGCGACAGGAAGTAAGAATTTCATTGTTCTGTTCCCCTTGCATGAAATAATTAAACACACTTGATTCTGGAGTTTATAGCGAGGTAGAGTAATTACAAAAAAAAATCATTTTACAAGTGCATGGAAACAGGTTTGATGGCCAAAGAGCTGAGGCAAATAGAAATATTCAATCAGTCTCGGTAATGCATCGGACATGGTATTTAAAACTCAACTCTGGAATGATGAGCAGGATGTCATGGTTTTATGCTATGTGGTTCAGTGTGCAGCTGCAATGGATTGAGTTTGCATCTGGTGGCACATGTTGTGAAGCACCCACAACTTAATGTCCCAATGCAACTGATGAGTGCTTGTGAGTCGGAAGTGTTGCAAGGCCAGTCAACATTTATGTAGAAACTAACTCCAACCCATATAATCAGCTGATGACGGAGCCCCACAGTGACCTTGTGCATTCTTGCAGCCTGAAGAAATCGCTGTCAGCCAGGAACTAGAACATGAGCCGCAACAAAAGCCATGTCAACCAGATGATGCGCCAGCTGGTGAAGAAGGTGCATTGGCACCTAGTTTTAAGATGTAATGTCACAGTTTTAAGGCAAAGTGCTCGGGTAGCTCAGTGAATCAGGCATGGAAAATATGGATAGGTGACATTTCGGGTCAGCACCCTTCTTCGGATTGATTCATTTGTTTTGTATATTAACCAGCATCTGCAGCTCTTTGTTTCTACAAAGTTTTAAGGCGATTCCAACTTGCAAATAATCTGAACTATGTAAGTGTTTACGGAATATAACCCTTACGCAAGTCGGGGAGTGGCTTCAATATATGTCAGAGCGACATGAATTACACTGCGGCATCCCTTTATTCGATACTTATAGGATTTCTATGTCCACCATTCTATCTGAAAGTTAATTTCTTCTGTTCATCACTGTCAAAATAAACTTCTCATATCAGCCCTGACAGGGGAGAGTCAGTGGATGTGGTGTACCTCGACTTTCAGAAAGCCTTCGACAAGGTCCCACATAGGAGATTAGTGGGCAAAATTAGAGCACATGGTATTGGGGGTAGGGTACTGACATGGATAGAAAATTGGTTGACAGACAGAAAGCAAAGAGTGGGGATAAATGGGTCCCTTTCGGAATGGCAGGCAGTGACCAGTGGGGTACCGCAAGGTTCGGTGCTGGGACCCCAGCTATTTACGATATACATTAATGACTTAGATGAAGGGATTAAAAGTACCATTAGCAAATTTGCAGATGATACTAAGCTGGGGGGTAGTGTGAATTGTGTGGAAGATGCAATAAGGCTGCAGGGTGACTTGGACAGGTTGTGTGAGTGGGCGGATACATGGCAGATGCAGTTTAATGTAGATAAGTATGAGGTTATTCACTTTGGAAGTAAGAATAGAAAGGCAGATTATTATCTGAATGGTGTCAAGTTAGGAAGAGGGGATGTTCAACGAGATCTGGGTGTCCTAGTGCCTCAGTCACTGAAAGGAAGCATGCAGGTACAGCAGGCAGTGAAGAAAGCCAATGGAATGTCGGCCTTCATAACAAGAGGAGTTGAGTATAGGAGCAAAGAGGTCCTTCTACAGTTGTACCGGGCCCTGGTGAGACCGCACCTGGAGTACTGTGTGCAGTTTTGGTCTCCAAATTTGAGGAAGGATATTCTTGCTATTGAAGGCGTGCAGCGTAGGTTCACTAGGTTAATTCCCGGAATGGCGGGACTGTCGTATGTTGAAAGGCTGGAGCAATTAGGCTTGTATACACTGGAATTTAGAAGGATGAGGGGGGATCTTATTGAAACATATAAGATAATTAGGGATTGGACGCATTAGAGGCAGGAAACATGTTCCCAATGTTGGGGGAGTCCAGAACAAGGGGCCACAGTTTAAGAATAAGGGGTAGGCCATTTAGAACGGAGATGAGGAACTTTTTCAGTCAGAGAGTGGTGAAGGTGTGGAATTCTCTGCCTCAGAAGGCAGTGGAGGCCAGTTCGTTGGATGCTTTCAAGAGAGAGCTGGATAGAGCTCTTAAGGATAGCGGAGTGAGGGGGTATGGGGAGAAGGCAGGAACGGGGTACTGATTGAGAGTGATCAGCCATGATCGCATTGAATGGCGGTGCTGGCTCGAAGGGCTGAATGGCCTACTCCTGCACCTATTGTCTATTGTCTATAACAATCTTTAACAGGTTCTATCCAACTCTTATGATCTAATTTTCAGTAGGATTCCAGGTGTGAGTTTAAATTATGTTAATTTGTATAGCTCAAAAACAAAGAGTTTATGGAGCCTTCCTTTCAAAACTGAAATGTCTGAAGTTTCACCAGCCTTTCCTTATGCTTAAGACATACAGTTCATTTAGAAAGTATTCAGACCCCTTCACTTTTTCCACATTATGTTAAGTTACAGCCTTATTTTTAAATGGATTAAATTCATTTCTTTTATCATCAATCTATACACAATACCCCATAAGAAAAGAGTGAAAACAGGTGTTTAGAAATTTTTGCAAAGTAATTAAAAAGAAATAACTGAAATATCACATTTACATAGGTATTCAGACCCTTTACTCAGTATTTTGTTGAGGCACCTTTGGCAGCGAACACAGCCTCAAATCTTCTGGGGTATATCGCTACAAGCTTGGTACACCTGTATTTGGGTAATGTCTCCCATTCTTCTCTGCAGATCCTCTCAAGCTCTGTCAGGTTGGATGGGGAACGTCGATGCACAGCTATTTTCAGGTCCCTCCAGAGATGTTCGATCGGGTTCAAGTCCTGGCTCTGGCTGGGCCACTCAAGGACATTCACAGACTTGTCACGAAGCCACTCCTGCATTGTCTTGGCTGTGTGCTTAGGGTCGTTGTCCTGTTGGAAGGTGAACCTCCGCCCCAGTCTGAGGTCCAGAACACTCTGGAGCACGTTTTCATCAAGGATCTCTCTGTACTTTGCTCCGTTCATCTTTCCATTGATCCTGACTTGTCTCCCAGTTCCTGCTGCTGAAAAACATCCCCACAGCATGATGCTACCACGACAATGCTTCACCGTAGGAATGGTGTCTGGTTTCCTGCAGACGTGACGCTTGGCATTCAGGCCAAAGAGTTCAATCTTGGTTTCATCAGACCAGAGAATCTTGTTTCTCATGGTCTGAGAGTCCTTTAGGTGCCTTTGGGCAAACTCCAAGCGGGCTGTCATGTGCCTTTTACTGAGGAGTGGCTTCCGTCTGGCCACTCTACCTTAAAGTGATTGGTGGAGTGCTGCAGATATAGTTGTCCTTCTGGAAGATTCTCCCATCTCCACAGAGGAACCCTGGAGCTTTGTCAGAGTGACCATTGGGTTCTTGGTCACCTCTCTGACCAATGGCCTTCTCCCCCGATTGCTGTTTGGCCGGCTCTATAAAGAGTCCTGTTGGTTCCAAAGTTCTTCCATTTAAGAATGACGGAGGCCACTGTGCTCTTCAGGACCTGCAATGCTGCAAAAATTGTTTTATACCCTTCCCCAGATCTGTGTCTCGACATAATCCTGTCTTGGAGGTCTACGGACAATTCCTTCGTCTTCATGGCTTGGTTTTTGTTCTGCCGTGCACTGTCAACAGTGACACCTTATATAGACAGGTGTGTGCCTTTCTACATCATGTCCAATCAATTTAATTTACCACTGGTAGACTCCAATCAAGTTGTAAAAACATCTCAAGGATAATCAATGGAAACAGGATGAACATAAGCTCAATTTTGAGTGTCATATCAAAGGGTCTGAATACTTATGTAAATGTGATATTTCAGATATTTCTTTTTAATTACGTTGCAAAAATTTCTAAACACCTGTTTTCGCTTCTTCATTCTAGGGTATTGTGTGTAGATTGATGATTAAAAAAAAAGAATTTAATCCATTTTAAAATAAGGCTGTAACGTAACAAAATGTGGAAAAAGTGAAGGGGTCCGAATACTTTCTGAATGCACTGTATGATAGAGAGGACCATCCTCATGGCTACTCTATGCAATGGGTCTAGTAATTGAATATCTCTTGTTTTCTAGTGACCACAGATGGATGAAATACCGAAGCTCTGATCAGAGCACCATTTAACTCAATCACCATGCAGTAATTGTTTTCTACAGTTTCAGTTTTTTCAATATCTAATTGACTTGGTTGATTTGACCAAATTTTAGACCTCTTCTCGCTTTATTAAACCTATTTCTATAACATATGGTGAATGTATATTTTACATTTTATGTAATTTGTGAAGTACTTCAAACAGCAATGTCAATGCTTGTGCTGATTTTGTTAATCTGTTCCTTCTGGTCTGGTATCACATGGAAATCTGATACATTTTCTTGAGTTTCTGAATCCAGTTTGACATACGTTAGAAATGGAAGTTGGCCCAACAAAAAATGAACGGGGAAATATAATTCAGTACTTCTCCTCCACATCAATGCAACTCACTACAAAACGCTGTTGTTTGTCCGGCCTACTATTAATTGCAAACTTGCTTCTACCTTTATTATTTCATATAGTTCGGATCTTAAGCTCTGACCGTTTATGTAGAATTTTGGCAAATACATTTTGGAAATTCACATTTAACTGCATTTGCGTCAAGCATGAGCTTTCCTTTCTAAGACAACGTGTTGTAATTAGCAATTCAAGATTTTTCCTCTTCCCTGGTGCTGTGCCTTTGTTTCAACTTGCTGTTTTTATTTACAGGTGTGTCCTACAAACTCAGTACAGTTCCATGTTGTCTTTATTGAAGCAGTTGCCAAATGTCATTAACTAGCTCATTGACTTTAATAGGTTCCTCATTACTTTGAGTTGACCTAATGTTTCATATAGTATTATAATTTTTTTCTTACATTGCATGTGCTGTGCCATAACCCAATTGTGGAGCAATCTGTAATTTTCTGCTGAGCCCTTCACCATTTCCACAAGCAAATCGTAGGCTGCTGCTCGGGAAGAATGGGACTTGCATTTTGGTTGCTGCCTGTCCTTCAAGCTTGGCAGTAAAAACAAGAGATTGAACACATCTCTTAAGAATTCCTGTAATAAAAGGACATGATGTATTGCTTTGCATACTCTACTTAAAGTGCACTAATATCTGAGATTACTAAATACCCTTAATAAATGCATGTTGCGTATTATTAAAATTAAATTAGCAAGATCAGTTAACTAATAACATAACACTATAAGACAAACAATTTCTCTGCCATGATTTCTGCTTTGTATTTGATCCACCTTCAATCAAAAATCTTGGATACAACATCAAATTATAAATCTGTATGGATTTGAATACATAAAAAGCGTATTAAAATTTTACATTTTACTGCAGATTTTGTTATTTACCTATTAAATTAGTAGATTAACAGCAATACCATGGTCACATTTAAATACAGTAATACCAAGATAATCGGATATTATTCCTACTAATACAATAAATTGTGAACTAACTTTATTTTTAAGGAAGTTACAGTATAATAACATTTTCAGCGAATTGGAGTTCCGAATTCATAGGGTGCAGAGATGAGGCCATGGTAAATTTATAAAGAGAGCGCAGATATGGAGTTATTGTAAGTTTAAAAGGAGCGTGGAAAGTTAAAAGCAACAAACACTTCAAATGTTTGTTTAAACCCTTTTGAATTTCTAATTTTTACACTTGTTGCGTAACTGTAGTTTCATTACATTTTTCATTTAAAAAAACAATATTAGAATATGAAAATAGACATCAACCTGAAGTGTCAACTCTGTTTCTCACTTCATACATGTTGCCTGACCAGCTAGACATTTTCAGCATTTTCTGTCTGTATTTCAGATGCACAATACATTTATTCTCCCTCAATGCTGAAACATTCTTAAATACAGGTTGACTACCTGTCCTTCCCGAGAGAATTTAAATGGAGACTTGTGCTTTATGACTACGGTGCAAAGACGCAGTAATCCTGTAAGCCCATCATCTTCGGTGTTACTGTCCTGCTGATCCAGAATTTCCCTGCTACAGATGAAAGCGAAAATAAATTAATACATAACACACTGATATAACAATACAAGAAAAACTGCAAAAATTGAAACAACATACCTCCGAATGCAATCGGCGAGATGTCTTGCTAAGGCATCCAAATCCAGTAGTGTAGTCTACAGAAAAGATGTCTAATTAGACATGTTCATAGCATTTTGGAAAGTTCAATGAAGCAAAACGAGTAGGTCCATAGGTTGGTCCACTAGGCACAAAATTAAAAACAGAAAATGCTGGAAATACTCAGCAGATGGGAAACAGAGTTAATACTGCAGATCAGAGACTTTTTGTCAGGCAGAAGGTCTCCAACCTGAAATGTTAACCTTGTTTCTCTTTCCACATATGTTGCCTGACCTTTTGAGTATTTGGAACAATTTCTATTTTTATTTCAAGTTTTCAGCATTTGCAGTTTGTTTTGATTTTTATTTTCAAACAGAATTCAAGCAAGAGGTAAGTGTACTATTTTCAAATCAACTGATCTTCACTATTTTTCTCACAAAATGCTGGAGTAACTCAGCAGGTCAGGCAGCAACTCAGGAGAGAAGGAATGGGTGATGTTTCGTGTCAAGACCCTTCTTCAGACTGATGTCATGGGGGCGGAACAAAGAAAGTATATAGGTGGAGACAGGAAGATAGAGGGAGAACTGGGAAGGGGGAGGGGAAGAGAGGGACAGAGGACCTATCTAAAGTTGGAGAAGTCAATGTTCATACCGCTGGGCTGCAAGCTGCCCAAGCGAAATATGAGGTGCTGTTCCTCCAATTTTCGGTGGGCCTCACTATGGCACTGGAGGAGGCCCATGACAGAAAGGTCAGACTGGGAGTGGGAGTGGGAGTTGAAGTGCTCAGCCACCGGGAGATCAGGTTGGTTAAGGCGGACTGAGCGAAGGTGTTGAGCGAAACGATCGCCGAGCCTGCATTTCGTTTCGCCGATGTAAAGAAGTTGACATCTAGAGCAGCAGGTACAATAGATGAGGTTGGAGGAGGTGCAGGTGAATCTCTGTCTCACTTGGAAAGACTGTTTGGTTCCTTGGATGGAGTTGAGGGGGGAGGTAAAGGGACAGGTGTTGCATCTCCTGCGGTTGCAGGGGAAAGTGCTCGGGGATGGGGTGGTTTGGGTAGGAAGGGACGAGTGGACCAGGGAGTTACGGAGGGAACGGTCTCTGCGGAACGCAGAAAGGGGAGGGGATAGGAAGATGTGGCCAGTAGTGGGGTCCCGTTGCAGGTGACTGAAATGTTGGAGGATGATTTGTTGGATACGCTGGCTGATGGGGTGGAAGGTGAGAACGAGGGGGATTTGTACCAGCATCTGCAGTTATTTTCTTTCACTATTTTTCAGTCAGAGCAAGTTCTTTCTAAATTAACTTTTTAGACTAACATAAATTGCTACATTTTTCTTTTACCAAGTTTTAAAATGCATGAATAGCAAAAATTGAATAACATACGTTAATTCATTAAAAAAAACAAAGAATTCACGATTCAAATTAAGTATTGTGTTTGAACATGGGTGGGGGCTATTAGAGCGTTATTATTTTTCAAAACATGAACGAACAATAGGAATCATATCTGCATACCTGGCTAGCATCTTTTACATGGATATTATCAATTAGTTTACAAAGTAACCAGAAATATTCCTTGCAGCCAGCTCGCAACACCGATTCCTCTTCATAATCCATCTCCTGCAAACAAAGACAGTCCACTTTAGCACTTGTGTAAAATTCTCCAATTTCATCAGCAAATATATACTTCCATCTTCTTTTCACCAGCTTTTTTCCTGCAATTAGTGCCTAAAAGGGATAATTGTACAGCTGTCTCCTTGAAACACAAATAATTTATTTCACACACAATAATATATATGAATTAAAAACTGGATGTTGAATTTTCTACAAGATGGATCACAATGCATTACATTTTGCAAAGTCATCCCAAACCAAACTTTAAAGTCTTACAAACAAGTTATAATTAAATATCAGAAATTGTTAAAGGGACTCTATAAAATGACTGCACGCTTTTCTCATTTCAGATTTCTTCGGCACCATTTTATTACATGTTCCTTGCCCTCTCCTCTGCCCTTCAGAATTTGCAGGAAACCCGTGCATAACGTTTTCTCCATCATTTCCTGGAAAAGGATTGTCACGAGAGGGGAGTGAGTCAGGAGGCCTGGGTACAAAAGTGGTCAGCTCATCAGTGGATGGTTGGAGTTTTATCATGAGAGGCACCCCAGCTCCTCCCATTATGGTTGTTTCACAGGCACTTACAGAACTCACTTCCTCAATAAGTGCATCTCATGGACCAGAAAACGCCAACCTTAAATTTAAAAGGAAAGTAAAATCTTATGCACATTGGATTAACAATCGAGATTTTTAACATTCTATTAGGCTCGTTTGGGCCTGGTGGAATGTTAAAGATCTTAATCCTGGATTGACGACTTGTGGCAAGATTTCAACATCCTATTGTATAGTGTTACCACTTTACACTTCAAGTCAAGTCAAGTCAACATACACATACAAGATGTGCAGTGAAATGAAAGGTTATATGGTTATATATCTTTAATAAATCAAGTTACTTTGGAAAAGAAAGATATCCAGCAAGGAAATAATTAAGTTACGCTATTTAGAGCTTTGCCATGGGATAGCAATGTGAAATGAGTTTGAGGTAATTCTTACCCTGACAGGCTTCAAAGTTTGAGCATCAGGAAGGAATTTTAGTAATGTTGATGCAGCTAGTAAGAGGAAAGATCGATTTATTGATTCTCCACCATCTAAACCGGAAAGGCACAACTTATACAGCCCACTGCAAGCTTCATGTCGAACTGATGCCTGGAACAAAAAGATTCACATATGGACAAGGTATATAATGCAGAACAATATTACAGAAATAGAAAATTTAGTAAAAAATACTATCAGCTTCTTAAAATAATCCATATATTCATAAATATTCAAAGTATACCTTTGATTAAGACATAAAAGTTTACCTCTGGTACAAGTAGAGTTAGTTTTTTCAGCCAATCGTGTAAATGTTCACTATCTGCCATGCTGGATTTGACTAACGAACAACAGTGAGCCCAACTCACTAACAACCACATTGCATAATGGGTGACTGGAATATTAAAAAAAAAATCTAAGAGATTAAAAGTCAAAACATCGTAATCAACATATTCACACAAAGTGCTGGGGTAACACAGCTGGTCAGGCAGCATCTCTGGAGAACATGAATAGTTGACGTTTCGGGCTGGGAACCTTCTTCACATCAACTATTCATGTTCTCCAGAGATGCTGCCTGACCCGCTGAGTTACTCCAGCACTTTGTATCTTTTTTTTGGTAAACCAGTATCTACAGTTCCTTGTGTCTCAATAAAAATATTGATTGCTTTCAGGACATCATGCATAGTTTACAAAATCAATCCAAAAATGGTTTATAATATTTTCAAAGTAATAATCACAACAACACTCATTTAATATTTTTGTTATAGTTTAACTTTATTTTACTAGCTCAAATGCTTTTTACAATGCTTGAGCACATATTTTGATAATTTACTCAACTTTCAGCTCTTAGTTGTTTTTAAAAAAATGTCTTTAATGGGTTTCTGACAATGTTTTGGTAAAAATCTATTATTTTTGAATTAATAAGGGTATATTGCTAAATATTAAAGTTTTATTGCAATTAAATTAAAGTACAACCTACCTTCATGCCTGGATCGATGATCAGATTGGGCTTTAAGGACTCTACAATTAGTTTTTTAAAAACAAAAAATGAAATTAAGTTTCTTAAATTATGAGAAAATTGAATGTTATATATAATTAGCAGTTTCTTGCTGGTGTGGGCACTTCATTGTGTCCACTGTTCACTCCACTTCAGTTTGTAAGTAATTTCCAGGCTAACTCGACAAAATGCAAACTGCTAACAACAACAAAAGCATTCCAGTACACCACAAATCCAACAATGAATATTTAACAAATGGGATTTAAGAATCAACAAAATAAACTGATGAATGGCAGGCAAATTAGTGAAGATGAATTGGAAACAAATAGTCAAAAACAATAATTAAAAAGAAAAATGCTGGAAACATTCAGCAGGTTAGGTCAGCTTCTGCGGAAAGAGAGTTTACGATTCAGTTGGAGACTTTTTTTATCAGAACTGAGAAAGAGAAATCAATTGCATTTCAAGTTGCAGAGACGGTAGAGGAAGAGTATATTGAACAAGGAGAATGTCTCAGGGTGAGTTTAAAATAATTAATATAGCAATGAAAAGCAGATTATGTATTTGGATTAGGGGTAACCCTAACACTTGTTTTCTGTGTTGCTAATAGCGAGGCTGTGTGGGGCATGCACAACTGGCTAGGCTACACCAACAGAGACACTAAAAGTAAACCAACATCACAGATGGATGACTGGCAGGAATAGCAGTTTTGAAACTGAACAACTGAAAGAGTTGCTACATGCTCAGATAGAAGACGAAGAGTTGTTCCTCAATATTCTGGCTGCCTTCAACTTTAATTCACCATCCCATTTCCACTCTGACTTAACTACCTATGGCTTCCTGCACTGATGGAATAAGGCCTAACACAAACTTGAGGAACAACACCTCATCTTCCGTCTGAAGAAATTGCAGCCTTTTGGACTCAATATAAAATTCTCTAAATGTAGGTAACTCGCTCTTTTATCCTGTTTGTATTTCAGCTGTCATCTGTCTTGTATATCTGTCATCTTTCCCTGATGTTGGCTACGTTTTTCCTCTCTACATTAGTAAATCTGGTCTGCAATAGAGAACACAAAGATGCATAATAAACTTCCAAAAGCCACATGACATTTACTCTCTTCCTTTGCCTTCCTAATTTTTAGTGCAACTGAAAACTAATTTGTTTTCTCTCTTTCCAAGTTCCAACAAAGAGTCTCAGACATGAAAAGTTAACTTCCTTTCTTATGCCACCGACCTGCTGGGTGTTTTTAACACTTTCTGTTTATATTTCAGATTTCCAGCATTTGCAGTTCTTTTTAGTTGTTCAGAGATGGGGAACAGATTTAAAGACAAACTTTTTTTTAAAAAACGACTTTTAAATCTCTAATCACATACTGCACCAGAATGAGATACTACCTGTTCTGTTCAAAGGCACCAACACATTTTTACAATTTACACAAAAACATTTGGAGCAAATATAATAGAAAATTAGTGTCCAAATCTAGAAAGTTCTTAAAAATAACAACGATGCAAAGTGAGAGATATCGTTTGGACAAGGGAAAAGGTGGATTGCAGATTACCAACTCATGGTATTTCTCTGCATCTCTGAAACTTGCTGGCCTATTTAAATACCAATGAGTGTACTATTGAAACACTTATATTTCAAGAAAATTTGGACTAATGTTAAACAAAATATTTTGCTGGACTATCTTTTCATTGATTTAATGCATGTTGAACACAAATATTATATAACTTTTAGACAATTATTTTCATGGCTTTACCTATGAGCCAAGTTGTTGTAGGTATAAGCAACAGTCATTAGCCGATAAATCAAACCAGATCCATGTACCAGGCTGAGAAATATCTAAAATAGAAATAAAATTAATTAGATTTAGTATGATACAAAGTGCAACACAGAATAGAAGAATATTGAAAACATTGCAAAAGTACTAACCTCAGTCAAACGAGGTATATGTAATCCTTTCCCGTGATCACCAGCTCCTTTCCTTGATTTCCCAGGCCAGGTCCTTTTTCTATGGTTGTCTGAGACACCAGACCAGGCATAGATGTCATGATAAGCCAGGTCTAAATCACCTGGGTCAACTGCAAACTGGCACATTAACTTGAGCAGACAGGCAAGGCAGTCCAGCTGCCACTAGGAACAAGGATGATAAGCAAATCAAATGTGAGTTTAAATGTTGTCAAAACAGTTGTCAACTTTTGAATATAAATTATAAAATATAAAGACATTGACTAAATCCTGAAATAAAAGTGAGGCATTGAATATTTAGTAATACAAAATCTATGATTTTTTACAACATTTAAGTTTACACAAAAAAAGTTCAAAAAGTTTTGGCTTACAACCTAAATAACCTAACGGTTTGGAGTCACTGTGATTGGCGTTTGTGTTGGGGTCATGTGTCTTGTGTTCTTTTTTGTGTGTGACTGCTATGTAGTTTCGTTCGGTACCTTGGTACCGAATGACAAATAAAGCTCTGTTGAACTGTTGATTAGTGCTAAATCCCAGGTCCAGATTATAGGGAAGGTTGATTGCGAGTTCATAAGAGTCAGAGAGTAATACAGTGTGGAAACAGGCCCTTCAGCCCGACTTGCCCACACCGGCCAACATGTCCCAGCTACACGAGTCCCACCTGCCCGCCTTTGGTCCATATCCCTCCAAACTTGTCCTCTCTATGTACCTGTCTAGCTGTTTCTTAAATATTGGAATAGACCCTGCCTTAACTACCTCCCCTGGCAGCTTGTTCCATACTCCCATCACCCTTTGTGTGAAAAGGTTACTCCTCAGATTCCTATTAAATCTTTTCCCCTCCACCTTAAACCCATGTCATCTGGTCCTCGATTCACCTACTCTGGACAAGAGACTGTGCATCTACCCGATCTATTCCTTTCATGATTTTATACACCTCTATAAGATCACTCCTCATCCCCCTGCGCTCCAAGGAATAGAATCCCAGCCTACTCAACCTCTCCCTCTAATCCTCGTAAATCTTCTCTGTTCAACAAGTAATCTTGTTTATGAACCAGACTGCCTCATTTACAGTATCACCATGTTCATGTATTTGCTTTGGCATCATTTGGTCTTTAACAAAGAAATTAGGAGCAGTCCTTCAAGCCTACCCACTGCCATTCAATATATCATGCCTGACTGTGCAAATAATTGTTAATATTTCAACAGGTGTGAAAAAAACAATTAAAAAAATTGACAAGGCATTACTAATGGTCTAAGAGAATTGTAGACTAACTTTAAATTTAAATACAGCCACACTAACAAACATCATTTCTCCTTTATAAAAAGCAAGGACTGAATTGAATGGAAATATCACGATTCAGTTAAAAATCACTAAAATTACTCTATGTGCCACAAAGCGGTGTTTGATCGGTAACGGCAGATCCCACTCCTCCAATTAGTGTTCCCCAAGGACGAGAAAATGTCAACTTAAATTTTTTAATCTGATGTATAACGTCGGAAACACTTTCTGAAATCTGTCAGTGCCCATCAAACATCATTTGCGACACACGGGGTCATTTTTTTTGTGACCAACGCTGGAAAATAATTTTGGCAAATCTATTCTGTATTTAAAGGATGATTTTTCAAAATAAAAGTGAAACAACAATATCATTAATAGAGATTTTGGTTGAATTTAAATCCAAGGCAATAATATTTATAGAATGGCAAGATCAAACCCACCTTACTGTAACAAATGTAGTCTTAGACTAATACTGAGCAGTAACAAGCCCTCTGCTTAACATGTCTCTGCCAACAATCAAGCACATAGCCACCCTTCTGCTATTTAACAACACTTGGTCCGTAGCCTATGATGCATTGATAATTTGAGTGCTCGTCCACATGCTTCTTAAAGGTTGTGAGAACACTTGCCTCTATCACCTTCTCAGGCAGTGTGTTGCAGATTGCAACTACTCTCAAGGCATCAAAACACTTCCTCAGATCCCCTCTGATTCTCTTACTCCTCCCCATAAACCAAAGCTCTCTGGTCTTAAACTTTTGCCGTGGGTTAAAATGTATTTCTATCGACCCTATTTATGCCTCTTTTGTACATCATCATATTTCCCTCACCCCTTAGCCTCCTCTGCTCCATGGAACATAAACTCAACCCAACCAACCTCTCTTCATAACTGAAACATTCCACCCTAGTGAATCTCCTCTGCAACTTCTCCAGTGCAATGACAACCTTCCAACAGTTGGCGAAGGTAATCTGTGCCCCAGCTAATGAAGCCAAGCATCCTCTATGTAGTTTTCACCACCCTGATCTGTGTAACCACTGGAAGGATCTGTGGACTTGTACACCAAGTGTCTTTGTTCCTTAATCGTCTCCAAGGACCTACCTTGCATTGCTCATGTCTACCCTTATTTGATCAGGCCCCAACCTCTCCCCCCCCCCAACACCAAAGTGCATTATCTCACAATTATCAAGATTAATTATGATGTTAATAAACAAATGTAAGCACATAACTTCAAACCGAGAAATGTTACTTTCTCATCCATAATAAAATGAAAAAATTGGGAAATTTAGAATTCTTAACCTCCAATAAAGTTCGACAAAAATATTGTAGACATTACAGCAGTGCAATTTGTAGAAATTAACATACGATAACATTTAAAATGTATTTTCATTTTAATTTTGCCCCTTTACAAGTAGCCAAAAAATATTCAAGTATTATAAAAATGTCTGCAAGTTGTTCCCAAGTTACGGCAAGGTCTATTCCTGAGAACAGTTCATAACCCAAACAGTTCACAAGATGAAAATCCAGTTGCAGAGTTCACACATGGCAGAAACTGCCTGAATCCTACAGTAGGCGGAAAATCCATCCTGCCAGTCTTCCTTCATATGTACCAGATGTATGGAAGTCAGGCATTCGTAAGCTGGACAGGCCATGTAATCACTTCAACACTTCAGGATGGAATTAGCCCTTACCACAGTCCATGATTCTTGCTCCTTCGGTTCTAAAATCCCCGATAAAAAAATTTCCAGTAATTGCTGAAGTCCCCCAGCAGCAACAAACTGAAACAGAGAATAATACAAGCATAGAGTTAAACAGACCCTTCGTGCCAACTCATCCATTCCCACCAAAATGCCTCCTAGAGCCAATCCCATTTTCCAGCATTTGGCCCATATTTAACCTTTTCCTATCCATGTACCTGTTTAAATGTCTTCTAAGTGTGATTGCACAACTGTCTACCACTCCCTCTGGCAGTCTTTTCATATACCCACCACATGATCTGTGTGAAAACTTCCCTCTCAGATTCTCTCCAAATCTTTCTTGTCTCATCTCAAACCGATGCCCTCTAGTTTTAGATTCCCCTGCACTGAGAAAACAAATGTGATCACCCATCTTATTTATGCCTCTCAAGACTTTATAAACCTCTAATGTTATCCTTCAGTCTCCTACACTCCAGGGGAAAATAGTCCCAAACTATTCAGTCTCTCTTGAGATGCTCTCCAGTCCCAGCAACATCCTTGCAAAACTTTCTGGCACTTTTTACAGCATAGCCAAATAGATTGCTATTCTGTCTCACTTTATCATTAAGTTGACAATTGTCAGAAATTCTTTCTGAAGCTGTAAACAAACTTAAAATAACCATGTAGCCAATTGGAAAGTATATTCCTTCCAGTTCCATATTCTAGTTACCTGCCAATATATTTTTATCCTGCCATCTATCGATTGATTGCCTTATGTTATCAGCTATCAAACAGACAAGCTTTATCAATTCACAACTTTTTAGCCACAGAAAGTGCTGTTTGGGGAGGGGGCGTATGGTCAGGAGTGTGCATCATTCTGCTTATCTGACAAGTGTCACTGAATATTAAGAACACGTCTGGTTTAAAAAATGTACTTCTGCCACTGTTGTCAAAATATTTGTCATTGGAAATGCTGTGGTTATAACAAGGTCTACAAAAGTTACGAATCATTAAAATGCCTCTCAATGCGATTCCAAACAAATCATCCTTTACCCTTTGATGTAGTTTAACTTTAGATCGATACGTGAAAGAGGCATAGATAGGGTGGATAGGGTTGATACGTTAAAAGAGACATAGATAGGGTGGATCGAAATACAGCATAAAAAGAGCCCATTTGACTAAACTTCCCTGTCAGCATTTAACCCCAACATGTTCATCATGGACAAAGGAGAGTCAGTGCTCGTTGTTTACTTGAATTTTCAAAAGGCTTTAGACTTTAAACTTTAGATATACAGCGCGGAAACAGGCCTTTCAGCATACCGAATCCACGCTGACCAGCAATCGCCGCACACACTAACACTATCCTACATACACTAGAAGCAATTTACAATTTTACCAAAGCCAATTGACCTACAAACCTGTACGTATTTGGAGTGTGGGTGGAAACTGGAGCACCCGGAAAAAGCCCACGCGATCACAGGGAGAACGTAAAGGAGTTTTCTACATGGGGAGAGGGTTCAGAAATCAGTGGTGCAAAGGGACTTGGCAGTACTGGTGTAGGATTCCCAAAAGGTTAATTTGCTGGTTGGCTCAGCGGTAAGGAAGGCAAATGCAATGCTAGCATGCATTTCGAGTGGACTAGAATATAAAAGCAAGCATGTAATGCTGAGGCTTTATAGGGCACTGGTGAGGCCATATTTGGAATATTATGAACAGTTTTGGGCCCCATATCTGAGGAAGGATGTGCTGGCATTGGAGACGGTCCGGGGAGAATTAAAGGCCTAGATAGAGTGGATGTGGAAAGGATGTTTCCAGTAATGAGAGAGTCTAGCACCAGAGGGCACAGCTTCAGAATAAAATGATGCATCTTCAAAATGGAGATGAGGAGGAATTTCTTTAGCCAGAGGGTGGTAAATTTGTGGAATTTATTGCCACAGGCCAAATATTGGGTATTTTTAAAGCGGAGATTGTTAGGTTCTTGATGAGTAAAGGCATCAAAGGATGCAGGAGAAGGCAGGAGAATGGGGTTGAGGGCGGAAAATAGATTAGCCACGACTGAATGGCAGAGTAGACTCAATGGGCTGCGTGGCCTAATTCTGCTCCCATGTCTTACGGTCTTACGATCAGCTCGATGGGTGATAGTAGGAAGCAACTTAATCGAGGAAACATCAGGTTTTAAAACACCGAACACCCATTTCCCCCAAATAATTATTAGTTTGGGAAGATGTGCTATATTTAATGCCTTTGAAAGATCATACAAAAAGGTGAAAATATTTTGTAAGTTTAAATCTTTCCCTCAATGCATCACTATGCTCTACAGCAATTCCACCCCCCATTCCTCCCAAATCTCAAAGCACAAATACTTAGCTGGGGGTGAGTTGCTTATTCCACACCATTTATGTTGTTACTTAAGCTTCCAGACAGGGCCAATATAACTTTATTTCATTGTATTTAAGAGTCATTTCAGAACATTGGCTGACAGGTTTTGATGTTTAATCCATTTATAGAAAATGTTAAACTGACCTTGCAACTCCAGGAATTTTTACTGTTCTCTATCTGATCTTCACTTGAATCATCTGAGTCAGGGTACAGATCACTGTAGCTACCCTAGAATAAAGTTGCATTAAAAATCAAATGCAGTAATACAATAATCACCTGACAACTACTAAATAGTCCTTCAAATTTGTTTTTATTTAATAATAAGTTTGATGAGAAATTATATTTTATGAGCCAAATAGAAGGTAAAAATGATAAGCAAAAAAGTACATTTGTGCTGTGAAAAAAGTTTTCATACTTTTCCACTTCCCAAATAGATATTACTTTTAAAATTGTAAATATGTGAAAGTGTATGGCAGTGACATTTAATAATGAAGGAAGTGAATTAAATATATATTTTTATTAGAATAGAGCATGTTGCAAATACACAACTGGCCAGGCAGTGCCAGGCAGGGAGAAGGAAACTGAAGTAACATTTCAAGCTAAATGAACCTAAACCAGAAAATGGTATAAAACATTGAGCACATATACAAATAAATTACGTGGGGGGAAATTAGGAAATTAAAAATGTGTGTGAAAACTGGAAAGTAAAAGTGATTAAATGAGTCCAACAAGGAAGGAAAAAATAGACCAATAATTTGGACCCGAATTTGTTGAACGTGATTTTTAGACCAGTGTTGTAATGTTTTCAATTGAAACAGACTACAGGTGCTCCTTGGTTTCCGATGGGGTTCCGTTCCGAGAAACCCATCGGAAACCAAAAGCATTATAAGTCGAAATGCATTGTAATACAGGCAATCATGTGGCCGGAAGCGATCTGTGGTTCGCTATGGGTCGCTGCCATTTGCACCATCGCAAAGTCAAACTATCGTGATTCGAAACATCGTAAGTCGGGGAGCACCTGTATTGCACTTTTCAAAGTGGATAAAAGAGAATAAGCAGGACGCAATGGGATTGGGATGGGGAAATAAAATGGCAAGTGATCAACATAAGATGGAATCTGTGAACAGAACAGAGATGCTCAGCAAGTTGATTGCACAATTTAATTATTTTAGTCCTCTACTGCAAATGAGGATGCATCATATGCTTATTAATGTACTTAACTAAATCATTGCTTCATCAGGACGTAGCTTTGGAGTTTGCACAGTTGGAATGCAAGTGGTAAAACGTCACCCACTGGCACTCCCTTTTCCACAGCATCTTTTGATTCCATTTTCCTATGCTTGAATCGGAAGGTGCAAGAGAGTAGGGAATGCCAATGGGTGACAGGAAAATGGATACAAGTGTCAGAGAAGGAGTGGCCAGTCATAACACTGAGGGGAGGAGAGGGAAGACATGCTGAGAGCTGGAGTTGACAGAAATGGCAGACAAATGTTAATGCTGAGGCATGAGGAGCAGGAAAGGAATCCTATCATGACAATGGAAGATTTTGTTTCATTTACTATTTGTTTTTATAATTCAGGCATCAAGCATGTATTGCTCCATACAAATTGCTCTGGATAGTTGTGAGCCACCTTCTTGAAAGAGGTGCGGTCCTATTAAGCAATTAAGTACAAGATGGAGAGTTCATGTCCAGATCTTTGCTGAAAGCTTTTTCTGAGGGTAGTAGGAGGTGACATTATCTTCTCATCAACTGCAAAGGCCAATAAGATCAATACAGAATATACAAACATCAATTACCGTTGATGCTCTTCTTATTCTCCTGTTAGGTTTCCCCAAGGCCTCAATAATTTCGAGTGCGTACAGGAGCTTATGAGGACTTTTTATTTTAAGCAAGTCCTTCCAGCAGTGTCCATCATTCCCCTTTAAGTGAAACACATCGGAAGAATGCTAACCACAATATTGAATATCAAAAGATTCAGGAATGTGAATTGCTTTCAGTGTATTATACTTGGCCTACATTTGGCTTTTAGAGATAGGCCGACATAGTGTAATGCAGGCATTATTTTCATTTATTCTAATCAGTACCACAAAATTCCATCCATAACTCCAGGAGAAAATCCTGCTTATCATTAGCAAAATTAATTCAGCAGATTTTTAGATGATTTTTAATACCTAGATTGTAGCCAATCTATCAAATTGAACTCACATATTACAGTTCTGAAAATTACACTTAGATTACTTCAAAGTGGCAGTTAACATTGGTGTGGGACTGGAGTAAATTATAAACCTCCAGTTTGTCACTGACAATTTTCATTCCCAAAAGTTGAGCTTTTAATACAATCTATTTACATAGTACCATGGTTGAATATGAAACAGCCCTTTCATTAACAGATCAGGCATCCAAATTACAATCCAAAATGCTTGTTTCACATGTAACATGGACATTTACATGTTCAAAATGAGCCGAATGGCCTTATTTTGTCTCTGTGCATTCAATGTAACTTATGCCATTACATTCATAACAATTAAATGTTGCAGTGTTAAAACCACACATCAAACCAAAAATCTTTGTATCGTGTCATAGATTTATACAGCATGGAAACAGGCCCTTTGGCCCAACTTGCCCACATCAACCAACATGTCCCATCTACACTAGTCCCACCTGCCTGCATTTGGCCCATATCGCTCAGAACCTTTTCTATCCACGTTGTGGTAGTTCCTGCCTCAACTACATCCTCTTGCAGCCCTACCACTATTTGTGTAAAAACATTGCCCCACAAGTTCCTATTATTTATTTCCCCCTCACCTTAAACTTATGTCCTCTGGTTCTTGAATGGTTCTATAATTATTTGCAACTAATGACTCAAAAATACAGGAAACAAGGGTACCCAGTTAGCCCTTGAAATTAATCCATATCCTGGTCCCATTTGGCACTGTCCCCAACATTGAAACTGTTTTTTGTTTAACCAGTCTCAGATTTAAAATTAACAGCTGATTTCCCCAATGGGGAAAAGCAGCATTAATTATTTTTGAACATCTATTAATTATCTATCGGTTTATCCATCAACAGTTTACACGGTTTATCACACAGCAAGTTTAAGTTAACCTCATCTAAATCTATAATTTTAGAAGTTGTGGACTGCATCATTGAAATGAATCATATTTTCAATGTCACTTTACAAATACTACGAACCATTGACTGGTAACTAAACCCGACTCCTTTCTAAATCTGTGAAAGTTCCTTTGATATCCTGAACCCATAACCTTGCATCTTTATATAATTAGCCACAGAGTGATACAGTGTAGAAACAGGCCCTTCAGCCCAACTTGCCCATGCCAGACAAAATGTCCCAGCTACACTAGTCCCACCTGCCCATGTTTGTCCATATCCCTCCAAACCTGTCCTATCCATGTATTCATTGCAAAGCTTCAAAGTAAGTGCAAATATTTAATGTCTCCCTCACCTGTTCATCGGAGATATTTTGAAATGCTTGTAGCATGTTTGGACAAGTAGGAAGAAGCATTAACAGTTCCCAAACACGCCGCGACAGGTTTTCTGCGTGAAGGTGCAATTCTTCACAGCACACAGTCTACATGCAGCATGAGGAAATAAAAGGTCATATTGTAAATGTAACAGTCAAGCGAAAAAGAGAAAATAGTTAGAGTGAGGCCACAGCCCAAATTGGAGGAACAGCACCTCATATTTTGCTTGGGCAGCTTACACCCCAGCAATATGAATATTGATTTCTTTAACTTCAAGTAACCCGTGCTTTTCCTCCCTCTTCGTCCTTCCCCCTTACCAGTTATTTGACCAGTCTGACTGTCCCCCTGGTTAAATGTTATTTCTGTTTGCTTCGTTCTCACCGTCCCCTAACTAACAATGATCTATTCTACATTTTCCTTTTATCGTCATCTCTTTTGTTCTCTTACACTTCCTTATCTCTGTGACTCCCTCTCCCTGACTCTCAGTCTGAAGAGGGGTCTCGACCCAAAACGTCACCAATTCCTTCTACCCAGAGATGCTGCCTGTTCCTCCGAGTTACTCCGGCATTTTGTGTCTAACCTAAGAGAAAAAAGATCTGTAAATCCAAATCTATTAAACGAGGTGCCCAGTCCAACAGCTGTGATCAATTCTATTTTATTCATGAAACCTAATAGATGGGCAGAGGAGAAAATATTCATAAATCTATTCATTTCTACATCCAAACTAACAGAAGAGGTTATTAATTATTTTTCAGCCTGATCCATCATTTTCATACCGGGAAAACAAAAAGTTTAATGAATTTTAAAATAGTTCTAGTAAAATAGAAATTAGAGAAACATAACATTTTGTGCAACAACAAATGAAAACTTTCTTTGGTGTGTGTCAAATTACGGAAGAATTAATTAGTGTGCTATGGCTATTTAATTGATACTATTCTTTCTACTTCTCATAGAATAATGTAATTAGCCATTAGGTACAAAAAGAGAATGTTGGAAGAGATTTCTTGCACATCCATTGGAAAATATCTGGTATACTGCAAACAATTGATCTGCTCTGGAAACTGTTATGTTAAATATTATCTCTTTGGAGAGATAGCCCATCAACCACACTTATCATCACAATGGTAATTAGCTCGGGAAATGCTTTGAGCCATCATACGACAAATTAACCTTCAACATCAAGCAATTTCATTAAAGCTTAACTTTTTATGGACTGGTATAAATTGGTTTTAATTTTTTTAATTCTGAATTTGAGCTTAGTATCTTATCATAAATTACTCATAACAATTAAAATAGTAACATAATTTTCTGTTATATGGGATTTGGCTTTGCACAAAATTGGTTGCTGCATAATAATTTCTACACTTAAAAAAATAGTGATTGTATCCCATCAAAAATCTTCTGAAAATTCCACAATTTCAAATGTATTTGTAATTGCCCTATCTACATGATGAAAGCATATTTTGGAAGCAAAGGGATAAAAGGAATTTTAAATAGACTGGTCATATCTCATAAGTGATCTTTCTAAAAGTTTAAGTCAGCAGAGCTCAGAGGTCGTTTTTTGTCAGCACTAGAAGATAAAAGGCAAGTCGAAGTAAATTCTCAGAAGGACAACAGAAACACCTTATGTGCAATATTGAGAGATGCTCCATTTCTGCAATTGCAACCCTTTGATTGAAATTTTAAATAAAGGCCCAGTTTGCTTTCTCCAATAAATAAAACCCATTTACAAGGATATTTTATTTGTGCTTTGGCCAACACGTATTAACCACTGCAACCAGAGCAAATGAACTAGTTCAGCTCTTTGTAAGAAAATAACTGCAGATGCTGGTACAAATCGAAGGTATTTATTTCACAAAATGCTGGAGTAACTCAGCAGGTCAGGCAGCATCTCAGGAGAGAAGGAATGGGTGACGTTTCGGGTTGAGACCCTTTGATTATTGCAAATTTGAAGCAGATATAAACGAAAGGTACACTTGTTTGGTTTTGAGGGAAATGATGGGGTGATAATGAAAATGCAAGCTTTATTTTTATATCCCATATCATTGCTTTAATCTGCAGCCACTGACTAACAACTTATTGCATTTTGTGAAATGAAGGCATTTTTTATTAGTAGATTGAATCCAGATTCAATATTTGAATGTCCATGTATAAAACAATGATTACAATGAAAAATAACTCCACAAATACATTACACAGCATCCCCTTCTCCTCCAGAAGGCACAGGTGACAACTAACCAACAGGTCAAAATGACCTGGTTGGGTTTATTTAGTTAATTTATATATGAAAATCAAACCAAACAGTAAAATAAACTGGAACTGTAGATAATATTGCCGTGATTGAAAATCCTTGAAATACACTGACAAAGGAATTAAAATACTTTTTAAAAAATGACATAACTCTTTGCCACAAGTCTAATTATTTTTATGCTGTAATAATTTATATCAGATTTACAGTGCCCTCCATAATGTTTGGGACAAAGACCCATCATTATTTTTTTTGCCTCTGTACTCCACAATTTAAGATTTGTAATAGGAAAATATCATATGTGGTTAAAGTGCACATTGTCAGATTTTAATAAAGGTCATTTTTATACATTTTGGTTTCACCATGTAGGAATTACAAGTGTTTATACATAGTCCCCCCATTTCAGGGCACCATAATGTTTGGGACACAGCAATGTCATGTAAATTAAAGTAGTCATGTTTAGTATTTTGTTGCATATCCTTTGCATGCAATGACTGCTTGAAGTCTGCGATTCATGGACATCACCAGTTCCTGGGTGTCGTTTCCGGTGATTCTCTGCCGGGTCTGTATTGCAGCCATCTTTAGCTTATGCTTATTTTAGGGGGGCTAGTCCCACTCAGTTTTCTCTTCAGCATATAAAAGGCATGCTCAATTGGGTTCAGATCGGGTAATTGACTTGGCCACTAAAGAATGGACCATTTTTTAGCTTTGAAAAACTCCTTTGTTGTTTTAGCAGTATGGTTGGGATCATTGTCTTGCTGTAGAATGAACTGCCGGCCAATGCTTTGAGGCATTTGTTTGAACTTAGAAACATAGAAACATAGAAAATAGGTGCAGGAGTAGGCCATTCGGCCCTTCGAGCCTGCACCGCCATTCAATATGATCATGGCTGATCATCCAACTCAGTACCCCGTACCTGCCTTCTCTCCATACCCCCTGATCCCTTTAGCCACAAGGGCCACATCTACCTCCCTCTTAAATATAGCCAATGAACTGGCCTCAACTACCTTCTGTGGCAGAGAATTCCACAGATTCACCACTCTGTGTGAAAAAAAACTTTCTCATCTCGGTCCTAAAAGACTTCCCCCTTATCCTTAAACTGTGACCCCTTGTTCTGGACTTCCCCAACATCGGGAACAATCTTCCTGCATCTAGCCTGTCCAACCCCTTAAGAATTTTGTAAGTTTCTATAAGATCCCCCCTCAATCTTCTAAATTCCAGCGAGTACAAGCCGAGTCTATCCAGTCTTTCTTCATATGAAAATCCTGCCATCCCAGGAATCAATCTGGTGAACCTTCTCTGTACTCCCTCTATGGCAAGAATGTCTTTCCTCAGATTGGGAGACCAAAACTGTACGCAATACTCCAGGTGTGGTCCCACCAATGCCCTGTACAACTGCAGCAGAACCTCCTTGCTCCTATACTCAAATCCCCTCGCTATGAATGCCAACATACCATTCGCTTTCTTCACTGCCTGCTGCACCTGCATGCCTACTTTCAATGACTGGTGTACCACGACACCCAGGTCTCGTTGCATCTCCCCTTCTCCTAATCGGCCACCATTCAGATAATAGTCTGCTTTCCTGTTCTTGCCACCAAAGTGGATAACCTCACATTTATCCACATTATACTGCATCTGCCATGCATTTGCCCGCTCACCTAACCTATCCAAGTCACGTTGCACCCTCCTAGCATCCTCCTCACAGCTAACACTGCCCCCCAGCTTCGTGTCATCCGCAAACTTGGAGATGTTGCATTCAATTCTCTCGTCCAAATCATCAATATATATTGTAAATAGCTGGGGTCCCAGCACTGAGCCTTGCGGTACCCCCACTAGTCACTGCCTGCCATTCTGAAAAGGACCCATTTATTCCTACGCTTTGCTTCCTGTCTGCCAGCCAGTTCTCTATCCACATCAATACTGAACCCACAATACCGTGTGCTTTAAGTTTGCATACTAATCTCTTATGTGGGACCTTGTCGAAAGCCTTCCGGAAGTCCAGATATAACACATCGACAGGTTCTCCCTTATCGACTCTACTAGTTACATTCTCGAAAAATTCTATAAGATTCGTCAGACATGATTTACCTTTCATAAATCCATGCTGACTTTGTCCAATGATTTCACCACTTTCCAAATGTGCTGCTATCCCATCTTTAATAACTGACTCTAGCATTTTCCCCACTACCGATGTTAGACTAACTGGTCTGTAATTCCCCGTTTTCTCTCTCCCTCCCTTTACATTAGCTACCCTCCAATCCTCAGGAACTACTCCAGAATCTAAAGAGTTTTGAAAAATTATCACTAATGCATCCACTATTTCTGGGGCTACCTCCTTAAGCATTCTGGGATGCAGCCTATCTGGCCCTGGGGATTTATCGGCCTTTAATCCATTCAATTTACCTAACACCACTTCCCGACTAACCTGGATTTCACTCAGTTCCTCCGTCTCATTTGACCCCCGGTCCCTTGCTATTTCCGGCAGATTATTTATGTCTTCCTTAGCGAAGACAGAACCAAAGTAGTTATTCAATTGGTCTGCCATGTCCTTGTTCCCCATGATCAATTCACCTGTTTCTGACTGCAAGGGACCTACATTTGTTTTAACTAATCTTTTTCTCTTCACATATTTATAAAAGCGTTTGCAGTCAGTTTCTACGTTCCCTACCAGTTTCCTTTCATAATCTATTTTCCCTTTCCTAATCTATTTTCCCTTTCCTAATTAAGCCCTTTGTCCTCCTCTGCTGGACTCTGAATTTCTAGTCCTCTGGTAGGCTGCTTTTTCTTGCTGATTTGTACGCTTCATCTTTTGTTTTGATACTATCCCTAATCTCCCTTGTTAGCCACGGATGCACTACCTTCCCTGATTTATTCTTTTGCCAAACTGGGATGAACAATTGTTGTAGTTCATCCATGCGGTCTTTAAATGCCTTCCATTGCATATCCACCGTCAACCCTTTAAGAATCCATTGCCAGTCTATCTTGGCCAATTCACGTCTCATGCCCTCAAAGTTACAAGATAGGATGTGTCTATACACTTCAGAATTCATTATGCTACGACCATCAGCAGTTGTATCATCAATGAAGATAAATGAGCCAGTACCTTCAGCAGCCATACATGCCCAGGCCATAACACCCCAACCACCGTGTTTCACAGATGAGGTGGTATGCTTTGAATCTTGGGCAGTTCCTTCTCTCCTCCATCTTGCCATCACTCAGAAATAAGTTAATCTTCGTCTCATCTGTCCACGACCTTGCTCTTTTAAGTACTTCTTGGCAAACTGTAATCTGGCCATCCTATTTTAACGGCAAACCAGTGGTTTGCATCTTGCAGTGTAGCCTCTGTATTTCTGTTGATGAAGTCTTCTGCGGACAGTGATCATTGACAAATCCACACCTGACTCCTGAAGACCATTTCTGATCTGTCGGACAGGTGTTTGGGCATTTTTCTTTATTCTAGAGAGAATTCTTCTGTCATCAGCTGTGGAGGTCTTCCTTGGCCTGCCAGTCCCTTTGCGATTAGTAAGCTCGCCAGTGCCCTCTTTCTTCTTAATGATGTTCCAAACAGTTGCTTTTGGTAAGCCTAAGGTTTGACTGATGTCTCTAACAGTTTTATTCTTGTTTCTCAGTCTCATAATGGCTTCTTTGACTTTCATTGGCACAACTTTGGTCCTCGTGTTGATAAACATCAATAAAAGTTTCCAAAGGTGATGGAAAGACTGGAGGAAAGATTAGGTGCTGAGAGCTCTCTTATACTCGCATTAAGGAAGCAATTACAAACCTGAGCAATTACAAACGTCTGTGAAGCCCAAACATTATGGTGCCCTGAAACGGGGGGGGGCTATGTATAAACACAGCTGTAATTTCTACACGGTGAAACCAAAATATATAAAAATACCCTTTAATAAAAACCTGACAATGTGCACTTTAACCACATGTGATTTTTTCAATTATAATCTCAAATTGTGGAGTACAGAGGCAAATAAATAAATGATGGGTCGTTGTCCCAAACATTATGAAGGGCACTGTATCTGCTAATTCAAAGATCAACTAAAACAGAACCAAACTGGAAATCTGGTCAGAAGTAATTTAATAAATCAACAAAATCAACATGATTAATCATCCTTTATAAGATACAATGGTGCACATAATTAAACTGAAAGCCAATTAATGTACCCCCAGCAAGGATCCAATGACCAATGATTTTTGTGATAATTTGCGGAACAAACAGAATCGCTCACTCCCATGTCCTGATTAAACTCCAGATGATGCATTCTCAAATGATTCCATTACAGAAAATATGTTTCTGTAAATGAAGGGAAGCTCGCGTCTCCCTTAAGTTGTAACAATTTCCAATTAAAACCACTCAAATTCCCCTCGTTTTGTCACAAAATGTAAAAAGCAGAGGATTTGTGATGAACAAGGAAACATAAAACAAGTGACACCATAAAGTACAGCAATAAAACTACAGGATTTCCATTAACATATCAACAGGACGAGTGCAAATATTATGCCCAAATGATTAAAACTTGGTTTTATTTTAAAATACAAACTTATTGAAATCGCCTATGAATTTATTGCAGCATCCTGTCCTTAATTTTGTCAAGATCAATTACTTTGACAGCACAGGTTTTACTATGGTATTCCACAAATATAAATCAGCATTTTCCCCAAAATTTAATTAGAAACAAACCAATAGTTTGGCCAAGAAGATCAATTTAATCTCTTCCAGATGAAAGATTATAAATAAGGATTGAGTCATTCAGTTGAGTCATTTTATTTAAATTCATCCTCACCATCAAACTAAACAAGCCTAAAAGTGTCATCAAATAATGACATCTTTACCTATTCATATTAACTACTGATTTTTTTGCTACAAAATGACATGTTTACTATGTGTCACAGAGTCTAAATCCTAAATTTAGGGAGGTAACCTCACTAAACCTGGGTAGTATAAGAAAATAACTGCAGATGCTGGTACAAATCGAAGGTATTTATTCACAAAATGTTGGAGTAACTCAGCAGGTCAGGCAGCATCTCAGGAGAGAAGGAATGGGTAACGTTTCTGGTCGAGACCCTTCTTCAGCCTGCTGAGTTGCTCCAGCATTGTGTGACTAAACCTGGGTACATTGGTTCGAGCAGAAGGGAAGAACAAAGGGCATTGCAACTTGATTTAATGATTTTCAGGTAGTTGGAACATGATGAAATGAGGGTGAAAGAAGATGAAATCAAGATGACGAGAGTGGCTTCCTGTGAACCATAATACATCCATGAAGCCAGACTCTGAAATGAAACCACTCCATGCATTACCTATCATAAAGCATATAATACATTGCTATTGTAAAGCAAAATGCAACTTCAACTTAATATATTCTGAACGTAATGCTTGTCAACAGACATACAAAGTACCCCTGCATCTACGCACTGAAAACAAAAAGAAAACTCTTTTGACTAGAAAACAATTAAAAAAAATTGAGATTAAAAATTCAGGGTTTAATTACCAAACCTTTAAATGAGCTTTTCAATGACCATGGAACTTGATGCATTCAACACCTTACCTCAAAATCTTCCATTGTGTGATTAACTGAAGGTGGTTTAAATGATGCTAGCATCTCAAGCAAGTCAAACAAGGTAGTAAGATGTGGTTCTTGCAGGAGTAAAAGCATTGGGATATTTTCCTTTTGGGGTGGAGGAAGGCAAGATGCGGGCAACTGAATGCCATCTCCTTTGCGCTCCCTACGTGGAGCACCAAGTGATACAAAAACCATCTGTAAAAATATATAATTAAGTTAGCTGCAGATGAAAAATCCTAGAATATAATAATTCATTCAAATAAAAGCATACAGCTCTATTCAGGATCTATATGAGCAAGGATTATGAGGAACTTTGCAATCAACTTTACAATCGCATTCAATAATAAAGGTCAACGTGAAGAAGATTGACAGAAAAGTAGTGACTAATCAGCTGAATAATTCTGGAAAGTACAGGCTGAATATAATAAGTTGAATGACGCGAGAAGTGAAAGAGAGTGAGGACGATGATGATGACAAGTTAGCTCATTTTGATAAAGGAGATGATCCATCTATTGAGGTAGAAGGCACTGCTGAAATTCTGAGTGCTTTGTATTAGCCTTTACCAAAGGTTAGGGTGCTGACAAAATACAAGACAGAGAGGTATGAGAAATAACACATGGAAGCAAAACTGATGAACAGGAAAAAGGAAAGCTGGTCAAGCTTAGAACAGTGTAGGAAGGAACTACAGATGCCGGTTTACACTGAAGATAGACACAAATGCTGGAATAACTCAACGGGACAGGCAGCATCTTTGGATAGAAGGAATGGATGACGTTTCGAGTCGAGACCCTTCTTCAGACTGAAAGTTGGGGAGAGGGAGTCTAGAGATATGGAAGGGTAAGGTGTGAAAATGACAGATCAAAGCAGATGGTGATAAGGAAATGTTGATTGGTTCATTGTTAGCTGAGGGGAAGGTGACAACTAAAAGCAGAGATGTTGCCTGTCCTGCTGAGTTACTCCAGCATTTTGTCTCCACCTTCAAGCTTTGAACAAATAGGTCACCTGCTCTAAATGGGGATGCATACTAGTTGGAAACTGTAAAAAGTCTTGTCATAATATTCTAATACTTCCGAGAATTAGACATCCAAATTGCAAGGATTTGTTGGGCAGCTACAGAGTAGTTAGCTTAATTACTATCAGAAAGAAGTCAATTAGAAGCAGAAATCTAGTAAAATAAAATTACGAGGAAAACTGTGATAAATTTCTGAAATGAAAATAAGTCTGACTAACCGGTCTTAACTTTTTTTTAATATAAAAAGAAAAGTTTGAAGAGGGAAGGCAGTAGATATTCAGGTGTATCACCAGAAGCATTTAATAAAGTCACGTACTTTTCACAGATAGGAACTTGGCTTTTGAGCGAAGTTCAGTGATAAAAGATTGTTTTTCAGAATAGACGATGGTAAAGCAATCCCAAAATCACAGCCTGAGTGACTGATATGGATGGCAGGGAAAAAATTCTAAATGTGTGATGATACAAACTTAGAAGTGTGCAAACTGGGAGAAGGACAGTAAGGCACTGCAAGAGGTCATTGATAGATTGGCAGAAGATAGAAAAAGACAAAAGACATTTAATGTTTAAGCTGCAGGCAGAAAGAAAACATGAGCGTTTTAATTCTCATATGTACTGGCAACAGAATGAAATTCTTACTTCCTACAGCTTTACAGGCCCATTAACACACGGATACATATATGAAATAACACAACAAATTAATTATCAGCAATACTTGGAAACCAGACCATAAAAGTGCAAAACCAAAGTTGGTAATGCAATCAAAACAAAGTCCAGAGTAGATCATAGTGACTGAAGTAAGGTTGTGATTACTGTTGTGAAGTGTTCAAGAGCCTGATGGTTGTTGGGAAGAAAGCTATTAATGAATCTGGTGGTCACGGTTTCCAGACACCAGTACTTTCACACCAATGGGAGTGCGAGATCAAAGCAAGGCCATGATGATGTGGCGATATTAGTTGCCTTTTTGAGACAGATTCTCCTAAGGTGGTGGGGACATCAATACCCATGATTGACTGGGCAACATCTACCACTTTCTGCGGCCCCCTTCATTCCTGGGCATTCGAGTTACCAAACCAAGCCATCATGCTACCAGTCAGTATGTTCATCACCTGTAGAAGTTTGTTAAGAGTATTTGACAACAAAGCAAATTTCCTCAATCTTCTAAGAGAGGCATTGAGCATTCTTTGTGATTGCATCAATATGCTGAGCCCAGAACAGATCCTCAGATATGCATGGTCAGGTATGTGACGTTGTTGACTCTGTTGTCCCATCAAGTTCATGGATCCTTGGCCTTGCTCCTTGGTCTTGCTAATGTTGAGAGCAAATTTGTTGTTCTGGCACCTTTCAATCAGATCAATCTCATCATAGCCCATCAATGAGGTGCTCCCGTACTGATTGTTAATGAGAAAGAAGTTTTTCTGCCAATTCGAACAGACTGTGGTCTGTGGATGAGGAAGTCCAGTATCCAATTGCAGAGGGATGTGCAGAGACCCAGTTCCGTGAGCTTCGTAACCAGCTTGGAGGGGATGATGGTATTGTACAAGAGGAGTTGAGTGTAGAAGCAAAGAAGTCCTTCTGCAGTTGTACAGGGCCCTAGTGAGACTGCACCTGGAGTATTGTGTGCCGTTTTGGTCTCCAAATTTGAGGAAGGATATTCTTGCTATTGATTTATTAGGTTAATTCCCAGAATGGCGGGACTGTCGTATGTTCAAAGACTGGAACGACTAGGCTTGTATACACTGGGATTTAGAAGGATGAGAGGGGATCTTATTGAAACATAAGATTATTAAGGGGTTGGACACGTTAGTGGCAGGAAACATGTTCCCAATGTTGAGGGAGTCCAGAACCAGGGGCCACAGTTTAAGAATAAGGGGTAGGCCATTTAGAACTGAGATGAGGAAAAACTTTTTCAGTCAGAAAGTTGTAAATCTGTGGAATTCTCTGCCTCAGAAGGCAGTGGAGGCCAATTCTCTGAATGCTTTCAAGAGAGCTAGATAGAGCTCTTAAGGATAGCGGTCAGGGGGCATGGGGAGAAGGCAGGAACGGGGTACTGATTGAGAATGATCAGCCATGATCACATTGAATGGTGGTGCTGGCTTGAAGGGCCGAATGGCCTACTCCTGCACCTATTATCTATTGTCTATTATTGAACGCCGAGCTGTAGTCTATAAACAACAGCCTGACGTAGATGTTTTTATTGTCCAAGTGGTCCAGTGCAGAGTGGAGTGCCAGTGAGATCGCATTCTCCGTTGACCTGTTGTGATGGTAAGCGAACTGTAGTGAGTCGAGGTTCTTGTTAAGGTAGGAGTTGATATGCACCATAAACAACCTCTCAAAGCACTTCATCACCATGGACGTTAGTGCCTCTGGTCGATAGTCGCTGAGGCACGTCTTCCTGGGCACCGGTATTATTAATGCCCTCTTAAAGCAGGTGGGAACCTCAGACCTCAGTAACGAGAGGTTGAAAATGTCCGCAAAAACTCCAGCCAGGTTTTGAGAACTCGACCGGGTATATCATCAGGTCCAGACTCTTTCCAAAGGTTCACCTCCTGATGTCGGCCTCTGTGACTGTGACTATAATACCATCAGGGCTCGGGCAGGCACATCAGTGTTCTCCCTATCAAAGTGTGCGTAGACTGCATTGAGCTCGTCAGGGAGTGATGCATCCCTGTCTCCTGATTTCACCTTTTAGGAGGTGATGGCATTCAAGCCCTGCCACAGTTGCCAAACATCCACTTATCCGTCCAAGGTTTATAGATAAGGAATACTTGGATAGTCTTGGTGTGACAACACGCCTCCCTACATTTCCATGAGGTTGGTACAACTGTGGCACTTTTGATTAGGTTCGTTGACATGACCTTGAACATCGCCCAGTATACCCATGTCAAGCAGTCGCAAAGTCCCTCCTCTACGTACCCTGACTAAAGGACAAGGCTCTTTGGTCGTAGGAACAGAAGGACCTGATTTTCTGAATACATAAATCCTTGAAAGTGGCTGGGTATTTTCAGAGTGAGAATGACACAAGAAAATAGAAGAAATGGGCCACCTAGCCCCTCAGGCCAGTCAAGTTATTCAACATGATCTAGGCTGGCCACATTAGTGTTAGAAACATAGAAAATAGGTGCTAGGAGTAGGCATAATATGGTCCGGCCATTCAATACGATCATGGCGGATCATCCAAAATCAGTACCCCATATCCCTTGATTCCGTTAGCCCTCAGGCTATATCTAACTCTCTCTTGAAAACATCCAGTGAATTGGCCTCCACTGCTTTTTGTGGCAGAGAATTCCACAGATTCACAACTCTCTGGGTGAAAAAGATTTTCCTCATCTCAGTCCTAAATGGCCTATCCCATATTCTTAAACTGTGACCCCTGGTTATGGACTCCCCCAACATTGGGAACATTTTTCCTGCATTTAGCCTGTCCAATCCCTTAAGAATTTTATATGTTTCTATAAGATCCCCTCTCATCCTTCTAAATTCCAGTGAAAATAAGCCCAGTCGATCCATTCTTTCAACATATGTCAGTCCCTCCATCCAAGGAATTAACCTGGTTAGCTCCACTTAATGCTTAGTTCCCCAATCTTTCCAAATATTTATCTATGTACACCTTAATCGTATCTAATAATCTGGCCTACACCACCCTTGAGGACAGAAAAATCCAGTGATTCTGAGAGAAGAGGTTTCCATGCACTGGTTAATTAATAATAGCGATTTGCAAACCAAATAGGACCTTGGAATTCACAAACAACAGCGATCATGAACAAATTAAGAAAAGTGAGTCAGACTACAACTGCAATATTGCTTCTGATTCTGGTCACCTCATCTTTGGAAGAATGTAAAGCTTGAGACCCAAGGAATGTCGTTACTAAAATGGTTCTGGGTGAATGATTTCAGCTTCAAGATTAGATTGGAATGGATGGTTTGTTGCTCTTGTAGAAAAGAGGCTGGGAGAAGATTTGAAAGAAATGTGCAAGATCGGGTTTAAAAAGGATAAAGGAAGACAAGAATATGGTAAAGGGCTTGAGGCTTAGATTTCAAAAATCAAGAATGTGAAATGTCATTGGTTCTGGCATGGAATTCTTACTTGCTGCAGCTTTACAGACCCAAAGCACACAATAATCAATCATACAACAAATGAATAATTCATAACACTTGGTAACGAGAGCATAATGGTACCAAATAGGTCCAAAGTGAAACTAAAACAAAGTCCATCATAGATAATAGTTGCAGAGGCAGTGGATCATGCTGTGTAGTGTTCAAGAGTCCAATAGTTGTTGGAAGAAGCTGATCTTGAACCTAGGTTCAAATCAGTTTTCTTAATCCTACACCTTTACCCCATTGTAGTAGCAAGATGAGAGAGTGGGCAGGATGGTTTGAGTCTTTGATGATATGAGCTGCCTTTCTGAGGCGACACCTCCTGTCAATGGTGGGAGGTCAGTATTCGAGATGGTTATGCCTACAACTTTCCGCAGCCCTCTACACTCATAGGTGTTCGAGTTACCACACTAAGCCATGACGCAATCAGTCAGTATGGTCTGTACCGTGTACCTGTATATGTTCGGCGACAGACCTAAATGCGTCAATCTTCTGAGGAAGTAGAGGTGCTAATGAGCTTTCTTTACGGTTGCATTGATGTGCTGGGCCCATGACAGATTTTCAGAGATATCCCAAACCAGGAACTGACACTTCACTGCCATTAATAAAGATAGGTTCATCGATCTCTGGCTTTCCCTTTCTGGTCCACATTGAGCTCTGTGGTCCTGCTAACGTTGAGAGCAATATTGCTGTTCTTGCACCATTAAATCAGATGATCAATTTTTCTCCTGTACTCTCTGACTCATCGTTACCCATTATGTATCCAACAACTGTGGTATTGTTGGCGAATTTAAAGATGGTGTTAGAACAGCGTCAGGCTACAAGGTCATGGGAGAGTACAGCAGGGGACTGAGCACACAGCCTTGAGGTCCTCCTGTGTTGATGGTTGTCAGGGAGGAAGTGTTTCCAATTCCAACTGATTGTGGACTGCCAATGAGGAGGTTGAAGATCCAATTGCAACGGGACAAGCAGAGACACAGTTCTCTGAGTTTGAGTTGATGGAAAAAGATAGGAGGGAAATGCGTTGTTTTTATAAATTGAGTAGTTATGATTGGAGCCCCCCAGATATAAAAGAAACAGAGTTTGGCAGGACTTTCAAAAGGGAATTTCATAATCGCTTGAGAAAAGATTTGCAGGCCTCATAAGTTGTAGGAGCACCATTAGGCCATTCAGCCAATCATGTCCACTCCATCATTCAATCATAGCTGATCTATCTTTCCCTCTCAACCCTTGTGTTCTCCCCATAACCCCTGACACCCGTACTAATCAAGAACCTATCAATCTCTGCCTTAAAAATATCCAATTACTTGGCCTCCATATCCTTCTGTGGCAATGAATTCCAGATTCAAAAACCCTGACTAAAGAATGGCAATGGGAAAAGAGCAAGGGGCAGGAAGAGAGATCGGCAGAAGTGTTCCCCTCTTGTATCTTCATGATGCTTAATGCCCTGCCTTTAGATTTAACAACTCAGCCCTAGAGATTTAAAAAAAAGAATGTTTCAATTACCTGCATATCTTTAAATCCAAGTTCATTGAGTGTTTTCTCATCATAATCTGTGGTAAGTTCATGTCCTGAGGAAATCATTCTCACAGGTCCCATAAGACCTCCTGAAAAAACAAACAGTTTAAGTCAACTGATCGTCAACACTGCTGCACCTCAGGGTTGAGTGCTCTGCCCCTTGCTGTACTCCCCGCACACCCACAACTGCATGGCCAAGTGCTAGGACAATTATATCTTTAGATGCGCCAATAATACAGTTGTTGTCGGGCAGATTAACAATGATGAGACGAAGTACAGGAAGATCCTCACATTATGGTGTCAGGACAATGACCTAACCATAATGTGAGCAAGATAAAGGAGTTGGTTGTTGACCCAAGGAAGCAAGGAGGTGAACACCACCTTCTCTTCATCAGTGGAGCTGCTGTGGAGACGATCCGACAATTTCAAGTTCCGAGGCATCCATATCACCAGCAAGTTACCCTGGTCTCTTCACAATAATGTAAAGATCGGGAAAGCATATCAGCATGTTTACTTTCATCGGCGTCTGAAAACATTCAGCTCATCCACAAAGAATACCCTTGAACTTCTATAGATCCACTACAGAAAATATTCTGGGGGGATACACTGCCTTTTAGCCAGAATATGGGAATCAAGTACCAGAGTACATAAGTTTAAGATGAGAGAGGAAAGATTTAATAGGAACCCGAGGGACAACTTTTTCCACACAGAGAGTGGTGGGTATATGGAATGAACTGCCAGGCGAGGTAGTTGAGGCAAGTACATTAAGAACATTTAAAAGACATTTGAACAGGTACGTAGATCGGAATGATGTAGAGGAACATGGGTGAAACGCGGGCAGGTGGCACTAGTGTAGGTGCGGCATCTTGGTCGGCATGGACAAGTTAGGCCCAAGTGCCTGTTTCCATGCTTTATGACTCTACGGAGCTCAAAGAAGGTAGCTACTCTGTAGCAGGAACGGGCAGTAATACCTTATGATAATCTGAATGGTGGTAGAGTGATAGGGTGATGAAAGAGAGTGAAGACAAATACAAATACTTTCAATTGCATAAACCACACATACCACCAGTAAAATCTCCTTGCCGGCTGTTTTGGCCAAATTCTTGGAGCTGAGCTTGCTGACTCATTTGTTCCTTCTGCAGATTCTCATACCAGTGGGTAACTTCAGCTCTTAAATCTGCAACTTGGTCACTAGGATACATTTCAATAGTCATCTACAAAGTAAAATTTATGAAAATAAAATACAATTTTTAAAACTCACTTTACATTCCCAGATATTAAACATTTTACACTCAGTTATTTAGATCATCTTCGTATTTGGCAAATATACAATGCAAAGAATAGTAGCGGCAAAAGGTTACCTGTGTTTATTTGTAGTAATGCATATTCACAGTATTAACAATAAGCCAGAATGGTATTTGTAACTGAAGGATAAATGTTGTTTTGAAAAAATCTATAACCACCCCATAATTGCTTTACAGCAATGATTACTTGCTCTTTAGACTAAAATGACATATATTTAAATTTTAAAAAAGGGATTGTGTTAGCAAATCCATGCCTTGCATGGTTCATCTTTCAAAGTGTAGCTTGTTAACCAAAAAATATATAACATTAATACAAAATTATGAGAGGCAATGGATAGGGTATACAGAACCTTTCACCAGGGTGGAAATAACAAAGGCTAGAGGGCATAGCTTTGAGCACAGAGGGCGAAAGTTTGAAGAAGATATGCAGGGCAAGTTTCTTTTACGGAGAGTGGTGGTTGACTGGAATGCCCTTCCAAAGATGGTGGAGGAGATGGACATGATATGGGTATTTAAGACGTTTTTAGGCTGGCACATGTATATGCAGACAATGGAAGGCAATGGATCACGTGCAGGCAGACTTTGCATCATGTTTGGCACAAACATTGTAGACCAAAGAGCCTCTTCCTTTGCTGTACTGTTCTACATTCTTAAATATTGAAAACTTGATCTAACATTGCTATTGGTCTGTTATTATATAATATTATTATATTATTATATGTTAGTAAATATATTACTCTGTGCAAATATATTTAGAAATTTAATAAATGGGAATTGCCAATGCTATGAATGGAAATAAATGCTACTTCTAAGAGGAAGAAGAATAATTGATAATAATGACACATGATCACCAATGCTTGGTGCTGTTATTTGCCTTAGTACAAATAACCACCACCACAACTTAATCTCCTTAAAAATGGCGGCTGCCACCATCAGGTTTCCCAATGAATCACCATCACAGAGAAGCACCACATTTGTTGCCCATTCCTAATTGCTTGTGAATAACTGATTAGCTTGTGCAACGGTTTCAGAGGGTTAAAAAGAAAGTGCTGGATGAATTCAGTGGGTCAGACAGCATCTGAGGAGGGAATGGATAGGTGACGTTTGGGTCGGGAACCTTCTTCAGACTGATTGTAGTGGGGAGAGTGAATGCCTGAAAAGAGGTGGAGGCAAGTCAAAGTCTGGCAAGTGATAGGGGTATATAGGAGGGTTTGCTTGATAGATGGGTGGATAAAGGCAAGAGATGAAAATAAGACAAAAGGGTATCAGATAAGGAAGGAGGAGTAAAATATATAGCTAGGAGGAGGGATATGGGTGGAAGGGGATGAGTGAGGTGGGGTGGGAAGGGAAAAGATATTCAGATAGTGGGAGTTCTGGGTGTACATCAGGGTGGGGGAACACAAGAGAGGGTAAAAAAGGGGTTGTTATTAAAAATTGGAGAATTCAATGTTCATACCATTGGGTTGTAGCTACCCAAGCATTATATGAGGTGCTGTTCCTCTGGTTTGCGAGTGCCCTCATTTCTATAAATGAACTGTTTTGCAACTCCCAATTTGGAGATGGAGCACAATGACATAATTTTTGACATTAGCTTCCAATTTAGATACTTATTTTATCAACTCTATCAGAATTTATAGAAGATTGCAAATCAATCTCCAATGGGGAAGGTGGGAAAAGGGAAGCTACAGCCAAGACATCATCAATTAAACATCCCAGAATTAAAATAATTAGATTAGCTTTGTAATATTCCAACTTAGCCGTTTGATTTACAAGCAAACCAAATAGTTTAATAATATCAGAGGGAATTAAGTATCGGATATGCATCCTAAAATTCTGTTGATGACGTTTATACAAATCAGTTGATCGATCTGGTTGGAACTGGGGTTAATCGTCACTGTCATTCTGTCAATTGGGATGAAGCAAAGTTTCTCAGTTCATGGTTAACACCCAATTTCCACGATAAAAAGTGCATATGCAAATGAAGTGACCAAGAATGGCCTCATTTCAAATAAAACATTTCTGGATATTCTTGACAAAAATAACAGCATCTTCACTAAACTTTTAACTAAAACAAAACTCACATCTATATTGAGTATTTAACAGAAGAAAATAATACAAGAAGACTGCTGAACCCTTGGAATGTAACAATGCAGCCAGAGCAAAGATGTAGTGCTCTAATGCAAATTAGCATTGCAGCAAATGCATATATTGTTTACTTAACCAAATAAATTTGGTACAAAGTATGCAATTACATTTTGTCCACACTATAGATTCATACCAGTTAGCAACAACTCACAGCACTTTAATTACCTTATCAGGCAGGCCAGCTGGTTGACAAACAATTCGTAATGGTAAGGACTGTTTATCACTGAGGGCTTTTAAATGACTGCTAATACCGGTACCCTCTATCTGCCACTGACGTAAATGGTATGCAAACCTATGGGAACAATGAAAAGAAATGTTTTCATCATTTTCTTAAATTGTACCTGCAACATAAAAAAAATTTAAAATCCTGGATTACTATTTTATTTAAACATTTTTTCAAGTAACAAACCACTAACAATTTCTATTAATATTTATTACAATTATGTATTTCCATAATTGTAAGAAAGATTGCCAGAGTCTATCAGACAATTAATTAATTTCCAATGGAAACAAAATATTTGACCAGTTCCAACATTTCAATACACAGCAGATTTTGGAACTAAAAAGGAACATAATCTACCAGGTGGTTGTCAACCCAATAAAATTACATGGCTAATGCTATTTCATCATGGACATGCCACAAAAAAATGACAAAATTTGAGGCAAGTGCCATGGTGTCCAACTGCTGTAAATAACTTTAGTAGTACAGTATTGGAAACAAATGCAGCCAGTCTTTTGATGAAGACAAAAGGAATGGCAGATGCTGGAATCTTGAGTAAAACACAAAGTGCTGGAGTAATTCAGGTCAGGTCAGGCAGCATCTGTGGAAGGACTGGATAGGTGATGTTTTGTGTTGGGACCCTTCTTCAGTCTGATATGATGTCCAATGAAGTCTAGTGAATTGTGTGCTGATACTGCATGAACAAAGAACAGGAATAGGGGCAACACAGTGGTGCAACAAGTCAATCCTGATCTCAGGTGTCCTCCTTGTGGAGCAAGCACACTCTGTGACTGCATGGGTTTCTTCCAGGTGCTCTAATTTTTTCCCACATCCCAGAGACATACTAATTGGTAGTTTACGTGATTATTGCAAATTGTTCCTTGTCTGTAGATAAATGGCAACATCTGGAGGGAATTGAAGAGAATGTGGGGAGAATTTAAAAATGGGATTAATGCAAGATTAGTATAAAATGGGTGAGTGTTGTCAGGGTGGGCTTGATGGACTGAAGAACCCGCTTTCACGAAGAATCAAAAACAGACCACATGAAAGTAAAAGCAGGATGGAAATTGGTTAAGAGTCTACAGAAATTGCGAATGAAATACAACATTAAAATAAGTAATTTTTAAACAATTATTTACCTTCTCCTAAATGCTTCCAGGTGTGTTTTCAGCATCAAAAGTCCCCTTTCAATGATAGTGAGGCTGGATTGCGATTCTTTCTCAAGATTTTCTGATGCCATCATAAGGCTTTCCATACACTTACTGATAAATTCTTGCTCCTTTTCCAAGCCAGTTTTACCTAAAGCAATAGTAGACTTGTTTATTTGTGCCTCCTTTTCATTGGTTTACAATATACATCTTAAGTAAGCTTTCAAGAATTCAAAAAACAGAAGTAAAATGGTTTGTAGGTCGGAATCTCTCCGGGTTCTATGTTATAAAATACAGATGCCACAATGAAAATTTTGTGAAAAGATTTAATTACATGACAGGGTTACATTATGAATTCCAGTATATACATTTGCAAATGTTACCATCTACAAGAAAGAATTATACAGTGGTTATCATATGGTAATTTTGCTCTTTCTAATTTCACCAAAAAAAAAGAAATTTTGAAGGATAGAAAGATGACAAAGGCCTTATAAATATTTGATGATCTTGGTCCTTTTTCATACTATGCTGAAGGTTAAGGCCTCTCTGAATTGTCAGCGCTTTTTTAGAATTAGTGCCACAGTTCCAATCTCTTTTCTGATATCCTTCAACTCTTTCTGAATCCTAATGCTGCTTTGCATTTTTGTTCTTTCAGCAAGGAGGTAGGAGATGACTTGGTATGGTATCAGGGGATAGCTGGAGAAATTACAGGTTCCAGGCAAATGAAGCCCAAGGCACTTGTGCATCATTCGCACTCAGTCCGTTCCCTATCCCTTCATTTGTTCAGCACCACATACTGCCAACTTTAACCCTGCTAACTTCCCAGTGCTTTATCCTCAACCTCTGTCACATTCTTGTCCTTTGTGTTCCAAACAATCCCTTCACAGTCAGTCGCTCCTCTTAGAAAAAGTAAGGAGCTTTCAAGCCCAACACCCTCAGCTAGACGATCTACTCCAACCTCACTACACTTTGCTTATTTTAAATTAGTTTTTTGCACAGGTGAGATTAGCATTGGCCAAAATGTTATGACAGCCACACTTAATTACATTTCCATCTTAGAGATGGATTAACTTTCTCAAGACCTATGACAACATGTTTATGTCCCATGAACACTCACCTTTAGTCCAATCGTAAAGAAAACAAAATGAAAAGTTTAAATAAATTAAATGGAAGGGACAGAAAAGGCTCAACTGCAAAATGTTTAATAATGTGGTCAGACAAAGTGGAAAGTGATAGGACTACTGAACTTTTTCAAATTTGTTGATTTCCTGACAAATTCAGAATTCCATGTGCTAGTGGTGGAGAACCGAGGCATGAGGAAGAGGGGACAGGATAGCAAACTATCATGCCAATCATGATACAACCATCCCCACCTCACCAAATATGTGCCTGATGCTTCTCTCCATACAATTCTCCCAGCCTGACAATCTCCTCACCTTGCCCACCCCCCGCTACAGCAATCCCCCTGCCTCAACTCACATTTCCCCCAAGATCTCATAAGATCATGTGATAGGAGCAGAATTAGGCCATTCGGTCCATCAAGTCTACTCTGCCATTCAATCATGGCTGATCAATCTCTCCCTCCTAACCTCATTCTCCTGCCTTCTCCCCATAACACCTGACACCCATGCTAATCAAGAATCTATCTATCTCTGTCTTAAAAAAATATCCATTGACTTGGCCTCCACACATTCTGTGGCAATGAATTCCATAGATTCACCACCCTCTAACTAAAGAAATTCTTCAAGTTCTTCCTAAAGGAACGTCCTTTAATTCTGATGCTTTGATCTCTGGTCCTACTCTCCCACTAGTGGAAACACATCCACTCTATCCACATCTCCATGTTATGATGGGAGTTCATGGAAGAAGAGCTTATTCTGTCATACATAACGCCTTAAGGACCTAAATCGTAGATTTTCAGAGATCCTTCAAAAGAGTGCATCAAGTGCACCACCTGCACCATATCAACAATTATTACAAATCCCACATGCTACAAACCATAAGCCATTACTTGTAAAATAATTGAAAATAAAATCAGGTTATTTACCATTAATATAATATGAATTGATGTACTGGATAGCGGCTCGGCTAACATCAGCTGTTTGAGCCCTTAATGCAATGCCCCAGAGTTGATCCATTCCACAAAGCTGCTTTGGAAAAAGAAAGGAATATACTTCATCATCATTTTAATAAGTACCACCATGAAATCATAGTAAATCTATGATGCAGTAGGCAACCATTTTACTATTTATGTTCATGATAGTCAAAAGAAATTTGAACAGGCCCCAAACATTGGGGATTATGATTCTGTGTCAGACCTTGCACTAAGGAAGAGGGCTGCTGTCAGAAGTGGAAAATTATCCCACAACCAGGACAATGCTGCTCAGTAATTGAAACAAAAATGCCTACAAGCAAGAAGACACAAAACATTCAGGCATTGGCTACTAATACTAGGGGCCAGCCAACTACTATCTCCATCAAGACTGACCCTCGACTTTCAATGTCTTTACCATCACCTAACTCCGACCGTTTAACATGCAAGACACCACTGAGCAGAAACGCAACTGAAAAAAAATCCAGATAAATACTAGAGCTATAAGAGCAGGTCAAAGGATAGGATCACAAAATGCTGGCGTAACTCAGCAGGTCAGGCAGCATCTCTGGAGAGAAGGAATGGGTGACGTTTCGGGTCGAGACCCTTCTTCAGACTGATGTCAGGGGGGGCGGGACAAAGAAAGGATATGGGTGGAGACAGGAAGACAGTGGAAGAATTGGGAAGGGAGAGGGGAATTGAGGAACTATCTAAAGTTAGAGAAGTCAATGTTCATACCGCTGGGCTGTAAGCTGCCCAAGCGAAATATGAGGTGCTGTTCCCCCAATTTGTGGTGGGCTTCACTATGACAATGGAGGAGGCCCATGACAGAAAGGTCAGACTGCGAGTGGGAGGGGGGGTTGAAGTGCTCAGCCACCGGGAGATCAGGTTGGTTAAGGCGGACTGAGCGAAGGTGTTGAGCGAAACGATCGCCGAGCCTGCGTTTGGTCTCGCCAATGTAGAGAAGTTGACATCTGGAACAGCAGATACAATAGATGAGGTTGGAGGAGGTGCAGGTGAACCTCTGCCTCATCTGGAAGGACTGTTTGGGTCCTTGGATGGAGTTGAGGGGAGAGGTAAAGGGACAGGTGTTGCATCTCATGCGGTTGCAGGGGAAAGTGCCTGGGGAAGGGGTGGTTTGGGTAGGAAGGGACAAGTGTACCAGGGAGTTACGGAGGGAACGGTCTCTGCGGAAAGCAGAAAGGGGAGGGGATGGGAAGATGTGGCCAGTAGTGGGATCCCGTTGGAGGTGACGGAAATGTTGGAGGATAATTTGTTGGATACGCTGGCTGATGGGGTGGAAGGTGAGGAAAAGGGGGACTCTGTCCTAGTTACAAATGGGGGGAAGGGGGGGGAGCAAGAGTGAAGCAGCGGGATATAGAGGAGGCCCTAGTGAGAGGCTCATCTATAATGGAAGAGGGGAAGCCCCGTTTCCTAAAGAATAAGGACATCTCTGATGCCTCATCCTGGGCGCAGATGCGGCGTAGACGGAGGAATTGGGAGTAGGGGATAGACTTTTTGCAGGAGACAGGGTGGGAAGAAGTGTAGTCCAGATAGCTGTGGGAGTCAGTTGGTTTGTAGTAGATGTCGGTCACTAGTCTGTCTCCTGTGATGGAGATGGTGAGATCCAGAAACGGTAAGGAGATGTCGGAGATGGTCCAAGTGTATTTAAGAGCAGGATGGAAATTAGTGGTGAAATGTATGAAGTCCGTGAGTTCTGCATGGGTACAGGAGGTAGCACCAATGCAGTCGACAATGTAACGGAGGGAGAGTTCGGGGATCGGCCCAGTATACGTCTGAAACAGGGACTGTTCGACATACCCGACAGAGGCAGGCATAGCTAGGGCCCATGCGAGTGCCCATAGCTACACCTCGGGTTTGGAGGAAGTGAGAGGAGTCAAAGGAGAAGTTGTTGAGAGTAAGAACCAGCTCTGCTAGGCGGAGGAGAGTGTTAGTAGATGGAGATTGGCTGGTTCTACGGTCGAAGAAACGGAGGGCTTCAAGACCATCCTTGTGGGGGATGGAGGTGTAGAGTGACCGGACATCCATGGTAAAGATGAGGGAGTGGGGGCCTCGAAACCGGAAGTTATTGAGGAGACAGAGTGCATGTGAGGTGTCTTGGAGGTAGGTGGGGAGGGATTTGACCAGGGGGGGATAGGATGAATTAGAGGTAGGTGGAAATTACTCCGCTTCGCAGAGCTGGTTCTTACCACCAAATTAATTTCCACATACCTCAACTCCATCCTATCCCCCCTGGTCAAATCCCTCCCCAACAACTGTTCAATTACTGCTCCGGTACAATCACATCTTTACTATAATATGGGATTCAAAATGGAACATTGTTTTCAAGCAGTGAAATAACTGGCACAGCATGCAGCTAACATGAGCATCCAATACGCCTTTTCAACTGTTCAATTACTGCAAATGCTACAAAATCACTCTGTTACTCAGTACTTCAAGACCACCCACTATCTTCCTATTGATTTTTATATTCTTTTGTCCTGTTGCATCCTTCCTTCAAATGCATTACCTTGCAATTCTCTCAATTAAGTTCCACTTGCCACTTTTGTGCCCAACTAATCAGGTATCCTATATCTTCCTGCTTTCCCATGCAGCCAATTACTAATTCTCATCATTCCTTCTGCTTCAAAGACACGAGTTTATTCTTCTTGAACTTGACTGAAAACTTCACCCTTCACATAACGAAAGTGAATTTTCATAATGAGCAATTCATTCCTTTTTTTCAGACAATGAATAGTTATTGCAATAAACTCATATTGCTACCAGTGGTACTAATTCAAAATGAAAGCAACCCTACAATTAATTAAGCAATTAAAAATATATGTTGGGGCTAGCGAGTTGGAAACACTGAAAAAAAATGAAGGGCAGAGTTTGATAAATTTTTAAACGGAAATCCCGTTGAGATATTTACATCATAACCAATTATTTCCCTCATAACTTGCAAGATCCACATAAACAACCACAATGATAACTTCTCAAAAGATGGAAGACAGAGATAGATTAGGCAGAGCTTTACAAAGCCTTACCATAGTAATGATTAACAAATAATGAGAATCAATCAGACATGACATTCTTTCATGTACACTAAATGTCAACATTATTCTGATTAGTCCAAGAACCCACAGTGAATTGGATAAATTGTCTTTTTTTTCCATTCTGGAAAGGCTTTCTTCCTATTTCACTGTATTGCAGGAACCACATCTCAGTAGGTGCTTATAAAAAGTTTCTCTTCAAAAGTAAAACAAACAAATGACACAACAAATTAAAGCTGTTAATTTTGAAAGCAATGCCTGTATCAATCTTTTACTCTCTTTACAGAAATGATTTACGATTGTAGAGTTGACGAAATCCAATTATAAATAATTTGAAAAGTTCTCATAGGTATATTATTGGATGAAATAGAAATAAAATTTGTAGATCCGGTAATTGCCAAACAATAAATTCTCAATTTTGCATGCAGTTTTAATTGCTTCAACTTGTCATACCTACTAATGCATTTTGGTACCTACAAGTCCCTCATTCCAGTAGCTCCTTAGCAGCTTGGACATTCCTTCTGAAGTGTTATGCCATGAATTAGTCTTTCATCTGAAACCTTTGTGCAATTTATGAATATTCTTTAATAGTGACAACTTTTTTGTTTATACTGCATGCCTCTTAAACAAAACCAGGATATTATATACTAAGGCAGCATCATTAGTTGTCCTACTACGTTTCAACACGTGGGGTTTGTTTATTATTATCCAGTGAAAAACTTTGTTTGGCACGCCATCTAGTCAAATCATACTATACACGAGTACAATCAAGCCACACACAAGTACAACAGGTAGAGCAAAGAAATAAAATAACCAGAATTCAGAATGTGGTGCTACAGCATAATAATGTTACAGCTCCAGAGAAAAAACAGATGTAAACTGCAGGGGCTGCAATGAGGTCAGCACGGAGATCAGGGACTATGAATGAATGAATGAATTAATTAATACTTTATTGTCACATGTGACAAGTCACAGCGAAATTCTTTGCTTGCATACCCAAGGTATGCAAAAGTCACCACATAACGGCACTGATAAAGTTCCAAAGCATACACAGTCCAGTGTACTTTGTATACAGACTAGACCCTTAACTTATGAGAAGTCTGTTAACAGCGGGGAAAAAGCAGTCTCTGAATCTGGTGGGGTGCATTTTTGTATTGCCCGCCTGACGGAAGAGGAGAGAAGAAAGGATGACTGGGGTGTAAATGATTATGTTGGCTGTTTTTCCGAGGCACCATGAAGTGTAGATAGAGTTGATCTACCGTAGGTAGGAGGAGGCAGGTTTGTGTGATAGAGTGTATATCAGATCTTTCAGATTTCTGCCCAGGCGCCTCTTTTTAAATTGTGTCTTTTAGTCGAAAGCCATCTTCCTCATTCTTCCTTCCCTTCCTGCATGTGATTTCATCAACTATTTATCCATGCATTTACTATTGTGTGTGCAAACTTGTAAAATCAGTTACTACCCTATTACTTTATTAACAAGATATGTGTTACTGAATAACTTAAATTATGCACTTTCCCCCCGAGTTAATCATTTATATGGAAAAGAGCAGTAAAATTAATACTGGACCCAAAATATCCAGCTGGATACTTCCTTCCAGTCTGTGAGAAATACATTGTCTCCACTAATCTCTGCTTTCCATTCCTTTTCATCATTTAAATCAAAAATGAATAACATAATGAAATGGCCTCAAACGTATCGCATCATTCGGTAATCACCATAGATTTTGCTTCTTTCTTAACACCTGGTATTCAAACTGAAGTATTGATATGTTAGTTTAAATTCCACATCGATTAATGCAGTAACAAAAATCAAAGTGCTGCAACTAAAATATCTATCTTTGAAATCATTGGAAGTGGCAGAACAGGTTGAGAAATTAGTCTACAAGGCATACGAAATATGCATAATTTGGGGCTTTATCTTGAGGGGTACAGAGTATAAATGCAGAGTGTCTGTGTGCTGGCCCCAAAAGATGATCTACTATCAGCCACAAAAATCATTCCACTCTTTTCATTGTGAATGGCTTAATACTACTCATGCATGGTATGATTTGACTGAATAGCAAACAAAACACATTTTTGGACTTCAGTGGATAGAAAGAAGACGAAGGAATACTTGCTATCTTTCTCTTCCATACATATGCTCTTTCTAACACTAAAGTATCAAATAGAGTTTATTGTCAGAAGCACAAGTACAGTGAGGTACAGATTCAATGAATATTGTTCCTCTCTGGTGAGGTACTTTGCATTTTGCTCAAGATTGCAGCATCTAAAGGTGCTTGTATCTACACGAATGGTTCCTTAGATAAGGGACCATGGTTACAAAAATAGCTGAGAAGGGCCATGACTGTTTTTGTTTGCGGAGACCGAGGTGAGAACCATCCAAAAGAAACATCCACCCAGTGGATAGTGGAAGGCTGCTCTCACTGGAGGAATAGTTGAGGACAAGAGTAATAAGTGTAAAATGGAGGGGAAGAGAGTTCAGAGTGACACAAGAAAAAACGTTTTTTTACCCAGTCTGTGGTTGGAATCTGGAATGAACTAAATGCAGCTGTGGTGGAAGCAGGTTCTGCTGTACCCTGCAGGAGTGAATTAGATAAATATATGGTGGGAAAATATTTGTGAAGCAACAAAAGAAAGGTCATCGTAGACAGTCAATATAATGGATACGATTAGCTGATGGCTTGCTTCGGTGCCATAACAATTTTATGATTCTGATTAATAATACAGACATCCAGAAACTATTTCAGACACATGAGGTTTAAAATAAAACATAATTGTGGATGTCCTACTTACTGGGAAATATTATCACCCATTTAATCGAGTCATGCAAAAAACAAGATTATGAGTCACAGAGTCATAGAGTGATACAGTGTGGAAACAGTCCCTTTGGCCCAACTTGCCCACACCAACCAATGTGTCCCATCTACACTAATCCCACTTGCCTGCGTTTGGCCCATATCCCTCTAAACCTGTACGATCCATGTATCTGTCCAATTGCTTCTAAAATGTTGTGATAGTCCCTGCCTCAACTACCTCCTCCATACACCCACCACCCTTTGTGTGAAAACGTTACCACTCAGAGTCCTATTAAATCTTTCCCCCCTCAACTTAAACCTATGCCCCCTGGTTCTCGATTCTGAGTAAAAGAGTGTGCGTCTACCCGATCTATTTCCCTCATGGTTTTTATATATCTTTATAAAATCACTTCTCATCCTCCTGCGCTCCAGGGAATAGAGTCCCAGCCTGCTCAACCTGCTGGAAGAGATAAAGTTGAGGCAGGGACTCTCGCAACATTTAAGAAGCAATTGGACAGGTACATGGATAGGACAGGTTTAGAGGGATATGGGCCAAATGCAGGCAGGTGGGACTAGTGTAGATGGCCAGCTGGTCGGTGTGGATAAGTTGGGCCAAAGGACCTGTTTCCACACTGTATGACTCTCTGACTCTATGATGACAACCAACAAATGCAATGCTTTTTGTAATATATGTACTTTTAAAAGTGAATATATTTACTTTTTTAAATGAACTATACTAACAAATATCCAATTAGATTTTTTAAAAGTTGCATCTGAAGAATTGTTAGGCCACAAGGAACTATTCCCCTCATCATTGGCAGAATACCAAAAAATAAAACACAACTGGTTGAAAATTTAGCCTGTCTGTTAAATTAAATTAGGTCTCAGGATTTCAAAGCAAACTCCTGTCAAATTTTCCTATGGTTATCTGAAATGCCACAAACTCATTCTGGCAATTATCAACTCACAGTCAAATTTAAGTATTACTGGGAGAAATTGTCTATTTTCCAATGGGAAAAGTTTAATTGTTATGCCCAACTCAAGGCAACTATTAACACATTAATCGGCCTGTAAGAGGAATTGCAGCTGCAAGTGACTTTGCCCAAAACATTGCATGCTAACATCAGACTTGTACAGAAATTTCTACAATACAAAATTTTATTTTTCTCTCACCTCCGAACTGGAACCACCATCGTATGCACTGGTTGCAAGACGAGCCAGATTGCACAAATGCTGGAACAGATTTAAACCAGTCATGCTGATCGTTTCTGGTTTTAATTGTGGCATCTGAAATATATAAACACACAATTTGACGGAATGAGAAAACACATGAAGTGGCCACCGATAGGTTAGCCAAACTATAATGGACAAAACAAAAGCTTACAAAAAAAGTAGCCCCACTGACTAGCTACTTCACCTTCACTGGCATTTCATCCTTCATTTACACACACACACCTATAAAGTATGAAGAAAATCCTGCAGGAATGCTGGATACACAAGGAAATAAACTGCAATTTTTACTCACCTTTTCTAAAAATAAATGTTTGTAGGTCTCCATGCCCATTGCATGTTGGTCTTTACTGCGAACTTGATTAAGGAACCAGTGTAATGCATCATCAAAGCATTCAGGGTCTTCCACAAGACAATGCCATAAGATATCCACCTGATCAAGACTTAGTCCTAAAGTAAAAAGCAGAGGTGTTGCAGTTGAATTTCTTGAGGTGGGGGAATAGAAAAAATGTTTGTGAAATAATTAAAAATGACAGAGGTACTAAAATTAAGCTTTTAACATGGTATGAAAAGTGAAAAATTAAAAAACAATGTAAAACATTTAAACTAATGTGCGACTTTGATTTCTTGCAGCCACTTCTCTCCAGTGAAATCAATGGACTGCTGTGTTCAAACACAAATATGCAGAAATCCTAAACATACTAGTACTTGGGTGGTGATCCAATAATTGGTCTGTCTGGAATCTTAATTAGATTTTACTCATTTAATCAATTTTCATTTAAATAAATAATGAGATAATATAGTTAATAGTTTAACGTTCTCATTTCTGTCCAAATTACCCAATTTATAGTACAACAAAGCTATATATTGCACTGTTTGAGATAGTTCAGATGCTTGAAACCTGTAAAATTGTTTCTAAAAGATCATCAGCTCCCACATGCCTCAAAGGCCAACTTAGTTTGACTGACATCGCACAGTTCTATGCTCCTACCAAATGAACAAAGGAATTTAGTCCAGATAAATTAGTACTTATTATTAGTAATTATAATTAGTTTCGAAAAGTACAGCTCTGAAATGGGTCCCGTCAACCTACAATGTCTGTGTCGAACATGATGCCAAGATAAACTAATCTCATCTGCTTGCTTATGATCAAAATCCCACCATTCACTACATATCCATGTTCCTATCTAAAAGCCTCTTAAACGGCAAAACATTCACAAAAACAACTTTTCTTAAGCTGCACTACAGTTGCTAATCAAGCAAGAAATTACTTACTAAAATGGTCTGGAGATCCAAGTGTTGAAAAAACACAGGTCAGAAACTGCAGGCGAACTTGTACCTCAGCACCATGACTGTATCTAAATTGAACAGGACAGCAGAAACAATGTTGAGAAAGTTTGAAGAAAATATTGATCAGTTTACTCTTCAAGTTGCCTATATTTTTCAATTGCTAAAATAATGCAGTGGTAAGTCAGACAATAATTATGAAGACGCAGACGGATTTCAAAATTAATCTTTTTTTTAATTTTCAAAACTCAACATGATACATGCATGATAGAACTGATACCTTTCCTGGTTTGATGATGTAGAATCATACCAAAATGAAATGAACTCCCCAAGTTTCTTCAGGCTTGGAAAATAAGAGTTACCAGATGCCCAACAATGGTGTTCCCTTATTCACAAATAAACTCAGTAATTATGGAGCAGCAAATCTTAGCATCAGTGTGAGGGTGATTTGAGGAGAAGACAGAGAGATAGGATTAATCTGCATTTCAAGAGGTAGGATGCAGGTACAGCTGGCAGGTAGAGCAGGCAGTGAAGAAAGCTAATGGCATGTTGGCCTTCACAACAAGAGGAGTTGAGGTCCTTCTGCAGTTATACAGGGCCCTGGTGAGACACCAGGAGTATTGTGTGCAGTTTTGGTCTCCAAATTTGATGAAGGACATTCTTGTTATTTAGGGAGTGCAGTGTAGGTTCACAAGGTTAATTCCCGGGTTGGCAGGACTGTCATATGTTGAAAGAATGGAGCGATTGGGCTTGCATTCACTGAAATTTAGAAGGATGAGAGGGGATCTTATTGAAACATATAAGATTATTAAGGATTGGGCACGCTAGAGGCAGGAAACATGTTCCCGAATCTGGGGGAGTCCAGAACCAGGGGCCACAGTTTAAGAATATGGGGTAGGCCATTTAGAATGGAGACGAGGAAAAACTTTTTCACCCAGAGAGTTGTGAATCTGTAGAATTCTCTGCCTCAGAAGGCATTGTGTACAGTTTTGGTCTCCTAATTTGAGGAAGGACATCCTTGTAATTGAGGCAGTGCAGCGTAGGTTCAAGAGATGGCGGGACTGACATATGAGGAAAGATTGAAAAGACTAGGCTTGTATTCACTGGAATTTAGGGGAATGAGAGGGGATCTTATAGAAACATATAAAATTATAAAAGGACTGGACAAGCTAGATGCAGGAAAAATGTTCCCAATGTTGGGCGAGTCCAGAACCAGGGGCCACAGTCTTAGAATAAAGGGGAGGCCATTTAAAACTGAGGTGAAAAAAAACTTTTCCACCCAGAGAGTTGTGAATTTGTGGAATTCTCTGCTACAGAGGGCAGTGGAAGCCAAGTCACTGGATGGATTTAAGAGAGAGTTAGATAGAGCTCTGAGCTAGTGGAATCAAGGGATATGGGGAGAAGGTAGGCACGAGGTATTGATTGAGGACCCAAAACATCACCCATTCCTTCTATCCAGAGATGCTGCCTGCCCCGCTGAATTACTCCAGCATTTTGTGTCTAACTGACAGATGATAGGTGGAAGCAGGTGAGGAAGAAGATAATGGACAGATGGAGTAGGAATGGGATCAAAGACCAGTAGAAACCTATATGCAATCCCATCATGATTTACTGTAATCATCATGCCCCGAGTATGATGCAAAGTGAAGAGATTTTGTTGGTAAATGTAATTTAAAGGTAGAGCTTCCTTCAACTAAATTATCCACAGTTGACATTAAAATAACTGAAAAAATTTAAGTTAAATACAGTCAAGGCATAAAGCTCATTTCAATTTCATATCATTGTTTTTTCAGTGGATAACTAAATTAGTGATATTTTATGTTGCATTTGATGCTTAGATCATTCAATTTCTGAGATAAATAAACAGCATAATTTCCACATATTCCAAACTATGAAAAGGATTTTGCATATTACATTTAACTGATCTACAACTCAAAAAGGTGTTAGATAATCAGTCAATTATACTTACAACAAATGTTTATTCACACTCTCTCTGACTGCCTGAATGTAGTGTATCAGATTGTCAAAAAAGAGTTTCATCATGCTTAGTTCCTTTTCAGCCCACCTAGACAACAGCAACAACAAATCTAAGTATATTTTCCATGAGTTTGTACATCCATAACTGTTAAATCTTTATTTTCACAAGATTGCATTTAATTCATTACTCTACAGGCAACCACCAAATTACGGCCATTCAGGTAACAGAAATTTGCCCTTACAGAATTCATAAATCACTACTCAAAATTTTGAAATACACAGTAAAATTAATTCTTATGGCATCTATATTTCTTTTGTGATAAAATAACAATTTTTTCCAATCGCATTTCAAGTTACAGCTGCGCATAACATAGCTTTGCATTTATTAAAATTCTAATATGGATGTTTTCGAAAAACGGAACACCCTCAATTCCTTTCATAATGCAGGGATCATTGCTTGCAATACCTCTTTGAAATAGCTCATGGTTAATTTGAAGTTAAATTGTTGCACTATCGTATTGACAGAAACAAGTTTATGGATATATCCATAATTGATCCATGTGATCAATGCCTGAATTTAATTGTTGTCAGACCCAAACCAAGCATGGTCAACCCCTCTGCCCTCTCCAAAGTTGCAATCATGCATAATAATTTGTGTTTCTCTTGTTTTTTTATCACAGCAGATTATCCCCAAAGCACTTCATTTGAATGGTATATTATTGTCACATGTGATACAGTGGGAAAAAAATGCTTTGCATTCTACCCAATCATACTATACACAAGTACAAAAAAAAATCATACATGGGTACAACAGGCAATTCAAAAAGAGAAAAACAGTGCAGAATATAGACACAAAATGCTGGAATAACTCAGCGAGTCAGGCAGCACCTCGAGAGAGAAGGAATGGGTCGAAACCCTTCTTCAGACTGATGTCAGGGGAGGGGGCGGGACAAAGATAGCATGTAGTTGGAGACAGGAAGACTAGTGGGAGAACTGGGCAGGGGGAGGGGAAAGAGAGGGACAGAGGAACTATCTGAAGTTAGAGAAGTTAATGTTCATACTGTTGGGGTGTAAATTGCCCAAGCGAAATATGAGATGTTGTTCCTCCAATTTTCGCTGGACCTCACTATGACAATGGAGGAGGACCAGGGCAGAAAGGTCAGATTGGGAATGGGAATGTCTGCCAATCCAAAGTAGGGCCAGAGTTAGCCTTTGTTGGAATTATGTGGATATTTGTTCAGAAGACATTCTCATAATAGTCTGGGTGGTTCAGTTTTAGTTAGTTGCCAGGACAGGGCTGGTGCCTGTTTTAGAAAATAGAGTTTGTGGTTGGAATCATTGCTTGGTCTTCTCAACATTTGACTAGACAAGATTCTTCATCTGATACTGGATGTCAGAAAAACAAACTAACAATTTAGAGGCAGCAGAGATCAAGAACAATGTTGGAGAGGCAGAACTGTGCTTTATCAATTTACATGAAAACTGACTCTGTGACAAATGGCAGCATATAATTGAACAAATAGATGAGGGCCAATGAAAGCTTGGACACTAAAACACCTCAAACATCTTCTGGAACAAGCATCAATTTAACTTTTTCAAGTAACATTTTGTCATGGATACAAGTTATTAGTTATTGACAAACTGCCCTTAATAACAACATTTTAATTTCACCACACGACTATCACAAAACTTGCATCCGAAATACGGGCACTTTGCAGATTGTTCTTTGCAGACAGTCCTAGAGTGTTGGTAAGAAATAATAGCGATTCTACCAGCATTCATCATAGAGTCATAGAGTGATACAGTGTGGAAACAGGCCCTACGGCCCAACTTGCCCATACCGGCCAACATGTCCCAGCCCCACTAGTCCCACCTGCCTGCGCTTGGTCCATATCCCTCCAAACATGTCCTATCCATGTACCTGTCTAACTGTTTCTTAAACATAGGGATAGTCCTAGCCTCAACTACCTCCTCTGGCAGCTTGTTCCATACATCCACCACCCTTTGTGTGAAAAGGTTATCCCTCAGATTCCTATTAAATCTTTGCCCCTTCACCTTAAACCTATGTCCTCTGGTCATCAATTCCCCTATTCTGGGCAAGAGATTCTGTGCATCTACTCGATCTATTCCTCTCATGATTTTATACACCTCAATAAGATCACCCCTCATCCTCCTGTGCTCCAAGGAATAGAGACCAAGCCTACTCAACCTCTCTCTATAGCTCAGACCCTCTAGTCCTGGCAACATCCTCATAAATCTTCTCTGAACCCTTTCAAGCTTGACAATATCTTTCCTACAACATGGTGCCCAGAACTGAACACAATACTCTAAATGCCGTCTCACCAATGCTTTATACAACTGCGACATGACCTCCCAACTTCTATACTCAATACTCTGACTGATGAAGGCCAATGTTCCAAAAGCCTTTTTGACCACCTTATCTACCTGCGACTCGACCTTCAAGGAACCATGCACCTGCACTCCCAGATCCGTATTCAAAATTGATAGCAATCTGGCAGCATATGCTGCAGTTAAACAAGAAAATCCAAAAGCCACTGTCAGTCATTTCCTGCTCTTTCAACGGATGTGCTGTTTTAATGCCTTCTCATTTAAATTTCAGAAAATCAATGAATCAATAAAAACTTTTGGTTTTTATGAACCATTCTCATTAAAACAAATTTGTAAAATATTAGTTCAGTATATAAAATATAAATGGGTATTTAATTGCATGTAAGGTCAGTGTTATGTTACAGTTCTACAAGACATTGGTGAGGCTGCATTTGGGGTATGGTGTTCAGATTTAGTCACCCTGCCATAGGAAGGATGTCATTAAGCTAGAAAGCATACAGAGACGATGTATAAGAACGTGGCCAGGACTTGGGAGCCTGAGCTATAGAGAGGTTTAGCAGGCGAGGACTTTATTCCTTGAGTGCAGGAGGCAGAGGGGAGATCTTACAGTAGGGGAATAGATTGGGTGAATGCACAATCTTTTACTCAGAGTAGGGGAAATCAGGAACCAGAGGACATAGGTGTAAGGTGAGAAGGGAAAGATTTACTAAGAACCTGAGGGGCTTTCATCACTTTAGCTGACACTGAAAAGGTCGTATTAAATGGTTGTACTGTCAATCCCACTTAATTAATGTGAGATTTTATACCTCTTTAAAAATAGAATTTATTAAAGGCCTCACTATATTTCACTGTTGCCTCAACCTTATTTGCATTTTGCTGTTTAAGTCATCCACTGCAAATGACTAAAACCTATGCTGACATTTTGCTTGTCACTTTCTGCTGTCTGAAAATTGTCACATTAATGGAATGCTCAGATACTGGCTGACATTACTAATGTTGGATGCTAAAGATGATAAGAAATATGGAGACACAGGAGAGTGCAGATAATGAATTCAGAAGCAAAAAACAAACTGCTGGAGGAATACAGCAGGATAGCCAGCATCTGCGGAGATAGAGGGATAATCAACCTTTTGGGATAAGACGCTACAAAATAAATCATACACTGTAGCAATAAAGAGAAAAGTGAAACCAATGTCCAGTGCATTCCAATATTTTTGGGGGAAGCTTTCTTTCAGGTCAACAACAAACATCATCATTAGACCAGTAATTGCAAAACCTACCAAAATATATTGCACAGGGAGAAAGGGAGAAATTACAACACAAAACTGGAAACTTAGTGCAGTAGAATTTTTCTGAAAATTCTGTTATTTTTTAATGTATTCCGAATTTAGTTCAGCCAAGATATATCTTCTGTCCAACATTATTGCCATGTTTTGAGGTGAAGTACGTCAAATGGTAACCATTTTTTATGTATGACGCTTTTAAAAAGAGTGAGATACTAGACACAAGAAATGATACCCTTTGTCCTTTATCTGTGTACTGTGGACAGCTTGATTGTATTCATGTATAGTCTTTTCTTTGACCAGATAGCATGCAAAAAAAAGCATTGCACTGCACCTTGGTACACATGACAATAATAAGCAAAACTAAAATATTCTCAAAACATATTCAAAGGTTGCATCTTGCAAAGTTACTAATCCAGAGCATAAGTACATATTGAACCATGCTGAAGGAGTACTGTATTTTTAGTAGCACTATTCTCAGATGAGTCTGTGGCTCCAAATGGGAGTAGCAGAAAACACTGATCTTACAATTTTCCATTAAACAACCAAAAACAATTGATGAACTTAATTGCTCTTTGTGGGGTTGCTCTTTTTAAAATGGATTTTGTGTTTTCTATGTCCACATAAACAAAAACATTATTTGACTTCTAATTAATATAAAGTGTTGAGATAATTTACAGGTGCGCTGAGCAACTTAAAAAAAATATTTCGCTAAGCACGAAGTAATTTTTAAAAAAAATTTAAATTACAAATTTATAAGCAAACCAACTAAGAAGATGAGTTAAAAATTATAATCAATTTCACAATCTTGAATTACTCACATGGTTATCCAATGCGTGTCATAACTGCTGCCAAATTGTTGAAAGGTGCCAAAAAGTTTAGGCAAAAGACGAAGTGAGACTACCACTGACCTGAATAAAGGGAATTAATCTGGGCATTATTAATATAAAACAAATCATTTAATATTGGATGGCAAAAATCATTTTATTTCAAATAGCAAACATCATGCAGTCAAAAGGTTTTCTGAATGTGCAATTTATTAATGTGATTAATTTGCTATCTAAAATCACAAGACAAGAGTAATTGATTGTTTTGTAATCAGAAATTAAAATTTCAAGTAATGTAAAGAGTCAAGCACTTACAGCATATTTTAAGAATTAATAGCAATTTAACTTTATCTTACACTTTAATCTTACCTATCATTTGCTAGGTTTTCTAAACAACCTTCAATGAATCTCATTCTAATCTGCCGGTCAGTAAACCAGCACACAAGGGAGCACAGCAGTTTCTCAGCTTCATTTATCAATCCCTCTGAGAGATGTACCTATGCAAACAAACAATAAGTAAGCAAAGACACTATATTTAAACAGTTCTAAATTGTTCTAATGAAGATAAACATACCGCATCTTCATCTTGTACCAAGTCCCAAAGAAGAGTATTACCCTTCTTGCAAACATTGTCTAAATTGATATCCGTGACTGCATTGGAATTGTATTGATGCTTATGAACACTGGGAGCTGAGGAAAGAAGATACAGGATCCATGTACTACAATACAAAAATGATTCAACAACAGATAATACATGGAATTGCAATCTACAATCTAAAATCAAGTACAGTGTAATGATCTCAATAGACAATAGACAATAGGTGCAGGAGGAGGCCATTCGGCCCTTCGAGCCAGCACCGCCATTCAATGTGATCATGGCTGATCATTCTCAATCAGTACCCCGTTCCTGCCTTCTCCCCATAACCCCCTGACTCCGCTATCCTTAAGAGCTCTATCTAGCTCTCTCTTGAATGCATTCAGAGAATTGACCTCCACTGCCTTCTCCCCTCATTGTATATCAAAAGGTTAGTTTTCAAAATGTCAACCTCTTAATATGAATTTACCTTCCTACAAATAATTCCCTTTTCTCAATTTTTGGTGAACAGCAAACTTTAAATTTTAGACATTACACTTCTATTTGTAACCAGAACATTTAAATTTTGAACAGGATGATGGGGACCGTACATAACAGACCATCGTTAAGTAATATGAACTAAGCCAGATAAATTCAAATAATTATTCTATGGTCTTAAACATAGCAAAATATCTGCAACAAATAAAAATAAAGTCATACCAGTTATTCAAGCCCAAAATAAAATGAGTTAATTAAATAAAATTGTAAAATAAAACTTTATGGCAATGATTATATCCGTAGTGGCATCATGTTCTCACGTTTCAAATGTTCTTTCTCCTAGGCATTAATTAATTTATTTCAGACTTTTTTCTAGGTCTCACATCTTTGGATCAGCCAGTATGCTGTGGGAACATATAAACAATTTCCCCATAAGTATACTGGACTGACAAGCAGCTTCCACTCTGAAGCAAATGCTAAATGCTATTTCCCCTATCAGGACTTGCTGTAGGAATCAGTGGTACTGCAACATCCATTCCAATACACTTCCACTCAAAGTCATACAAAGCTATTAATCTGAGTATTTTATTCCTATTATCCCAGAGGAAGATGAACTATTTCTGTCCGTGGAGATTTCAGAGTTTTTTTTGTCATTTGATGATCACTCAACATGCCAAATTCAAACAGGGGTACAAACCCAAATTTAAAGAAAGACTTACATTTACACAAAACGTTCCACAGTCTCAGTAAGTCCCTATGTGCTGTAACCCAATCAGAATTTTTGAAGTGTAATCACTACTACATGTAGGAAACATGGCATCTGATTTATGCACAGTAACGTCCCACAAATACTATTGCAGCAATATTCAGATACAGTAGAATTTGCAGAGACAGAAACAGATTAAATGCTTCAGGTTAATAACCGTTCATCAGAATCTCTCCTCAGATATCATGCCTACACTCCAGAGTACTCCCAGCATTTTCCATTTTAATTTCATACTTCCAACATCCACAGGGCGGCACAGTGGCACAGCAGTAGAGCTGCTGCCTCACAACACCAGAGACCTGGGTTTAATCCTGACTACGGGTGCTGTCTGTGTGGAGTTTGTATGTTCACCGGGTGCTCCAGTTTCCTCCCACATTCCAAAGACATGCAGGTCTGCAGGTTAATTGGCTTCTATAAATTGTCGCTATTGTGTAGGATAATCTAAGGTCGGCGTGGACACGGTGGGCCGAAGGGCCTGTTTCCACACTGTATCTCTAAACTAAAACTAGGCATTTTACTTTTGGAATAACTACAAATAATCTGTAGCAGAACAGTAAGATGATCATCCTGCTATTGTTCAAAATAAAAAGTTGCGACAGGATATTTTATGCCCATCTAAGAGACTGAATTCAAAAAGTCTCATCTAAAAAAATAATAGTTGTGATAGTATAGCACTTCACAATTGCAAAGGAAATCTCTGGTTTCTGGAGCTGAACTGAAATATTATCATTTTTTGACTTAAGAGGTGAGAAGCCAATTGATAACATTTGCTAATAAAGAACCAGACATACTGAAATCCCAGAAATAAAACAGATACTCAGTTGACTATGTTTATCTTTATTATTAAAAAGGATAAGAACCATTATTAATTAAGGATACATTTGATATTTTCAGTTATGAAAACTAATGTCAGCCCAAATATATTACCATACAGAGTATGTTCCTATCACTCAATCCCATCAATACTGGCTAAAAAAATGGCTACGCATGTAAAATTAAATTACATTAAGAATTAAGGCAATTAATTTGGATTACTATCCATAATTCTCAAACAACAATGCCAAAGACGATCAATTGATTTTGAATTCTTCCATTTAATGTTAAAATTATGCTTATTTTCCTTACCTTGACTAAGGTGTTCATGGTAGATGGAGGCAAGATTGGGTAAATGTTGTTGAAGGTGAGATGTAAGTTCTGCATGAGAATTAATCTGTACCAGTTCTTCCTCACAACCCGACTCTTCCCCATCAAAGTCTGCCATGTTTTTTTCAGACTTCGCACTGACCTGAGAACTACTGCAGCTGACATCATCTGCACTCATCATATCATCACCCATGTGCCTGTAAAATATATTTCATACTTTAAAAAAATTACACTTTATCTTCTTTATTATATTTGTAATGGAAGGCAATTTCCATAGACTGTCCATGAACATTCATATAATGCATAAGATTATATCAATTGGCAAGAGGCATTTAAACTACATCCTTTAAGAATTTAAGAGCGGCACGGTGGCGCAGCGGTAGAGTTGCTGCCTTACAGCACTTTCAGCGGCAGAGACATGGGTTCGATCCCGACCATAGGTGCTGTCTGGACGGAGTTTGTTCGTTCTCCCCGTGACCGCGTGGGTTTTCTCAGAGATCTTCGGTTTACTCCCACACTCCAAAGATGTACAGGTTTGTAGGTTAATTGGCTTGGTATAAATGTCAAAATTTCCTTCAGGTGTGTGTAGGATAGTGTTAATGTGCACGGATCGCTGGTCGGTGCGGACTTGGTGAGCCGAAGGGCCTGTTTCCGCACTGTATCTCTAAACTAAACAAAAATTGGCCAATATTGTAATAGTATGGCCCAGATTTTACCAGCAAGGGCCCATTTATGCCTCTGCAGTTAGAAAATACATCTAGAGTAAAAAATGTACATTTCAATTTGTTTTTTCTTCTCTTGACAATTAAATGTATATTGCCATAGGATGCAACTATAAGGATGGTGATGAAAGTAAAATTTAACTCAACATGACAATGAACATAGAAAAAATTCCCGAATAATGTTAACGCAGGTGGTGCAGGAGTGATTTTACTTCAATGTTCTCAGCAGACCATTTGCCTCATTGTCCTGAGCACTTTAAGACAGAGATAGATAGATTCCTGATTAGTACAGGTGTTAGAAGTTATGGGGAGAAGGCAGGAGAATGAGGTTAGGAAGGAGAGATAGATCAGCCATGATTGAATGGCGTAAACTTGGGCTGAATGGCCTAATTCTACTCCAATTCCTGATGACCTTATGACAGTATTTCTATTAAGGCTATTAATCTTTCCAGACATGTCCTCCTAGTTTGTGAGAATGTTACTAAATAACCCATTTTCTTGCTTGTAAGCATGCATCAATGAAATTAACTTTCAAGTTGGGCCTATGTCCATCTTCTCAGCTTTTGATACTCTCGACCTTATCACTGCACATCCAGGATCATCCAAGACCGCTAGAAATTGCAGAGAATTGTGGACGCAACCCAGACCATCACACAAACCAACCTCCCTTCCACTGAATGTGTAGGAAAGAACTGCAGATGCTGGTTTAACTCGAACGTAGACACAAAATGCTAGAATAACAGCGGGAAAGGCAGCATCTCCGGAGAGAAGGAATGGGTGACGATTCGGGGCTCGACCTGAAATATCACCCATTCCTTCTCTCCAGAGATGCTGCCTGTCCCGCAGAGTTACTCAAGCATTTTGTGTCTACCTCCCTTCCACTGACTCCATTTATACCTCGCGCTGCCTGGGCAAGGCCAGCAACATAATCAAGGACGAGCCGCACCCTGGCCACTCCCTCTTCTCCCTCTCCCATCGGGCAAAAGGTATAGAAATGTGAAAACGCACACCTCCAGATTCAGGGACAGTTTCTTCCCAGCTGTTATCAGGCAACTGAACCATCCTGCCACAACTAGAGATCAGTCCTGAACTACTTTCTACCTCATTGGAGACTTGCACTATCTTTGATTGGACTTTACTGGCTTTATTTTGCATTAAACGTTATTCATGTTACTCCCTTTATCATGTATCAGTACAATGTCAATGGCTCGATTGTAATCATGTATTGTCTTTCCGCTAATTAGTTAGCAAGCAACAAAAGCTTTTCACTGTACCACGGTACACATGACAATAAATTAAAGAAGAGACTAATAACAACTAGAAGCACCACAATTAAATAAAGCATGATTTGAGATGGAAATGTAAAAGGACTGCTGTAAATCACAGTTAAATACGTAGAATGAAGCGACTTGCATCGAGACATCTTTCAAAGTCTCGGATTGTCTCAATAATATATTAAATATTTCCGAATGTAGCCTAGTGCACCAAGGCAATTTGCACACAAAATCACACTTTCAATTAACAAATTATTAGTTGATAGACACAAAATGCTGGAGGAACTCAGCGGGACAGGCAGCATCTCTGGAGATAAGGACTGGCTCACTTATCTTCATTGATGATACAACTGCTGATGGTAGTAGCATAATGAATTCTGAAGTGTATAGACACATCCTATTTGCTCAAGTTAAAACAAATGCCTCAAAACTCATTGGCCGTCGTTTCATTCTACAGCAAGACAATGATCCCAAATATACTGGTAAAGCAACAAAGGAGTTTTTCAAAGATAAAAAATGGTCAATTCATGAGTGGCCAAGTCAATCACCCGATCTGAACCCAATTGAGCATGCCTTTTATATGCTGAAGAGAAAACTGAAGGGGACTAGCCCCCAAAACAAGCATAAGCTAAAGATGGCTGCAATACAGGCCTGGCAGAGCATCACCGGAGAGGACACCCAGCAACTGGTGATGTCCATGAATTGCAGACTTCAAGCAGTCATTGCTTGCAAAGGATATGCAACAAAATACTGAACATGATTACTTTCACTTACATGGCATTGCTGTGTCCCAAACATTTTGGTGCCCTGAAATGTGGTGACTATGGATAAACACTGCTGTAATTTCTACATGGTGAAACCAAAATGTATAAAAATGGCCTGTATTAAAATCTGACAATGTGCATTTTAACCATGTGATTTTTTTTAAATTACAAATCTCAAATTGTGGAGTACAGAGGCAAATAAATAAATGATGGGTGTTTGTCCCAAACATTATGGAGAGCACTATAGAAAATAAATTTGACACCAGAAAACATTTTAAAAGATTTTTTTCACAATAATGCAACAAGTAGCAGTTAATTTGGTCTCCCAACCATAGTCTAACAATGAATAAAATAATTGGCGATTCACCTTATCTGCTTTCGCCCATAATTCCTGTTTCCTCTGATTGCTTCAGGATTCAAAAGCTACAATCTCATTCCTGATTAACAGAATATCCACAGCAATCGTGGACGTAATTTCCAGAAATGACAATATTCGTAAGGTCATTCAGCCCATCAAGTCTATTCTGCCGTTCAATCATGGCTGATCTATCTTTCCCTCTCACTCCCATTCTCTTACCTTCGCCCCATTACCCCAGACACCCTTACTAATTAAAAATCTGTCAATCTCCGTCTTAAAAATATCCATTGACTTGGCCTCCACATCCGTCTGTGGCAATGAATTCCACAGTTCACCACCCTGACTAAAAAAATCCTTCTCATCTCCTTTCTAAAGTACATCCTTTTATTCTGCACATTGTGCAAAAACAAATGCTCATCTCAATCCTAAGTAGTGAAGAAAGCACATCTCACCTCTCCTTCCTCAAATGTCCAAAGAGGTTTAGCATGTCTCCAATGAATCTTACCGACTTCTACAGTTGAACCGCAAATAGCACCCTATCGGGATGCACCACAGCTTGGTTTGGCAACAGCTTTGCCCAAGACTGCAAACAACAAAATGCAAGCCAGTGTCTCCCACCCCGCCCCCTTCAAAATTGACTCCACCCACACTTCACGGCTGCCTCGGATAAACGGCCAACATAATCAAGCACCATTTTAAACCCTGCTCATTCCGTCTTCCCCATCAGGCACAAAACACAAAACTTTGAAAGCATGAACCACCAAATACAGGAACAGCTTCTTCTCTATTGTTGTGAGACAACTAAACAGTCCACTCATCAGCTATGGGTATAGTCCTGAACTCCCAATTTCCCTCATAGCGGCCCTTGCACTTTATTTTTAATCTGCACTTCATCTGTAACTATCAAGCTATCATGCTATAACACAGCTTTTGGGGGGGGGGGGGGGGGGGTTCTGTGCACTAGAAGCATTCTACAATGCCGGAAATTAAAGGTTTCACTTTGTTAGTTGCTCTGGAAAGTTAGATCGCACGGGGTTCATGGAGAGATAGCTGAATGGATAGAAAATTGGCTTCATGGAAGGAAGTAGAAGGTAATGGTAGAAGGTTGCTTCACGGTCTGGTGGCCTGTGACTAGAGGTGTGCCTCAGGGTTCGTTGCTGGACCCATTACTGTTTGTCATCTATATCAAAACTTTAGATGAGAATGCACATGGCAAGGTTAGCAAGTTTGCGGATGATACAAAATAGGTGGTATTGCAGATAGTGAAGATGGTTGTCAAAAATTGCAGCAGGATCTTGATCAGTTTGCCAGCTCTGGGAATGTTGTAGAACAGAGCGATCAAGGAGTGCAGATACATAGTTCCTTGAAGGTGGCGTCACAGGTAGATAGGGTGGTCAAAAAGGCTTTTGGCACATTGGCTTTCATCAGTTAGAGTATTGAGTATAGAAGTTGGGAAATCATGTTGCAGTTATACAAAACCTTGGTGAGGCAGCATTTAGAGTATGTGTTCAGCTCTGGGTACCATGTTACAAGAAAGGTGTCAAGTTGGAAAGGGTGCAGAGAAGATTCATGAGGATGTTGCCAGGACTAGAGGGTCTGAGCTAAAGGGAGTTGAGCAGACTGGAATTCTATTCCTTGGAGCGCAGGAGGATGAGGAGTGATCTTATTGAGGTGTACAAAATTATGAGAGGAATAGATCGGGTAGTTAAACAGTCTCTTGCCCAGAGTGGGAGAATTGAGGACCAGAGGACATAGGGTTAAGGTGAAGGGGGAAAGATTTAACAGAAATCTAAAGGATAATTTTTTCACACATAGGGTGGTGGGTGTACGGAACGAGCTGCCAGAGGAGGTAGTCGAGACAGGAACTACCGCAACGTTTAAGGAACAATTAGACAGGTACATGGATAGGACAGGTTAAGAGGGATATGGGCCAAACACAGGCAGGTGAGACTAGTGTAGATTGGACATGTTAGTCAATGTCGGCAAGTTGGGCCAAAGTCCCTGTTTCCATGCTGTAGGATTTATGGCTCTATGACACTACCTATTGCACTTGGGCATGGCTTGATTATACTCATGTATAGATTGTTTTGATTGGAAAGCATGTATTTTAGAACATGTGACAATAGTAAACCAATACCAATAACAACCCCTTATCCTGCGACAATACTTTCTTGTACTAAACGCCAACCAATGGAAATAGCATTTCAGCGATATCTCTATTCAATTCCCCACAGAACTTAGTATCTCTACTAAATTTTCAAAATCTTCTAAGCATCCTAGAATGGAGCCCAATTTTTTTTCTGCACAATCTCCCTGATCGAAAAACAATCAATCTGATGTGTTCACACTGCACTAACACAAAGCCATGTAGATCATTCCTTGGGCATATTAATTGTTTGATAGATACAGCACAGAAACAGGCACTTTGGCCTACAAAGTCCAAGCCAACCATCACATTGTTCAACATCACCTGTTCACACTAGTTCTATGTTATCCCACTTTTTCATTCACTCCTTACACAATCAGGGCAACTTCCAGAGGCCAATTAACCTGTGAACCTTTGGGATGTGGGAGGAAACCAGGGCATCCGGTGGAAACCCACACAGTCACAGGGAGAACATGCAAACTCCACATAGACAGCTCCTGAGGTCAGGATTGAACACGGGTCTCTAGCGCTGCGAGGCAGTAGCTCCACTAGCTGTGCCATTGTCCCACCTATAGACACCAAAATTGAACACAATACCCATTCCATCAATTTGATTGCTAAAGATTTTCTCTGTTAGATTGCAACCTTTGCCTGTGCTTTACAAAGTTTGTTTATAACAAACAAATAGAAAATTTAATTTAGATTTGAAACAAAGCTAACTTATTCCAGCATGAAACAGCATGGACAATTCTTGCAGTTCACTCCAATAGGAGGTTGCATTTCTTTTAAACAGGAAGTCATACGCATCATTACACCTAATGGAGTGAACAAACTTTTTATCCACAAATGTCACACTTTCAGGTGCAGAATATTAATATTTAGGTTGTAACTAAAATGTATTGATGGGCACAGATAAAGGATATTTGAAATACTGATTCATTTAATATTCAGTAGATTTAGAAAATTGTGCAAACAAAAAATAGTATGGTAATTTAATGAAACCAAACTATTAATAGTACTGAATGAATTAAAACAATTCAAAAGTTCAAACCAAGAACAGTTCATATTCTAGATTCTGGTTTGTGAAGCCCAACAATATAATTTTTACATTTCATTAAGAGTCTGAGAAAACATCCCAATTATATTATGGATTCCCTACCTTTTCATAGAATTTTAAAACATTTAAATCTGCATCACCCATCGTAAATGTAGTTTGAATCATTTTGAGACAAAAACAAAATCTTAGAGTGAAACTTACCCATCGTGATGATGATGCTGCTGACCAATGAACCGTCTGCAATTAAATATTTCATTTCCAATTGCCTCTCCTAAAAAATCGCCAGTGCGAGTGATACAAGATTCCTGAGAACCTTGTGATATGTGTGCAGTATTTATTTCCCCTGTCATATCACGTTCAGAGTCTTCTGCCTGTGAGCAGGTATCGAGAAGTCGAATTCTATTCTCTCCTGATGGAACTGTATCAGTGCTATAAGAAATATCCTTGCCTGATCCACTATTAGTTCTGTCACATTCTGTTCCACCAGGTGATTCTGACATACAAATTCCCGACTGCGACTCTGCACTCAGAGTTCTTAACTCCGGGTTCCTGCTCTCATTCTGGGGGCTCTCCTCTCCCTCATCGTCATCATCATCATCCTCTTCTTTGAGAACTTCACTATCCGCCATATCCTCAGAGCGGACTTCACTTGCTGGACTTCCAGCTGACTGACTGGCATGGCTTGAATTTACTTCATTACTGGAACCATCACTGTGCCCACTGCTACTGCCAGGCCCACTACTAGCATCTTCACCACTGTTAGCAGTCTCATCGGAACTTCCTTGCATAGACTCCTAGGGGAAAAAACATATTAATTGCTCAATGAAATAACTCAATTTTATTATTCTTTACAAAATCTTGTGGCAAAGAATTATACTCTAAATTATGCTAAATCACCTTTAAAAAGTTTAATGCTTTTAGTTATCGTTTTTATGAACTGTACAATTATTCTTAAAACAAACATTACTTTGGGAAGATAAGAGGGTGACTATAGTTCTTTACATTTACTAAAATGCATATTTATATCGTTGAACCTAAACAGTTTATTTGCACGTCATTAACTAAAACAATAAATTTCAAGGAATGGCAGAGTAGCAGAGCAGAATGTGTATTATGTGCCGTGTAGGATGCTATGGATACTTCCAAAGACCTGGACAACCACGTGTGCAGGGTCTCCAGAAACTCCTTGAACTGTGAAGGTGGAGAGCAGCTGCAGTCACTGTAAAACATCTATGATGCTGAGAAATTTATGAATAACACATTTGAAGAGGTGGCCATCTTACAGGTAAAGCGCATTTGAGCAGAGAGTGAATGGGTGATCACCAGGTTGACAGGGAGCAACAAGCATAAGACTACAAATTCTATCCCCTCTCCATTTTGGATTCTGTGAGTCCAATGGCTCTGAAAGAGAATGCAACCAGAGCCAAGAGCATGAGAGCACAAGTAGTTCTGCTACACAAAAGGGGAGGGAGACAGTGGGAGAGCAATATTGACAAGAGACTCAATAGTTCAGGGAACAAACAGGCATTACTGTGGTCAATGATTGGACTGAAGGTTGATATGCTGTCTCCTGGTGCTAGGGTCAAGGATATCATTCAACAGCTACTCAGCATCCTGAAGGAGGGAGTGAACAGTCTGAGTTCATTGTCCATTTCAGTACTAGGGTGTGCGGCTGGAGTTGAGTGAGCAGAAAGAGATTAAAAAGTAGGATCTCAAAGGCGGTATTCACTGGTTAACTACCAGCGCCACATGGTAGTGAGTTATAAGTTAGAGCACGTGGCCATGGAGCTGGAAATATGATATACACGGGCTTTAAGATTCCTGAGGAATTCTGAGTAACCTGGGACCTCCACAAGCCAGGTGGGTTACAACTCCACAGGAATGGGATCAATATGCTTCTGGTTATGGAAGCTGCACATGTTGTAAACAAGGGGTGGAAACCTGAGTGCAGATGCATAAGAGTGAAAGCTAAGCTTGAAATAACTGAAAGGGATTCAGGTGTACGTCTATTTAGGAAGACAGAGAGAAAGGAAAAGGCAATAGTAAAGGGCAGTGCTGGGGTAATGGTGACCAGAATTTATCAGGATGGAGTAAAGATGAGAGGTTATCACCTTTGTAAGGAAGAATGTATATATATATATATATATATATATATATATATATATTTAAATGGTGTGAGACTACAAAATGTTGTGGTTCAAAGTTATCTGGAGGTCTTATATATGAAACACAAGCTAGCATGCAAGTACAGGAAGTAATTAGGCATTTTAATGAGTGCTTGCCATAATCGAATTGGGTATGGAATTGCAAAAAAGAAAACTTTTGATGCATAGGAGGCAACTGAGACAATAAATGAAGTGCAGTTTTGTTTTCCATATTTAAGGAAGGATCTGTTCGCATTGGGGACAGGGCAAAAATCGGTTTGTATTGAAGATAGGGCAAAGGTGGTACTTCCAGTAGTTAATTCCAGGCATAAATTGTTGACCCAAGAATGGAAAAGGTTGATCAGATAGGGCCTATATACACCGTAGAATGAGAGGAGGTCTTATTGATACGTAAGATTCTGAAGGGGATTGACAGGGTGGATGCTGATATCTACAACTAAGGAGCAGAATTTCAGATTACAGTCCGTCCATGGATTATGGACCCCCAACATATGGACACCTGTACCTACATTCCAACTCGCATTAACATCACACTTATTCATTGAAAAGTCCAACATGCACACATACATTCAGAACTTGTTGCCTCTCTCTTACTCCATTTTTAGTAATTGTTCTTTCTTTTCAGTCTTATGGGCTTTGATGCCATTCATAACAATACTGTGGAGGTGTGGGTACCACATCCAGAGTTTTTGCATATTTTCTGACATGCACAAAATCAACTTATGATCTCTGTACAAAAGGAACTCATTTGTAACCGAGAGACTAAGGTCTGTGGATTTTGGTCGGTAGTGAGGAATTTATTTTCTCATGGTTCAGAACATTCAAAGAGTCATAGAATATATTCAAGGTTGAGATTGGCAGACATTTAAACTACAGAAGAGTCAAGTGATAAGGGAAGGTAATGGCAAGGCCAAAATTGAGTAACAGAACAGGCTTGAAGTACAATTGGCCCAGTCCTGCTTTATGTTCTTTAACAAGTATGATCAGCCTAAGCTGATCAGCAACCCTGCCTTTGCTATGGAATTTACATGGATTTTAAAGTCCATACCTCGGTATCTGACAGTCGTTGTTGTCCCCTCTTTGCTCTGTTCATCATTTGCTCATCCATTTCAATGTCACTGCCACCACTTTGATGAGTATCACTGTTGTCACTACTCTGTGGACTAGCTGCAGGCGATCCTGTTAAAATTTATGTTTTTAAATTAATTAAAACCAGTTAATTAACATTTTAGTCTAATGCTTTATTAAAATTAGACACCTACTTTTAGTTTAGGTGCCTCATATACTTTAAATCAGCACCTAAAATCCAACCAGTCCAAACACTTTGGAATAATGCCCAGTTTTTATAGCTCAGAGAAAATGGAATGCAAATTATGAAATATAACTGTGCACCATTTAAAAAAAAAAGTATGCCCTTTGATACATGGAAGTTGGCCAAGAACTCAAATGTACCCCCCAGCAGACAGCATTACTTAATCACAGTCTCCTCCTTCAAAATGGATGAGCCTTCGCGTGTCATGAAATAATAAAAATTAAATAATTTGAGGGTCATCCTTGGGGAAAGTATTTTGACGGGATGTATCTCAGCCAGGTATGACAACTCACGATAAACACAAAATGCTGGAGTAACTCAGCGGGACAGGCAGCATTTCTGGATAGAAGGAATGGATGACGTTTGGGGTCGAGACCCTTCTTGACCCGTCTGAAGAAGGGTCTATATTTGGTGTAAACCAACATCTGTAGTTCCTTCCTACACAGATATGCCAACTCCCCTGGTCTTGACAGCCTGAACCAGCACAGTGTGGTGAAGACTGCCCAATCCATCACGCTTGTCCTTTCTTTCCATACAATCCATCTTCACGGTGCATTGTATCAGGAAGAGTGGAAGTAGCGTCAAGGATGCTTGTCATCCTGATTCTTTCCTTGTTCTTCTTCTGGGTGAAGATTCCGGAGGTTGAAATTCTGGATTTCCAGACTGATTCCCCAGATCTACAGCCCCTTCTCGGAGGTAGGTGCTGGCACATTTTCTTGGTCTTAACACTACCTCATTTGGTTTTACCCTTCTGAATTCCCTCTTTAACTGTATCCCCGCATTCCTTGTACTCATCAAGGGACTTGTTAGATCCCAGCTACCTGTATGCAACATTTTGCCCATAAACTGTCTCTCCCAATCAACCTTTGCAAGTACCTTCCGCAAGCCATCATAATTAGGCTTGGCCGCGGGGCCTTCCATCGCCCGGTGCGGCTCGGCCGCGGGACCTAACATCGCCTGGTGCGGCTCGGCCGCTGGACTTAACAGTGCCCGATGCGGCTCGGCCGCGGGGCCTTCCATCGCCCGGCGCGGCCGCGGGACTTAGCTGCGCATGGCTCAGCCGCGGGGCCTTCCATCGCCTGGTTCGGCCGCGAGACGTTTCAGCGCCCGGTGCAGCTCGGCCGCGGACCATCCCCTTGCGGGGACTGTGCGGGTCGGTCGGGGACGAGCTGTCTGTCCGTGGGCGTGGGGAAGAGAGTGGAAGTTTTGTTGCCTCCATCACAGTGAGGGGGTGTTTGGAGTCACTGTGATGAATGTTTGTGTTGGGGTCAAGTGTCTTGTGTTTTTTTTCTTTTTTGTGTGACTGCTATGTAGTTTCGTTCGGTACCTTGGTACCGAATGACAAATAAAGCTCTGTTGACTGTTGTTGACTAGTCTTGCCCAATTGAGGACTTTAACTCTGAACTGGCTCTATCTTATTTAAAACCTATTTAAAAACTAATAGAACTTACCTTTCTTATTTCCCATAGGGAGATTTGTGTTAAGAAGAGAAGCAAAGGAGCTCTGCTTGGATAATTGAGCCTTGGCAGCAAGTGCATTGTTCCAGAGGGCTTTAATGAGCATTGATGCCAAGTATAGGGTCTGCGAACAATGCCAAAGTGTGAATATATAGTCATCAGCTAGAAACATTGAAGAAAACAACTACAACAAACCAGAGAACCACATAAGCGCATCAATTTTTAACTCAATTAAAAATAAATGTCTTCAATTTTCATGGAATTTCAAAATTGGATGTCAAGTCAATCTAGGTCAGTGAGATATTGCAAATATCTAAATTAAAAGATTAAAACAAGTAAACAGTTCATTTCAATATAATGTAGTCGACTCACGAGAATCAAATTCAGATGAAAGGTTATGATTATTTAGGTATGTAGGAAAAAAAACTGCAGATGCTGGTTTAAATCGAAGGTAGACACAAAATGCTGGAGTAACTCAGCGGGTCAGGCAGCATCTCGGGAGAGAAGGAATGGGTGACGTTTCGGGTCGAGAACCTTCTTCAGACCCATGATTATTTAGGCACCCATAAAGCATTTTAATTAAATTTTGCTGAATTCAGCACCAATTTATAATTGAAAATGTATACATTAATACTTTTTCTTTTTAAGATGGAGTGGATAATATATGGTAAGGGAGAGCAGCACTAAAGTAAATCATTTTTCTAAATAATTGTGCATTCACAACAGTTCAAAGGCAATACTGAAATATTTCATATTTAATCAAGAGGAATGAGTTGTCATAGTATAACAATAAAATGAACCAGCAAATTGTTGACATCGCCACAAATTGTTGACATCACCAGCAGATCATGTTACTATGGGGAAATTACAACTAAGATACTATTGTTCTGCGAATGGATAGACTTGAAAGCTCAATGTTGTCAATTTAGATATGCATACTGTTCCTATTTTTTCAAACTAGTTAATCACTGTTGAACTGGTGAGGAAGTAAACAGAAGAGTAACAATTTTCTTATCTTACCTGTTCCGTGTGGACACTTGGGTGAAGAGCAGAAACTAGTTTAAGAAGGTGACGGAGTGGTACAGGATCCAAGTGCTTAATAAGTGAAGGGAACAAATCATGGATGTATCGACTACAGTGCTTCAACTATGTGGTGCATGGGAGAAGAAACAAAAGAAAAAAATATCAAAAGATAGTAGTGTAAGCAAGTAAAACTATAAATGTCAGAACAAATTACTCAATTTAATTTTACCTGATTAAAGTAACAATCAAAGAATCAAAAAAATATTTCTGAGAAAAAATACCAGCAAATAAAAAGGATAATTATTAATTACAATAGAATGATAGCATTTCAATTTGATGATTGCATGACACATCTTTCTAAATCTTCTAAATCTAAATTCAATGAGAATAAAACTAAACCAGTGATATGATGACATTTACATTATAAATTGCTCAATAAGAATGAAGCAACAAAAATCTCTATTTACAAATTAAAAAATACCTGTGCTGCTGCCCAAATACAATCTATATGTTGTGTGCTAAGTCTTCCTTCAGCAGCAAGAAAGTTCAGAATAACTTGGCATTGTTTGATGATCTGCAACCCAATAACAAAAAAAGTTTTTAAAAAGAGCAGTCTTTGCAAGCTTGTTGATGGTTTAGGGAGTGGTATCGGAAGAAGAGGAGTGTGGCAGGATGATGCACAGGATGAAAACAGCTACATTCTAGACAAACCTCAATGTGCAAATTTGGTCCAAAGATATGTTCAACAACATTATTATGAATTAGCCAGTCTGCAAGCTCTTTTGCAATTGACCTATACAGCAAAGGGAAAAGAGTATACATTAATAAACAAATAATCTTTTGCTCCATTTCCCATCTTGTCAATGATTTAAGAGAGAATATTTTTATTCTTATATCTGCATTTGATCCTGAGTCAAGCCACACATCCCGTAGCTCCGCTCTTGCTCCCCCTCCCCCCACTCGTAACAAGGACAGAATCCCCCTCGTTCTCACCTTCCACCCCACCAGCCAGCGTATCCAACAAATCATCCGCCAACATTTCCGTCACCTACCCCACCACTGGACACATCTTCCCATCCCCTCCCCTTTCTGCGTTCCGCAGAGACCGCTCCCTCCGTAACTCCCTGGTCCACTCGTCCCTTTCTACCCAAACCACCCCATCCACGGGCACTTTCCCCTGCAACCACAGGAGATGCAACACCTGTCCCTTTACCTCCCCCCTCAACTCCATCCAAGGACCCAAACAGTCTTTCCAGGTGAGACCGAGGTTCACCTGCACCTCCTCTAATCTCATCTATTGCATCCGCTGCTCTAGAATGCAGAGCTTCTTTACATCGGCAAAACCAAACGCAGGCTCGGCGATCGTTTCGCTCAACACCTTCGTTCAGCCCGCCTTAACCAACCTGATCTCCCGGTGGCTGTGCACTTCGACTCCCCCTCCCACTCCCAGTCTGACCTTTCTGTCATGGGCCTCCTCCAGTGCCATAGTGAGGCCCACCGGAAATTGGAGGAACAGCACCTCATATTTCGCTTGGGCAGCCTGCAGCCCAGTGGCATGAACATTGACTTCTACAACTTTAGATAGTTCCTCTGTCCCTCTCTTCCCCTCCCCCTCTCTTCCCCTCCCCCTTCCCAGTTCTCCCTCTATCTTCCTGTCTCCACCTATATCCTTCCTTTGTCCCGCCCCCCTGACATCAGTCTGAAGAAGGCTCTCGACCCGAAACGTCACCCATTCCTTCTCTCCTGAGATGCTGCCTGACCTGCTGAGTTACTCCAGCATTTTGTGAATAAATACCTTCTATGAGTCAAGCCCCTCATTAAAAGTTGCAATCAATACTTACGTTTCAGTATCTGACACCAAAGACTCATTATTACAAACATCATTGAATGTATGAAGTTGATTCTGTTGAGAAAGAAAAGTTGGAAAATTATTTATTTTATACCCAATCGAAATTGATATGTCAATTTTCAACTTTTGAAAAATCAAAACTTATAGATTAGCGTTGCTGAATCAAAAGTAAATTTACAAAATATTGAGTTCAAGAGACATGAAGGGCAATAAAGTAAAACTGCAGCATCTCTTTCGCCACTGAATGATCATCAGCTGTAAACACAAGAGTGTGGCTCTGTTTTAAGCAACACTAAACAGTAATCTTTGCAATGTTGATATTCATAACATAAGAAAAAAATCTTAAGTAAGAATGTCATAAAACTTTTCTGTTTCAGTGGTGTTTAAAATGTTCAGAAAATTATGAAAAGAAAAACAGAATACTAATGTTGAACGCTTCAGTGGCTTCAAGGGTGTATGAACTGAGTGACAGTAAAAAAAGTGAACTCTCCTATACAATATTGAATAGCGCACCAAACCTTGACCTGCTGACTTACTCCAGCATTTTGTGAATAAAAACCTTTGATAAAAGCTTTTATAACCAGTTTAGGAACCTGTAGATTTAATTTCACATTTAACTGTAAATTACGTTCCACAATAAAATAAACGATGAACTTCAAAATAGAAGAGTAAAATCTTGCCTATGTTCTGGTTTAAAAAAAGGTATTCAATCTGATCGAACACCTACATCCGATTATGGTACACAAATCGATAATCTTTTCTACACCTCACAAACAGTCTCTATTTCCTCAGCAGTTCACAACTCACCAAAGACATGACAGAGTAGACAGACTGGAGTTCATTAGGAAATAGTATCAACACAGGTAGATAAGTCAATTGGTAAAAATGGGCACATTTTCAAGTCAAATGAAAACATAAAGGAGAAAGGGGTAGGATTTGCCAATTGAATAAAATGTGGAGGCTATTGGTGGTCAGAGTTGTGGTGTTTATGATTTATGATTTTGATGTTAATAATTTATAGCATTGATTTGGATGTGGGGGCCAAGGTTAATACATGCAGGTTTGCTGATGATATTAGGTGTGAGTGTGGGTTATGAAGAGGACATTTGAGAATGCCTGGGGATATAGACAGGTAAAAAAGAATGGACGAGGACAAGACAGATGGAATATCTTGAAGAAAAATGCTAGGACATCCAATAAGGTAAAAGAAATAGCAAAGCAAACTTTTTAAAAGCGACGAGATTGAAAAGTGTTCACATTTGAAAGGACCAATGGATCCTTGCAAATAAATCATTGAAAGATAACATAGACCTCCCAACATTGAATTTTACAAATTCAGAATGTTGATGCCCAAAATTCAGAATTTTACATCAAAATTCATAATATGGCGCGTAATGCAATTTTCAGCAAAATAAAAGTATGCACGCCAAATGCGCGTACGCGTTGCGCTACATTCACGTGTGAAAAACTTCTATTATTTCCAACAGTCTGTAGTTCTTGGACTACATGACATTTCAGGCCTATCATGAGTATATTCTACTATAATAGAAAGGTTATTGAACAGAAATACTTTTTACAACAAAGAAAAAATTGTGTTGTTTTGTTCTTTCTATTTTGCTTTTTCCGTACACATCCCAATTCTCTTGGTATTGAATAAAAAAATAGTCATAAACTGTATGACTAAGTTATGAAGAAAGAGTTTCATTTAAAAAACTGCACATACCTAATTTAATTGAAGACATACTTGCTCCAGTGGTCTTCAACAGCAAATCACAACGGTCCATGTCCCCCCCCAACCCTACTTCCCCCCCACCCCCCTCTCCCCATTCCCCTCCCCCTACTCCACCACCCCTCCCCCCTTTTCACCCCTCCTCCCCACTCTCCCCCTCCCTTCCCCATCCCTTCCTCCACCCCCCCACCCCCCACTCCCTCCTCCCACTCCACTGCCCCACTGCCCCACTGCCTCCCTCCCCCCAACCCCTCCCCCCATCCCCTCTCAACATCAACGAGCCTCACGCTCCGCAGCGAGGCGAGGCCAGCGGCGAGGCCGGGCAAGCGGCGAGACCAGGCCAGCGACAAGGCGAGGCGAGGGCAGCGGCGAGGCGAGTACAGCGGCGAGGCCGGGCCAGTGGCGAGGCGAGGCGAGTACAGCAGCGAGGCCGGGCCAGCGACAAGGTGAGGCCAAGCGAGCGGCGAGGTGAGGCAAGGCCGGGCCAGCGGCGAGGCCGGGCCAGCGGCGAGGCAGGAACAGTGGCGAGGCTGGGCCAGCGGCGAGTCGAGGCAAGTACAGTGGCGAGGCCGGGCCAGCGGCGAGACCAGGCCAGGCTAGCGGAGCGGCGAGGCCGGGCCAGCGGTGAGGCAGGGCCAGCGGCGAGGCGAGACCAGCAGCGAGGCGAGACCAGCGGCGAGGTCGGGCCAGCGGCAAGGCGGGACAAGGTAAGCGACGAGGTGAGACCAGTGGCGAGGCCGGGCCAGCAGCGGGCTGGGCAAGGCGAGCAGCAAGGACGGGCCAAAGGCGGGCGGGGCAAGGCGAGCGGCGAGGCATGTGTTTTGTGGAAAAATGTGAGGCAAAATCGGGATGGCGGAAACGAAATAAGAAAGCCAAAACTTTCTGCCAAATTTGGAAGGGTTGGGAGGTCTGGTAACATGCAGAAACAGTGAGTAGAACCCAAATTATATTTTGGTCTAATTTCCCTGCTGGAGGAAGGATATATTTACAAAGTAGAGTGTTTGCAAAGAAATACCAGATCAATTCATAGGATGGCAGAATTGTCCTCTGGGAAGATTAAGCAGCCTGACCCTATATTCTATTAAGAGTTTAGAAGAATGAGAGGCAATCTCATTGAATTATAGAGATTTCCTATGAGGCATAGATGTGGAGTTGATATCGCCCTCGGCTGAAGATGGGAAAGGGGGCTACAATCTGGGGTCAGTATCAAAATCAGGGGTTCATGACAAAGACTAGAAGAAACTTCAGACAAATCTTTACCCAAAGGTGTTGTGTAGCCTCAGGCATGAATGTACTCAAGAAATAAGTCAACTGACATTTTTTAGATATTGAGGAAATTAAGTGGTACTAGACCAAGTGGACCCGTTGGGCCCAAACCTCTCCTGCATTGGTGCAGCACCCTCTCCTACCTCCCTCCCCCCTTCTTTCCCTCCCCTCCCCACTTCCCCTTCCCCCTCTCCATCCCCCTCAACCCCCCTCCTCCCCTCCCCACCACCTCCCTCTCCCTCCCTCCCTAGGAGATAGATTTAAACTTTAAAATGTGAATAACTTTAAAAATATAACACCGATTTCAATAAAACTACTTGCTTTACCATTAATGCGGTGACGGAGTGTAAGGTGGGGCTAAAATTGTCACACTATCATGTACCGTTTTGGCTGTAGTTTGATCACAAATAAACAAACAAACGAAAGTTTTAGTATATAGATGGGATTAATCCAGGGAAGTGGCACCAAGGTGAAAGTTCAGCCACAATGCTACTGAAAGGCACAGTGAGCTTGAGAAACTGATAGGCCTCCACTTGCTAATCCTTCTTGTTCCAATGATTCAGAGGAGTAGGCAGAGGAGAGGAAGTGTGGCGCTTAAACTCAAATGGAACCAATAGACTGCATGTGTGGCACATTTCATATCATATCCTGATCAAGCAGACGTTATTTTAAAAAAAACAGAATATGGCCAAATGAACACAGCACTGCTTAAGCAACATTTTTTTTTAAGAGATACAGCGTGGAAACAGGCCCTTTGGCCCACCGAGTCCGCGCCGCCCAGCGATCCCCGCACATTAACACGACCCTATACACACAAGGGACAATTTTTACATTTACCCAGTCAATTAACCTACAAACATGTACGTCTTTGGAGTGTGGGAGGAAACCGAAGATCTGGGAGAAAACCCACGCAGGTCACGGGGAGAACGTACAACGTGTTATTTACTAAATAACAACTTACTGTAATCTGACTGAGACCAGCCAACCTCATTGTCAGAGTTGGTGACATGAAGTACTTGAAAGCAAGATCCAAACTCTCTTTGTCGAAACACAGCGCCGTATCCAATGGTTCCTTGACTGTACTCCACATTAAGTCTGCCATGTTGCGTGCAGCACTCTGCCGCAATTCCTGGTCTGTAAGTTTACACAAATACCTGGATTTGAACATTTTAAAAAATGGTTATTTTTAAATTCACAAGGTAGTATTGTTTCAGTTTAAGATAGATTCAGAAATTTGTAATTTTTTTTTTTTTAAATGAAATGCTAAAAGATCATTTATGAATACAAAAACATCACAAGTGACGTGATCTGATCACTTACCTAATAACATAAGTTCTAAAGGGTATAACATGCTGCATAACCGCAGGGATGTGCAACCATATCCTAATCTGTAATATGAAACAAAATATAATTTCTAAAACACCATTGGATTATTACCGCCCACATAAAAATGCAATATAATTTCACAAATACGCAAATCTTACTAATATTCTGCTACGCTAAAATGATGTAATTGCCATATTCAACACCAAATTTGATTTTATAGGCCAATCACGTAATTTCTAAAGTGCAAAATATCCCTATTGGTTATTCAGAAATGCTGAATGAAGGATGCCAATATTTAAACCTACCCTTGATCATTGAATTATGAAGATATGTTGCACCACAAGTTGCTGGAAACATAAGTTAGAAACAAGATTATACCCCCTGCAGTTCTTCTGAGGATTTGAAGTACACCAAGAAAATGTCTGACCACATGACAATGAAGACACATGCATCAGAAGTCTACCAGGAAGGTAAGCAAAGAGATTCAATTTGAAATATTAACTATGAAAAGTTGGTTAAAATGCAAAGAGGTTTTAGTGAACAGGTAATACATGAAATTTCTATTTACTTTAAAAAGCAGTTTTCGTCATCAATTTGCATTATGTCATGAACTGACATTAGAAGAACTGAAGCCATTGCTTTAGGTCCGATCACAATTTCCATTCCCTGGAAACCAACTGCACCAACAAACTCAAAGAGCCACATTGTTCAAAACCATTTGTGGCCATATCGTAGTTTTCATGAAATTTTGCTCTGAAGTTCCCCTAAAAAATTCTAAGCTTCACTTTCTTTTTTGTAAAAAGTTCCCCCGAAAGTACCTAATTGACATGTTGTGATTTAAAACACAAAATCCTGGAAGAACTCAGCGGGTCAGGCAGCATCCCGAGGAGGAATGGACGGGTGACTTTTAGGGCTGGGACCCTTCCTCAAATAACTTGATTTCCTGTCCCAATATTTCCTTCTGTGGTCCTGTGACACAAATACTTCATTTTAATAATGCTCCAGAGAAGATCTATCCACCACTTTGCTACATGAAGATATTCCATATACACATACACATGTCCGCATACCAATACAATTCTATTCACTTTGCATGCAGACCACTCCAATGACCTGCTCAGGCACTGAACTACGATTTCAACATTCCTTTTGTTCATATTCTACCATAGCACGATGCTGTTTCCATGCAACGTTGAACCTTTCCTATACTGCAGTGTTGAACACTCAATATATCATGAAAGGTGGATGCAGGGGAATATGCAGTAAGATTGGAGGTAATCAAGCCATGGTTTTACCACAGCAATCTCATCAGTTAAGATCCAAGCTAAGGAGACAAAAGAAAGTGCGGACACTGAAGAAGCAGAGGTTTAAAAAAAAAAAATCCAAGATGGATGTTCAGAATATTATTTCGCAGGGCAGGAAGTGTCAAGACAAGAGGGCACATGTTTAAGATGAGAAGGGAGAAATTTAAAGAAGATCCAAAGAGTAGGTTTTCCACATAGTGGGTGGTGAATATCTGGAACTAGCTGCTAGAAAAGAGGTGGACATAGACACAATACTTACAAAGCCAACATTAATAATCAACAGTAATGCATAAACCTCCCTACATTATTCCGCTTTTTTAATGCTTTCTTGTTAAAATCACCAGATCGATATTTTTAAAAATCTTTAAAATATAAATGCCATTGCCCTTCAGCAAGTCGGTAGAGCAATGTAACGTATCACATTATCCTAATCCCTTAAATCGCCACAAGATCAACACATAAATTGTCTGGGTCTGTGAAGGAAATACAACTGGCAAGTCTTTTTTCAGTCTGGGGGGAGGAAAAGAGCACTGTAAAAGAAGCTTGTCCCTCCATCCTCTCCCCCTTCCCAGTTCTCCCATTAGTCTTACTGTCTCCAACTGCATTCTATCTTTGTCCCGCCCCCTGCCCTGACAAGTCTGAAGAAGGGTCTCGAGCCGAAATGTCACCCATTCCTTCTCTCCAGATATGCAGCCTGACCCGCTGAGTTACTCCAGCATTTTGTGTCTACCTTCGATATAAACCAGCATCAGCAGTTCTTTCCAACACATAATTCTACGTGACTACAGTACGACTCCTAAAAATGCAGCATCCTCTGGATTTTGGCAGTACTAAATAAGCAGATTTTTCAGATCATTGCATGGTTTCATTAATACTCCTGAACATACAGTGCCCTCCATAATGTTTGGGACAAAGACCCATCATTTATTTATTTGCCTCTGTACTCCACAATTTGAGATTTGTAATAGAAAAAATCACATGTGGTTAAAGTGCACATTGTCAGATTTTATTAAAGGGTATTTTTATACATTTTGGTTTCACCATGTAGAAATTACTGCTGTGTTTATACATAGTCCCCCAATTTCAGGGCACCATAATGTTTGGGACACATGGCTTCACATGCGTTTGTAATTGCTCAGGTGTGTTTAATTGCCTCCTTAATGCAGGTATAAGAGAGATCTCAGCACCTAGTCTTTCCTCCAGTCTTTCCAACACCTTTGGAAACTTTTATTGCTGTTTATCAACATGAGGACCAAAGTTGTGCCAATGAAAGTCAAAGAAGCCATTATGAGTGAGAAACAAGAATAAAACTGTCAGAAACATCAGCCAACCCTTAGGCTTACCAAAATCAACTGTTTGGAACATCATTAAGAAGAAAGAGAGCACTGGTGAGCTTACTAATCGCAAAGGGACTGGCAGGCCAAGGAAGACCTCCACAGCTGATGACAGAAGAATTCTATCTATAATAAAGAAAAATCCCCAAACACCTGTCTGATAGATCAGAAACACTCTTCAGGAGTCAGGTGTAGATTTGTCAATGACCACTGTCCACAGAAGACTTCGTGAACAGTAGTACAGAGGCTACACTGCAAGATGCAAACCATTGGTTAGCCGCAAAAATAGGATGGCCAGGTTACTGTTTGCCAAGAAGTACTTAAAAGAGCAACCGCAGTTCTGGAAAAAGGTCTTGTAGACAGATGAGACGAAGATTAACTTATATCAGAGTGATGGCAAGAGCAAAGTATGGAGGAGAGAAGGAACTGCCCAAGATCCAAAGCATACCACCTCATCTGTGAAACATGGTGGTGGGGGTGTTATGGCCTGGACATGTATGGCTGCTGAAGGTACTGGCTCACTTATCTTCATTGATGATACAACTGCTGATGGTAATGGCATAATGAATTCTGAAGTGTATAGACACAACCTATCTGCTCAAGTTCAAGCAAATGCCTCAAAACTCTGGCCGGCGGTTCATTCTACATCAAGACAATAATCCCAAACATACTGCTAAAACAACAAAGGAGTTTTTCAAAGCTAAAAAATGGTCAATTCTTCAGTGGCCAAGTCAATCACCCAATATGAACCCAATTGAGCATGCCTTTTATTTGCTGAAGAGAAATCTGAAGGGGACTAGCCCCCAAAACAAGCATAAGATAAAGATGGCTGCAATACAGGCCTGGCAGAGCATCACCGGAGAGGACACCCAGCAACTGGTGATGTCCATGAATTGCAGACTTCAAGCAGTCATTGCATGCAAAGGATATGCAACAAAATACTGAACATGATTACTTTCATTTACATGGCATTGCTGTGTCCCAAACATTATGGTGCCCTGAAATGTGGTGACTATGGATAAACACTGCTGTAATTTCTACATGGTGAAACCAAAATGTATAAAAATGGCCTGTATTAAAATCTGACAATGTGCATTTTAACCATGTGATTTTTTTTAAATTACAAATCTCAAATTGTGGAGTACAGAGGCAAATAAATAAATGATGGTTGTTTGTCCCAAACATTATGGAGAGCACTATAGAAAATAAATTTGACACCAGAAAACATTTTAAAAGATTTTTTTCACAATAATGCAACAAGTAGCAGTTAATTTGGTCTCCCAACCATAGTCTGACAATGAATAAAATAATTGGCGATTCACCTTATCTGCTTTCGCACATAATTCCTGTTTCCTCTGATTGCTTCAGGATTCAAAAGCTACAATGTCATTCCTGATTAACAGAATATCCACAGCAATCGTGGACGTAATTTCCAGAAATGACAATATTCGTAAGGTCATTCAGCCCATCAAGTCTATTCTGCCGTTCAATCATGGCTGATCTATTTTTCCCTCTCACTCCCATTCTCTTACCTTCGCCCCATTACCCCAGACACCCTTACTAATTAAAAATCTGTCAATCTCCGTCTTAAAAATATCCATTGACTTGGCCTCCACATCCGTCTGTGGCAATGAATTCCAGTTCACCACCCTGACTAAAAAAATCCTTCTCATCTCCTTTCTAAAGTACATCCTTGTATAGACAAATCCTATCTGCTCAAGTTCAAGCAAATGCCTCAAAACTCTGGCCAGCGGTTCATTCTACATCAAGACAATAATCCCAAACATACTGCTAAAACAACAAAGGAGTTTTTCAAAGCTAAAAAATGGTCAATTCTTCAGTGGCCAAGTCAATCACCCGATATGAACCCAATTGAGCATGCCTTTTATTTGCTGAAGAGAAATCTGAAGGGGACTAGCCCCCAAAACAAGCATAAGATAAAGATGGCTGCAATGCAGGCCTGGCACAGCATCACCAGAGAAGACACTCAGCAATTGGTGATGTCCATGAATCGCAGACTTCAAGCAGTCATTGCATGCAAAGAAATTGAAAACTGCAATGCCATTCACTGCAAATAGTTTGCTATCACTATCCTGATGCATGAACAATGGAAGGTTATGGGGAACCGTATCTGCATAAAATTCAAAACTTTCAGTATAGTATGAACAAAATAGTTATAAGAATTAGCAGCCAACATTCTCATATCTATATTCCCTGCAGCAGGCATGTGCTCTCATTTATACAGTTACAAAACATAGGATGCTTGTCCATAAAATTCTATACTGATACAAACCCTGTTCAGATGCTGCCTGCCCATTGAGTTCCTCCAGCTTATTTGTCACAGAACAAGAGTATTTTTTGCTCATTTTCTTTTTCCAAAGATAACACTGTAAAAAACATTTCAGCTCATCTTACGAGTCTTAGCAACCAGTTAAAGTGACATAAAATCATGACTTTGCTCCTCTCGGTATTAGTGGTTAATTGCACTTCCTCCCTCATATGAAATCATCATTATCGGATTTCATGTTTAAGTTTCGCCTAATCAGTCTTAAGTTTCGACATAACAATGGAGTTGTGTATTGTCCTGACACACTACCGTAATCACAGTATTGTTTTTCATAGTTCGATCTAAAATGCTTTCTTCAATGTTCAATTGGTTTGCTCTGATATGCAGACTTATGGCTTTATTTTTAAGTATTAATGGACAGCATTTATATTAGAAGATTCAATCTCACTAATACACCATTCTGTCTTGTATAAAATACGGATTAATGAATGGTGCCATAATATTTTAACAATTTTGCTCTCATTCTACTGAAAGTTTTGGTTTTTATCGGTCTAGTGTTTCCATCTTTTCTGCATATAGGTCAATGTAATGAATGACACAATTTTCAAGCAATCAAATTTGCCAAGGCAACTGAAATTTCTATATTAGATATGATTGAAAATGAAAGAATTGCAAAATGGACATACTATTCTATAATGACAAATTACAATAGCCAACCCTCATGACATACAGTTTTGTCAGTGGTGCAAGCTCAACAAACGAAAGAGCATGTGATACAAACAGAAAATTTGGTACAATTTTTTTCTTCAGGAAATAAATGCAAAATAAAGCAGAAAGTGTTGGGAATGTTCAGCAGGTCAGCCACATCGTGGGGGGGTGGAAGGAAAAACAGAGTTAATGTTTCAGATCAAAAAGCCACTTCATCAGAATTGAGGAGAGAAATGAAGACAGATGCTGGACCCTTGAGCACAACACAAGTATTGCGAGTAACTCAGCAATTTGGGCAGCATTTGTGAAGAAAATGGAAAGCTGATATTTCGGGTCAGGATCCTTCTTCAGACACTCAGAGGCATGAAGCTCTGTAACTGGCAGGGAGAGCTGGGAAACGATGTCACAGATAGGGAAAACCAGGATGCCCAAACAGAAAAGTATATCTGATTAGTGAGCGAATGAGTGGAGTTAGAGAGCAAAAACGAAGGCAAGTTGGCAGATGACATGAAAACTGGAGGTCGCAGAGAGCAAAGGTCATCTAAGGATACAATAGGAGCTCGGTCAGCTGGAAAGTTGGGGAGAGTGGAAGCAGGTGAAATTTAATGCAGAAAAGTGTGAAATAGTGCACTAGGCAAAGTCAAATTCTGGCAGAACATGAAGAGCAAATGGCAGGGACTTTAGGAGCATTTTACATGGGGACCTTGGGGTGCAAGCTCTTAAGTGGTTAGAAAAGGTGGCATTTGCTATGATTGCCTTCATAAGCTGAGGCATTACGTATGGGAATATGGACATCATGTTGTAAATGTACAAATCAATTGTTAGACAGCCCTTAGAATAATATGCATAGTTCTGGACGCCACACTTCAAAAAGGATGTCAAAACAAAAGAGTGTGAAGGGATTAACTATGGCGTTATTTGGAATGGAGGGCTTTAGTTATAAAGAGAGATTAGGAAGGCTGAGTGCATTCTCACCAAAATATAGGTTTATAAAATTACGAGCAGAATAGTGAGTCCGAGTTTTTTTCCCAAGACAAGGGAGTCTACCACATGAGGGCAGTTTTAAGGTGAGAGGGGAGATATTTAAAGATTTGAGGGGCACTTTTTTCCAGAGGGTGTGGTTATCTGGCATAAACTGTTAGAGTGGGTGAGGGAGATAAACAATTACAACATTTAGAAAGCATTTGGACAGATAGTTGGTTAGGAAAGGCATAGTGGGACAATGGGATTAGCATAAATGGTACGGACAAGATGACGGGAAAGGGCATATTTCTGTGTCGTACGAATGACAAATATTCAACAAAAAAACACAAAATAATGGAATAATTGTGATTTGCAGAGCGGGAAGACATATAGAAGACATACAGGAAAAAAAGGGTGCTGTTTCTCAAGCTTGTATTGGTCTCTTTGTAATAGTGCAGGACGCCACATAGGCGCAGTAGGCAACTCTGAACTGCCTCTTGCCCACACTTTAATTCTCTGACCCTTTGGTCTGTGCCTACAACACTGTTACAGGACCTCCTCTTCCATCAGGGCACGTTGCAGCCATCTTAACTTAATATTGGATTCTACCAGAAGTAACTTGATTTTTCTATCTGTAGCAGTCGTTCATCTGTAATTTTGTATTTTCTCCCCTTTTTTCCAGCCTAATCTGCCAGGTATGTCTTCCTGCTCTGCTTTTTGCAACTCGTAGATTCTTTCCGCTACATTGACATTCTCCAACTGTTCCAGTTCATTCATTGACCAGATAATATTGTTTACAGCTCATCCCCAAGTTCACCCCAGTTTTACAGTGTCAAGAGACATTGCCTCCCCTGTGCTCCATCCAGCTTTACAAGCTCCCTTTGTCTCCTTCACAGTTCTGTGGTGGAGACTTTTCCTTAAATGTTAACTCTGGTTCTCTTCCCATTGATATAGCCTACTCTACAAATTGTTTCCAGCATTTTTTATTTTTTTTTTAGATTTCCAACATCTGCAACTTATTTTGACCCATAGCAATTGTAAAGCAGACTGCAACCATTTATCCAGAATTGAATACTCAAAAACATGCTGACAGACTCTGTCAATTTCCCAGCAGCACTTGCGACCTAGCAGAAATTCCAAACACTAATTCTGGGAAATATACCAATGAACTAGTCGCAAAAATACATACTCATGTACTTGAAAGGAGAAGGGGGAAGCATAGAGTTATCCAACTTTTAATCGTTTCAATGATTTTAATTCAAATTTTACAAAAATACTTCAATTTATTTTAAAGAATTTGAGTGTTTTCTTAATGTCTTGGATAGCTTTGCCAGCTGTCAAAACTTTCTCCACCCCCACTCCCATCTGTCGGCAGTGCTTGGTGTGGACAATCCATTTGACAGCACAAGTTACCATTTTGGTCTAGGCAGCAAGTTAACACAATAGAATACACAAAACTCTTCACGTCATCAGCAAGTACATGCAACTCATCGCAAACAAGAGGTTATGGCCTCTTTTTTCAGGCTCATTCCCTGATTTGGCCACTGCTGGCAATATTGATTTTCTTTGCTGATCCTTATTTATCTTTAAGATGGTTGGAATGGAAGTATTAGGGGCTCTTCTTGAATTAATGCAGTCAATGAAATGCAGATGGATTTGTTCCAGAATTTTAAAAGAATGTAATCACAGCTGGTTAGAATGAATTTATCCATCACTGAATATATATTGTGGCAAATATGCTCTTAAATAGAACTTTTGTAATACATTTATAATTAGCAGCCTAACTAAGGAGAAAAAGCATTATTATAAATTCAGAATTTTGAAGTTGTATTACACTGGTATGCCATTGATCATGAGGAAAATCAGTTGTCCATTGGGATTTAACTGTCACATTTTCATAGCTTTCAAAAGAAATTAGGGCAAGCCCACTACTCAATAAACTTGCTGAACAATCCCACAAAACATCAAGCATCAAAGCCACACAAGATCAATTTTCAGAAATTAAGTCAGTATTCTGGTTCCAAGTAACTTGGTTTTCTATTTCTTCTGAACATAACAAGAGAACTTTTGTTCCCTAAGCCAACGTGTGAGAAGCAATTTTAGTGTGGCTGACATAAAATTGGATCTTACTTCATCCCCTTGAAAATGGTCTTTTCCCAAGTGTCTCTTCTCTTTCCATCTCCTTCAAAGCCAACAATTCCAGATCTCAACTACTAAATCACATCTCCCCTTGTATTTTTTGCACTAAATGTTAAATCTGTGTATGTTTGCTCTTGAACCACCAACTAATGGGAAACTTTCCTTCGTTTATCTTATATCTAAACTAAAAATGATCTTACACACCTCAAACAAATCTCCAACTGACCTTCTTTGCTCCACGCAAAAGAACCCAGCTTCTCCAGTTGAATCTCTAACTTATTCCCTCATTACTCAATCCATTTCAGTAAATCATTTCAGTACCCTCTGAAGGACTTCACTTCGTAAAATATGGCCTACAGATTTGGACAGTTTTGGAATAACCAAAGTTTGGCATACATTCAACACCTTCCCACTGCTATACTCTATGTCCCTACTAATGAATCCCAGAATCCTATATGTTTTACTATGCACTATCACATTCAAGGATTTAAGACCATGTACACTCAGATCCCACATTTCCAAATCACACTTTAGTTTGTAATACTTAATTCTTTCAGAAAAAATGCCGCATTTCACTCGTCTCTAATAAATGGCACATGCCATTTGTCTACCCAGTGAATCAAACTTTCTAAAAAAGCTACCAAAATTGATCACCTCCCTTTTTTGTCTAATGCGCTCTATCTGCCCTGTCCCCACCCAGTCAATCAATATTCCCTTGTAGCTTCTCCAATCCTTCCTCATAGCCCACGCAGCCATCCAGCATGGTATCATCAGCAAACCTATTACATGGCCCCAACACCCATGTCACCAATCTCTGAGCACCCTATTAGACACAGCCTCGGTACCCAAAAATCATCTGTTTAATCCAAACCATTAAAGAAACCCCAATCCATGATATTATATTACCTTCAATCCTGTGTAATCTCATTTGATTTATAGTTTAAAATATGCCACACTTTAACGATATTATACCTTATGAGTAAATGATTTCCCCACGCTTATTCTATAGGGTTAGTGAAACATGAAACTTCTCCTTTATATATCCATGCTAATCTGGTGCACTTCCTTTTTAATAAATGCAAGCAATTTTCCTCCGATTGTTGTTAGGCTAACCGGGCGTTTCTCAACCGGGGTTCCCCAGAACGCTAGGGTTCTGCTAGAGGTCGCTAGGGGTTCCGAGAGAAATAGTGATAAATAGGCTAATCACATGTAAATGCATTTTTGGGTCATTTTTATGTTTAATTTCATATTCATAATTTTATTATACACCTACAGCATATTCTTGGAAAATTCTTGGGTATTATAATAAAGTCTTCAATCTGTTATATCATTTAAAAGTATAATAATCATAGGGAATATATTTAGCAACGTCTATAGGGCGCCAGTGTGAAACGGCCTTTAGTGGTCAGTGGACAGGAGCTGTACGTGACGGATTTGTGTATCATTACACATGACTCACTCGAGTACAGACGCATGCACGGTCTCCATCAGTCCTGTCTGTGCTTCCTAGTGTGCAGGTACAATCCTTCATTCGCCCACGTTATTTAGCAATTTTTGCCCATCATTTAGGGCTGTTATATGAATTAAAAAAATTTAAGTATGTTTATTTTTGTTAGTTCATGAAAAGTTTGTGTTTATGTATGTTTTTGTTAGTTTATGCAAAGTTTGTGTGTGTTGTTTTAAGTTATTGTAGTAGTTATTATCTGTTTTTGTTCTGTTTATATGTGTTATATATGATGTTGGTTATTTATGCTTATTTTTTGTATTTAGATATGGTTGATTTTTTGTTTGAATGAAAACTTCCTTATGAGGTCTCTTGAACAAGCAGTTTGATTTCAGTTTTTGTTTTGCATTGGCAATAAATTTGAGAAAAATGTACTTTATTTTTTGCTTGAACCAGTCATCAGAAAAATATATTATGTTTGTCTTATGAACTTACAAGTTTATGAAAGAGAAAGAAAGAGATTAATAAAGATATATAATAATTTTTATGCAAGGGTTCCCCGAGACATGAAAATTATTTCAAGGGTTCGGCAAGGGTAAAAAGGTTGAGAAACACTGGGCTAACCAGTCAGTGGTTTCAAGTTTTTTTTCAGTCACTCCTACATTTTGATAGGAAAGTTTCAAGTAAATCACGTTTCTTTAAATGTTAACTGAGATGTATTTATACTAAAGAGCCAAAAGAGACTGCAGATGCTGGAATCTGGAGCAAGAAGCAATCTGCTGGAGGAAATCAGTGGTGGAGCAGCATCAGTGGGTAGGAAAGGAGCTGCCCACATTCCAGGTCGAAACCCTGCTTCAGGTCTGAGACTGCTCTATTCTTGACCACCTGAACCTGCAGAGAATAGTGAACATTGCTCAGTCCATCAAAGACTCATCACTTCCTTTCATCCAGTCCATCTTCACCGTATGTTACATCAGAAAATCTGTAAGTACCATCACAGAGGCCTGCTACCCTGCCCATTCCCTTATCTCTTCTACCCTCTGCGAGAAGATACTGGAGCTTGAAAGCCCCAAGTCCAGACGAGAAAAGCTTCTTCTCCACTGCGATCAGACTCCTGAACCAATCACCTCTTTCACAGCCAGTTCCCATAGGGTGCTGCCACATATTCTTATCTCTACCTTATTTAGTTATTTCATTTTACACTTTAGATTGCACTACAATATTTACACCATTCTTGTTGCTTTGCAACCACGGTTGTATTTATTATTGTATCTATCATTACTGTATACTGTTTATTGTAACAATAAACAAATCTGAATCCTTCTACCCCCCATAGTTGCTGCTCGACCCACTTAGTTCCTCAGCAGATTGTTTGTACTTAGATTAATGTGTACATTTGTGTTTTGAGGTTTAATCTTCTAATTATTAATACTAACTTAAAAATCAAAAATAATTTAATTTTTCATAGCATTTTTCAGTGTCAGCTACACGCAGACATTTAAAATCTTTTGTGACAATGTCAAATCATTTCTGGGGACAGGACTTTGAATTTCTGAATTTCTGATGAGAAGGCCCTCTGCTCAAGTGGTCTCAGGGACGAAGCTGCCAAGTTCAGAAAGGAGCACAGTGGAGTTACATCATGACCAGTTCACACGAACAATTTCATTCTAAATATGGACACAGGAATTTACAAAGCAAAACTTGCTGTGAAGCACACTTAAAGATTCAAAATCTTCAAGTACTTAAAAAAAAAGGAAAAATAGCAAATTAAAAGAGTCACAGTAAAAATGAGCTTATTTGTAATTAAGGTGCTTTGATAAACTATAACTTGCTCAGATGGACATGGAATACAAATAGATTTCCAGAGTAACGCAGCAGGTTAGGCAGCATCCTTGGATAACATGGATAGGTGACATTTCGGGTCACAATTTTGGGACATTTCCAAAGTTCCGTCTGAAAAAGGGTCCTGACCCGAAATGTCAGCTATTGATATAATCCAGAGATGCTGCCTGACCTGCTAAATTACTCCAGCACTGTCTTTTTTTTTGGAAACCATTACCTATATTTCTTTGTTTCTACATAAACTGATTTCTACTGGTCTGCAGAATACCTGTTTTATTTAATTGATATAACATCTTCTACAATGCAGCACATTGAGCATTTTGTTCTTATTTGTTTTTTTTCCGATATTAGTACATCACCTGCTATGTAAGTACTTTACACATTCTTTCTTGAATGACCACAGGAACTTCAAACTACAAGTTACATCACATGCAAATTAATATACTCACGCCTTTTGATATTACAATCAGCCAAATCAATAAACAATGCTCATGAATTACAAAAGATAACATAAACAAATAATTAGGCTTTAAACGCGAGTTACATAAAAGTACAGAGACCTATTTAATCCACATTTGATTGCCTTTCTGCTGCATCTACATTGCAGCAACAACATTTTGATCCATTATATAACAGGACCAAAATTACTTTATCTTAGATTCTTAACTGTGTCCTAACCAAAGTTTCATTCAAAAAATATTAAAACTTCTTTACTCTTGCACTGTATGGCCTGGCCATAAAAACACAAAGTAGCCATTTTCATGAGCCTATCTACATGTAGATTCATTGATCTGTGAGGAAGAGCAACAGTTTAATATAATTAGTCCTCAAATCTGTTAGGTAGTTAATAGAATTTAAAGTAAAAATATGTGCAACTTACATTGGATACTACTGTGATAAATGCATGTGCTATTGGAAAAGGAAGAGTTTCAGGAGTTCCATATTCAAAACAATCTTTCATAAGCGAAAGGCCATTTTTCCCACAAAAGAGGCAGACATAACGAAGCAAGTGCAAAGGTACTTCTACATCCTAAACAAATAAGAAACAAGGATAATTAAAGAGATTTGAAACAAATAACAAAATAAGTAATTTACAAAGGTTTTCATATCAAAAATATTAGATCTCTAACTGATCTAATTTAAATTTCATTTTGTAGATTTTATATAAAGTTCAGAAAATTAGATTGCAACAAAAGGCAGACTACTTCACAAGTTTACAACGACAATATTTTTCAGCGAGTTTTTCAGGATTCATGAAAAATTACAATATGTAAAATCCCCAGAGATAATGCATTGTATTAATCAATGTTGCCACATCAAATCTTCTTGCAGAATTTTTCCTGCAAGCAACCTTAAAAGTATACACTCGATAGCTGAATTTTGTTTGCAGATGATTAAAAGAACCCAAACTTTGGGTCTAATAAAAAGAGCCACATCAAAGCCTCAACCTCGATTTTTAATCACAAATGGTGCTCAGTATTTCAAATATTTCCAAGACTTCCTATTTTTTCATTCAGGTTTCCAAAATGAAGCTGTTTTTAAGCTTCTGTTCACTGATCATAAATAGCACAAAATTTCTTCCTGTGGATTATTATATTAGAATGTCCATTTTAGGAATTACTACCTGATTAAAAATGAAAATTCAACAATATTTTATGTGGATGATGCACAAGTTGAAAAGATCCAAATATGACGATACACCACAATACAATTCCGCTCAGCAGCAGAAGGTAAAAAGAGTGTTTTGATCAAAGTTTATCAGAAAAATAATATCTAGGATATATTGGAATAGTTTTTCCACATAATATTGATTCATGTAAAGGACTAATGAAATGTAAAAGTACTGTCAACAAAGAGCTAAAGATAGGCAATTATTTGAGATATCAAAAGAGCTTTGATGCAAGGTCAGTCTACTCAGAACAAAATACAAGCTGTCATGTTTAATTTAGCCAATAAGTAGACCAAGTGACCAATTTTTATTCCTTCAAAGAACTACTGGCTCCAAATTTAGTTAAAATAATTATTTACTTAAAATAAATAAAGGAAATTTATGATCAATAACTGCATCTCAAACTCCAGTTTGTAAGAAATAGCTGGTTGAAACAAAATATCTAGGATCTTGCAACAATACCAACATAAAGCCTACAAATTTACAAATATAGCCAGATGAAAATAATATGCAATTGGAGAAAATATAGGAAATGTGTAGGTGGTTAGACTGCAATGTGAACTAAAGTGTAGAGAGAGTAGCTGTGAGAGTTCGTGATATTATAATATCTGTTATAACTCCACCAAATGGAAAGAGAGAAATCTGGAAAGACTCAATTTACCATGTAAAAATGAAAGAAAGATAGAATTTAGCAGCTATTGATCAAATTTCTCAGCTGAAGCAAGGTACTAAAACCACATTTTCTAGAAGACCTTAAGTGAGTCATTAATCAAAACTGAAACAAATCATGTCCACATATTCCACAAAATGTAGAGTGAGGACATGCACAGATCCAAAACAGCAGTTAATGAAAATCACAAGTTGGGTTGTAAAGAGATCATATATTACTGCTTCTTAAGCTTAATATCCAGATATGATTTGCCCTTAAAACAGACATTACAATGACTAAAGAAAAAGAAATTGAGTCATTTTATTTGCAGGATAGAAAATTGACTAAAATGTCCAAATTATACACTTCTATATTTATGCTAATGTCAAATTTTGCAAGACATACACACATGTTTCATAATGTCATTATATTAGTTTAAAAATGAATCGAAATAGCATAAAATGGATGAAAATTGCTACTTACATTCATATCACAAAACGCCCCTAATAAGTTGCTTTCATGAGCTGAAATATCCTAATTTAAAGAAAGGTTAGTATAGATTTTAAGCAAGTTTGAAATATTAAGATTACATGATTTTAGGCAACAGTAGATAGGAACTACAAAGCCAGACCTATCAATATTAGATTAAAGTAAACATTGAGATTAAAAACAAATTGGTCCTCGACAAATTTAAAAACAATTAACCCTTTAACAATTTAAACTTTGTGTCAGATGACCAACACAACAAGCCCAATTAAGGTAAATGTACATACAATCCAGACTGAGACCTCAATGCAGTAGTAAATATATTAAAATAAAGGCCTGTCTCTGCCTAAATAAGTGGAGATAAAAAGTCCAACATACTGTTCAGGAGCAGAACGATTCCAGTATCTCGTGCAATATTTCTCTATCAACCAACAACACTTACACCCACATAGTATCGTTAACATAGTAAAGTGCCCTGAGCCATTTAACAGGAGAGTAACCAGAGGGTTACTAGGGATATTAGGGCAACCATGGTAGGTTTAAGCAGTATCTTGAAAGAAGAGTGTACAGAGGCCACGTTCAGAGAAAAAAATCCCAAATTTACTCCACAATGTGCTCGCGGCCACCAAAGAGGGATTACCTGGAAAGCACAAGAGGGCAAAACTGGAGCAGCACAAAGATTCAAGAGTGTTTCAGGGCTGGAAAAGGTTACAGAAATAGGGAGGGTCTTGAAGAGTTGGAAACAATTATTAAAATCACATCATTACCAGTCAGCAAAATACCAACATATACCAACAAGCATTCGAGGGCAAGTTAAGATGCCGGCAATACAAATTTTCAAGGAACTAAATCTTATGAACAGTCCAAGATGAGTTGAAGGAGAGCAAAGGAATAGTCAATTCTGGAGCCAAAAAGATATGGATATAGGATTTAGCAGTAAACTGATTGAAGGTGATTGAGGAATACAAGATCAGAAACTGAATTCAGAAGTAAACTTTTTGATTCATCAGCTAGAGAATAAGGATATAGCATAGACAACTGCACTTCCCAGTGTGTAAGAAGGAACTGCAGATGCTGGTTTAAATGGTATGTTGGCATTCATAGCAAGAGGATTTGAGTTTAGGAGCAGGGAGGTTCTGCTGCAGTTGTACAGGGCCTTGGTGAGACCGCACCTGGAGTATTGTGTGCAGTTTTGGTCTCCTAACCTGAGGAAAGACGTTCTTGCCTTAGAGGGAGTACAGAGAAGGTTCACCAGATTGATCCCTGGGATGGCGGGACTTTCATATGAGGAAAGACTGGATAGACTGGGCTTGTACTCGCTGGAATTTAGAAGACTGAGGGGGGATCTTATAGAAACATATAAAATTCTTAAGGGGTTGGAGAGGCTAGATGTGGGAAGATTGTTCCCGATGTTGGGGGAGTCCAGAACCAGGGGTCACAGCTTAAGGATAAGGGGGAAGTCTTTTAGGACCGAGATGAGAAAACATTTCTTCACACAGAGAGTGGTGAGTCTGTAGAATTCTCTGCCACAGAAGGTAGTTGAGGCCAGTTCATTGGCTATATTTAAGAGGGAGTTAGATGTGGCCCTTTTTGCTAAAGGGATCAGGGGGTATGGAGAGAAGGCAGGTACAGGCTACTGAGCTGGATGATCAGCCGTGGTCATATTGAATGGCGGTGCAGGCTCGAAGGGCCGAATGGCCTACTTCTACACCTATTTTCTATGTTTCTAAACCGAAGATAGACACAAAAAGCTGGAGTAACTCAGCAGGACAGGCAGCATCTCTGGAGAGAAGGAATGGGTGACGTTTCGGGTCGAGACCCTTCTTCAGACTGGTTAGGGATAAGGGAAACGAGAGATATAGACAGTGAAGTGGAGAGATAAAGAATGAAGAATGGAGAGATAATGAAAGATATGCAAAAAAGTAACGATGATAAAGGAAACAGGCTGTTTGTAGGGTGAAAATGAAAAGCTAGTGTGACTTAGGTGGGGAAGGGATATATATATATATATATATATATATATATATATAGAGAGAGAGAGAGAGAGAGAGAGAGAGAGAGAGAGAGAGAGAGAGAGAGAGAGAGAGAGAGAGAGGGAATGCCGGAGCTACCTGAAGTGAGAGAAATCAAGAATCATACCACTGGGCTGTAAGCTGCCCAAGCGAAATATGAGATGCTGTTCCTCCAATTTGCATTTAGCCTCACTCTGACAATGGAGGAGACCGAGGACAGATAAGTCTGTGTAGGACTTCCCAATGGTTAGAGTAGATTTCTATTTCTACAACAATGAATGTCAATTAGTTTTTAATTCTCTGTTGTTTGCACAGCCTTGTTGTGCACAAATTGCCAACAGTAATTAATCTTGAAAAGTAATTCATTAGTTACAATGTGATTTTGTGCTGTTTTTATGGGATATTTTCATGTTCTTTGTAGCTGGGCTATCTACCATTCAGCAAAACCCATTATGATTTATTTGCTTGTAAATCTTAAAATGATATCTTTAATGGCAGCATCTTCATTTGACGTTATGAAGTGTGTCAAGTAAATTTTCCATCAAACTAACAACTGCATTTGTTTTACTTATTTCATTTGAAATCTGAATTATATTTAGATACTGCTCATGACGCAGTAGCAAAATAAATTACAAACAATAAGTTAACACGATATCTACATTTTCTTGAAATGGACATTTCCCACTTATCAAAGCTGTTACCTATATCAATCGAGGTCATTAGTAGCCTCTCAAATCTTGACATTTAGAGCTTACTTGTGCAAATATCATACTTTAAAGTTTATTATTTATATGCTGGATGTGCAAAAATTAAAATGGCATTCAGGAATGTAAATCATTTAACTGCTGTTCTCCTCTCCAACAACACTCCAAACATAGTCAATTTATTGCAGAGATGTCATCTACAGGATAAACACTAAGTGTTCAAAGAGGAGGTTGTTCTGTTGATTCTTTTCCATTAACAAAGCAACAATTTCAATTCTATTTATGCTAATAACCAAAGATATAACTAATAACTTGTATCTTTAAGATGTAGTTCAAAAAGCTATTGTACAGATCCAATCCTTCAAAGTAAACACAGAAATACCATAAAGAAGCCTGAGCTACTTTCCAAATGGCCTGAAGCAATTTATCGCACCAGTTTTTCTTCCCAGACATTTCAAGTTGGAAATATCTAAACAATTTTGGGCAAGTAAAAACTTTGAAATATACATAACGCACAGATTTGCATTTTTTGCAAAGCAAAAGAAACTTGGTAAAAACCTCAATAAGTGAATTACATATATAACTGTTACAGCTCAAAAAATACATTATACCTCTATAGTAGCATGTGTGTTATGTTTGTAGGCAGTATATAAAGGAAACTGAATTTGAAATATCTTTGCCACACATAACAACAACTTTTCTTTTTCTTCTGTATTCCATGTGCTAAATGGATCAGTGCTCCGTGCAGAAACCTCCTCAGTTCTCCCACATGTTCTATTATTTGCCTTTTTCTCCACAAAATCATTTAATTTTCGACCAATATCGTCTTCATTTTTATTACACTCTCCTTCCTGATTAGTCTGTTCATGGTTTTGCTGATTCAGGTCCTGCCATGAAGAATCATCACTAGTGCAAATTTTACACAACTGGTCTTGGAGAGCCTGGATTTGGGCAGTCACCATATTGATAAGGGCATAAACCACCTGGTTGAAGATTTCCAGGTGCTTGTATTCCTTGAAGCAACAAAGGCATTGCCTATACATCAAAAAAGAGAAACATGTTATGAACAGCTCGGTCAACACAAAAAACAACTAAACTTTCATGAAAGCTAACAGATTCTGTATTTACAAATGTGTCGATTATGTAAAGGAGAAAAATTAATATTACAATGTAATGAATATAATTGTTGGTTCTAAAATGTAATTTGCAAAATTCCCTGGAATCTCCAAAATATTTATTTTGGAAAGAATTGAATTCTGGTATATACCAATACCTCTGTCATGCAAGACAAATCCTTGAGTTGTGTCTGAAGTTAGGACATTATTACATCATGTGACAATGACATTTCATGCAACTCTGACATCAGTCTAGAATGTAAAGATGAACTGACAGCAAGACAAAGACAAATGTTTTATTAACAAAAGATAAACTCTTTTACATTTAAATAGGCAAGGCATAGAAGAATGCAATACTAATTCAGTTGAATAGGATTAGTATAAGAGGGCAATAAGGTCAATGTGGACATGGTGGATCAAAATGCCCAATTTTGTGCTGTATGACTCTTATAAAACATATAGACCTCAAGATATTCCAGGCAAACGATGAATTGATTTTTAAAAATGTAAATCTAAAATTACACAAAATTCAAGCACTCTTTATAGACATGTAGGTTTGTTCATATATTCAAAGAAAAAATCCTGATGGTAATGTTGAATTACACAGTGGATTACAATGTTATATTGCAACTGAAATCAGCACCAGTCTCGTTGAACCAGTTTTACTCAGCCGTAATACCTCCAAGCTAAATTTTAATATAGAATATCAATAATATAAAAGTTTCCACTCTGGTTATCAAAAAACGGAATTTAGGAAATAGAGTATGTTAAATATATCAATTTTTCTCATGACTTTAATTTACTAAAATAAATTATTGCCAACTATACAATCCTGCGTATATGGGAATATAAAGTGGCATAGTCTATTCATGCACAAACCATAAATAAAAAGTAAACAAACCTCTGTGTCCAAGAGTTAATGTAATTAAATATTTTGAGAGCATGTTCCTTTTTAAGCTGCAGTCCTTCATTATTTTCTGTTTCAGAAACTGTTGATAAAACAATAAAATTAGTCAATTTCAAAAAGCACAATATACAATTCTGCCTTGGCAGCTTAGGCCTAATATTGAAACTTCATGACTCACTTACAATTGTAGTTATACAGCACAGAAACAGGACCTCCGACCCAATTCGTCAATGCCAAACAAGATGCCTACCCAAGATCATCCAATTTCCCTGCACTTGTCCCATATATTTCAAAACTCTTCCTATCCTGTCTAAATGTTTGCTTTATTGTTGTAATTGTATCAGCCACCTATGGGAATTGTTCCATGTACCACCATCTTTTCTATGCCAAATTTCAAATCTCCTTTAAATCTTTCTCCTCTCATCTGAAGCCTATGCCCTCTACTTTTAACTCCCCATCCTGGGAAAATGACTACAACTATCTATCCTATCTATGCCCCTCATGATTTTATAATCATCTAAGGTCACCCCTCAGCCTCCTTCATTCCAGGGGAAACAGTCCAATCCGATCCCTTCATAACTGAGGCCACCGAGTCCAGGCAACTTCCTTATGATTTTTTTCAGCACTATCTCTAACTTAATCACATACTTTCTGTAACGAGGCCACCAGAACTGCACTCAATACTTCAAGTGCAGTCTAATCAACAATTTTTGTAAGCATAACATGACCCCATCCCCCAATTCGTATACTCTATGTCATGGTCCATGAAGACAAACATGCCATATACCTTCTTCACTACCCAGGCTATGTGTGTTGCTGTATTCAGCGAACTAGGTACTTGTGTCCAACGGTCTCAATAATACTCCTGAGGACCCTGCCATTCACCATGTCCTACATTCATTTCCAAAATGCAATTTTTTGCACTTCTATACCAGTTACCATTCTTTTGTCTAGTTAATCAATATCCAGCTGTAACCTTCGACAACCTTCCGCACAGTCCACTATTTTGGTGTCATTCGCAAACATACATTCTCATCCAGATCGTTAATAAACATGACAAACAACAGCTTGACAGCAATATGAAAAACAACTCTCTCCAACACCCTGTGCCTCGTACCAACAAGCCAATTTTGCATCCAATTGGCTAGTTCACCTCGGAACCCGTACATTGTAACCTTTTGGGCCAGCCTACCATCAGGGATACTGTCTGACCTGCTGAGTTACTCCAGCATTTTGTGAATAAATCTACCATCAGGGATATTGTCAAAGATCTTGACAAATCCATGTAGCAATGTCTACTGCTATTGGCCAGTTAATCCTCTTGTGCACTTCTTCAAACACCGCTGACAGATTTGTGGAGCATGATTTTCCATACACAAAGTCATGCTGAAAGTCAATCCTGATCAGTCTTAGTCTTTCCTATTATCACTGCATTCTTCCCTTCTCCCTTGCATACATCTATCTAATTTCTCCATATCAACCATTTCATCTAGCAGCAAGTTCCACATTCTCACTGCTCATGGAGCACTTGAATATTGGAGAGTTTTTCATTACGTTACATATTAACCCTCCACCTGTTCACTAGGAACTACAGGATTGAAATATATATTCTTCACATTACATGGTACATAAATAGGCAGCTCATCCAGTCGCAGATCAGATAAAAATGGAAAGAGTCAATAAAGAGACTAACAATACAGAGTGGTACAATCACAGGCCAAGGTGAGATGCATGCAAGTTGGTGGAAGAAAGGAAAATACTGAGCTACTGCCGGCAATCTTTCAATCCAATTAGCAAAAATAATGGAAAAGCTTTCAGGGACAATCTGAGGGGAAAATATTACCATCCCAGGGTAAAATGAGCTGATGAAAAAGAACCAGATCGTTTGTTAAGGCCAAACCAAATCTCATTATCCCAATTTCAACTTTTAATGCAGTAACCCAAGAAAAATTAGATCAATGTAACTGATAAGTACATGAACATAGAAAATCATTAATATTTTTTCATTAATCATTTGACTTATTACCAAAATTGATACTCATGAGTCGAGAACAATATTAACAAATCTAGCGAATCTTAGGCCATAAACATAGGAAGAGTACAACACCAAACTATGCTAAATGTTTATAAAATCATTAGAATATTCTCACTGGAAATGTTCTGTACAATTCAAGGCACAAATGAATGCTTTATAAAGAGTACTAACACTATTTAGTGGAATGATTCTATAATTGAGAAATGCAGTTTTGTGAGTAAACCGGAGAAACTGTCAACATTCTCCTCAGGAGCAGAAGCTAAACAGATGAGAGACGTCTGTGAAATTATAAAGAATTTGGATAATTAAATAAATGCTTTCAATACTTCAAGGCCCAAGAACCAAAGGCAACAACGATCAGCGAGATCCACTGGGACGAAGCAAAGGAAAAACCTTAAATATGCAAACATGATTGGAATGCACAGCCCTAACGATTGATGCAAATAATTCAATATAGAAGTCTTCAAACAGAGATAAAAGTTCAGGATAGTGAAAACAATTGATTTACAGGAACAAAGCTGGGAAGAACAAACTACTTGACACCATGGCCAAGGATTTCCCTAACTGCACCAGTAAGTACCAACTTCATGTTGTGTGGCAGCTGCTGTCTCCATTCTCTTGCAGGCAGGCAATTCACACTGGTCTTTATTTGGCTTTTTTGTTAACAGAAGACCAACTATGTATGTGGTTTAAAAGCCAGAGGACAAAATATGGCAAGATATGGCAAGCTGTCTCAGATTGTGAACAAGTCAGGGTCTGGTGGCAAAACATTGACCCAGAGGCAGCAGGGGATCATCGACAAATGGGGCTTTATAACTTCACATAAAGCTCTGGATCGGAAGATGATCTTGAAGGATTCTGAGGCAAAGAGCAAAGCTTACTGACTCTTCAACTCTGGGAGTTCCTCGTTCATATCCACCCCTCTTCAGTTGTAACAGTTACCTCTGACTCCATCTTGCTTTCTGAACACCTTTTGACCTTTTGAGGATGAAGAACCTCTCGAAGTTCTCCTCGTTTGCTTCCCACCAGTGTATCAGGGAGTCTGTGTAGATCACAGAGAGCCCAAAGGAGACGGTAGTCAGACAAAAACTCAGGCACGACGCTGGCGAGTCTGATCATGATGGTCATTGGACTGAGCCATCTGGTCTCGAACAGGTGAATTGCGGCTGAGATCCACCTGCAGGGTTGCTGAAAGCATCGCACAGCTTTCCATCTTTGACCGTCTCCAACAGGAGCATGGAGGTGGTGTCCAGTCTGCTGTCAGTACCGCTAGATCGTCCAGCCGCATCGATGATGCATTTAAAGTGCCCGGCCATAATGTCACCTGCAGTGATAGGAGCTGACAGAAGACAGCCAGCTACTCGCTCCGCACAGGCAAGGCGTACATATTGATCAGCTGGAGCGGAGTTACAGTACATTACATCCAGCATGAGGAGATGCTCCCCCCCCCCCCTCAACCACCTCCCTGAATTTATTGATCGAGAAGTTCCCTCCCCACAGCAAGATCCCCAGGCCGAAGCACGACTATCATTGCTCCCCCACCCGTCGACTATACCGACAATCCGTGGGGTCACCATCACGACCACCTCCGATAGCTGCAGAGGTGTGGCAGCCCACACTCTTGTAAAAATGTCACATCTGCCTTGACCTTCACCAGGTACTTCAAGGCTTTGAGATCGCACACTGGTCTTCCCACTGCACATGTTTAAAGATGCCAGTTTTACCTCCACTGCCATTTTGGAGTTCACAGTCCTATATCTTGAACCCTCATGCCCACAGCTTAGGTGAATTGCAGCACCGTTTCTGGGCTCAGGTGCTGGTGAAGAGTGGTTGCACTTTCAGCGGTGACAGCAAAGCTTCATTCCCCTTCCCCAGAAGTCTTGGAGCAACTTCTGCCATCCCCATCTGGTACTTGAAGATAACGTCGAAATATCCATTACCCAAGAAGTCCTTGAACCAGGAGATGTTCTTGACCTCAAACTTCCAGGTCTCCAGCAGGACCTTCTTGAAGAAGAGATCCCTTGAGAAGGGGATTCACTGGGACCCACTGAGGTCCCTCACCATGACCCTCCGAGTATTCTGTATACCGTGCTCCTGTCGATCATGAACTCGATGCCGCAGCCATCCATGATCCAAGCAAAATTTTGAGCTGGAAAAAGGTGTTAGTTTGGTCCCCCAACCAGCACGCCTCTGGCTCAGCAAACTGATAAGAACAAATTTGAGCCTTGAAACGATCGTGACCACCAGTTCTTCCCTGCCAGGTATTCCCAATCAGTACTGAACCCCCAAATGTTGATGGTCGGGCAGGGCAGTGATTATTATAGTAACAGAAATCGGTTAGAGAATAGTTCGACTGCCCCGCCCGCGGGAGAATAAAGAGGAAGAAGGTTAGACTTTAGTGCCTTCCATCACAGTGAGGAACACAGGAATCCGCTGTGGTGGATGTTTATGTTAACCTTTATGTAGTTGTGTGGCTTGTTGCTTTTTTTTTAGTATAGCTGTATGGTAATTCGAATTTCACTGTATCTTAATTGGTACATGTGACAATAAACTGACCTTGGAACCTTGAATCCTTTGATGGTGAAGATGACCATTCTCGGACACTGTTGTGGCATGATGTTACTTGCTATTTCTCAGCCTATACCCGATTGTCCAGAGCTTGCTGCATGCATGTGTGGATTACTTCACTTGAAAAGTTGCACATGGAATTGAACATGATGCAATTATTTGCATACATTCCCACATCTGACCTCGCGATAGAAGGAAGGTTGTTGACGACTCTAACCAGAGTGTTTTTTTTCTCCTTAATCCACACTGGCTTTACGACCCAAACCCAACAATATGTTGGGTACATTCTGAATAAACATTCATATTTGGGTTGGGTGACCTCAGGCCAGAGAGGCCCAACTCAGTATATTATCCAGGTTGGGTTGATTTATTTAACAGTTTCGCCCTATGAATAACATGGTTAAGATTATATGTATATGATTAGGCTGAGTGTGGTTTTAGTAGAATTGTGGTTTAGTTTTCTGAGCAGATCTCAAGTTGGGAGATTGTGACACTGCGTCTGGACAGTAGGAAAGAGATCGTGCAGCGGAAGTTTTGGTACTGCAATATATGTACTGGTGTAATGATAAAAGGATACCATTTGGGACCACAAGGACAAATGGGTGCAGCAATATTGAGGGAAGAGGGTCCTAGTTGTTTTAAGAGGGAACATATGCCCCTTGTATTGAGCTTCCAGGTCCTTTTGCTGCTTTAACACTTTTGTTGACAACAGACGTGTATAGCTAAGATATCGATTTGCCTATGGCCATCAGTTTATGTTTTTTACACTTCTGCTGTGAGTCAGGACCAGTAATGATTTTTTTAAATGTTACCAGTCAATAAATCTCTCCTTTTCTCTAATCCTGCCTGAGACATTACAGTTTTGAACTTACAACAGACAAAACACTACAGGAAGCTCAATAATCTACAAAGATAAAATGTAAAACAAAACATTTTTTACATTAGTTTGCTCTCTTTACATGAGATCTCTGCAAGGCTGTGTTTCATCTAACCCATTAAAAGCAAATTATGTTATGATATCACATACCAGCAGATTCCTTCCCCTGAAGGACACTAATAAACCTGTTGGTTTTTCCACAAGAAGCCAAAAGCTCCCACAATTATTTCATTTATATAAAAATCACTAGATCTAATTAAAAGTTATATGCTTCTATCAAGGTGTATTATTGGTGGGATTTGAACTCACAACCACTTGAAGGCAAGGTTGAATCACTCGCAGCTATAATCAGCCAGAAGTGCCCAAGTAGATGATCCATCTTGGCTTCCACTTTTGCAGAAGCTATATTTCAGCCCATTCAGTTAACTCCATATGACATAAAGAAACAGCTGAAAGTACTGAATACAAAAAGATTATGAAACCATACAACATCCTAATTGTAATATAGAAGATTTACACTTCAAAATTAGCTGCGCCTTCAAGCATGCAGTTCCAGTACAGGAGCAACACTGGCATCTACAAACAATGTAGTACACTGCCCACCTATGGCCTACTCACAAAAAGCAGGACCAATCCGGTCTGACTAACCAGTCCATTCTAAATCATCACAAAGCAACAGGTGTCATCGCCAGCACTTACTCACCAATTACCTGCTCTTGGGTGCTGGCAGATTCACTCCACTCCAGACTTTGCCACAGTGTTGGTCCAAAGGTCCAACAGAGAGAATAGTACAGAGCTGGTTGAGTGGAACAACTTCGCAACTGCTTGAAGTTTCTAGACTGGGTGACGTTCAATGATGCGGCAATGGACCTGACGAATACACCATGGTTATTACCAACTTCAAATGGCTGTATTCCTATCAAGACTATCCAAGTGTTGCCTAACCATAGGCCTTGGATGAGCCAGATGGTCCACAATCAACTGAAGACCAGATCTGCGGCATTCAAAGTCAGGTGATACAAGGTCACACAAGAAGTCCATGTATGACTTTAAGAATGCCATAAAGATCGCAAAGAAACACCTCTAGTCTAAACTGGGGGCTCAGACAGGTGCTCAGCAACTGCGACAGTGCTTGCACACCATTGCTTCCTTCCAAGCAAAACAAGGTGGATCAATTGACAGCAAGACGATACTCTGTACATTCGCTTTGAAAGGGAGAACAACATACCGTCAAAATGACACGGTGATCTCGGTGTCCAAGGCTGACGGCAGAATATCTTTCACAAGGATGAATCTTCAGAAAGCATCAAAAACTTAATGGTGTACATGGTCATGTTCTTAAAACCTGTGCATTTCAACCTGTTAAAGAGTTTTCGCAAACATCTTCAACTTCTCATCCTCACCAAGGTTAAAAGAACATCGGTGCTCAAGAAGAGCAAGGTGAGATGTCTCAACAACTCCAGACTGATGGACTTCTATATATTTCTGAGATTTGCTAGTGGACATGTGGACCTACAGCCAAAACGGTAAACGACAGCGCCACAATTTTAGTACCACCTTGATCACCATTGTCCTGGCGATTGTTAAGGAAAAGTTTTATTTAAATTGGTCTTATATTTTTATAGTTAGAGAGATTTTAAAGTTTAAAAATTACCTTTCTAACCGATTTCTTAAAGGTCCTCAGCGTGTGACGTCACAATGCGGTCCGTACATCCTTTAAGAGATGAGCGCGCGCTCCCCCACCCCCCGCCTTTAGCGTGTGATGTCACAATAGGACCCGCACGACTTTAATTGCGCTCCCCCCCCCCCCTCCGAGCCGCGTGGCGCCAGAGACGAGAGAAACAAGATGGCCGCTGGCAGGATGGGGTCAGTGGCTCCCTCTCCCCTTTCCTCTTCCCCTTCACCCGCACCCAGCCCCAGGGCCGACTCCGAGCAGGAGGGAGATGGTCGCCCACCCTGTCGACTGATCCTTTCCCTCCATCTCCTTGAGCGCCCACTTCAACCGACGGCATCGTCCAGTCCCCGCTCCCGCCCGGCCCCAACGCCCCGCACCATTACCGGAATACAACCCCCGGCGGGCAGCTTCTTCTCCTCCTCCCGCTTCTCCTCCAACGGCCGCTGCAACCGACGGCGTCGTCGACGACTCCACAAAAATAGCAGCCGCTCTCCTCCTCCCGCTCCGCCATCTTGTGCGCGCCTCCCACCGCCGCCGATCAGCGCTGCCTCTCCGCCTTTCCCCTCAGCTCGCCGACGAACAGCTCTCAATGCACGGGCCACGGCCCAGGGGACGCCCGCAAACGAGTGCACACATCGGTAGGATTGATGGGCCCGAGCCGGCGGATCGCCAACGGGTCCGCGCCTCCGCAGTTGTTGAGAGAGGATGCGGTGTGAGAATACCATCATTGACAATACCATCATTGTTGGATGAATAATGGGTAACGATGAGGGCAATCGATAATTTGGTTGAGTGTTGCCAAAAAGGCAATCTTGTCCCCAAATTAGCAAGACCAAGCAGCTGATTTTGACTTCAGGACTCTCAAATGTCAGCAAGGCAAAGGAGATAGTGATCGAGTTCAGGATACCCCAGTTTCTATTGACAGTGCTGAAGTAGAGATGGTTGAAACCTTCAAATTCCCAGGAGTGAATATTACCAACAACTTCTCCTGGACCACACATATTGAAGCAACGACCAAGAAAGCACACCAATGCCTCTACTTCCTTAGAAGGCTTAGGAAGTTCGGCATGTCCCCAACAACTCTCACCAACGTCTACAGATATGCGCCGTAGAAAGCATTTTATCGGGATGCATCACAGCTTGGATTGGGAACAGCTCCACCCAGGACAGCAAGAAATTGCACGGAATTGTGGTGGCAGCCCAGAGCATCACACGAACCAACCTCCCTTCCATTTATACCTCATGCTGCCTCAACAAGGTCAGCAGCATAATCAAGGACCAGTCGCACCCTAGCCACTCCCTCTTCTCCCCTCTCCATCGGGCAAAAGGTAAAGAAGTTTAAAAACACACACCTCCAGATTCAGGGACAGTTTTGGCCCAGCTGTTACCAGGCAACTGAACCATCCTACCACAACTAGAAAGCAGTCCTGAACTACTATCCACCTCATTGGTGAACCTCGGACTATCTTTGATCGGACTTTACTGGCTTTATCTTGCACTAAATGTTATTCCCTTATCAGGTACCTGTATACCGTGAATGGTTCGACTGTAATCATGTATTGTCTTTCCGCTTACTCGTTAGCAGATAACAAAAGCTTTTCACCGTACCTCAGTACACGTGACAATAAACTAAACTGGAACTGGAGAAAGTCTACAGGACTATGAACTGGTTTTCATCAGCAGGGTGGCGATGGAGAGAGTGAATAGCTTCAAGTTCCTGGCTGTGCATATCTCTGATGATCTGCTCTGGACCCAGCACAATGATATAATCAAAAATAAAACTCACCAACACCTGTATTTCTTCACAAATTTGTGATTCGGCATGTCACGGAATTCCCCATTGAACTTCGAAAGGTGTACAACGGAGAACATGCTGACCAGTTGTATCGTGGCCAGGTTTGGTCATTTGAATGTGCAACAACGAAAAAGGCTCCAGAAAGACGTGGATATTGCTCAGTTCATCAGAGTATTGACCCCCCTGCAATTGAAGAGATCTCAGGAAGGATAGTCAAAAGAAAGACCCACACCACCTTGGACACGCTCTCATCTTACTGATTCAATGGGAAAGGTGGTACAGGAGCGGAGAATTATCACCTCCAGGTTGAAGAGCAGCTTCTTCCCATCCACCATCAGACTCATGAATCACCCTGCACAATCCTAACCAATGCCTATCTCAACTCTAACCTATTATGGACTTTGCACTTCAAAGGTTTTGTTATATACTTTGTCTTGCACTATCATGGTCTGTTTTACAGAAAATACCTGAATTATTGCATATTTGTTGCAGTGGTTTTGTTTTGTGTGCCTGTAAATTTGCAGCAAATAAGAATTTCATTATTCTGGTCCCTGTCCACAAGATAATAAAACACTTTTGAACATGAACTCAAAATGCTGGAATAAGTCAGTGGGTGAGGAAACATTTCTGGAGAAAGGGAATAGGTGATAATTAATGTCGAGACCCTTCTTCAAACTCGACCAGAAATGCCACCTATTCCTTTTCTCCAGAGATGCTGCCTGACCTGCTGAGTTACTACAGCATTTTGTGTCTATCTTCCATGTAAACCAACATCTGTAGTTCCTACCTACACTCTTGAACATGGACCAGAGTTAATCCCCAGAATAAGGACAAGATTGACTGGCTTCGAAGCAGGTATCCTGTATGTCAATGGCGATCAAAGAGAAAATCTCAATGATTAGGTCTTGCCTTGCACAAAAGAAACTGTTTTCAGTTGCTGGGAATCAATCATCCCAGGTTCAGGAAATCATTGGTAAACCTCAAGGTAGTGTTGTTCTAGGCTTAACCTCTTCAGGTGCTTCAATAACAATCTTTCTCCGTTGTAAAGTAGGATATGGGGGTGTTTAACAAATATTCCGCAATAATATTCAACTCAATTCATAACTCTCCAGCAAATGAAGCAAACAGAGCCTGCATGCATCAAAACCTAGACATTAACATATGGGGTGGTAACTAACAAGTGACATTTGTACCGAAAAATGCCAGAAAATTACCATCTCCAACAACAGACAGTATAGAACATGGAACAGTAGATCACAAGACCAGGCCCTTCTGCCCACAATGTCTGTGCCAAACATGATGCCAAAACCAATTCTTATCGGCCTGCATATAATCCATAACCCTTCAATCCATATTCAGATGCCTATCCAAAAGTCTCTAAAATGCCAATATCATATTTGCCTTAACTACCACCCCCGAGAATGCATTCCCAGCACTAGTTACCTACTGTGTAAAACAAAAACTTGCCCCGCGTAACTCCATTAAACTTTGCCCCTCTCACCTAAAGCTATGGACTCCAGGATTAGATTTTTCCATCCTGGGAAAATGGTTCTGACAGTCTGCCCAATCTATCTCTTATGAACCTCCTCTGCACCATTTCCAAAGCTTCCACATCCATCTTGTAATGGGGCAACCGGAACTGCACACAATACTCCAAATGCAACCTAACCAAAGTCCTATAAAGCTGCATCATGGTTTACTGACTCTTATACTCAATGCCCCAACTTATGAAGGCAAGCATACTATATGGCTTTGTTACCACTCTATCTACTAGTGTTCCCATTTTCAGGGAGTTATGGACTTGGACCTCAAGAACCCTCTGCACATCAATGCTGTGAAGGGTCATGTCATTAAACGTATATTTTCCCCTTACATTCGACTTCACAAAGTGCAACACCTTACACTTGCTCAGATTAAACTCTATTTGCCCTACTATTTCTGTAACTGATCTATATCCCGCTGCATACTTTGACAGCCTTCCTCACAGTCCATGACCCTAGCAAACTTGGTGTAATCTGCAAATTGACTAACCAACCTGTCTAGATTTACATCCAAGTCATATATTATATATATATATATATATATATATATATATATATATATATATATATATCAATCACAAACAGCAGTGGTCCCAGCACAGATCCCCGTGGAACTTCACTGGTCACAGACCTCCAGTCTGAATATTATCCTTGCACAATCACCTTCTGTCTTTTATCGGTAAGCCAGTTCCGATATAAAATCTCAATGATATTCTCTACTTTTTTTATGAAAGCTGAAATTGTAAACATCCATCTGGGCTCTTCTTCTCCAACATCCTGGCACCATGCATGTACATTTGTTTGCCCTTTGCTCTGTTGCGTGGGAGGGTTCTTCATTTCATTCCACTTAAGGGTCACTTACCTCTACCTCATCTATCTGCTGCCATTGGCATGAACACCTGCAAAGCTTTTGGTCACTAAACCCTTAGACTAAGCTGAACCAGCCTTTTTTTTCCTTCTCTCAGGCAGTCCTTATGATCAAGGCTGATCTGATTTGACTCTGGTTTAATGGGCTCTTGCATGTCTCATAAGATCAATGTTGGAAGCGCACACTCTTCCAGACATGGAGCAGGTGCCTGGTAGTTGCAAAGATGGCTCCCTTTGGCATTTATACTGGGCTTCCATGTACACCCAACACATTGGCACGGTTCCATGTGCCATCTGAATGCCCCTTTGAGTGGTCACGGACCAGAGATTGCCAGGATGTTGCACAGTGGGGTTGTGAAAACTTTTCTCTATCAAAAGGAGGTTTCCTTCCGTCTTTGAGGACAGCAAAAGCATTTGAACTCCACCACCTGAAAATTGTTCTCCAAACCACACATCATCTAGACTTGGAAATATGTACCTTTCCTTTAATGTAATTGGGTCAAAAATCCACAACTGTCTCCATAACAGCATTGTGAGTATATACACACCTCAAGGACAACAAGGTTCAAAAGAGCAGAACACCATCATGTCCTAAGAGAGCCATTAGCAATGGGAAACTAAATTCTGATGCCTGAATCGACATTATAATTCAAATAAATTAATATCCTTTATTTATAACACTTTCCTAGACACTGACATTCCGTCATCAGAATCTTATAGATGAGCATGGGAGGACGAATTGAATCAACTCATAATGCAAGATATATGGGATGAAAGTTTACAACATATACACCAATGTTCATTAAATACTAGACATTCCTTAATACAATTTAAAATAATACATAGATTATATTATTCGAAGACGAAATTAAATAGGATTTTTCCTAGTATCTCTCCTATTTGTGATAAATGTCAATTTCAAAAAGCTAATTTAACTCATATTTTCGTAACTTGTATAAAAATGCAAAATTTCTGGTTGGAGATTTTTAAAATAGTTTCTAAAGTTATCAACAAGCAATTGGATATGGATCCAAAATTAATTATATTAGGATTATCAGAACATACTACAAACTTTACAACAAGTCAGGTACATTTTCTTGATTACAGTTTAATAACTGCGAAAAAATTAATACTTAAATTTTGGAAAAAACCAATAACCCCCACAATTAAAATGTGGACTACGGAAATGACAGAGACCCTGCATTTGGAAAAAATAAGATTTGCCTTAATTGACAAACCTGAGTTATTTTTAAAAATATGGTCTCCATTTATTGAATTTTTAGAAAAGCAAATGGGTTTGGCACAGGACTAAAATAAAAATTAAAAATTGGAGCTTGAGTTAAGGGTTGGATGTACAACTGTGGTTATTGTCTCCCGGATCTACCTCCTTTAATTTTTATAGTTATATCTTTTTTTTTTAATTCTCTTATTCTCTCTTTCCAATAGTTTATAGTTTTTCTTCTTTATTTTTTATTTTCTCTCTTTAAAAATGTAAAAATTGAAGCTATGTAAGAACTTTGTAACAAATTTGTCTTTTATTTCTATTTGTACATATGCTTTTCACAAAAAAAACAAAGAAAAAAAAAAGAAAAAAAAAGACTTAGAAATATGTACCTTTCCTTTAATGTAATTGGGTCAAAAATCCACAACTCCCTCCATAACAGCATTGTGAGTATATACACACCTCAAGGACAACAAGGTTCAAAAGAGCAGAACACCATCACGTCCTAAGAGAGCCATTAGCAATGGGAAACTAAATTCTGATCAGTGAAATGGTGATGCAAAAAAAACTGCAGATTAATTTTGACACAAAGATAAATACATGAAACAATGATTCATCTTTATCTGATTATCGCAATAATTGCATCCAATACATTTATCATGCAAGGCAACATCTCATGCACTTCACAGGAGTGCTTGGAAACAAAATCTGGCATGTAAAAAGCTATCAGAGCTGATGTAAAAAAATTGGTCAGTTAAGTTATAAAAAAAAGGTGGGAAAAGACAAGGGTTTTAAAAGAAAATTCTGGTGTTCAAAACCTACCCAGCTGAAAATAGAGCTGCATTTTCTGGATCTTCCATAGATTCTAGAATAGCTCCCACCATCAGGAGGTAGAAAATATAATATTACTATTCAATAAAGGAAGAGATGAAACAGGGAATCCAGACAAACTAGCTGACCATTATAGGAAAATTGCTGGAATCTACCGTTGAGGAAGTGACAGCATAGCACGTGAAAATAATAATAGAAGTGGGGAGATCTGACATGGATTTATGAAAGAGAAATCGTGTTTGCAAATATCTTGAATTTATTTAGGTTGTAACTAGCAGAAAAAGGTAAAAACAAAGTAGTTGATGTGGTGGAATTTGAATTTTTAGAAGGCCTTTGATAAAGTGCAACGTGAGAGAAAGCTAAACAAATTTAGAGGGTGCAGTATTGGGGGTAATATTCTGCTGTGGAATGAGGACAGCTTAACAGCCAAAGAACTAATGGAATAAACAGGTCAATTTTGGGTTGGCAAGCTGCGACCAGTAGGCTGCTGAGGCCCAAGCTGTTAACAATCTAGAGTAGATACCGAGTTGACATAGCACCCCCCAGAACTAAGAATCTTTCAAAATAAAGCTGCAGCTGCTCAGGACAGAAGCAAAAATAAATTTCTTCATACGGTGTAGCAAGCAGAATTCAAACACTAGTCTGGGAAACGTAGACTGATTTAATTTTGAAGGAGAACCAAATGTCAAAGCAACAAGATCTTATAAGAATAATGCATTGACAATGCGTCAGTCAGCCAGATGATCTTCCTAGTCCTAGCCTTCTATCTAGATCTGTCACTGAGACTGCTTGACTGAGTGTGCTGACTCTTTACAACTAATGGGCATCCACAGAAAATAAGACACAAAAAGCTGAAGTAACTCAGCGGGACAGGCAGCATCTCTGGAGAGACGAAATTGACGTTCGGGTCAAGACCCTTCATCATCCACAGAAAGGCAGAGTACCATTTGACTCCATGGTACTACGTCTTTTGAAATACAGCATATTCAAAAATAAATGATAAAGTAGAGTAATGCAATTACTCTGCACTGAAATGCAGTCATTTCTCAGTACTCAATACTCAAAACATACATTCTCCCTCACCAGCTCCAACTAAAACTTAACCAAATCCGAATAATATAGGATATTTTATATCCTCTTGAACGTACCATATCACTGCAGAAGACGACAGCACTGCCCTCACTATGTATCAACAATTCAAGTGCTTAAATACGCTAAAATAATCCTCTGACATACAAGAAAATGAGCCATGACAAAAAAATGCTGTAAAAACTCAGATCAGACTGCATCTGCGAAGAGAGAAACCGAATTAACACTTCAGGTCAATCATCTTTTTATTAAACTAGAATGTGGTGAGATAAGAACAAGTTTTAAAAGATAGAAAGAAAGGGGGAACAACAATCAAAGTGCTGGAAGAACTCAGCAGATCAGGCAGTATCAGTGGTATCATCTGTCCATGTCCTTTTCCAAGCACAGATATTGCCAGACTCGCTGAATCCCTCCAGCGCCTTGCTTTTTGCTCAAGATTCCAGCATCTGTAGTCTTGTGTTCCCAAGAAAGGGAGAGGGCAGGAATTAATGCTGACAGCACAGAGAAAGTAAACGTCAAAAGTTTTGATGGTGAAAGCAATGGAGACAAGTAGTGAAGTCCAGAGGAACATGTGGAAATAATAGAATCTTCATGTGAAATAGCTACATTCATGATGTCCACAGGTCTAACATGCCTCATTAAAAACAGGAAATACTGTTCTTAGATATCACCCTGAATTAATTAGTTTATAGGCAACCGAGATATTTATTTACTAAATTTGCCCATTATATATTATCTGTGCATTGTGTTATGCAGCTGCAAATATTTCATATATGACTTAAACAAGTAAACTCATGAGAACATAGGTATCAGAATGGGAACAGCTTGAAGAATTAAAGTGACACAAAATAGAAATTTGGGTTGCATTTGCAGATTGAACAGATGTTTATGCATCTGTGTTTCATCTCCCCAAGGTACAGAGATCACACTGGTAAATAGAGTATATTAAATTAAAAGAACAAGTAAATCACTCTTTAATCTGGTAAAAGCATTTAGTTTTAGACCATTAACTAATCTTAGACGGAAGGGAGGGGGGGGTGGTAACAATAAAAGGGCAGATGTCATGTAATTTACTGTTGGAGAATATATCAAGGAAATAATCAGGAGTGATGCCATGGAATAATCTCTTCAGAACATCAAATGATTGGGATGGGGAGTGTAGATTTGTTTGGTGGTAGCATGATGCCGTGTCAAAAATGGAAGAGGGTGATCAGTTGTGCATACAAACTGGTAGAGTGAATGGCAAAGACAAGGGAAACTCTCACAGCCCTGTGACAAAGCAAAGGAATAATAGCAGGAGTCAGGAAAATGGAAACGACAATTGAAGGCCTCGTCAAATACCATGCAAGGGAATCCTCAGCTAAAGATGAATATGTAACTTCTGAGCCTCGATAAAACACTCAAAGCCCAAGTGTAACATTTTAATTGGATTGACCTATCCTAATGACAAGTGTTCATTTTGTTCTGTTTTTTGGGGGGATGGGGTGTACACATTATCAACAATGCTGGTATTGTCTATCGCAAGCTACTTCCTATTAACAAACAACCACATCAGGGCTTGTGAAGTCACATAGACCAGACTATGTATGGAAAACAAATTTCTTTCCAAGAACTTTTGTCAACCAAATTGAGTCATTAAACATCACTTTCAGCACCATTTGTTCATTCATCAAAAAATCCTAATCTGAACGTCAATTGGTTTAACACAGCTTCAAAAAATAATGATCTATCTGTACTCTATCCAAGACTCCAAAGCACAGATAATCAGCTCATTAATGAAAATATAATATGCTATTTTACATTTTTGGGTTGAACCTAATCACAACTGTATATGGTTGACACTTCCCATTATATACCCTAACACATTGCCAAAGAATCTTATTACTGACTATCTGCTTTATAAATTTCACTTTTTAAAAAAACAATTCCCCGCATCTTGCTTATACACTCATTTCAACAGCAACAATTAATTTTCTCTTAGAGTCATAGAAACAGTGTAGAAACAGTCCCTTTGGCCCAACTTGCCCCCACCGGCCAACATGTCCCAGCTATACTAGTCCCACCTGCCTGCGCTTGGTCCATATCCCTCCAAACCTGTCCTATCCATATACCTGTCTAACTGCTTCTAAAACGTTGGGCCTTAACTACCTCCACTAGCAACTTGTTCCATACACCCACCACCCTTTGTGCGAAAAGTTACCCCTCAGATTCCTATTATATCTTTTCCCCATCACTCTAAACCCATGTCCTCTGGTCATCAATTCACCTATTCTGGGCAAGAGACTCTGTGGATACCCGATCTATTCCTCCAGATTTTATACACCTCTATAAGATCACCCCTCATCCTCCTGCGCTCCAGGGAATAGAGTCCTAGCCTACTCAACCTCTCCCTCTGGCTCACACCCTCTAGTCCTGGCAACATCCTCGTAAATCGTCTCTGTACCCTTTCCAGCTTGACAACATCTTTCCTATAACATGCTGCCCAAAAATGAGCACAATGCTCCAGATGTGGTCTCACTAACGTCTTATATAACTCCAACATGATCCTCCTAACTTCTATACTCAATGCTCTGACTGATGAAGGCCAATGCACCAAAAGCCTTTTTGACCACCTTATCTACCTGTGACTCGACCTTCAAGGAACCATGCACCTGCACTCATAGATCCCTCTGCTCTACAACACTCCCCAGAGCTCTACCGTTCACTGTGTAGATCCTGCCCATGTTAGACATCCCAAAATGCAACACCTCACATTTCTCTGTATTAAATTCCATCAACCATTTCTCAGCCCATTCATCAACCTGGCCAATCGATCAATCTCTTGCTGCAAATTTTCATAACCATCTTCACTAGCTGCAAAACCACACACCTTTTATCATCAGTAAACGTGCTAATCTTGCCATGTATGTTCTCATCCAAATCATTGATGTAGATGACAAATAGTAACGGACCTAGCACAGTACCGTGAGGCACACCACAAGTTACAGGCCTCCAGTCCGAAAAGCAACCTTCCACCATCACCCTCTGCTTCCTTCCATGAAGCCAATTTTCTATCCATTCAGCTATCTCTCCTTGGATCCCATGCGATCTAACCTTCCAGAGCAGCCTATCATGCGGAAATTTGTTGAATGCCTTACTGATGCTCTTACGAACAAAGCAAACATTTAATTCCCATTCATAATTCCCCTTGAATAAAACTTGGTGGTGCTCCACCTTATGTTCAGTGGCTTGCTATGTAATTTCAAAGGGCTGGTAAAGTGTCAAGTGTCAACCATAGGAAATATAGGATTGTTTTCATAAAGAGTAAGATGGAAGATTTCTTTCACCAGAGAACAAGAAGTTTTTAAAATGAAAATATGGTGGATTCTTGGTCATCACTACTGGTCCAGCTTTTTAACTTCCACAATATTAAAATTCCCATGGTGTAATTTCTCCAGCATGTGTTACAAATCCCAGTTATTATTCCAATATACAAAAGTACAAGATCACAAGAATGAATTTAAAAATAGCCATTCGTACTAATAAATGTTTGAAAGTGTAGAAACAAAACTAAAGTTCCATTAAACCAAGACGAATAAAGACACCCCACCCCCCACCCCCATTTTTCTTCCCTGTGCCTCATCCTGGTGTGCACACATTTCTCCCACAATCCCACCTCTTTTGCTGTACTTTTTCCCTGACAATTGCTTTGAAATCAAAGCTATCAGACAAACTTACATTCCAGAGAACAAATGCATAGTTACACCGATCAGCCAAAACATTATGACCACTGACAGGTGACGTGAATAACATTGGTTATCTTGTTACAATGGCATCTGTCAAGGGGTGGGATATATTAGGCAGCAAGTGAACAGTCAGGTCTTGAAGTTGACGTGTTGGATGCAGGAGACTTTGTAAAGGTGTAAAGACCTGAGCGACTTTGACAAGGGCCAAATTGTTATGGCCAGACGACTGGGTCAGAGCATCTCTGAAATGGAAAGGCTTGTGGGGTGCTCCTGGTCAACAGTGGCGAGTACCTATTGACAGAGGTCCGAGGAGGGGCAAACCACAAACCAGTGACAAGGTGTTGGGCGCCCAAGGCTCATCGATGCGCGAGCACAACGAATGCTATCCCATCTGGTCCGTACAGACTGTGGGAAGATGACAATCCGGAGGGAGTGTGATGTTCTGGGCAATGTTCTGATGGGAAACCCTGGATCCGGCCATTCATATGGACGTCAATTTGACACGTGTCATCTACCTAAACATCGTTGCAGACCAGGAACACCCCTTCATGGCGATGGTATTCCCTGATGGCAGTGGCCTCTTTCAGCAGAATAATGCGCAGTGCCACACTGCACACATTGTTCAGGAATGGTTTGAGGAACACGATGAAGTGTTCATGGTGTTGCCCTGGCCTGCAAATTCTCCAGATCTCAATCCGATTGAGCATCTGTGGGATGTGCTGGATCGACAAGTCCGATCCACGATGGCTCCACCTCGCAACTTACAGGACTTGAAGGATCTGCTACTAATGTTTTGGTGCCAGATACCACAGGACACCTTCAGGGGTCTTTTGGCGGCAAATGGAGGACCAACAGCATATTAGGCAGGTGGTCATAATGTTCTGGCTGATCGGTGTATATGCTTGCTAGATACCCAAAACATGCAATACAGATCAGGATGATTTGCACTGCAGGTTTCTACATATGGACGTGTTCCTTATTAGACAGAATCGCAATGAAATTGAACTTTTTTCAAAATTTGTTTAGTTTAAGATAAGGTTACAAATTCCACTTATTTTCACTTTGTCTTTTGGATAGGATTGAAAAAAATAAAACAAGGTACTTTTGAGAGAAACAGCTAAATTCTCCAAGGCAAAAATACTGCACAGCAGGGATTTTTTTTTCATAAAAATTTAAATGTCATGAACATAAATCTTATAAAGATTAAATCTATGCAAATTCATGTGAACCGTATGTAAATATGTTATGAACAATTTGAACATTATGTAAGCAATCCACAACTCTTAATCCTCTTCTAGAAAAGCACTTCCAGAGAAGAGACATTTATTGCTGCCTTCTTTAACATCTGTTGATATCACTTGAGAGAAAGTCAATGAGTATAAATAGAGACAAACCCAAACCAAGGCCTAGTTCTTCAAATCCCAAAAGGGATGCATTCAATGTCAACCATTAATAGGATGACTCAGCTGGAGCCAAAAGAAAGCCACTACAACAGCAAGTGACTGCTCTTAACATTACAACCGCCGAGCTTTGATTGGACAGAAAAAAATATTACTGCTGCTGGTCATGATGTCAGTCACCACCAACAAAGACTCACAATATATGTCTTTCTGTTAAACACCATTTCTCTATTCATTTAACTAACATTTGTAACACATTGGGTATTTCAAACAGAATCCTACAACAGGATCAGAATCCTACAATTTAGATCAATGCCAATGGTTACAGAAATACACAATATGAACAACTTAAAATATTGATAGAGATCAAATATGTCTGATTCGGGCACAATAAAATTACAGGATGGAAGCACAGCATTGGGCCTAATCAGCCCATGCCGGTATCTACAAATACATAGTCTTAATCACATTATTAACCTTTTACCCATTTTGCCACATCCAAATTTTTCAATCTTATTTGAAAGGCTGTTAATTTTTTCTCCCTTCATCTATTAAACAGGAGACAAATTCCAAATTCCAGTCGCCGCATTCTGAAAAAGTTTCTCCTGCCACCTATTCCAAATTCTTGTATTAACTATTTCGATAGCATTGTTCCACGATATATTTTGTTTGAACATAAAATATTTTTATGAAGAATAGGGTGAAATTTGAATATTGATCACTTTTGGAATTCCATATACAAAGGTGCACAGCACCACAGAAACGGTTATTAATCAGATCACTGGATACAATAAAAAGACCGGACTTCAACAAAACTGGAGTTTCCAAATTACCTCTTAAAGAAAAATCATGTCAAAAAAACCCTGATAGACAATAATAACTAAAACAACAAAAGTTTATGGACACAGCAAGACTATACAGCATGTAAAACTTTTGCATGATTTACAAAATAAAATTTGGGTAAAATCTTTTCAAAGAATGGACATAATCACTTCCAACACAAGTGAAGACATTTCAGTCTTACGTAATTGTCAGTTATTTCTGCAAATAGATTTCTTCAAAAAATAAGTTTTAGTCTTGAATTCATATTATACAGGAAAGACTTCCATGTAAGTGTTTAAATCATAGAAATAAACAAATAATATTTAAATGCTCAGCTCTTTCCACTATTATCTCACTGGTGTTGAGATTTACACTAATCCTTGAGAAACTCCAAGTTAATCGTGCACATATATTAATTATATAGATGTCAGCTTGTGAAATTAATGATATCAATTAATTCCCTACATACTTTAATGTTGAGATTGTTTTTCATAATATTGTTTTCAATGCCAGGAAATACTCAAGAATGAAATGTACATGCCAGGTATGTTTGTTTACGAAGATCATTTCAAAACACTCCAAATCAACAAGCCAAAATCAATGAGCCAAAAATAAAATACCAGAAGACAGTCTGATTAACCTAGCATCAATTCTCATCAGTTTTAAGTACATATATATTCACAAAGGGAAAACCAAAGCAGACTAACGTTAAAATATTCCCTTCCCCACAAAACAGTTTAAATTACTGCGTTCAAAATGTTTGCATAAAACATTTACAATAAACGATAACAATTAGTTAATCGTTAAATTATTGAATATCATATTTACCAAACCTCATTGTTTACACTATGCGTTATGTTTTTTTCAAAAACACCAAGACAATTCTCAATCAGCCTAATTTATTAGGCCACAAAAAGCTCCTAGCCATATACAAGTCTGGTTAAAATACATTCAATGCATCAAACTTGAATTAAACACTGAATGGTTGCAGCTTATAAATTTCAAACACGGGCAGTTGATAATGGTAGGAAGAAACAAATTAAATACAAAATACCTTGAATGACCCGAGTACTTTTAAGTTAGTATCGAGGCCTGCAAGAGGGATAAACAAGCACAGGCCGTGACCAATGGCTGTGCACCCCTGCAGATTATTATTTTCCACACATATATACAGGCCCCTGCAGCAACAGGGGATGATTGTACTACTTACTTGCATTTAACACGTCCAACAGCTCTGCGCAGTTTTCGCACATCTTTCACTAATTTAATTATTTATTTGCGCTGCGGCCGCTCATTAAATTCAATTGTTTGTAGTGAGACAGTTCGTTGTTTTGAAAAGGCGCTGAGGGAGGGGAGGGGGAAGGGAGGGGTAAGAGGTGGGGGGGGGGGGAAATAATCTCAATGCAAATTAACCGATCAGCACCACAACGTCTACCTCGAGCCTCCGCGCCATTTTGATTTGGAGAGATCGTCCGGACGGGCTTCGGCTGTTTCCGTCTGTGCTCGGCTCCTTCTCCTTCGCCCACTCCTCCTCCTCCTCCGCGCACCGCACGCAGCCCGCTAGCGCGCGGCTCCGACGTGCTGTTATCACAGCGACGGACGATTGGCCCCGACCCCGCCCCCTCCTTTGACAATGGCTACAATCCGATTCGTGCACCCGCCCGCGTCTTGCTACTTGCTGTGCAGCCCCGCTGCTCTGCAAAACACACTGAGTGCTGTGGCGAGGGTCTCGACCCGAAACGTCGCCCATTCCTTCTCTTCAGAGATGCTGAGTTACTACAGCTTTATGTCTCTCTATCTATAGTTACGCTAGTTCTGCTTGCTGAGCAGTTTAAATGCAGTTTAAAAAGGGGGGAGGGTAAAAAAAAACAAGGCATCAAGCTCGCATCTTCCATCTGACTGTTAACTTCTCCCAACTAACAATGATCCATTCTATATTTTTCCTGATCTCCATTCCCTTTGTCCTGTTTTCACACCTAACACTTCCTTATATATGTACCACCCACTCCCCTGACATTAGTCTGAAGTAGGGTCTGGACCAGAAATGTCACCCATTCCTTTTCTCCAGAGATGCTGCCTGTCCCGCTGAGTTATTTCCAGCATTTAGTGTCTATCCTCCATTTGATTTACGGCGGTTCATCTTTCTCTTTGCGTCCAGGAAATGTAAAGCTAATATGTAGGAAGGAACTGCAGATGCTGGTTCTGCACCGAGGATAAACACAAAATGTTGGAAACACTCAGCAGTTCAGGTAGCATCTCTGGAGAAAAGGAATGCGTGACGTTTCGGGCCAGACCCTTCTTCAGACTGAGAGTCAGGGAAGAGGACTGGAGCTATGGAAAGGCAAAGTGTGAAAACGACAGATCAAAGCAGACGATGCTTAAGGAAATGTAGAATGGCTCATTGTTGACTGAGGGGAAGGTGACGAGGCAATCAGTAAAATTAATCAAGACAGTGAAACTAGTCGGAGAACTGGGGTGGGTGTGAAATAGTTACGCTAGATCTGTAGGAAAGAACTGCAGATGCTGGTTTAAATAGAAGGTAGGCAAAATGCTGGAGTAACTCAACGGGCCAGGCAGCATCTCTGGAGAGAAGGAATGGGTGACGTTTCGGTTCTTCAGTCTGAAGAAGGGTCTCGACCCGAAACGTCACCTATTCCTCTCCAGATGCTGCCTGTCGCACTGAGTTACTCCAGCATTTTGTGTCTATGCTAGCTAGATCTGTGCTGAGCAGGAGGAAACAAGCATCAAACTCGCATGCTCCATCTGATTGATAGTGGTTAATCTTTCTCTTTGCGTCCAAGAAAGTTTAAACTCATGGCCTATTTCCTGACAATGAACCATTCTACATTTCCTTGAACATTATCTGCTTTGATCTGTCGTTTTCACACCTTTCCTTTCCACATTTCGTCTCCCCTGACTGTCAGTCTGAAGAAGGGTCTCAGCCCAAAATGTCACCCATTCCTTCTCCCCAGCCTGTCCCGCTGAGTTACTCCAGCATTTGTGTTTATCTTCGGTGTAAACCAGAATCTGCATTTCGTCCCTACACATTTCACCTGACAGAACCGGTCAGGTTTAAAATACTGCAGGATGCAGGTCGATTAAATGACCAGATTAATTTTAAAAAACAACTTGCGTTATTTTTAATTATTCTCATTATTTAAAAGCATTGGAATGCACCAAGGTTATATGCACAATGTAACATTTTACAGCAACTGCTTAATTAGCCCACAAATGTTAAATTTAGGATTAATGAGCTATCTTGAACACTGCATTTAGTCACAATTTGGATGGCTCATCTAGTACTTACTATTGAAATTCCATTACATAAATGGGAGACATTTTGCTCGTTTGTAGTTTTGAATGAAGAGCATAAAACAGTACCACACAGAAAATAGGCGTGTCCATGCCAAACATGATGCCAAGTTAAACTAATTTCCTCTGCCTACATGTGACCAACATTTTTTATATTTCATTTTTTATACACTTCTATTAGATCTTCCCTCAGCCTCCAACACCAGAGAAAAGTTTGTCCAACCTCCTTATAAATACCCTCTAATCCAGATAGCATTCTAGTAAACCTTTTTTCCAGTTCAAAACCTCCACATCCCATATGTAATGCAGTATCCTGATCTGCACAAAATACTCCAAACATGGCCTAACCAAAGTCATATGAAGCTGCAGCATGACTTCTCAGCCATTATAGTCAATGTCTCTTCAAAAATTTCAATCAAGTTCAGAAAACATGACCTGCTGTTGACGAAGCCTTGCACATTGTCCTAATTAGTCAATTCTCTTCCAAATACAAGTACGCCATATCCAGAAGAATCTTCTCCAACAGCATCCCTACTATTAGCACGAGGAACAGTCTTACACATTCCTGGATTATCTCTACTTCCCTTCTGAAAGGAAGAGCGGCAAAATGGGGATGAGCAACAATGTTTCTTTATTTTAAGTATTCAGTATCAAAAAAGCCATTGACTAGTATTTTTAGAAAAATGGAAACAATAATATATATTTTTAGACATTTCTTCCAATTTTCTATGAATACAAAAAATACATGAATAGGGAATTTGATCTGCATCAAACACATTGAAGCTACAGCAAAGCATACAAACAGCTCTACTTCAGAAAACAAAGCTTTAGTCTTACAGCGTGGAAAGAGGCCCTTCAGCCCAACTTGCCCACATCGGCCATCATGTTCCATCTACATTAGTCCCACCTGCCTGCCAAAACCTGTCAAAATGTTTCTTAAACGTTGCAATAGTACCTTCCTCAACTACCTCCCTCAGCAGCTGAGGGGGGGGAGAGATTTAATAGGAACCTGAGGGATAACATTTCATGCAAAGGGTGGTAGGTGTATAGAACAAGCTGCTGCAGGAGGTAGTTGAGGCAGGTACCATTGCAACATTTAAGAAACGTTAGGTACATGGATAGGGCAGGTTTAGAGTGCCAAATGCAGGCAGGTGGGACTAGTGTAGATGAGACATGTTGAATGTTTTGATTGAGCCTGTTTCCATGCTGTAAAACTCTATGAAATATTTATGTTAGTCTGCATCTGTATGGAGGAAAAGGGTTAATGTATCAGTTTGAAGATCCTTTGTTACAACTGGGAAAGTGAAAAACAAATCAATTTTAAATTGCAGAGGTGTGGATGGAGAATGGATGGGACAAAATAGATTATCTATGAAAGAGCAAGACCATGGTTGCTATGGGGAACAAATTGAAATGGATCAATCAACGCAGAGCAATGAGGGAGTGACAATTATAAATAATGGAGCGCTAAATGCTGCAAAATATGTGCCTTTTGGACATATTCGACAAGTCAGGTAGTATTCATGGAGAGAAAATCTGAGCCAGTATCACAAATGGATGACTTACAGTAAAAATGGTCAGTTCTTATGCAAATAGAAAAAGTGAGCTACCTGAAGTCTGGAATTCAACGTTCAGCGCAGAAGGCTGCTCTGTGACCAGATGGAAGGCGCTGATCTTCAAGCTTCATTGTATAGTTCAGGAAATGGTATTTTGTCATTTCTAATACTTCCCAGCAGGTCTATAATTTCCTGCTTTCTCTTCCCATATTCCCTCCATTTTGAACAAAGGAGCTACATTTGTCATTTTAAAACCTAATGGAACCTTCCCTGAATCCAGGGGAATTTTGGAAAATTAAAAACACATAACTGCAACTCCAACAATTTGCTCCCAAGCCTGGTGCTTGTAATGCAAGCCTGTGTTCCAATGACCAATTTAAATGGGTATTAAAGGAAAGGGGCCTAAAACGGGGAGGTTATTTCAGGGGGTGGGGGAAGAACAGAACCAAAAAGTAAAGTCATATTAAACCCGGATAAAAACTTAGTAAGATCTTTGGTGTTGCTAATTAGAATAGTAATTACGGAAACATTGAACAAAGCTCAAAAGGTCAAGAAATATCAAGAAGATACAACTATTCACCTGCACCTCCTCCAACCTCATCTATTATATCCGCTGCTCTAGATGTCAACCTCTTTACATCGGCGAAACCAAACGCAGGCTCGGCGATCGTTTCGCTCAGTCTGCCTTAACCAAACTGATCTCCCGGTGGCTGAGCACAACTCCCCCTCCCACTCCCAGTCTGACCTTTCTGTCATGGGCCTCCTCCAATGCCATAGTGAGGCCCACCAGAAATTGGGGGAACAGCACCTCATATTTCGCTTGTGCAGCTTGCAACCCAGCGGTATGAACATGGACTTCTCCAACTTTAGATAGTTCCTCTGTCCCTCTCTTCCCCTCCCCCTTCCCAATTCTCCCTCTATCTTCCTGTCTCCACCTATATCTTTCCTTTGTCCCGCCCCCCTGACATCAGTCTGAAGAAGGGTCTCGACCCGAACGTCACCCATTCCTTCTCTCCTGAGATGCTACCTGACCTGTTGAGTTACTCCAGCATTTTGTGAAATAAATACCTTTGATTTGTACCAGCATCTGTAGTTATTTTCTTACACCAACTATTAGCAAAGGTATCACAAACTGCTGGAGTAATTCCGCAGGTCAGGCAGCATCTCAGGAGAGAAGGAATGGGTGACGTTTCAGGTCGAGACCCTTCTTCAGACTGGTGTCTGGGGAGGGGGCAGGACAAAGATAGGATGTAGTGGGAGACAGGAAGACAGTGGGAGAACTGGGAAAGGGAGGGACAAAGGAACTATCTGAAGTTAGAGAAATTCCTACACAACTATTAGCAAAAATAGCACAAACGTTGGTTTCTTACGCTATAAAATATGATTTAGCAAGGATTATCATGTTATTAAGAAATATGACAGTGACAGATTTGTGGTGGGGGCGTTAAAAAATAGGGGCTATAAAAGTCAATAAATCTTCATACATTTGAAACTTTTCTCAGAGGGTATTTAATATTCAGAAAGTAGAAATGTAAGTGAACACTTTATTTGCATTTAAGCAGGAGCTTAATGAGGCAGAATAAACTAGAATGATAAGCCAATAACAAGTACGAAGATGAGAGAAGGCTATTGAGGAGCATGATCAGCAGCATAGTCTGGATGTGAATCAACGAATTAATTTTAAAATGCATTACGATATATTACAGCAGTAATAAAATATCCAATAAATTCAAGTTACACATTTATCTGGAGAAAATTGGCATTAAACAGGCAACAAATGTGGCTAAATGTTCAGTGACTAAGTACTGGTAAAACCTTCGAATCGCATGACGTTTTATCAAAACTAGTCACCTATACAATAATTTTTTTAAAATTCAAATTTTTAAGAACAAAAACAAAGAAAGAATCACAAGCAAAAGACAGATTTAAATGTAAACCAAATTTATTTTGCTCTTAAGTAGTGTTCTTGAAGCACTACAGCATGGTAAACAACGTAAATTAGTACAAGTCATCTCAAAAGCCATCAGTATTTTCATGAGCTGTTTATAAAGATGCAGCCTATGCCAACTCGATAAATATTTAACTACTTTCACTTAGAATTAATGAAGGCTCAACAAATGAGCAACACTCCTCATTGAGGAAAACAAAAAGCTGTTGTCGACAAAGCGACAGCACATACATAGACAAAAAAAATTCATAAAAAATAACCAAGTGTACTGTGTTCCCAAGTCATTCAAGATGCTTTACACTGGGATGATGTGCACATGATCTTGCCGCAAACCTATCAGGCTAGAATTGCATTAATTCAGTCAAGCATTACCATTTCTTCAAACTACCCATAGATACAATTGAAAAGCAGCACTGGGACATGCCTGACACTATGCTTTGTATATCCCCACCCCACCCAACAGATCACTTTCATTCCTAGGTTGCATAAAGGCTATGCTACAACAAAGTAACACACACCCAATTTAAGAGAATGGTCATCAATTACAGAAAATAATTCCTATCTCTCTTGTACACTTTGCAAGCAGAGGCACAAGCAAAGCCCTCAGCTCTCTTTCCTCCCCTCCCAAACCATAAAATGGGATACAACTGATCTTTAAAAAGTTATTTGATTCATACAACTGCATGCAAATCTAAACAAAGATGACAAAACTTTGAATTTATAACAATGGAAAGATATTACACAAGAAAAAACTTCCATACAAATCGCATACTAAGTAAAAAGAGCTATCAGGTGACAAAGGATTTAATATACATATATTGGCATCATTTTTGGTCAAGACACGTGTGCATTATCTTCTGCAAAGCTACATTAATGAAGGCTGAACAGAAGAAACAGCACAACTTGGTTTACTCCTTATCTCAATCATACATTTCCTCAGGGATTTCATGTGGATTAAGAATACCAGGAACAGACATTTGAAGTTTATGTTTTTCTTCTTGTGCCTGACGTAATGCAGCTTCTCTTTCTTCTAAGAACAAGTCAGCACTATCTTCTCCAGCAAACTCCTGCAAAGAAAAAAAACCATTTGTTTAAAATAAACAAGTTTTGCTTAAATGGCCTTCCACATTTAACTGGGACATTTTCACACTGCCATATTGGACAGTCATAAACACCCTTTTACCCTTACTTGCAAATAACACTAAATTACTACCTTATTTCATTCATTTAAGTCTCAAAGCATTATTGTTTCAGGACACCACATTTATAATGTACTGCCAGTTCTGAGACACCAAGTGAATCTCAACTTCTGTATATTTTCACTGTTTCCCCATGATGAACTTAAAAGTGGCAAATCCACAAAAGAGCGGATATTTTGGCACAAGAATTGTGATGCCTTCAATGATAATGGCACAGAAAAAAAATAGTTTGACAAGTCACTAGCCTTTACCACAATATGAACTCTGCTTTCCCTCTATCCTACCTTTCATTCTTTTTTCCCCAAATCCATGCTACACATGCTGCACCCCTACAATTTGATATTAAGAGTTGAGGAATGGTTTAGATCCACAGCAATTAAATGCAGGTATTAAATACTTATTTTAAGCCAAATCAGCAAACCTGTATAGAGTATTACCGGCAGACTACATCTGGACAGATATCTATTTTAATGGTTGTACAAACTAATTCCATTTTAAAAAGACATCTATCTTAAAATAAAGATATATTGAAATAACTATTTGTGTAAAAAGTTTTTAAAGTACAACTTCACATTTTCTACAAACAGCTTGGGTCAAATTTCTTTTTTTTTTTAAAGACTAAAATGAATTATATCCGTTATGACAAACCTAAAGCTAAAATCAGTGCTGAGCCCCAATTTCATAATCAGACAACTTCGCAAATTGTGGGTTGAATGATTGGTTCTGTTAAACAGAATGATTTCTACAACAGAGCAATCTAAAGTGTCTGAAGGGTCTCGACACAAAACGTCACCCATTCCTTCTATACAGAGATGTTGCCTGTCCCGCTGAGTTACTCCAACATTTTGTATCTATCTTCAGCATAAATTAGCATCTGCAGTTCCTTCCTATTGAATCTAAAGTCACACTCAATTCTAGCCGTCAATATAAATGTCAGTCATACATGTAAGAATGTGATTAAATAACCGTAGTTTCTATTAGACTGATAAATATTTTGGTAACCAGTTGTGATTGAAATGAGGCCGTTTAGCTGATCGTGGACAACAACAAGACTATTAACTGCAAAAATTACCACCTCAATAACATCAGTTTACACTGCAATATTTGATTTATCTTGCTTTTATAATTGTTGGTAAGTGAAGACTGGCTTCACTAGAACATTTAGAAATGATGTTTTGAGACATTTGAAATCTGACAAAAACTAGAACTGTGTTACCTTGATTTGGACAAGGAAATCTCTCAGATGTTCTTTAAAAGCTGCAATGTCTTGATTCAAACTGAAAAGCCCCGTTACAAATAACTTTACTTGTGCCCTGTAACAAGAAATGGAAATGTAAGCAGCAAAGTAAATGGTTCGAAGAGATTTCCTCAGAACAATTAAAACCAACTTACTCTTGTAGATGTGGAAAAGCAGATTTCAATAGATTAGCCACATAATCCTGAATGAATACATGATTGGTGACAGGATTTGTTTGGTTAAGGGGTACTGATATTTTTCCTTCCTCCACCAGATTAAACATGTATGCAAGTATTGATGCATGCATTGTCAAACCTAAAAAAGCATGAAAAATAAAGTTAAAAATAACAATCCAGAGCTTCAAAAGCATTACAATTATTCAATTTAACAGACGATGGTTTGTTTAAACTATAACATACATTATAAATAATCCAAACATGACATCAATGTCAAGCATGCAGTAAAATGAAATTAACAATTACACCAAACAACTACCTATAACAACCAAACGTTCCCATAAAATTAAAAAGCATTTGAAAAATTACCTACTTTTTAAAGAAACACTACTAAATATTGTCTATTGTATGGTGTATTTTCATATACAGTAAAGTTAAAAAGCAAAGACCATTAATCTGGAACCCAGTTAGTCTTGAAACTAATATTTTTCCATTGATCTTTAGAAATATTAGCACCTTCAAACAGATTTCACATTCACAATGGCCAATAAGCAATTTGTGGTAAAATTGATAGAACCAATTATTTGTCAGATCTATCATATTACAAGATTTAAATTTTATAAATTTTAAGCAGTCAACAATTAAAAACAATACAAGGTAGACACAAAATGCTGGAGTAACTCAGCGGGACAGGCAGCATCTCTGGAGAGAAGGAATGGGTGACATTTCGGGTGGAGACCCTTCTTCAGACTGATGTCAGGGGAGTGGGCAGGACAGAGATGGAATGTAGTCGGAGACTGAAAAACTGGTGGGAGAACTGGGAAGGGAGAGGGGATATAGAGAGAGGGAAAGCAAGGGCTACTTGAAGTTAGAGAAGTCAATGTTCATACTGCTGGGGTATAAGCTACCCAAGCGAAATACAAGGTGCTGTTCCTGCAATTTGCGCTGAACCTCACTATGACACTGGAGGGGGCCCAGGACAGAAAGGTCTGTGTAGGAATGGGAAGGAGAATTAGTGTCCAGCAACCAGGAGATCAGGTTAGTTCATGCGGGCTGAGCGAAGGTGTTCCGCGAACCTATCGCCCAGTCTGCGTTTGGTTTCGGCGATGTACAAGAGTCCACATCTTGAACAACAGATGAGGTTGGGGAGGTGCAAGTGAACCTCTGCCTAACCTGAAAGGACTGTCGGGGTCCCTGGACAGAGTCGAGGGAGGAGGTATAGCGACAGGTATTACATCTTCTGCGGTTGCAGAGGAAGGTACCTGGGGAGGGAGATGGTTTGGGTGGGAAGGGATAAGTTAACCAGGAGGTTGCGGAGGGAACAGGCTCTGTGGAAAGCGGAGGAGATGGGAAAATGTGGCTAGTGGTGGGATCCCGTTGGAGGTGGCGGAAATTTGGGAGGATTTCAGAGTATGCGACGGCTGAAGGGGTGGAAGGTAAGGACTAGGGGACTCTGTCTCTGTTGCGACTAGGGGGAGGGGGAGCAAGGACGGAGCACCGAGGAGACACAAGTGAGGGCCTCATCCATGAAGGGAGAGGGGAACCCCCGTTCCCAAAAGAATGAGGACATCTCAGATGTTCTAGTATGGAACACCTCATCTTGGGCGCAGATGCGGCCAAGACGGAGAAATTGGGAATAGGGGATAGAGTACTTAAATATTTGGCAGCATTTTGGGCAAAGTTTTGGCAGGGCTGCTGGTTCCAATGGAACTCGTTCCAACAAAGTTATTTTTGCTTGCAGAATAGGCTTTTAAACAAATTAAACACCAACAGTGATACAATTTTTTAAAAGTTCCTTTCTATGACCGCAAAATAAACGATCAGTTGACTAACTCTTTCACAAAGTCATTGCGGAATCATGAATTAAGTTGTCACTGGAAGAGAAATGGGAAATGCAGATGCTGGTTTACAAAAACAAAATGCTGGAGTAACTCAGCAGGTCAGGTCGCATCTCTGGAGAACGTGGATAAGTGACGTTTGGGGCCGGGACGCTTCTTCTGACTGATTATGGTGGGAGATCAGGGTGTACGGGTGAAAGCTGGAAGAGCACAAGGACAGTACAAAGCCTGGCAAATGATCGGTGAATACAGCCTCTGCATCCAATACATTATTCTCTGACATTTCAACCAACTTCAACTTGATCTCTCCACCAGTCACATTTTCCCCATCACAACCTCTTACAGCCTTCCACAGAGATTACTCCCTCTGCAACTCTTGGTTCACTCACCCTTCCCAAACCACCACCTTCCCAGATATTTTCTGCTGCCACTGCAGGAGATTTAACCCCTATCCGTATCCCACTTCCCCCACATCCATCCAGAAACCCCAGCAGTCCTTCCAGGTGAGAAAGAGGTTCACATGCACCTCCGCTAACCTTATCACCTGCATTTGGTATTACTGATGCAAGGGTGAGCCAGGCCACACAACATTCAAAACAATTAAAATAGTTTAATAGGATTATAAACAAATTAATTTAATATAACTCTCGACTGAATTATCAACGTTTCTCAAAACAAATGTTTTGGTTTAAACAATATTATTAATACTTAATAGATTGCAACAATTCTGGGTGTTTGATATGAAAGACCCTTACCAGCAGTGTGAGATGTATCTGTGACAACGGAAAAGATATGTTGGAGGACATCACAAAAATATGTCTGATAGAAACTTTGTGCCGCTGCTTCTTCCTGCGCAACATTTTGCAGAAGTGTGTAGAGAATCTGTAGACCTGTGATGGAAAACATTCTGGTTCCTGGTCATTACCAAACATTAAGAAATTTACTAGGTACAAGGTAAGTAATTTTAAACAAACCTGTATCAGCGACATTTCTCATGGTGTGTTTAAAAGCCCATATTATGGAATCTAAAACTAGCTTAAATTGTGCTGGAGGAATGGCTAGGAATGCTGGGAAACAATGCGAATTAACAGCTTGTAAAAGCAGGAAAAAATTTGTTCTATGTTCTGGATATTCTTCGAAGTCCTGAAAGAGAAAACATTTAATTTTTTTTTAAAAAACAGCTGAAGAGAGGAAATAACAACTAATTTACTAACAGTGATTGTACCCACGAGAATTCATGACAGGTTTGCACAACCTGACGATGGGTTTTGGTACAGCAAAGCGAGATGAAGAATGGTCAGTGCTCAAATGATAAGAAATATGAATGAAAAGACGTTTCCGAGGATGCACAACTTTTTAAATTACCATGTTTAACTGCTTTTGGCAGGGTTTTTTAAACCTTTTATCTCTTATATTATCCCTGGCTGAGGATTGTAAGAAAATAACTGCAGATGCTGGTACAAATCGCAGGTATTTATTCACAAAATGCTGGAGTAACTCAGCAGGTCAGGCAGCATCTCAGGAGAGAAGGAATGGGTGACGTTTCGGGTCGAGACCCTTCTAAATTGTTAGATAGTATTTCCCAATTGTCAACACATTAATCTTTTCATAATCTATACATAATGAACCTGTATCAATTGATCAATAGTTTCAAACCTAAAACTTTAAACTAGCGTATATTTTCACTTCCTCTGGCCGAGCATATCATAGATTCATTGTGTATGCAAAAAGCTGACAATTCCATCAAACATCACCACTTGACGTCTGGGATTCAAATCTGGTGTCCCAAAGGCACACACAAGCAGGTCATCTTTTCCAAATTCACCAGCAACTATTCATCTTGTCATGTCTCTTTAATCTTGTTACTCACCTGAAATGAACATTCCACACATTAAGTAACAAAGGAATGAAGTGGTTGATGTTGATCACGGAATCAAAATCAGTCCTTTATCTCCAGCACATTGGTAGGTGCAACATATACCACATAACAAAAGAAACTTGTTTTGTCAGCATCACTAACCTTATGGCCCCTTTATAAATGACTTTAAATAAATGTAGATGGGTTAGTCACTCAGTTAGTCGACACACCAGGATAGCTGGAGTTGGACTATGAGAAAAGTTGTCAAAATGTACAAGGGGTGTGTAGATCAGCTACAGAAATGGCAGCTGGAGTTTAATCCAAGCAAATTTGCAGTATTGTACTGTGGCAGGTCAAATGCAAGGGAAAAATATACAGGTAACAGCAAAACCTTTCACAGCATTGATGTACAAGGAGATCTTGGAATCAATGTCCATAGCTCCCTGAAAGTGAAAACACAAGCAGATAGTATGGTAGGGAAGGTGTATGTATGTATGTATGTATGTACACTTGCTTTTATTGGTTAGGGTATTGAGTACGAGTCAGGAAGTTACACAACTTTGGTTAGGTTGCATTTGATGTAATGCGTGCATTTCTGGTCACCTCATTACAGGAAGGAAGGTTGTGGAGTTTTTGGCGAAAGTGCAGCAAAGGTTTGCCATGCAGAAGAGGATATTAGTTATCCAGAGAGGTTGGACTGACTTGGGATTGTTTTTTTGTGAAATGACAGAGGTTGAGGAAAGACCTAAAAGTATATAAAATTATGAGAGGCATAGATAGGGTAGACAGTCAGAATCTTTTACCCAGGGTGGAAAGGTAAAAAACTAGAGGGCATAGGTTTACAGCGAAAGGAGCAAAATTTAAATATGATGTGCGGAGCAATTTTTCTTTTAAAAACAAAGGATGATGGGTTGCCTGGAACAGACTGCCAGGTGTGGCATTGGAGGCAGATACAATAGTGGTGCTTAAGAGGCTTTTAGTTAGCCACAGGGATATGCAGGGAATGGAAGGGGATGGGTCGCGTGCAGGCAGACGAGATTATTTTACTCAGCATCATGTCGGCAGACAGTGTGGGCTGACGGGTTTGTTCCTGCATTGTATTTTTCTATGTTACCACAGCAGCTGCCACTTCTGTTCTTTTTCCAAATCAAACATTGTTGCCAATTGGATGAGGCAGCACAGCACATTACACAGCAACCAGAAAAGTGTTCACTATCAACTTTAAAGAGCAATTACAGAAGACCAATAAGACAGGATTTGCCATTCATGTCGATTATAAAAACTTGACCGGTACATGAAATACACAAAACTTAATCCCCCCCCCCCCCACCCCCTATTTTAAATTGTAAAATTCCACAGCAAATTATTTCCCAAAACCTGAGCTCTACTGGGACCGTCACTATCGATCCAGAATTTAAAATGTGATTCTGGATTAAGTCTGAATTCTGGAATACAAACTCAATGATCCATTAATCTTACCTTATTAATCATATTTAAAGTGCATTCGAAGACAGCATCAAATATCTGAGGAATTTCTGATGTAAGATGTCCGCTCAATTTGTTCACAATGGTTGCCATGGTGCTAAGTACTTCTGGTTCTCTTGCAGCGGGTACATTTCTTTGATAGTCAATAAGCACTGCATCCAGCAAAGGAGGAACAAAATTTTCACCCACCTAGAAAAGAATGCTAAAGATTTCATTTTGCCATTCCAATGTTAAAATATGGAGCATGAATGAATTGAGAGGGATGGGGGAGTAAGAGAAAGATGGAAAAGGCGGCACAGGAGGGCACGAAGAAAAACAAGCCTAAATCAAGGTGGCAGAGAAAGACATGAATTGAAGAAATATACAACGGAGAGAGGCAAACAGTCAAAGTAGTATTCCCCATTCCATCATATTCTACAAACAGTACACAGGCCACTCAGCTTTCATGAGTGTGGCTGGCAATTTTTTTAAACAAAGCAGACTCATTGAACATGAAGAAACTAATCTTAATATTATTGCATTAATCTCAGTTATGAACTGATATAAAAGCATGTAATATTGTGTACATTGTGCCAATATGGTTGACAGCAGATGGCGCTGCAATATAACACTGGGTTACATGATACAATGACATGGTTTGGCCAGCAGGTGGTTCTGCAGACAACTGATTAAAACAAAATACTTAAATTGGCCTGTTTCCTGCTACTTCAGCATTTTGCTCTCAATTCAAAATTTCAGGATTCACTCATTTCTTTGCCCAGATTTATGTGATTAAAAGAGCTTGAGTGTTAGGCTTATTCACTGGAACAAAGAAGAATATAGGGATTTCACAGAATTTTTAAATTCTCAATAGACTCAATCCAGGAAGGATGCTACTGATAGGGAGTCCAGAACATGGTAGAGGATCCGTAGCCTCAGGATATGGGTACTGTTTAGAATGAAGATCAAGAACAAACTCCTCACCCAGATGCCGTTTCTTTGACATTTTATACGACAGAAGACAGTGGAGGCCATTCATTAAATGTATGCAGAAAGGGAATAGATAATCAATTACCAAGGTGATCAAAGGACGGTAAAGATGACAGGATCAGGCACCGAAGTGGCCGATTAACCATGAATGCGCTGAATGGTGCAGGAGGCCTGCAGAACCTAATCCTGCTCCTATTTTCTATGTTTCTAATCTTTCAAAGCTGGTTAGTCTCCAGGAGAACACTGATGGATTGGAGGTCGGCAGAAGTGATCCCTTTTTGGAACAAAGAACAAACAAGTACTTCAGGCCAATTAAGAATGGGCAAATTACCAGAGGGCATCAGATTAAAGCTAATTAGCAAAAAATTACAGTGTCCTTTAATGAAGTGCAAATGTGGGTTCCTTACAGGCGTGGCTGAATTCATAGCTGGAAAAAGGCAATGGCAGAGGAAAAAAACAAATACTTTGGGTCTGTCTTCACAGAAGATACAAAACACTCCAATGTTGGATAACAAAGAGTCAAATCAGGAAGAAAAAGAAATAGTAAATGAGCCTGAGACTGATAAAACACCTGGTGTTCTACATTCCAATGTCTTGAAAGTAGAGGCTATGGGGGTAATGAGTTCTGGGTTTATCATCTTCCAAACTTAAGATTCTGGAATTGTTGCAAATTTATAGGTAACAAAATGTGACCACTATTTAAGAAAGGAAGGAAGAAAAAAAAGTAGAATCACCAATCTGTTAGCCAAATATCAGTCATAAGGAAAGTGAAGGAATCTAACAAAAAGATGCAATATAGACATCTGGAAAACAATGAGTCATAATGAATTTGAGGGAAATTGTATTGACCAACCTTTGCGTTTATCAAGGATGTATATAGTACAGTAGATGAGGGGGGATTAGAGTGTGTGGTGAAACTGGATTTCAATAGGCGTTCGATGAGGTCCTACCAAAAGATTGATGAATTGGGTTAGAGCACATGGATCTGGGGTGTGCATTAAAAAACAAAATGGGAATAAACAGGTCAATGACCACTGCGATTTGTTGGAATTAGGGGCTTGAGCCCCAAATCCATGTCAATGATATGGTCCCAATGACAGGAAGCTAAGTAAAATTGTGTGATGACGAGGATGCAGAAGGGACATAGACATGCTGAACGAGTGAGCAAACGTGACAGATAAAGTACAGTGCAGAAAAAAATATCTACTTTGGCAGAAAAAACAAGTGTTTAGTGTATTTTTAAATGGCAAGAGAAAAATTGATCACCGAGAGATAACAGAGGTGCTGTAGGCAATTAGAAAGAGATAATGGGCTTTTTACTGCAAGAGGATTTGATGTAAAGATGCATCAATTACATAGACTACAATTACAAAGGGTCTTGCTGAGAATCTGGACTACTATACAGTTTTGTTTTCTTCTTGCCCAAATTGAGATATACTTGCTATAAAGAAAGCCACGAAGATTCACTAGACTGTTTCCTGCAATAGGAAATCTCACGAGGGAAATGGGTCGGGTAGGCCTCCAATAAAACTGAAAATTATAACATTTGACTGGGAAGATGCAGATAGGATGTTTTCCCTCACTTAAGAGTCTAGAAATAAGGGGCCACTCATTGATTATATTTTAAATCAGAGATTGATACACTTCTGGATATTCTAGGAATTTAGTAATATGGGAATGGGACAGGTAAATGGAATTGCGGTAGAACAACTATGAACTGGTTATATAGCAGAGCAGATTTGAGGGCTATGTGGTCCATTTATGCTCAGATAATGCCAAAAAATATTAATAAACGCATTGTTTGGAACAACCAAATTTTCTCTATAGTATAAACATTTGAAATGAAATGGACCAAGTTATATCCAACCTGTTTGGATGGCATGTTAAACAAAGCTTTTCACTGTACCTCAGTATATGTGACAATAATGACCTTAAACCTAAACCCAATCTAAAATCCATAAGTAGTAAACTTTAGAAGCAAGAGCAAACTGACATTTCCAAATGAGAGGTCATTCTCAGGCAGTGATGGGAACATGCAAGGGAAGTACAACACCAATGAAGGATGGGTGAACATGAAAGGACAGAACAAAAGGGGCCTCTTCATCTTAGTTATACACTTATTGCATGTCATACAGCATTTGAAAAAAGTCTTCATTTTAAAATTTCCAGTGCAGACTTTATGATCTTAAAATGCTGCCATTTATTCCTCACTTACCATCTGTGGATCATTGGATCTGCTCACCCAACCGGAAATAAGCTTCAGAGTCTCCCTTTTTACTGTCCGCATACTTCTGATTAAGGGCTGTTTTGTAACCATATCACCTACGGTGCAAGAATATTAAAACAGTAGTCCTTGCAGACCCTCGAGTCAGCTTTGCCTTGTACATGGTTGATCCATGCCTTGTCCACTTTGCTGCTTAATCCCAGAAGCTTTTGTGTGCAAAAAAATCTCATGCTTGAAAATAACAGACCACCGAAATAGAAAATTCTGAACATTTACCACCCTCTTGTTCAGTTCCTATTATTCTATGTTTCCAAACATGCATGACTTGCAGCCACATTCATCTACCCCTAACCATTGTTAAATCCTAAATAATAACTAGACAAGCGAGACAACCCTTTCCTGGATCAAAATGCCCAGGTAACTTCCCTAATATGTTCAACCTGGACTCCAACTCAATACTTGTTACATGTGGCTGCCAGAGATCATCCTGGCCTGCATCAACTCCCACACACAAAAAATATAACTCACCACCTGTCTCATCATCCATAACAAATCTTGGGAATGGTCATGTAATTGAGATTCACTTATTTTAGATAAACTGATTTTACAACTAATTGGTCCACATTAATCACGTGTTACTGAAAATTTAAACAAACTATTACAGATGTACTAGAGAAAGTATCCAGACTGGTTACATTGTCATGTGGTTCAGCAATTCCAAGGCCAGGAATGCAAGAGGCTGCAGTCAGTGGTGGACTCGGCCTGGTCCATCACAGGTACAGCCCTCCTCTCCATTGAAAGCCCTGCCTCATAAAGGCAATATCCATCAAGGAGCCCCACCATCCAGGTCATACCTCTTCTCACTGCTACCATTGGGCAGGAAGCACAGAACCTTGATGTACTACACCATCTGGTTCAAGAACAGTTACTGTACAACAACTATCAGGTTCTTGAACTATCTTGATAACAGAAAACTATGACCCACCTCTTGCACTTTTCTTTCTAATTATGTTTTTGCAGTCTTTTCTGTAATGGAATCATGAAATGTATCATTTGTTTTTGTATCCATCCAAATTTGTGTGCATGTGATGTTGCTGCAAGAATTTTCATCACACCTGCACCTCACTGTACTCATACATGTGACAACAAATATGAACTTGTGTCTATCTACCTCTTTGTATGCTATGAGGTTTTCTTAACGAAAATGATTTACATCAAGTAATGTTTATCTCCTGAAATTCACATGAAGAAACAGATAAATTTATTATCCAAATTCTCATTGCACATTAAAAAATGGATACAAATGGGTCTAGCAAATCAGAAATTCATTTTGTTATAAAAAACATTTTATACTAAACATTTCCCTCAAATGTTCTTCAATCAGGATTCCACAACATCGAAAGGAAAAAGTTGGCCCTGTAATTTACAGTACTGCAGTAAAAGTTCAAAACTTACACTTCTACCATAGAAAATACTGGTTCAGCACACCAGACTTTCTATCACACCTTGTTTTAATCTGCATGTAATACAGAATGTACATGAACACCAAAGAGACTACATCAACTCAAGTTGTAAATCTCTGAAATCTAGAAGCACAAGTCATAGCTCATTGGAGGATTTAAAGCATTAAGATATACAAGAGGATCCATAAAAAGCCACTTCAGACAGGTGGAAAATCTGGAACAAATCTGCCACTTAGGAGCCAGGCTTTTATAGGTTAAATTAGTTCTATACACAAAGGGTGCTAAACAATTGCCTCTCTACAATGGTAGGACGGTATTTGACAAATATTAACCATTGGTAAAAGTTAAAGGAATAAAGAGACCAAAAATCTTTATGGAATCTAATAGAACACACAATCTAATCAATATTACTAAATGGTAGGACAAACTAAAGAAACAAAGTAGTTCACACCTGCACCCTTTGTTTCTATAAAAACAGACCAGATATTACAAATCTGACCATATTCTTTTCAGAAATAACTGGCGTATTTGGTACAATAAAAGCAGATCAGAATATGTACCTATCAAAAAATATTAAATTCTGGAATGTCAAACAACTTGGGAAAGCAATGTCCCAGACGGCTTCAATAGAACACTCAAGTGGTGTATCCAATAGTTTTTTTCCTTTTTCACAAAATAAATTGAAATGCTCTGATCCGCATTTCAAAGAGCATTGAAACAAAATAAGCAACTCTAAGGTTCATAACACTACTTGCATGGCAAATCAACTGCTTTTCTTCAAAACACACATTTTTAAGTAGAAAATATTTGACGAACCATTAGCTTGAATTGCTGCTGAAATATTTTCACTGAGGCACTTGTACACGTTCAACATATCCAGATAGATTCGACCAAGCTGGATGACAAATGGATGACCAACAGCTTTACAGGCCCGAACATTTGTTTTCAGAATACTGCCAAGCTGTTTTACAGTCTCAGGGTCCTTAAGAATGTCAACATTCTATAGTAAATGGAAAAAAATGAATTAGCAGAAGACAACTGTATGTATGTAGCATGAAGATTTTATTCGCTTTAAATAAGATCCAATCCTCACGCGCCAATTCTTAAATGTTTCGTTTTTAGTTTAAGGATATAGCGTGGAAACAGGCCCTTCGGCCCACCGAGTCCGCAACGATGAATGATCACGCACATTAATAGTATCCTGCACACACAAGGGACAATTTACAATTTTACCAAGCCAATTAGCCTACAAACCTGTACATCTTTGGAATATGGTAGGGAAACCCACACAGGTCACAGGGAGAACGTTCAAATTCTGTACAGACAGCACCCGTGGTCAGGATCAAACCTGAATCTCTGGCGCTGTAAGGCAGCAACTCTACCGCTATGCCAACATGTTCGTTAATGTTGGCAAAAATAATATATTATGCTTCAATTGCTATAGTTCTGTGTGGAGGACTCCAATTTTTATTCAGACTATTTTTGCTGCTTTTATCCAGGAACCATTAGCTAAGTGCTACCAAATACAAACACTCAATTTAGAAACCCAAGCTTGAAACACAGACAACTATATAATCTGTTCAAACTGTCAAAGTATGTTAATTGCAAAGATTTTTTCAGGTGGCTAACATAGCATACACATTATTACGTACTCTCCCCAATCATGCTGGTGATTTAATATAAAGATTCTCTGCCACTTTGTTTTTGTTTAAAGGGCAGCAAGTATTGGACAATCAAGGTTTTGCATGTTGGCAACATTCGAAGATTTGAATAAATGCAGCAAGATGTCAACTGCATTACAGAATTTGTTTATTTATGAATAATCTTACATTAGTTTGCAGTTTAAGGAGCAACAAAGCTTCAGGTCCAAATTGTCTTTCATAGATCCTTGCGAACAATGGTGTACAAGGGAAATCTTTTAGAAGGATCAATTGACATCTTTGCTACAAAGGGTTTTTGATTATGTTTTGGATAAAACTATTCTTCTCCAATTTTTCTTCCATAACAATTTACGCGTTACTCATTTCAAACAGTCTGCATGAAAAACTGAAATTTCTGAACAAATACAAGGTACAAAGGAATTGCTCACCCGACAGTACTAACACCAACAGACCAGGCACACATATTAATCATCAAATCATAGAAGCAATGATTAGATATGAAGGCAGCTCCATTGATTTTTTGAACTAGACTCATGACAAACATAGAAAAGTTTGTTTGCTGTTACGAACATCATGCTGACCGTTTCCTATTTATCTAATTTATTCACATCCCTCGGGCATACCAACACATTATCAAAGTGGCAAATATATTTGAATATTCTTCCATCTTACCAAGGATTAAAATGCTGTCAAAAATTTAAATTAACAATCATAACATTTTCTATTTAAAAGGCTGATTTTGGTACGATATGAAATGAGGGAATTCAATTAATTCCTCTCTTTCCATTTTTATGTTTTCTAATAACCACAATACAGGGTAATATATTGTGCTGCTGGGCAGGAGCTGAAAATATAGTTTAATGCAAAAGGATTGACAGAAATCCAGTCAGCTATATTTTTATAAGACAAGACCATTTGGCCCATCAAATCCATGCAAGAGCAATCCCATTTCCCCCGCCACCTAAACTAATTTTCCCTGCAACGTCCCTTCAATTTCCCCTATAATCAACCACTCACTGGTACATAAGTAAATCATAGCAACCAACTGGCCTACCAACACACATCTTTGGGATGAGAGGGGAAACTGGAATATTCGGAGAGTCAAAGATTGAATGTGCAGTCTCCACACAGATAACACTGGAAGTTAGAATTGAACAAAGATCGCTAGAGCTGTGAAGCAACTGCTTTACCAGCTGTGCCACCAATTATGCTGTATAAAATACGATAAGAACCCATTTACCATACATTAGTCTAATTGCAATGGCTTGAATATATTAAAAACATAAGAATTTTTAAATTTAACATTATATACACATGTAAACTTCATAACTAAATACCTCTACTTACTTTAGTTGCTTGCTGTATAATACTGTCCCAGACCTGATTCGGTAGCATCATGTATTTTTCTATTAAATGTTCTTGCACTGTCTGATCTGTCTGAGCACCAATCATATAACCAACAGCTTCATAAAAAGTGTGAACCTATTGGTAATAAAAATAAATTTACTTTAAACAAATTCTGCAAAAGTAGTAGAACAAGAAATAAAAGGAGTAATAAAGAATTACATTTTCACTCATACAATGAATGCAGCTTAAACTAGTGTGCTCACCATCTAGAATAAAGTAACACACTGTTAGATTACAGTTTTGTACACGCACTCCAAAGATACACAAAGGCTACTGCTTGAACAATCCAAGAAATATGCTGCAGGAACCCATCAAAGCTCATTTGACACCTTCCAAACCTGCAACCTCTATCATCTAAACGGACAAAAGCATCAAACAGATACAACATCAACCAGTAAACTTCATAATCACTCATCATATCAACTTGGAAAAAGTAGCATTGTTTCTTCATTATCACTGCAGCAGAATATTACGCCTTTCAAGGTACTTCAAGGAAGGCTGATAGAGGATCAAGTCACATGGGATCCACTGAGTTGGCAAGCTGAATTCAAAATTGGCTTTGTCACAGATGACAGAGGGAAGTGAGGAAGGGTCTGACAGAGGTCTCTGACCAGTGGTGCTCCGCAAAAATCAGCGCTGTAATCTAATTTTTGATTTTGGACAAAAACATAGCTGGTCCGATTAACAAGTTAGCAGTAGATACAAAAATTGGTAGAATTTTTGAATAGGAAGGTTGGTTGTCAAACGATATAGCAATTGGAGATCAGTTAAAAGTTTGGGAAAACAAATGGCGGATGGAGTATAATCTGAGCAAATGTGAGGTGTTGCACTTTAGGTGGTCAAATACAAAAGGAAAGTACAAGAAATGGCAAGATCTACAGGAACATTGATGTACAGATGGGATCTTAGTCCATTGCTCCATGAAAGAGGCAATGCAAATGGATAGGGAGGCAGAGGTGGTGTACAATATACTTGCCTTTAGGGTGCCGAATATGAAGTCAGGAATGCCGAGTCAGGGTGCTGAGTATCATATCATCATATATATATATACAGCCGGAAACAGGCCTTTTCGGCCCACCAAGTCCGTGCCGCCCAGCGATCCCCGTACATTAACACTATCCTACACCCACTAGGGACAATTTTTACATTTACCCAGCCAATTAACCTACATACCTGTACGTCTTTGGAGTGTGGGAGGAAACCGAAGATCTCGGAGAAAACCCACGCAGGTCACGGGGAGAACGTACAAACTCCTTACAGTACAGCACCCGTAGTCAGGATCGAACCTGAGTCTCCGGCGCTGCATTCGCTGTAAAGCAGCAACTCTACCGCTGCACTACCATGCCGCCGTATGAAAGTCAGGAACTCATTGTGGTTGTATATCACACTTGCCTCCATCGCCGGGGCATTGAGTATAAACAATAGCAACTCATGTTGCAGCTGTGCTTTGTAGAGGGTGAAGTGGTTCACCAGCATGTTACGCGAATTGTAGAAGATTAGGTACAAGGTCGGATAAACTTAGATTGAGTATTTTTACAAAGGAAGCCAACGGGCAATTTGATAGTAGTATGTAAAATTAGGAGGTCTTTTTATGAGGTTGTATATAGGCTTTTTTTTTAAAAATAGTCAGTCAGTCTACCCACCTCCCCACACCCCAGGATGGAGGTGTCAAATACTAGAGGGTGTAGTTTTAGGATGAGACGAGAGAAGTTCAAAGAAAATTTACAAGTTTTTGTTTTACACCAGAGGGTGGCAAGTGCCTGAAATGAGTTTCCAGGGAAGGTGGTGGAAACAGATACAATAGCTCTGTTTAAGAAGCATTTAGACAGACCTGAACAGTCAGAAAAGAGGAAAATTGAGTTTGTGCAGATAGATAGAATTAGATTTGATTGACATCATGGTCAAACCAGACATCTTAGGTCTGTAGTAGTTCTGCAGTATTGTTCCACATTCTATGTGCTTACTGGGGAAACTAGCAGAGTTCTTACCTGTTGTGGTTGAAGATCACAAATTATTGTATTTATATTATTCAGAATCTCATCGATGAATGGCATTACTTCTCCGACTTGCACCTGAACAAAATGTCGACGACATTTTTGAGCAATTTTAATGAAAGTATCACATGCCATATCTTGAACTCCATCATGAGTTTCTATGGTCAAATAATAAAAAGTTTTAAATAATTATACAGTTAAAAAAATTAATATATGACCTAATGTCTCAAGTCTGCTCAAAGCTACAGAAATGTCAGAAAGGGACTAAGAAAGCCAATTACATTTCAGAGATTAACTATCATACTCATTTGGCTTAAATGCAGGAAAAACGATGCTACAAGGATTTTGAGGGGCACAGATAGTCATGAGTTTCAAGTTCTACTCTTGGGTGAAATAAAACATTACATAGGCTCATGCTAATAGATGCATGGAAAAGTGCCACAATGGATTTTTTCTTGTTGGGAAATAGTTTATTCCTGCAGTTCAAGTGAATGTCTATTGTAACATTCTTACTGTTGCTGTTTAAAACTACATATTTACCTGTAAACGGCTTTACTTCAAATGAATTTTTATTATTGCCTGAATTTAAGATTAATTATAAACTAGACATTTTAAATCAGTAATGAGTTTAAATATTTTGAAAATTGATTTTAATTTTTATTAGTAAGATATTAGTAAATAGCTTATTTATATATATACAAATATATTATTCATATATAATGAAACTCAACATTATCAATCACTATTTTTGGGGGGATGTTCACAATAATTTTTCCCAAACCTGCAACTGCAAAGCATGGAGGATGTTGCAGTACACAAAGAATGGTCAAATGGACAATAGGATATTTTGAATTTTTATGTAGGATCTTATATTATTAAACAGTTGGTCAAAAGAAGCTTAACAGGTTAAATAAGTCAGTTGTGCTTCTGACATCCAATTAAAAATCAAACTAACTCTAATTTTTATTAAAAATATGCACTGCACCCTTTTGAAATACAAACTTACCATGCATAAATTCAAACAGTTTGTTAACCACTGTTTTTAAAAACTTCCAGTGAGCTCTCAAGAAACGTGGATACTGTCCCACAATGTACATGATATTTGATGCAATAATGGCTTTGTTGTCTTTCCCCCTCTTCTGTTCACACAGTCCCAAAAGATCCTAGTTAAAACAATACAAACATTACAATTCAAACTTGATCAGGAATTTCAGAAAAGGTTGTAAATGATGAACACCCCAAAATAGTAACAATTGTTAAACATGCATTTTTGTTTTATTTCAAATATTGGTGGCGCAGCTTTGGGCGGCACGGTGGGCAGCAGCTGAGACCCAGGCTCAACCCTGATTACGGGTACTGTGTGCGAAGTTTGTACATCTCCCCATTTCTCCGGTTTCCTCCCACACTCAAGGCGTACAGGTTTGTAATTACTTGGCCTCAGTAAAATTGTAAATTGTCCCTAGTGTGTGTGTGCGACAGCGCTGATATACAGGGATTGCTGGTCAGAGCAAAATTTGGTGGGCCGAAGGGCCCGTTTCCGCTCTGTATCTCTAAATATGCAGCATATAATATTTTACTTTTGTAAAAATCTGATGTGACCATGCTAATCAAGTTTTAATTTGTCTTTACTTCTCACAAATCACCAAGTGTGTTTTTAAAAATGGATTCAAAGAATTAGAAAAGATGTAAATTAACCTGAAAAAAGTTAGCTAAGAAGTGGTTCATTGAAGTTAAGCACAGGTGAGTGATTGAAAGCTTATTTTGTATTTCAAATTGCTTTTAATTGTCTGAACGATATTAAATCACAGTATATTTCACAGGAGACTGGTACTTGGTTTACTGCATTCACTAAGAAAGCCATCAGGGTCAATCCCAGCTCTCAGTCTAAAGCTAGAGAGGTCACAGCACATTAAGTACTTTTTAAAGGCAATGTCTCAGTCGACCACAACTTCATATATACAATTTATGGATGGATCTTCATAACTTCATATATAAAGGATGGATCTTTCTCAAATATGTTCTAATTTTTCTTGCAATTATGTTAAATATCTCGCTGTTCCACCTAGTCAATTTTGCATCCATTTACCTCTGAAGCCAGTGGGTTTTTAATGTTTTGACCTTAACAAATGATCAGAACATCAAAACCCGACACGTTTTTAGACAAATTGAGTTGGATAGAGCTCTTAATGAGAGAGTTAGATATGGGGAGAAGGCAGGAACGGGGTACTGATTGTGGATGATCAGCCATTATCACAGTGAATCGCGGTGCTGGCTCGAAGGGCCGAATGGCCTACTCCTGCACCTATTGTCTAGAAGTACAAACTGGATACAAAATTCACATAATATACATGTTGATTTCAACCTTCAGTTAACTCATGATGTAAAAAAGATGCAGTTCAATTAATCAGTTACAACCTTCATAAATCTATGGTGATAGTTATTTGTTGAATATATATCATTACAAATGAGGATCTTTATTGAACCACAATCAGCCAACATTATGGAGTTGAAAGGGTCCTGACATTGCAATGTGTAGCCCGAGTTTGTTGTGTGATCCTGAGCCTATGGCATTGTCAACTATGATCTTAAGGTTTCAAACAAGCTCAATTAAAAACAATTGCCATGAGAAGGAATGGAGTCATGGCCAGAGAATACCTTTAGTATGGACTAAAAGTCTTCAAAAGTGCAGTTACATGAAATTTCTGGTCATCCTGCACTGGAGGTCAGAAAAACCACGGAACAACATTCATTGAGACAAATGGTACGAAGAAGACACCGTGTGCCTTCAACAATCAAAAAAGGCGTACATTTTCAGTAGAGTATACCTTTTGGTAGATCTTGCAGTAGTGTGTTTCCTCAGTTCTCTAACCTCCAAAATTCTACAACTCAGATTTCAGCATTTCCCCAGCTCTATTTCAGATCTAGCTTCCTTCACCCTTATTGATCATACATTCAATTTTCAAATAACCTGGTTATACTCAAAGCTCTTACGAGGACTCTAAGTTGCTACAAAAAGCTGCTACACGACCTTTTATAGAATGACTCTGCATTTGGCAAGATGCAAAGTCAGATATCCAGAATTCAGACAGAATGTCCGAGACAGAAAGATGGAAAAACAGCAAGAAAGATTTCCAATAATCCTGGGTCCATTGCTCAAGTTCTCGCTCACCAACATCCCAATACAATGGGAGGCACCCTTGGTTATCATGACAATGGTGATGTATTGGGTTACTACAGTAAGGGGGGGGGGGGGGGGGGGGGGGGGGGGGGGGAGGGAGGGAAGAGTGAGTAAAGGGATCCATCAACATTATATAGGTATAACAGAAATGGTCTGAGATCTAACATACAACTGCATGGCACAGATGGCAAACAAAGGGTCTCGGAGTATACATTTTGAGACCATCAGTAGGCAGAATTTTGTTAACGTGCATAGTTAGGAAATGAAAAAAAGATTAATAAGAATAAGGATGGGCAATTGGTAGGATATTTGCACTACCTGGTGATGCAAATAAACTCACAGCATCTGTGCCAGAAACCCATGTTCAATCCTGACCTTGAGGGTGCTGTGTGGAGTTCGTGCATTTGCCTCATGACATGGGTTTCCTCCAGGCACTCCAGTTTCCTCCCACATCCTGAAGACATCTGGGTTTGTATGTTAATTAGTATCTGTAACATTGTCTCAAATGTGTAGGGAGTGGATGAGAAAGTGGCAAAACAGAGCAAGTGTGAACGGGTGATCAATCGTCGGCAAGGACTCGGTGAGTTCAAGGCTTCTCTGCTGTGTCTCTAAACTAAAATCGGAGAATCAAATTTTCCACAACACCAAAATCAAGTCATTTAAGTATAGGTTGGCAGTTTATGAAAAGTAGTCATTTCGTGCCAATAGTAATGCTCTCATTCATATCCTCAGACCTCTGATCAAGGGGAATTCTTTATTACTACATCTGACGTTTCACTAAGTCACTGATTACATGAAACATCAGGTGGATTTATTCTTTCCATCTTTCAAGGACTTCAAAAAGCATTTGAATCACTTCAGTAATGAGGCAGCTCTTGTATTATTCACACGTAGTGCCCGTATACAAGGAAGGCAGGCACTAGTACAGGGGTGGCCAAACCGCGGCTCGCGAGCTACATGCGGCTCTTTGACCTTTAATATGCGGCTCGTGGAAATATGTTGGCTGAGCTCCTTTTTTCATCACAGTTAATATAAAAGGTAAATAGGAAAAAATGTCAAGCTTTATAATTATTTACTGGGTATGAATTGAGACCCCATTGGAATAAAACGCAAGTTTAATGTTCATGGTTAGTAAAAATATTTAAGTTCATGTCTTGCGGCTCTTTTGTTCATGTCTTGCGGCTCTCAAACATCTGAACTTTATCGTATGTGGCTCTTACATTAAGCAAGTTTGGCCACCCTTGCACTAGTAGAAGAGCCCTCCGGGAGCACCTGTTTTGGGAGAGGCTGTATGTTGAGGTTTAGTGCTCCATTTGAGGCAAGTGTTGAAGCATTGGCTCAAGAGACTTCAGCGACACTGAGATGAGGTAGAAGGTAGGATAAGGGAAGGTATTTTCTCTCGGCAGTTGATCTTACAGCGCCAGACGCTGGTCTGATCCTGACTACGGGTGATTGTCTGTACGAGGTTTGTACGTTCTCCCTGTAAACTATGTGTGTTTTCTCCGAGATCTTCAGTTTCCTTCCACACTTCAAAGGCATACAGGTTTGTAGGTTGATTGGCTTGGTATAAATGTAAAATTGTAGCTAGTGTGTGTAGGATAGTGTTAATGCAATAAACCACAGATTTGGTGGGCTGAAGGGTCTGTTTCCACTCTATCTCTAAACTAAACGAATGTGTGGCTGAGGAGTTTGGATTTTTGGAACATGGGATCTCTTCTGGGCAAAAGGTGGCCTGTACAAGAGGAACATTGCATAAGAACTGGAGGGAGACCCCGATATCCTGGTGGGCAGGTGCTGCAAGTGTCACTTGAGAGCTTAAACTCAATTGGAAGAGGGACGGAATCCAATGCAGTAGCAAGTGGGAGACTGGAAGTCAATACAAGTTCAGTAAACTGGATAGGCAGGAACACAGCAGGGAGCGAGGAAAAACAGTTGGATTAAATGGCATTTATTTCATTGCAAGAGGCCTGACAGGCAAAACAAATGAACTCAGGGCATGGATAGTATGTGCAACTAGGACACATCGACATTGCAGAAATCTGGCGAAGAGACATGACTGGCAACCTAATGTTCCAGGGTACAGCTGCAACACACAAGACAGAGATGGGGGTAAGAGGACAGGGAGTTGCTTTATTGATTAAAGAGAACATCACAGTAATAATCTAAGATGACATTACAGAAGAATCACCCAATGAGGCTATATGGGTGGAGCTGAGAAACAAAGAGTCACCACCCACTGTGTGAAAAAAATTGCTCCCCAGATCCCTATTAAATCTTTTCCCTCTTAGTTTAAACCCATGTCCTCTGGCTCTTGATTCCTACTCTGGGTAATAAACTGTGCATCTTTCCTATCTATTCCCCTCATGACCTGATACACATCTATAAGATCACTCCATCTCCTCCTGCACTCCTAACCTGCCCAACCCTCTCCCTAAAGCCCAGCCCTTTAATCCTGGCAACATCCTCGTAAATCTCTCTACATTCTTTCCAGCACCTTCCTATAGGAGGGTGACCAAAACTAAGCACAATACTCCAAATGGAGGCTCACCAATGTCTGGTATAACTATATTATACATATTCCTAACTTCTACACTCAGCACCCCGAGTGATAAGGCCAATGTGCCAACACCTTCTTGACCACTCTATCTGTGACACCATTTTCAAGGAACTATGTACCTGCACGTTTGATAACCATCATCTTTATCTGCGATACCACCCACTTTAGTGTCAATCGCAAAATTTCTAATCACGCCTTGTACATTCTTACCCAAATCGCTGGTATCTTTTTAATAGGCCACTTCGGAGCATACTTGGGGAAATTATAAGGGCATAAGGGGGGCATGAGATAGCTCTGGCAGATATTAAGGAGAATCGAAATATCATAACTATATTAAGGATAAAAAGGGCAACTAGATACATGATAGGGCCTCTCAGAACCTAAAGTAGTCGTCTATGTGTGCAGACACAGAAGGGCAAGGTCTATTTATTGCCTGTTTTTACTGCAAAGAAAGTAATGAAGAGAAGGAACTTGGGAAACCACAAGAACAGTCTGTATTACAGGTGAAGAAGTGCTGGATGTCCCAAGATGTATGAAGGTGAATAAAGCTCCCTGGCCTGATTCGGCACATAGAAAGACTGAGAAGCTGGAGAAGAAATTGCAAGATCCATGGTAGAGGTATGCAAATCATTGTCAGACATGGGTGAGATGCCCGAAGACTGCAGGGCGGCTAATGTTGTGCTCTATTTAAGAAGGGCTACAAAGAAAAACCTGGGAACTATACACCACTAAGCCTAACATCTGTGGTAGGAATGTTACTGGATGAACAGGACGTACATGCATTGAGAAGGACTGGGGTTGATTAGGGATTGTCAGTATGGGTTTAAGTAGACAGTTGTTTTTTTGACTGGAGGCCTACGACGAGTGGTGTGCCTCATGAATTGGTACTAGGTCTGGTGCGGTTTGCACCTATATCAATGATTTGGATGATAACATACAATTTATGATTAGTAAATTCGTAGATTACACTAAATAGTGGTATTGTAGATCGTGAAGATGGATATCAAGAATTAATGGGATGTTGATCAGCCAGGCAAGTGGGCTAAGGAATGGCTGATGGAGTTTAATTCAGATAAGTGCAAGCTCTTGCATATTGTGATCCCTGGGTGGTGTTTAGTGTAGTGCAGAGGCATCTCTGACTTGATACAGTTCCCTGAAAATGGCATTACGCATAGAAAGGATGGTAAAAAAAAGGCCTTTGTATCAGTCTGGTAATTGAGTATAGAAGTTGGGACATTATGTTACACTTGCACCGAAACGGAGTAATGTGTTCAGTTTTGGTCACCCAGCTATCAGAAAGATGTTGTTAAGTTGAAGAGTGCAGAGAAAGTTTACAAGAATGTTGCCAGGTCTTGAGGCTTGAGCTATAGGGAGGTGTACAGCTATATGCACAGCTATATAGAGGCAAAGCAGGTGCATAAAATCGTGAGGGGAACAGATGGGGTGAACATGCGTAGTCTTTCTCCCCCATGGTAGGAGAATCAGGAGGGTGCAGTGGCCCTGACAATATTCCACCTGAAGCCCTTAAGGTAGATAAAGACTCATCAACAGACATGCTCTAAAGCTTCTTTGGGAGAATTTTGGAAGAGGTAAAGACACCCACAGAATGGACAGAGGGATACATTGTGAAACTGCCAAAAAAAGGTGACCCAAGAAAATGTAACAACTACCGAGGGATCACCCTACTTTCTGTACCCAGTCAAATTCTCAACCGGGTCATCCTCAACTGTCTTCTGGAAGTTGTAGACTAGAGGCTACGGGACCAGCAAGCAGGATTCAGGAAGGATCGCTCATGCACAGACCACATAGCAACACTACGCATCATCATTGAACAGTCTATTGAATGGAATACGTCCCTGTACATCAACTTCATCGACTTTGAGAAAGCGTTTGACAGCTTAGACAGACAACACTATGGCGCCTAATGGACCACTATGGAATTCCCACCAAGATCATAAACTTAATCAAGAACTCGTATGATGGAACCTCATGCAAAGTTATGCATGCAGGCCAGCTCTCCCACAGCTTTAGTGTCAAGACGGGCGTCAAGCAGGGACGTCTACTGTCACCATTCCTGTTCCTCCTGGCAATTGACTGGATCATGATGGAAACAACAGAAGGGAAAAGAAATGGAATTCAGTGGACCATGTGGGAACAGCTAGATGACCTTGACTTTGCAGACGACATAAACATAGCACAAAAAATAAGGAAATTTGTGTTTGGTAGATTATTTCTTTGTTGTAACAATGCTTCTTGGCAATAAATCTTATACCGTTGGAAAGCCTGTTTATTTCCCTATTAAATGGTGCCACATTTGTAAGGAACATGCATTTGTGGGATGAGCAGCAGAGCTGAGTATATGGGTTGCGCCCATGAAAAATTTGCCAAATCTTCTCTGCCAATGCCAAACAGCTTATTCTGCTGTTGCTATTGACTCTTGTTTTGAGCTTCTGGTACCCCCAGGTGCTGACAATCAGGTGCCTGATTGGCAGCATCTGTGAGCATGGACCCTGCTACAGTGGTCAGTAGGTGTCTGCTCCAAGAGTCGGCATGCCACGTTTGACTGATCTGGATAGGGCCCGTGCGATAGGGCAACTTCAAGCTGGTGTTCCGCAAAACCAAGTTGCAGCATTATTTGGAGTGAGCCCTAGTACCATCTCCAAAGTGAAGGCCAAGTTCCATATAACGGGGGATGTCAGAGACAGGCCGCGAAGTGGGCGTCCCAAGAAGACGACACCCGAAGAAGACCGTTTCCTCACCCTGTCAGCATTTAGGAACCGTAGGCTGTCTTCTACAGATTTGCAGTCAAGGTTTGCAGGACGATATGGCCGACGGCTCTCTGCCCAGACAATTCGGAACAGACTGCACGCAGCCGATCTCCGGTCTCATAGGGCTGCCAGGAGGCCTGCCATGACTGCCCTTCACCGTCAGGCCCGTTTGCGCTGGTGTCGGCAACACGTGCACTGGAACCTGAACATGTGGAGGAACGTTATGTTCAGCGATGAGTCCAGATTCTGCATACGGCAGTTGGATCATAGGGTCAAAGTGTGGAGAAGACGCGGAGAACGCTATGCTGATTGCTGCACCGATAGAGTAACATCTTTTTGTGGAGGCAGTGTGATGGTGTGGGGCAGCATCTCCCTCACTGGAAAAACGAGGCTTGTCATCATTGGAGGCAATCTCAATGCAGAGAGATATCGAGATGAGATTCTGCAACCAGTGGCAAGCCCATATCTCCACAGTCTGGGACCGAACTCTATCCTCCAAGATGACAATGCTTGCCCCCACAGAGCAGGGTTTCTCAGAGACAACTCCAGAATTTGGGAGTGGAGAGGATGGAATGGCCTGCCAGCAGTCCTGACCTCAACCCCATTGAACACTTGTGGGATCAGCTTGGGCGTGCTGTTCGTGCCAGAGTGACCAACACAACCACGTTGGCTGACTTGCGACAAATGCTGGTTGAAGAATGGGATGCCATCCCACAACAGTGTGTGACCAGGCTGGTGACCAGCATGAGGAGGAGGTGCCAGGCTATTGTGGCTGTGTATGGTTCTTCCACACGCTACTGAGGCTCCTGTTTATTAAATGAATAAATTGTTAAATTGCCAATATGTCTTGTTTCTTCAGACTTCAATCATCCAATCCACCAAACAACACCGAACAAGAGTCAATGGCAGAATAAGCTGTTTGGCATTGGCAGAGAAGATTTGGCAGATTTTTCATGGGCGCAACCCACATACTCAGCTCTGCTGCTCATCCCACAAATGCATGTTCCTTACAAATGTGGCACCATTTAAAAGGGAAATAAACAGGCTTTCCAACGGTATAAGATGTATTGCCAAGAAGCATTGTTACAACAAAGAAATAATCTACCAAACACAAATTTCCTTACTTTTTGTGCTATGTTTAGCTCTCCTTTCACACAGATACAAATGCAGGAGAAGACAGACTCTTTCTTAGAAGCTGCAACAAAGCTGGGTCTTACACCCAATATAGCAAAGACACAGGTGATGAAGATCCACTCCAAAACCAGCAACCCTATCCTCATGCACAGCACTGCCCTGGAGGAGGTAGAGACATTCACATACCTAGGCAGTGTTGTGGACACCACCGGAGGGGCAGATGCAGACATAAAAAACAGAATCAATACGGCTAGGGTGGTGTTTAACATGCTCAGGAAGATTTGGAATTCAAACTACATCTCAATCAAAACCAAAATACACATCTTTAATTCAAATGTGAAGCAGGTAATGCTGTATGGATCAGAGACATGGAAAACAACAAAACGCACAACAAACCGGCTGCAAACATTCATTAACACCTGCTTCAGGAGAATACTAAACATCTGGAGGAGAGACAAAGTAAGCAATGTGGACCCGTGGAAAAGAACAAGCCAGGATCCCATTGACTTACAAATTCAAAAGAGAAAATGGGGTTGGATTGGACACACCCTCAGAAAACCTGCCACAAACATCACCCGGCAAGTCCTTTTTCCCCCAAGGAAAAAGGAAAAGAGGTCGCCCCAGGAACAGCTGGAGAAGAGGTGTCTCGGCAGAAATGTCTGGGAGTGAGCTCAACTGGGGAGATCTCAAAAGAACTGCCAACAACCGAGTGAGGTGGAGGATATTTGTCAATGGCCTATGCTCCCTAGAGGAGCCAAGGGCTTAAGAAGAAGAAGAAGAGGAGAATCAGGAACGAGACGGCTTGGGATTAAGGCGAGGGGGGGGGGAAAGATAGGAATCAAAGGAGAAACTTTTTCACAGAGGGTAGTGGATACATGGAACTAGTTGCCAGAGGAAGTAGTAGAGGTAGAACCAATAACAATCAAAAGACATTTGGATAGATACATGGATAAGAAAGGTTTAGAGGGATACAGGGCAAGTGCAGGCAAATGGGAATAGTTTGGTCGAGTAAGATTGGAAGGCCAGTTTCAAGGCTGTATGACTTTATGAAGTTTAAACGTTATTAGGAATATCAGTTGTGAAGTCATATCAGCAATTGTCAATTCACTTACTTTGATAACCGTTACCAGAAATCTCTTCTCATCTTCCTCATGCATAGCGCCACTAATGGAACCAATAGCCCAACAGAGGGTGTTCAGATTTTTCCATGACCACTCAGTACCATTCACCTGGTTGTGAAGCTTGTCTGTCATAATGCGCTCAGTATCAGCATAATCCAAATGAGTAAGGTACACTAAAAGAAATAAATCAAGAATATACCAATTTAGACATTATATACAGTTGATATCATTTAACTTCGAATTCTCCATTTCCACATCCACATGGATGCGCAGAGGGATCTTGGGGTCCAGGTCCAGAACTCCCTGAAAGTGGCAATACAGTAATGAAGACATTTATTGCCTCCCCTTTATTTGGCCTTAAAGAAATGTAGTAAAGGTACTCCCACGATGTTGGATTTCAACATATTATTTCAGTATTTTAAACCACTGCCGATGAAACAACCATGATACATTCCCAAGTCTGGGTAAAGTGTCATATACACATGGATTTTTTCCACTTGGGGGAGTCCAGAACAAGGGGCCACAGTTTGAGAATAAGGGGTAGGCCATTTAGAACGGAGATGAGGAAGAACTTTTTCAGTCAGAGGGTGGTGAAGGTGTGGAATTCTCTGCCTCAGAAGGCAGTGGAGGCCAGTTCGTTGGATGCTTTCAAGAGAGAGCTGGATAGAGCTCTTAAGGATAGCGGAGTGAGGGGGTATGGGGAGAAGGCAGGAACGGGGTACTGATTGAGAGTGATCAGCCATGATCGCATTGAATGGCGGTGCTGGCTCGAAGGGCTGAATGGCCTACTCCTGCACCTATTGTCTATTGATAGCCAGCCATATCTTTTTCTATGGGGTGCTGAAGATTGCTGCAGTTAATTTTGTAGATGATACTTACAGTTGCTATACATTGTTACCATGGCTTCTAAGCAAAAGTGGAAGTGAAATGACATGTTTAGGATGCAAGATCAGGTGGAAATCTCACATCCCACTCCTGTTGTGCCATTGTGCACTGGATAAGATGGCAGTTAATGAAAAGCTTGACCTTATCTGGCTCTACTGCCTCTTCTCCCCATTTTATCTCAATTTCAGTAGATAAGTCAGGAATAAGTTAAACGCCCATGAAATCCCAAACACCCTGGCTATACAGTATTGTCTCCCATTCTGCTTCTTGCCAGGACCCCATTGCGTTCGCTCAGTTTCTGTTTTGGTCATGTATTCTGACAGAACCACTTCCAATGGTACCAACCAAGTTGTAAACAGGACAAATATAATATGGGTGAAAAGGTGAATTTCCCCACCCTAAATAGGTTCCTCTTGTCCTTTCCTTCTACTCCTCAGCTTTCCCATTCAAAGCATTAATGTTATCTCTATCAATACATGTATCCCATGTACCAGCCCATACAATTGAAACAGTGTGAAATCTATCCGTTTACCTCTTCCCTCACTGCAGGTGAAATAATGAATTTTGTTTTTATTGATATTGAGGATACTATGTTTTGTCTCAGTGTGGCCTCAACAATGGGGAAACTAAATGCAGATTGACTAGCCCATCGCAGAATTTCCATTCAGTCTGCAAAAATTATGCCACTCTTTCAATTGCAGAAAATTGTCCCTTGGAATGCTTGTAGGGGAGAGGGAGTTTTCTGGTGTAGTTTGGCGTTGGAAATTACATTAATGCTTTGAATGGGAAGGCCGAGAGGTAGAAGGAAAGGATAACAGCCTATTGTTTAGGATGGAAACAGGAGTGAGAAACAGATTGGGAGTAATTGAGTCCTTTTTAATTCAAATTTTAATTAGCTCTTCCGAACATCAGAATGGCACCTTACAGATGCCATTGCATTTAACATTTACAGCTAACTGGATATTTTAGAGTTGCACTTCAGATTTCCTGCAGTTAGTTTTGATTCATTCTCTCTTTTGGCTGCACAAATTTTGTCTCATCAGATTTCTCCCTCCATCATATAGATGTTGTCACTCACTCACCGTTACTACCATCTTTCAACTATCATCACCAATATCACCTCAGTCTCCACCTCATCACCAACCTCCAATTTGGTTCTCTGCCCTACATTCTTACTCTGCAATTTAAAATATCCAAAATTCATAACTTTTCCCAGTTCTGGTGAATGGTCAACATGAAATGTTAAATCTATTCCTTTAACCACAGACCAGCAGAGTATTCCCAGATTTTATATTATAAGATATTACCAGAGCAACGGTTTTAAAATGTCCCAAAAAAATATTTGATCCGCAGGATGCGGTGACTGAATCAAGGTATTCAAATAAATCAGTCATAATAAATTTATTATTTTCTTGACAATAATTGTGAGGCAAATCATGTCATTATTCTATTTCCAACCTCACTATTAAAGTAAGTAGCAGAATTTTGCAACCCAAGCAACAATTTTTCCAAATAAGCTTTAAATATTACATTACTCAACAACAACAAAATCACACTTGTCACATATTTCACCATTTAATTAATCTGGTGCTTTCAAGAGACCATATATTTAAAGGATCTATTTATATATTGTTGAAAATTGAGCAAACTCACTAACATGCTCACTTCTAAACAGATTTATCTTATCCTACATGGAGAAGGAAAGAAAAAAATCTTACCAAGCGTTTCCCTCATATTTTTATACAAGTTGATGGAATCTGTATCTTTCATAAACTCTCGCACAACCTCCCCTTGGTCATTTTCCACCACTAGTACCTCTTCCGGCTTGGCCATACGACTGATCATAAGAAGACGAACCTTTGAGAAAGAAATGTCAATACTTACGACAAGTGCTCCATATTGAAATTAAAGTAACCACTATGCTCATCAATCACAGAACAATCTTCCAACATATCTTAGCAAGTTATAAATGAGCAATTTCCTTTACAGAAAGCTTTAAGATGGAAAACTATAGACATACAGCATGGAAACAGCCCCTTCTGCCCAACGAGTCTACACCGACCAGTGATCACCCCGTACACTAGCACTATCCTACACACTAAGGACAATTTACACTTCATAGAAGCCAATTAACCTGCAAACCTGTACGTCTTTGGAGTGTGGGAAGAAACCGGAGCAAAAACACGTGGCCACACACAGAACGTAGAAACTCTGCACCGACAGTCAGGATCAAACCCGGGTCTCTGGCTCTGTAAGGCAGCAACTCTATCACTGCGCCACCCCAGACCTTATCCATAGGAAGTAGATCAACTGTGAGCATTGTCCAAACGTTAAAAAGCTAGGGAGACAATGTAACCTGAACCAAAGGAATTATATATACATTAAAAATATTCTAAACATCTCTTCACAGAAAACCACCGAAGCACATTTATTTTTCTGCTTGTCTTAACATTTAATTAAGAAATAGCAACTCAAAAACTGAAAAAGCCATTTAGTGCCCACCTTGGATAATACTGGCAAATAAAGTTGTCTTCTTGGAGGCACATCAAAATGCTGACTTCCAGAAAGCACAGGTGCTGCAGGTGTTGAGAAGGGACTTTCCCTATAGAGCTCAGAAGCCAAGTGATTCCAATACTCCAAACAAATTTTGAAAATCTCAGTTTCTTCCACTTCAGAGACCAGCAGCATGTAATGAAGAGCCTGTGAATTCATAGATTTATCCCAAGTCATTCTTTTCTCGGCTTAAGCACATGTACAACGGTAAAGTAAAATTTATATTTTGAGGCCGTTAACACACACACACACGCTTCAAATCCTTTCCAAAATGTTAATATCACAGGCAGTATCATGCAATAGTATATCCTCCACTTGCCTGGACAAATGCATTGCTAATAAGGTCACGATATTATGTTCCTATAAAAGCACAAAAGCCTTCCAGTAACCAAATCAATATTCACTATGAGAAAAGAGCCCAAATGATATGCAATATCCTAAATATTTGTAGTAACAAGAACTACAGATGCTGGTTTGCCAAAGACAGACAAAATGCTGGAGTAACCAGCATGTTTCAGGTCAGGTACAATCTCCAGAGAAAACAAATAGGTGACGTTTTGGGTCAGCCGCTTCCTCAGGCCGATTGCTTTGGGGGACAGAAGGGAAAGAGGACGCAAGCAGGAAGAGAGAAAGGCCAGGACGAAACATGACCGATAAAAGGAGAACACAGATGAGGGTTTATTATTTTAAATAGACGGATTGTTGGACAAAGGCCAGATGAAATAACAGGTGTGAGACCAAAAGGACAAAGAGTTGGGAATTGTGAAGCTTGAGGAAGGAATGTAGGTGGAGAGCGGGGCAACATTTGTAGAAGCTACCTAAAATGGAATAATTCAACGCTCATACCGTTGGGTTATAAGCTACTCAAGCAGAATACGAGGTGCTGTACCTCCAGTTTGTTGTGGCCTCACTCTGGCAAAAGACAGGAGGTGCATACAAACCATCAGAACTTCCACTGCCGAAAGGAATGATGTAGCGGTTCAAGGCAAAAAATTACCACCACATTCAGGATACAGGATGTAAATGGCAGCCTCACTGGTGAAACTTTAAACGTAGATTTCAAAACAAATGAACATTCTTACCTCCATAAGAGTTTCCCTCAAATTCAATCTTTTTTCAACAAGCTGTCCATGTTCTTTTAAGAAAGTACAAAGAAAGAGACTCAAGTTCTGGATGAAGTTCTGCTCATCATCCTTGCCATTTGCATATGCCAATCGTATATTGGTATTTAAGGGAAGCATCTATAATAGTAAATGCAGACATGTCTACCACCTGTGGTCATAATTTATTCTATACAACAACTACATCAATACCAACTCACAATTCATTAGTTATATTCAGTGCATAAAATTAAACACAAATTGGTTTTCATCCTGAAATAAAGTACTGGAATCTTACCAAAGGCAGCAAAACATGTCATCAAAACACCAAAAAAGGCAGTAAGACATTAAGTAACTGAGGAATTTTGACACTGGCACAATATACGAATCTATACTGCTCACTGGCACAAGAAACTGCAGTTGCAGTAACGTGGAGCTAAAAACAAACTGCTGCAAGAACTCAGGACAGTAAGACGGCTGAGGTTTGGGTAGCGTCCCTGCATCAGAACTGATAGCGTAGAGGGGAGAGGAAGGTGTATGACATGTGCTGGCAGATGATAGGTGTAGGTGAGGAACAAAAGATAGAGCCAAATGGGGGAGGGTGGGTTGGAGACAATGGTTGGTGAATGATAGGTAGAGACCAATAAGGGGAGTGGAGAAGGAAGCACGTGGCATGGGGGTGATGGGCAAAGTAAGAGAGGGTAGAGACAGAGTGGAACGTAACACGCGGAGACACAAGACGCTGCAGAATGGTGATAAGTGAAATCAGATAATGGAGGGATGGTGCACAGATGGAACCAGTTGATGGGGGGGAATAGAAAACAATGTGCGTGGCTGACACGCAGATGGGATCACGAGAGGAACAAAATTGGATAATTGGGAAGGGGGAGTGGGAGAACCTGGATGGATCAGAAGGAGAGAAAGAACAACAGTGTACAATGGTACTTGTAACGGGAAAAAAAATCAACATTCACACCATTGGGTTGTAGTCTACCCAGACAAAATATGAGGTGTTGTACTTCCAGCTTGCATTTCACTTCAACCTGATAGTGGAGAAAGCCGAAGACACTCAGGTTGGTGCAGGAATAGGAAGAGATGACCAGTTAAAGCAGCATAGAACTGGGAGCTCAAATTAGCCATTGTGGACAGAGGTTCTACGAAAAGATCACCAAGTGTATTCTTGGTCTTTCCCATGTACAGGAAACCACATGGAGAGCAACAAGTGCAGTAGACAAGGTTGAAGATACATTATAATCTTTGCCTGACCTGAAAGAGTTGTTAGATCTCAGGAAGGCAATGAGGGAGGACTATTAAAACAAACATGATCGCAAGGGAAGATACTGTCTCCTGGCTTATCTCAACCACCCCACCATCTCTTTATACTGTCCGTCTTCCCTCCCACTCTTCAGTTCTGACGTAGTGACCAGAAATGTCACCAATTTCACCCTCCACCCCACCACAAATGCTGCCCCACCTGCTAAGTTCTTCCAACAGTTTACTTTTTGTTCAATTTCCCAAGTGGTCTAGACAAGATAAATGTAGAAACCTACCCATGGTTGCCAGGGAAAGTACCAGGGGATGGGAGGGTAGTTGGCAAGAGATGAGCAGAGCAAGGAGTAATGTAGTTCCTATGCAACGCAGAAATGGTCATGGTAGAGGTGTGTTGGAAGAGAAGATGTGACTGAGATCCTGTTGGAGCTATCAGAAGCAGTGATAGATGAAATGCCAAATGTAATATCATCAGGTAATTCATGGGTTACACATGGGTCCTGATCCTCAGATTTCTGCACGTCAGAAGCAAATTATTTCAATGAAGTTCAATTCACATAAACATTATTGTCTTCTCCTGAGTAATGTACAATGGTACAGAATCAGAATGTCCCATGTCCAAAGACAATTTTTGATGGCTTTAAAAGTATCAATGAATGTTATGTTTGATATAGATTCACCTTGTCAAGATTCCAAAGCAAATCTCTTTAGTTACCACTGTGTACCAGCAGTGTTCGTAAAGGCAATGTATCTGTTTGATTGCTGCAGGGAGGTTACGTGAATAGTGATATTCAAAAACTCAGCTTTTGAATTAACTAGTCGCTATCCCAACTCAATTATTCCTCATGTTTGTATTTCTGTAACTAGCTTTCCTGTCTCGAAAAATGCTTTAAAAATTACTGGGAGAGTTTGCAGTCGGGTCACCCGTAACCGGGGGACCCTGTACATGCAAAATTATGCATTATACAATTGACCTTCAGAGATTTGTAGAGAATGTAGCATTAGATTAACTACTTTCAAAGGATCAAATTTAAAATACCTGCTTCAGCTGTATCATTGTTAGGGTGAAGAGAGTAACAAACTGTTCTTCATACTGACTAACGCTTACTCCAGCTATCTCTGTCAGGCACTTCAAAGTCACATTTCTGAACATGGGTACATTGAGAAACTAAAAAGAGAGAAATATATTAGCTTTGGCCAATTTCTCATTTGAAAAATTCTGCGGATCCTGATTCTGTGAGGATGTACATACTTTATATATTAGCGTGCTAATTAGTTTAGTTTCAAAGATATATCCAAGTGGAATCCAGTTTAGGAACCTCAGCAATGTTTCTAAGGTTGCTTGAACAAGAGGTGCATTTTGAGAGTTTTCCTGCAAGCAAACAAAAAAAAAGTTATGAAATCGGAATTAATTAAAATGAAATGGGCATGGTTTAAAAATAAAAAGTTAAAAATATTGTTTACCATGACAAATTGGCACAGCTGGAATATCTGAGAGAATTCATTGCACATGCTATAAAGAAACAAGAAATCATTGATCAAGCACCTGGAATAATTTGTTTAATTGAATAAAATGTAATTTCCGAGATATACCTGTCCTTTAGATGTTTTGCTTTAACTTGGGTCATTTGCCCACTGGAGAAATCAAACACTTCCTCACTCAACAATTTGAGAATAATCATGTTGTTCTGACATAGGCTCTCGCTGGTTCTGCTTGCTCCTACGATGTCACTGATGAATGTAGGCCAGTGTTTTGGCCATTCCTGTTTGAGTATCTGTAAGTATCACAAATAGCAAATATGTCCAAAATCATATTTACATTTGCCAACATCTATGGCAGTAATGAGCATTTTGAGACCAGTGGCCAGGATGAAGCATTCATAAAAGAGTCACCTCAACCCCTACACATCAATAACTCCAATCAAGGAGTTGATTACCTAAATATGCAAATACCTAACCAATAAAGCTATGCAAAACTTAGATTAACTGTAAATGTTTCACTTCTGCTGGAATCTTCACCTCCAATCCACCGTAGATGTTAGCAATCAATTTAGAGATTTGTTTAAAAACCAAAATATTCAGCACCCGTTAATAACTACTCTCTGTTCTACCAAAAAAGGTATCACATTCGTTGGTCAGCATTAGTATACTCGTTGGCCTTTTGACACAATAATTATCATGCGAATAAAGGCAGAAACGTGTATTCACAATCAGTTGCAAAGTACCAAGTTTTATTTAATAAATAATTTATTTCACTGTTTAAGTCCATAGTTAAGTTAGATTTGAGCTGACTTGATTTGTTATGACAAATTAGGGTTACCAAGTCTCCAGACATCAAAGTCAAAGAAGCTTGTCTGTACTTTAGACCCAATTCTTCCCATTTCTGAACTAATTTTAAATTGAAACCGGTACCAAACTATTTTGTACAACATGAAAAGATTCGATTGGAAATAAACATAGCACAAAAAGTAAGGAAATTTGTGTTTGGTAGATTATTTCTTTGTTGTAACAATGCTTCTTGGCAATAAATCTTATACCGTTGGAAAGCCTGTTTATTTCCCTTTTAAATGGTGCCACAATTGTAAGGAACATGCATTTGTGGGATGAGCAGCAGAGCTGAGTATATGGGTTGCGCCCATGAAAAATTTGCCAAATCTTCTCTGCCAATGCCAAACAGCTTATTCTGCTGTTGCTATTGACTCTTGTTTTGAGCTTCTGGTACCCCCAGGTGCTGACAATCAGGTGCCTGATTGGCACCTGATTGGCAGCATCTGTGAGCATGGGCCCTGCTACAGTGGTCAGTAGGTGTCTGCTCCATGAATCGGCATGCCACGTTTGACTGATCTGGATAGGGCCCGTGCGATAGGGCAACTTCAAGCTGGTGTTCCGCAAAACCAAGTTGCGGCATTATTTGGAGTGAGCCCTAGTACCATCTCCAAAGTGAAGGCCAAGTTCCATATAACGGGGATGTCAGAGACAGGCCGCGAAGTGGGCGTCCCAAGAAGACGACACCCGAAGAAGACCGTTTCCTCACCCTGTCAGCACTTAGGAACCATAGGCTGTCTTCTACAGATTTGCAATCAAGGTTAGCAGGACGATATGGCCGACGGCTCTCTGCCCAGACAATTCGGAACAGACTGCATGCAGCCGATCTCCAGTCTCATAGGGCTGCCAGGAGGCCTGCCACGACTGCCCTTCACCGTCAGGCCCGTTTGCGCTGGTGTCGGCAACACGTGCACTGGAACCTGAACATGTGGAGGAACGTTATGTTCAGCGATGAGTCCAGATTCTGCCTACGGCAGTTGGATCATAGGGTCAAAGTGTGGAGAAGACGCGGAGAACGCTATGCTGATTGCTGCACCGATAAGAGTAACATCTTTTGGTGGAGGCAGTGTGATGATGTGGGGCGGCATCTCCCTCACTGGAAAAAAGAGGCTTGTCATCATTGGAGGCAATCTCAATGCAGAGAGATATCGAGATGAGATTCTGCAACCAGTGGCAATCCCATATCTCCACAGTCTGGGACCGAACTCTATCCTCCAAGATGACAATGCTCGCCCCCACAGAATGGCCTGCCAGCAGTCCTGACCTCAACCCCATTGAACACTTGTGGGATCAGCTTGGGCGTGCTGTTTGTGCCAGAGTGACCAACACAACCACGTTGGCTGACTTGCGACAAATGCTGGTTGAAGAATGGGATGCCATCCCACAACAGTGTGTGACCAGGCTGGTGACCAGCATGAGGAGGAGGTGCCAGGCTGTTGTGGCTGTGTATGGTTCTTCCACACGCTACTGAGGCTCCTGTTTATTAAATGAATAAATTGTTAAATTGCCAATATGTCTTGTTTCTTCAGACTTCAATCATCCAATCCACCAAACAAGAGTCAATGGCAGAATAAGCTGTTTGGCATTGGCAGAGAAGATTTGGCAGATTTTTCATGGGCGCAATCCACTCAGCTCTGCTGCTCATCTCACAAATGCATGTTCCTTACAAATGTGGCACCATTTAAAAGGGAAATAAACAGGCTTTCCAACGGTATAAGATTTATTGCCAAGAAGCATGGTTACAACAAAGAAATAATCTACCAAACACAAATGTCCTTACTTTTTGTGCTATGTTTATATGCAGCACAAGTAGACAATGTTCAATAAAGACTTCAAACCCTATCAGCTGTGATCGAACCCCATAGACAATTTTAGAAATCATTACACACTGAAACAATTGTCCAACCTACTCTCAAATCCTCCAAGATCTTACCTGAACCAGAATCATATTCAGCTTCCCAATGTAAACTTTCTCCTTCTAAAACAAAAAGCAGTAATTCAGTAAATAAGTTAAATGCAGAATTTTGAGACACCATACACTGTTCAGCTTGATATGAAAACGTACCTCAATGTTTACAGGATCAGATGAAGTCTTAATAATCAATCCAACAACATACTTTTTAATTCCTATGCACAACAAAAAATAAAAATAAAATTACTGAATGATAAAATGAATGAGCAGTGCATATGGTTGTTCAAATATTACATTGACTTAAAAGTATTAATAATAACTTCACCCAAAATATTGTTTTAATTAACTCTCACAGAAGAGTGCAAATGTGCTGGGTGAAGGCTGATTGCAGGTAGCGAGTCAACCAAAATGGGATACTCGAGCTTGTCCTCACCAATCTCGCAGCTAAAAATCCTCATTCCAAGTTACCATGACAAATGTATGAAGATCATATTATAAACCTTCACACCAAGCAGTGCTAAAATTGGTTTGGTTTCCAATTGTATTTATTAGTCATTTAGAGTCAGAGTCACAGTGTGTAAACAGGCCCTTCGGTCCAACTTGCCCACTTACACTAGACCCACCTGCCTGCGTTTGGCCCATCTATCTATCTATATTATTTTATATATATATATATATATTTTTTTATATTACTAAAACTCTCATCTTTGTATATATGTATGTTCCCGAAATACAGCCAAAACGGTACACGATAGCGCAACAATTTTAAGGGCATCCTAGTCACCAGTCGCCTCCGGTGTGCAATATCAAGTTTCGTTATATTTTAAAAGTAATTCACTTTATAAATTTTAATAAACTTTATGCTGTGAATGGGACAAGTTTCAATGTGGCAATCGCGCCTGCGCAGTGCACTCCCACTTGCCGGGCCCAGCAGTTGCGTCTGCGCAGTTGGGGGACGGTTGCCTGACCCGGTATCCGTGCATTCCCCTCCGTCTCCCTGACTGATCGTTCCCCTCTGTCTCGAGCGCCCGCTTCAACCGACGGCGTCGTCGAGCCCCCACTCCGGCCCAGGCCCAGTGCCCCGCACCATCACCGGAATACAACTCCGAGCAGGCAGCTTCTTCTCCCCCTCCTCCCGCATCTCCTCCAGCGCCACCTTCAACCGATGACATCGTCGACAACGGTCGCTTCAACCGATGGTGTCGACGACTCGACAAAAATGGCGGCCGCTCTCCTTCTTCTACTGTTTCGCCATCTTGTGCGCCCCTCCCACCGCCACACTGCCCGCTGGGAGGTGTAGTCCCAACTCCTGCCGAGCCCCATCCGACACTCGCCAGCAATCAGCGCTGCACGCAAGGTGCACTGGTAAATGGCTTTCGCTGCCAACGCGTCCAGAGGGGCGTGGAGGCAGGGGATGGGGGAGTGGTTGAGGGCAGGTGGGGAGGGGGAAGTGGTGGTGGGGTGAGGGGTATGGAGTGGGTCAGTGGGGTGTATGGAGTGGGTCAGTGGGGGGGATTGAGGGTGCTAGACCAATATAGGAGAGGCTTTAGGTCCACGGCTCGCTCTGGCTGCAGCGCTGGCGCCACGAGGCCCAGGTCAGTGACTCCCTCTACGAGGAATGGGCATATATATATATGTACTTCTGAGATTTTGTTGTGGACATGTGGACCAACAGCCAAAACAGTAAACTATAGCGCCACAATTTTAGCACCACCTTAATCACCATTGTCCTGGCGACTGATAATTAAAAGTTTTATTTAAATTGGTCTTATATTTTTAAAGTTAGAGATTTTAAAGTTTAAAAATCACCTTTCAATCCGACTTCTTAAAGGTACTCAGTGTGTGATGTTACAATGGGTCACGTACGGCTTTAATTGCGCTTCTCTCCCCGCTCTCCCAAACAAGATGGCCGCTGGCAGGAGGGCCGCCCGGGCTCAGTGGCTCCCTCTCCCCCCTCCCGGCCCCGGGGGAGACTCCGAGCAGGAGGGAGATGGTCGTCCACTGATCCTTTGTTTCCATCTCCTCGAGCGCCCGCTTCAACCGACGGCGTCATCATGTCCCCGCTCCCGCCCGGGCCCAGCGCCCCGCACCATTACCGGAATACAGCCCCCAATGAGCAGCTTCTTCTACTCCTCCTCCCGCGTCCCATCTAGCATATATAACATGGCATACATAATATTTATGTGTAAAATGTAATTTATATAATATACATATAAACAATTTATTATATACACACACACGAATAATTTATTATACACATATGAATAATTTATTATATACATATATAATTTATTATATATAAAAACAATATATATGTGTATATATAATAAATTATTCATATGTGTGTATATATAATAAATTGTTTATATGTATATTATATAAATTACATGTTTGTTACGCTGTCGTGTACCATTTTGGTTGTATTTTGGGAACATACACATTTGTGTGTTTGTGTGTATTATAAATCTTATATATAGAATAATAAATTATATAAATATATATATAATTTATTATTCTATATACAAGATTTATTATACACACAAATATGTAAGTTCCGAAAATACAACCAAAATGGTACACGACAGCGCAACAATTCTAGGGGCACCTTACTCACCATTCGCCTGCGGTGTGCAGTATCAAGTTTCATTCAAATGGTTGGGCTTTCGTGTACCGTTTTGGCTGCTTTCTGCCCAACCAATTGTTCACGTGCTTTTGACGCTATTTTGATCTAATACTTCCATATTCAATGTTGTCATTAAACGTGTGCTTTGTTCAACGATGACTCCTGAAATGCTCAAATTTTCTTGAAGTTAAAGTTTGATAATATTAAAATTGTGTCTTTCTTTTCCATCAACCGCTGTCACAACGGGAACCCAATGGGTCCATGGGTCGCGTTTCGTTCAAATTGTTGCGCTGTCGGGTACCGTTTTGGCTGCTTTCTGCCCAACCAATTGTTCAAGCGCTTTTAATTGTACTAAATTAAGCCACATGTTGCAAAGAAACTGACAAGTTATTAAAGAACCTTTGGTAACAACGGGAACCCAACGGGTCGTCTAGTATCCCTCTAAACCAGCGGTCTTCAAACTGTGGCCCACAGGCCACCTCCGGCCCGCCACGGGTTTTTATTCGGCCCGCAGCAAGCTCTTAACACGTTCCGTGCTGCGGGTTCTGTGGTAGCGTGGAGATTTTTTTTTTAGCGGCCCATTTCTGAATGGTGGTTTATTATCACGTGTGCACTGTACGGTGGAATTATTTTAGCATAGATCACATGTGCTAAGTCACCATATTTTGGCGACATTTACAAAAGTCCAAAGTCGGGTCCGCGTGCTGGATGCACTGGAGCGGCTCCCGATCCAGGCGTGCCCCAGGCTGCTGCAGGGCCTCCTCAGTTGCCCTCAACTGGCTCGGCACGTCGATCGACGTCCCTCTCCTCGCCCGACCGCCTCTGTGTCCTGGGGGAAGAGCCTTCTGCAGCTGACCTTGCAGGCGCTGGAGGCATTACCCCTCTCCTACTGGCCCACTCATCGTGTCCATCGTCGCCAACGGCTCCCTCCTCCTCCGTTCTCCGGTCTTTAGGACCGATCTCGGCGTCAGTTTCCAAACTTACACGTCAGGTAGGCTATCAAGTTGAGGGCTTGTATGCAGCTGCCAACTTAATAATAATCTTAAATTTTAATGATTTCTTAGTGGAGTGCCCACCCGTGGTCACTCCGCCATTATATCACATGGTATTTCTATAGTCTACATGCCCACTGGTGGTCAATGTATTTTTTTTGTTTTATAAATAATTGGATACCTACGGTATATATGTATTCCAATATTTCAAGCTCTTTTTAAAATGTGAATATTATTTATTTGTTGCCATATAAACCTCATTAAATTTATAAAACTGATATTTCTTTATTTTTTCCTGCAAATGTGCCAAATATATAATGTGGCCCTCATGCTGAAAGGTTTGGAGGCCCCTGCTCTAAACATATCCTATCCATGTACCTGTCTAAATGCTTCTTAAATGTTGCAATAGTACCTGCCTCAACTACCTCCACTGACAGCTCATTCCATACTCACCACCCTTTGTGTAAAGGTTACTCCTCACGTCCATATTAAATATGTCCCCCTCACTTTAAACCCATGTCCTCTGGTTCTCAATTCCCCTACTCTGGGCAAAAGACCGTGCATTCAGCCAGCGATTCCTCTTATGATTTTGTACACCTCATTCCTATAATACGGTGACCAAATCTGAAGACAATACTCTAAATGTGGCCATTTATAACTGCAACATATTTCTATACTTGACTACAAGCATGTTAACTGCACTAAACTTAGTTGCATAAAACTAAGCAACCAGGAGATCCTATGAACCACTGGAAACAGGAGTTGAAGCATACACCATCACATTACCTGCACACTAGACATTGCCAATGCTGGAATCTTGCGCAAAAATACTCTAGCAACTCAACGAGTCAATATCTGATCTCCACCACAACCCTGTCCTTTAGGTCGGCTTCGACTTGATTACCAATAAAATTATTTTTAACAAACTTATGTGGATGTTTCTTTACTAAAACCTTTCCAAACATCATTTAATTACCCCCCTATTTTTGTATTAAAAGCTTTCCCACAAGATTAAATTGACTAGCTTGTAGTTGGCCCATGGCCCATGTGCCTTTGCACCCCTTTGTGCTATTTTCTCACTCTCTCACAGCAGCCCAACATGTAGACACTGAACGTTTATGGTTTATCTTCCTGGAATAGAAACATAGAAAATAGGAGCAAGAGTAGGCCATCCGGCCCTTCAAGCCAACACCGCCATTCAACATGATCATGGCTGATCATCCAAAATCAGTACCCCGTTCCAGCTTTTTCTCCATATCCCTCGACTCCTTTAGCCCTAAGCGCCAAATCTAACACTCTTGAAAACACCCAATGAATTGGCCTCTACTGCCTTTTGTGGCAGAGAATTCCAGATTCACAACTCTCTGGGTGAAAAAGTTCTTCCTCATCTCAGTTCTAAATGGTCCGCCTCTCATTCTTAAACTGCGACCCCTGCTTCTGGACTCCCCCAACATCAGGAACATTTTTCCTGCATCTACACTGTCCAATCCTCTAAGAATCTTATATGTTTCTATAACATCTCCTCTTATCCTAAATTCCGGTGAATACAAGCCCAGTCAACCCATTCTTTCATCGTACATCAGTCCCGCCATTCCGGGAATTAACCTGGTGAACCTACGCTGCACTCCATCAATAGCAATAATGTCCTTCCTCAAATTAGGAGACCAAAATCGCACACAATACTCCAGGAGCGGCCTCACCAGGGCCCTGTACAACTGCAGTAGGACGCCCTTGCTCCTAAACTCAATGAAGGCCAACATGCCATTGGCTTTCTTCACTGCCTGCTGTACCTGCATGCTTACTTTCAGTGATTGATGTGCAAGCACACCCAGGTCCCACTGTACCTCCCCCTCTTCTCATCGGACAACATTCAGATAATAATCTGCATGCTTACTCTCAGTGACTGATGTGCAAGCACACCCAGGTCCCATTGTACCTCCCCTTCTTCTAATCTGACATTCAGATAATAATCTGCCTTCCTGTTCTTTCCACCAGTGGATAACCTCACTTTGATCCACATATATCTTCATCCTACTTCCCTGGGTAAACAGCAATGCATCCCACCCAAACCAGATGCTCATGCTTAGCCAGTCTTCCTAGTAATTTAATTCACACCCTATCCATTTACTTCTACCTTCCCTTCTACTGATATTGTGTCAGCGTCTTCTTCACAAGCAAAGACTGATATAAAGTATTCATTTTGCATTCTATTCACAAAGGTAGCCTTTTATTCCTAATCAGTCCCATTGCTAATTTTAACTACCGACTTGCATATCTGGAAAATACATTTGGGTTCCTTATATGTAAAACTGCCATTCCGAAACCTTCTCAGTTTTTATTATTTTTCAATTTCACTTCAATATATTATATTCAGTCTAGCTAATCACTGGAGTTAACCTAATATGTATTATATATCCACTTTTTTTCTTTATCATCTATCTTAGACATCCAGGGAGCTCTCTTTTGTTCCCTTATCTTTCCCCTTTGTATGAAAAATAACTAGCTGGTACCAGAAACATATGCTCTTTAAATAATATTCATCGTTTTGTTTTATTTGTCCATTTGATTCCATTTTATCTTGGCAAGATTCCACCACATCTCATTAAAGTTACATTCTCCCAAATTAGAAATTCTACTTGAATGCAGAGATCTCATAAATTCAATCAATGCACCCAAATAGCTCACCTCATTCTCTAAAAGATCGATCATTGTTTCCTTGCTTTTTCAGCCAGAAGCCAGATCTTCTGAACATTTCAGAGGAGGAACATTCTTCTCCTTTTCCAAATATTGGCCCCATTACCAACAAAAAGTCTTCGAATGTCATGACTAGCACTTTATATATTTCTATAATCCCCTGCAGTTTTGCTCCTATATCAAATTATTTGGTGACCTACAAAGGAACCCCCTCTTAGTACAAGTTTCCTTCTTAACTGATGGTTTCAGAACGTTACCTCTCAAACATCCTTGCTGCAATACCATAAAACCTTTAATATCTCAGCCACCCAATTTCCATCCCAATCTTGAGTGCCAATTCCTGTTCTTTTAAGCTACTTCATATCACAGAATTTGTATCTGCCTCTGACGTTAATCACCACTTGTTTATATAGATGCATTATAAACTACTTTCTGTACATCTGTGTCTGTCAGTATCTACTACTTCCTTCACTATTACTATCTAACACTCATTTCTTTGTACACCATAATCCTATTTCTATTTCTATAAGCTGGTGTCATTTGTTATTATCAAAATTTCCTCATCTGCAGAGCCTGCCTACTCGTATCTAATGCCAGTCTGATCCAGTTGCAATTTGTCTATTTTCAGCATCCATTGTCTCTCAAACTGCTCAAGAATCTATTACTCTGTTCCTGCACCATATCTTTACGCATACATGAATCTGGCCAATCTTCCCATTTACATTCTCATTAACACACAGAACTGGGAGAATTCCAGATCACTGGATTACTTCTCCCCTTCCTCCCAAGCTCATTACACTGTCTCAAGGACCATAACCCTTTCTCTCAGTCAGCGATGCCAGCAGAAACCACAGTTCTGCCTTCCACTTTGACTGGTGCATTACTAACTTTGTGTCCCCTCCCATGCATTTCACCGTCCCTTGATGGCATGTCCAGGAATGCACTACAAAGGTGTTACCAATTGTGCCAGTCGCTATACAAAGATATGTACATCTCAAAGGTCTTCTGCACATCCTGCCCATTCAGATAGCCTACTTGCCATTTTGAAGCTGACTGTGGGGTGGCCACATTCTGGAAGCTATGATGCAGGAAAACCTCAGCTTCTCATACTCCTGTTCAACTCTACATGGAATTCGAGGTTGAAAATCCTAACTTCAAGTTCAAACTGCGAGAGAAACCTTTATGATACTCCCACAGGAAGGTCTTCAGCTGTCCTACATCACTTATTGCTTTTAGATTGAACTTTTTTTCTTTGCACTTAACCGTTGCTGTATGAAGAGCAGCACCTCCTTCTTGCTCTCATGAAATTTCCTTGTTCAAAAATACTTTCTGCTTTCACTAATGTAACCTTTTTTACAAATACCAACCCAAAACCCTTTAATCGGAGTGTAAATGAAATATAGGTTCACATCACTCATGATCGCCAGGGTTCAAAGAGGGTATTCCTCTTCCCAAGTACCAAGTGTCGAAGGCAGGGAAAGGGTAGAGATGCTCAACTTTGAAAATGGTATGCATCAAGCTTGGGAGACATTAATTCTGATCACTCACCCTCACACTGATTTCTTGGGAGAATCTTCCATCTAGTTTTTATTACATTTTCCAAGATCTGCAGTGCGTAGTACTGTAATGAGATGACATGGCAACATGAGAATCATAAAATGGACATGCTAATATTTAAGACTATAAGCCACATTCTCATAAAATGCTTGCCTGCTACTTCTCGTGCAAGCAAAATCTGCTCTTTTAAGTTATTAAAAACCAAGGCACAAAATCTAATCTACCACAGTACTTTACAAGTGAGAATTAAGATTTCATGCAATTGCTGTTTTCACTTGCACAAAACTACAAATTGTTACATAATTGAACTGTCAAGCAGTCCTGCTGTTGATCAGGGCTTGCACCAGTTAATAATGCATCAAGTCTAGCTCAACAGTGTGAGACCTACAGTATGGCGTTTTCAACAGTTAGTGAACATGTTTTCTTGTATCTACCTGGTGTTGCTCTTCAGGAACAGCAAGACAGCCCACAGACTCATTTGCAGTGTAGTTTCCAATTTCCCAATCACCCTCATCAATTTAGGATCCATTAATGTTTGTCATAATTAAAAGTTACACCCTATTTCAACTATAGGGATCAGGTGTTTAGTAAAAACAAAAAACAAGAAATAGCACACTGCAAGTAAAACAATAATGTTTTCGACTTGAGCATCACAAGAACACGCCTTTCTTAGATTCCAAATTAACAATATTCTGTAAGTAAATTAATGAATAAATCTACAAAGCCAAGGAAGAAATTACGAATAAAAAGATTAACAATATAGCAGTTTACCAACATGCATAATTATGGGAACACAGTAATTTTTACACTTTTATTCCTCCACACCATTAATACACAAGCCAAATGGTCAAGAGGAATGTAGGTTTCATGCAGTTTCTACAGCAGGATAGCCAGATATCCAGAACCACCAATGATAAGGGAGATTTAACTAATTATTATTTTAAGAAAAAGCTTAGCACAGCAATTTTGCGGTGAATATTGGCAAATAAAGACAAAATATAAAATTTGTACATTCGAGATTGTGATGATGTGACATGTGAGGAAAATCTTCAAATTTGACATAAAGCTGTTAAAGAGCAACCAACCAAATCTATCGTAGCATGGACAGCAGCTATTAAGCTTTGTATGTTTGGGAAAAGGAAATCAATGAATGCCAAAGTTGCATAACTCAGAAACAATCTATTTGTGTGCAAAAGAATAAGAGCAATAGAAAACAATACTGATCCCTACAGGAGAAATAATTCAAATTACATTTTCTTTTTTTCCCTCAGCCTGTTTGTTATACTCTTAACCCATCCCCTTAAAACAAAGTCATAGATGAACAGAATTCAGTTAAAGGGAATCAAAAGGGTAGACCTTGTGGAGGCCTGCCGCCAAAGCCTAGCTGTGTCAGTTGCACAGGAAGACACCCCTTTTCTTCCTATTACAATCAACATAATGGAACATTATGATTAATGTCAAATAACATTAACAGTTTGAATAAAAAAACACTAAAATAGTGATTGCATAAAACTGTTGTAAAGCCAAATGTCAGCGCATAAAATTTAGCACCAATGATTTTAAATTTAGGTATGCAAGAGATTCTTTACCTTCAGTTTTCTCTGTTCCTCTAATCATCTCATTTGTCACAAGATACAATTTTGAGTTTTACAAATACTGTTGACAAATCAGCTTAAAAATTAGTAATAACTGTCAGTAACAAAACAATGCAACAGGCAAGAAAACAAGACAAACACCTTCACTAAGATTAGATCAGAACTTTGAGGAAGTACTGTGCGGATGATATTCAATCTCAATAACAAGTTCTCAAAATTTCATCACGACAATTACTAGATTCCAGAGTAAAATTAGTAAAATAATGCCAGTAAATTTAAAGAGTTAGAGTGATTTCAAATACGTTTACTGGACATTTACTAGTAGACACAGAAAAATAAAATGCATTATAAACATGTTTGCAAAGACGGCCCAAATGGACTCATTCACTCAAGGTTTACCTCGCAACTTACTGAAAATTGGCGTTGGTGCTTCAAAAAGGAAGCGTTCAGGAACCAAAGGTCAAAAATAATTCCAAGTTTAACTGCACTGCACTAATTAGCAGGATGTTTGATTAAAACTGAAGATATTTAAAAGATAATATCCACTACCCCTAAAACTTAATACAGACAGAATGTGTTTAACAATATGTAGGCAAACTGCTCATGATTTTGTTTTCATACCAGTATGATCAATTGGCTCTGCTCAAAAATTGAAATCATAGATGGCTCTGCAGGACAAATGTTTCCACCCCTCCCTCGTGTTTCAAATCATACCAACAGTTGCCTAATTGCCTTGCAAACATCCCAAAACACCTCCAAACCCAGTAGTGAAATAGTATAAGTTTGTCTTGCCAAAAGTTTAATTCAAGATTCACATTTCGAAGACTTCTTCATGAACATTTCACTTACTTTGGTATTCATATTTTGTGAAAACTCCAGAATAGTGTCAACTCTTGTCCATGCATCAGGATGCTCCTTTAAATGAGTTAAAACCTCTTGAGCCATTCTTTGCTATCAGGAAAAGTAATTTCACGATTATTTGGAATCAAGCACCACTCCCCAAAAAAAACATTTATAAACAGCAGAGTATTAAATCATTGGTAGTTACTGTACAGCAATCTAAAAAAAAAAATTAGAACAAAATTGACATCTTTTCAATAGCGATAAGTTTATTTTTATTACTGCAAGCTAAAAATATTAAAAGCTGCATTATAATTTTAACAGTATAAATGCACCAGTGTCAAAACTAACTGTATGTCAATTTCATTAACTACCCATGGTTAAAGTGTTCTTGAGACAAGGGGATGGAGAGGGAAAGCGAGTGTGACTTGAAGTTAGAGGTTAATGTTCATACCGCTGGGGTGAACTGCTTGTTTCACTTGGGCAGCTTACACCCCACTTCTACTTAGGCTAGATGACAACATAAGAGAAGTTCTAAATACTGGAAAAGTCTAGAGCAGTTTGATTAATGGTAATGTGTATTTCAAGAATTGATTCTGTACAGACACCTGATCTTTCTATGCAAAATATGTAAACTCCAATCAAAGATCTAGGGACATTACTCCTTGCTTACAGTAATGACAAGCATAACATTCCAAACTTTGATATTTTCCTAATATTGCAGTGCCATTTCTGAGTGCTATAAAGTTACCTAATATTAAATAACAGTTTAGTTTAGTAATACAACGTGGAAACAGGCCCTTTAGCCCCCGCCGCATTGACCAATGATAATCCACAAATTAGTTCTACGTTATCCCAGTTTTGCATCCTACACACTAGGGGCAATTTTCAGAAGCCAATTAACCTACAAACCTGCAGATCTTTGTAATGTGGGAGGAAACTAGAGCATCTGGAGAAAACTCACACGGTCACAGAGAACATGCAAACTCCATACAGACAGCACCCGTAGTCAGGACCGAACCCATTTCTGGCGCGATAAGGGAACAACTAGAATAATCTGCATGTTTGTATCTTTGGCAGGCCATGTCTTATGCATTTGACCCGACCGAGTTTTTTTGAAAAGGTGACAAAGATGATCAATGAGGGTAGGACAGGAAATATTATCGACATGAATTTTATTCAGATTTGATAAAGTCCCATATGTTAGGCTGAACTAGAAGATTAAGTTGCTTGGGATCCACGGTGACCTGGTTGTCTGAAATCATAGAAGACAACGGGCTGTGGTGGAAGGGTGTTATTCTGGCTGGAGGTCCGTGAGCAGTGGAGTTCTGCAGGGATGTGTGTTGGAACCACCATTGTTTTTGAAGGGAGACCCGATAGAAGTACATAAAATTATGAGATGCATAGATAGGTCAGAATCTTTTTCCCAACATGGAAATATCAAGTGAGACGGTCAAGAGAATGTAGAATGCATGATTAGTAAATTTACAGATGACATTAAAGTGGATGGTGTGGCAGGTCAAGCCACTTTGGTCTCGAAGTGTCGTTCGTCGAGCTCGAGCACTCGTGTGGACCCGACATGATCTGGGCCGACCAATCAACGGCCATCTGGATGGTCTGCCAACGGTGTGCAGCGGACGACGGAGCTAGTCTTCACCGCACAGTCAACACGTTAACACACACCTTGCCCTCTTGTACTAATTGTTGAGCTGTATCAAATGTTGAGCAAATATTAAACTGAGTGTTTATACAACAGGTGAACCTCAACAGTGGTGATCCCGACGATCCGAAATGGCATCATCGTGCCTGGAGGAGACAACCCAGATCAGCAGAATGCAGTTTCACTCAAACTGCCCACCTTCTGAACATGGCAGCCCCAAACTCCACTGGACACAGACCTCCAGCCAGAATAGCACCCTTCAACAACATCCATCTTGGAGAAAGCCAGTACTGAATTGAAACAACCAAGTCACCATGGACTCCAGCATTTTAATCTTCTGATTAAGAATTAGATGACCAAGAAGGACTTTACCAAATGCCGTACAAAAATCCAGACAACATCCACAGCCAGCACCTCATCGAACATCTCCTTCACCTGCTCAAAAAAACATGGTCACGTTCGAAAGAGATGACCTGCCATGGTCAAAGCCATACTCCATGCCCCTAATTAGCCCATTCTCTTCCAAATGGGAGTAAATCCTATCCTGAAGAATCTTCTCCGTTAGCTTCTCCACAGTTGCTGCAAGGCTCACTGGCCTGTAATTCCCTAGATTATTTGCAATTCCCTTCCTAAACTAAAGAACAACAATGGTGACTCTCCAGTCATCCAGGACATTGGCTTTGACTCGAGAAGATACAATGCTCTCTGTCTAGGAATAAATTCCATTCTTTATCTTTGAACGGTCCTACCTTCTCCTTGGTTACCATGGATAGCAATGGCAGCTCAACATTCTTGGTTACTGAGTTTCCATATAGGATTGTTAGATTTAAAAGATGAACGTGGGGGGTGGGAGGCACACTGGTAAACAACCTCCTACTGAAGTTAAAAACTAATACCGTAATATAGTGAATATAAAGAAATTTAAAGATGATACCAAAATAGCAGTTCAATTCATTGCAGGGAAGACAATTTTAGACAGAAGAGAGGCATCAATGGACTGATTAAATGGGCACAAAAGTTGCAAATGGAATTCAACACATTAAGAGAGAACGCAAGCAAAGGCTCAGAAGACAAAACAATACATCACTGGAACGTTCCCTACTACGTTTGCTTGAGCCATGATGCTAATTTACCTAATTACACCTGCCTGCACATGATGGGTCCTGAGTTTTTGCTTGTTCACATCTAAACATTTAAACTTTGCCATCACATCTGCTTCAAGCAGCTATCCTGGCCATATTTGCAAGACATCCAAGAACCCCAACAAAAAAGTTGTCTCACACATCTCCTTTAAATATTCTCCCTTTCACCACTGCCCTCTAGTATTTGACATTTAGATCCTAGGAATTTACCAATTATTATGTTCTACTAGACCAAGTGGACCTGTTGGACCCAAACCTCTCCTGCGTTGATTGGTGCAGAATCCTCTCCTCCCCCACTCCCCACCCCCCCATCCTCCCACCATCCCCCCCCCCCCCCCCCCCATCTCCCTTGGAGATAGATTTAAACTTTAAAATGTGAATAACTTAAAAAATATAACACCAATTTCAATGAAACTTCTTCCATCAGCACCAAAGGGGTGACGGTGAGTAAGGTGGGCCTAAAATTGTTGCGCTATCGTGTACCGTTTTGGCTGTAGATCAGGAATAAACAAGAGTTTTAGTATATAGATGTCTCAAAACTTTCTAAAGGTTCACCCCTCAGCACCCTAATCTCCAAGAAAACAATCCAATTAGTGCATCCTCTCATAGCTAACATAAATAGGCTCTTCGGCCCAACTCAGCCATGCCAACCAAGATGCCCCCATCTAAACTAGTTAAGCGAATTCCATCTGCCTGTATTTGGCTCTTTCCTATTCATGTAAGTTTTAAAATAGTTTATAGTACCTGCCTCAACTAACTCTGGCAGCTCGCTACATATACCCACCACCCTCAATGAAATCCGGACAACATCCAGGTGAACCCCTTCAACCCTCTACAAAGCTTCCGCTCCCTTGGTGCCGGTAGTGTTTTAATAATGTCACATGTACCGAGATATGCCAAAACTTTGCTTGTTATCCAGTCAAATCACATGGTACTCAAGTTCAATCAGGCCACACACAAATATAACAGGCAGTACCGAGAGAGAAATACCAGAGGGCAGAATACAATTTTACAGCTTTATAACATTAAAGGTATAGAGTGCAGATTATTTTAAAGTGCAAGGGCGGCAATGGGGTAGGTTGGAAGATTGGGAACACACCCTTAGCTTATAAAAAGACCACTCAGTAGCCTGTTATGCGAAAACAGCCGTTCCTGACACTGATAATACATGCTTTCAAGCTTTTGCACCTTCTGTCCGACAGGGCTATAAAATGGTCCACGAAGTGTGGGAGGACTTCACGCTACATCCACAACTTTGTGCAATGGCTTGCTGTCTTGAAAAGACAAACCAAGCTGTAATGTATTTCAATAGGATGTATTCACAAAATGCTGGAGTAACTCAGCAGGTCAGGCAGCATCTCGGGAGAGAAGGAATGGGTGACATTTCGGGTCGAGACCCTTCTTCAGACGTCTCGACCCGAAACGTCACCCATTCCTTCTCTCCCGAGATGCTGCCTGACCTGCTGAGTTACTCCAGCATTTTGTGAATAAATCGATTTGTACCAGTATCTGCAGTTATTTTCTTATACTTTCAATAGGGTGTATTTGATGGTGTATCTGTAAAAGTCAGTAAGAGTTATTGAGAGAACTGAAACTATTTTATTCTTCTGAGGAAATACAGGCTTTGGTTTATCTTTCACAACTTTAATGCAGTAGGCCAGGACAAGTTGTGGTGACATTTACATCGAGGAACGTAGCTACGCCATCTTGTTTCCTGAATATCAATAATGAGTTCTCTTCATTATCCCACTCACACCAAGGAAGATTGTTGGCTTGACAACATGTGGCTAAGCTCTCCACCCCCTTCCTGTAATTCATCTCATTGTTTGAGCCCTGGCCCACTACAGTGTTCCCTTTTGCAAATTTATCAATAGAGTTAGAGCAAAAGATGGCTGAGGGTCCAGTTGCAGAGTGTACTGTTTTGGAGGTGAGTTTGGTTGGGATTTATGACATTATAAGCAAAGCTATAGTCTGGTGTAGGTGTAAAGGGACACAGTGGGTTCAAGCAGACAATAGGTTAAAAGCAGCAGCAGGTGAAGGCAGATAGTATGATGATCGTTAAGGCTGGGTCAAAGGCCTCACTGAAATCTGGTTGAAACTGAATAATACCAGTGTCAGTCACCAGTTACATGTAAAAGTGAACTGAAGTGGACCCATGCCTGGATACTACATAGCAACCACTACAGATTCCACAGTGGGAATTTAGCATTTAGTAGTACTTATGGTAAATACAGAACAGCACCCGCACACAGTAGAGCAAGACGTGACAAAAATGAATTACTTCATCTCATGTACTCACTGCACATGCACGGTAGAGATAACAGTTGAGCAGTTAAGAAATATTTTTTAAATGTGTACACTTCTCAAAGTCCCCTCCTTTGTGTTCAACTTTTATTTGCCACGCTTTGCCCTGTCCGACCTCTTTCCCATGTCTACAATCAGTCTGAAGAAGGGTTCTGACCTGAAACATCACCTATCCACGTACAAGGATGCTGCCTGGCCCATTACTCCAGCGCTGTTGTTTTTTGTAAATCAGCACCAGCCTTGTTCCTTCTTTCTACATCATCCTCCAACATTTCCACCATCATTTCCTTCAATGAGATCCTACCACCAGTCAAATATTCCCAACCCCATCTCTTTCCATTGGCACCACTCGCTCCGCAACTCCTTGTTCATTCATCGCTTCACATCTAAACCACCCTCTCCACAGGTATTTTTCCCTTGAAATGGCAGATGCAGCAAAACCTCTCCCTCCACTTCCTCCCTCACATCCATCCAGGGACCCCTGCAGCCTTTCCAAGTGAGTCAAGGGATCACGTGCACCTCTTCAATCATAGAAACATAGAAAATAGGTGCAGGAGTAGGCCATTCGGCCCTTCGAGCCTGCACCGCCATTCAATATGATCATGGCTGATCATCCAGCTCAGTAACCTGTACCTGCCTTCTCTCCATACCCCCTGATCCCTTTAGCCACAAGGGCCACATCTAACTCCCTCTTAAATATAGCCAATGAACTGGCCTCAACTACCTTCTGTGGCAGAGAATTCCACAGACTCACCACTCTGTGTGAAGAAATGTTTTCTCATCTCGTCTCGGTCCTAAAAGACTTCCCCCTTATCCTTAAGCTGTGACCCCTGGTTCTGGACACCCCCAACATCGGGAACAATCTTCCCGCATCTAGCCTCTCCAACCCCTTAAGAATTTTATATGTTTCTATAAGATCCCCCCTCAGTCTTCTGAATTCCAGCGAGTACAAGCCTAGTCTATCCAGTCTTTCTTCATATGAAAGACCCGCCATCCCAGGGATCAATCTGGTGAACCTTCTCTGTACTCCCTCCAAGGCAAGAACGTCTTTCCTCAGATTAGGAGACCAAAACTGCACACAATACTCCAGGTGCGGTCTCACCAATGCCCTGTACAACTGCAGTAGAACCTCCCTGCTCCTAAACTCAAATCCTCTTGCTATGAATGCCAACATACCATTTGCTTTCTTCACTGCCTGCTGCACCTGCACGCTTGCTTTCAATGACTGGTGCACCATGACACCCAGGTCACGTTGCATCTCCCCCTCTCCTAATCGGTCACCATTCAGGTAATACTCTGCTTTCCTGTTCTTGCCGCCAAAGTGGATAACCTCACATTTATCCACATTATATTGCATCTGCCATGCATTTGCCCACTCGCCCAATCTATCCAAGTCGCTCTGCAGCCTCCTAGCATCCTCCTCGCAGCCAACACTGCCACCCAGCTTCGTGTCATCCGCAAACTTTGAGATGTTGCATTCAATTCCCTCGTCCAAATCATTAATATACACTGTAAATAACTGGGGTCCCAGCACTGAGCCTTGAGGTACCCCACTAGTCACTGCCTGCCATTCCGAAAAGGACCCGTTTATTCCTAGTCTTTGCTTCCTGTCCGCCAACCAATTTTCTATCCACCTCAACACTGATTCTCATTCTCAATCCTCATTCTGCTGCATATGTATGGTGCTACCAACATGGCCTCCTTTACCAAGCATGTGAATGAGGTAAAAAAAAAAAGAGAAAAAGAGCCGAGCGCTTGCGTACAGTGGGGGTAAAAAAATAGGAAAATTTACACACAAAATTACCAGCTTCAATCCTCAGTGCATTTCAAAGTAAAAACAAACATTACAAAATAATGTGAACATGTCACTGTATTCTAATAACATTTAAGTAAATTCGCACATTAAATGATAATCAGCCCAAAAAGGTGGTAATTGGTGTTTCTGCTGTGTTTTATATATTAACCCTGTCTTAATTAATTTAGTTACATAATCTTGCTCTTAAATTTAATATTTACTCATTACAGTTCCACCACTGATTTTCTGGCACTCTTGGTTCCAGAGCTTTGCTGATTTATCCAGCAGGCCAAGGAAGTCAGCTATGGCAATAGATTTGCTGGCTCCAGCCGGGCTGCAGTTCCAGAGCCCCGGCCGCAGGTTGCAAATTCAACCCACCGATCGGCCGTGGAAGTCCCGATGAGTTCGAGATTGGCTGCCTTGCCCAGCCTCGGTGCCACATTTATGGAGAGACTTCCAGGGCGCCGGGGGATTTCTCGCGAAACCCCTAGCAACCTCTAACAGAACGCTAGTGTTTATTACACGTCGTTTATTATTTTTCTTTCTTTTTTTCGATCCGATTTCTCCGTTTATTTGGCAAAGTGAAAAACGAGGAAATCATGCAAAAAGCACAGAAAATGGATCTTAAATACGCGGAAATCCGGAAAATTCACACGCCTGCTTTACCAGGAGCAAGACCACTAGATGACCGTTTCTCCGAACACTTGCGCTTGGGCTGTCTAGGCCTGCAGATTTCATGGTGGCCAACTACTTTAACCCCCCTTTCCATTCCCATGCCAGTCTCTGACCTGAGCCCCCTCCATTGCCAGAGTGAGGCCACACACGAAGTGGAGGAACAGCACCTCATATTGGATAGCTTAAAACTCAACAGCAGGGACACCAAATGCTCCAATTTCAGTTAACACTCCATCCCCTCCCTTCCTTGTGCTTCACCTGGATCCATACCCATGTACGATACGATTTGACAAGGTCCCACACAAGAGATTAATGTGCAAAATTAGAACACATGGAATTGGGGTAGGGTATTGACATGGATAAAGAACTGGTTGGCAGACAGGAAGCAAAGAATAAGAATTAACGGGTCCTTTTTAGAATGGCAGGCAGTGACCAGTGGGGTGCCGCAAGGATCAGTGCTGGGACCCCAGTTATTTTCAATATATATTTCCGATTTAGACAAAGGAATTAAATGTAGATGCTATAAATGTAAATGGAGGATGCTATGAGGCTGCAGGGTGATTTGGATATGTTGGGCGAGTGGGCAGATGCAGATAAATGAGAGGTTATGTGAGGCGGGCGATGAAGAAAACAAATGGCACGTTGGCCTTCGTAGTGAGAGGATTTGAGTATAGGAGCAAGGAGGTTCGACTGCAGTTGCACAGGGCCCTGGTGCAACCACACCTGGAGTATTGTGTGCAGTTTTGGTCTCCTAATTTGAGGAAGGACATTCTTGCCATTGAGGGAGTGTAGCATAGGTTCACCAGGTTACTTCCCGGGATGGCGGGATTGACATATGATGAAAGAATGGATCGACTGGGCTTATATTCACTGGAATTTAGAAGGATGAAGGGGGATCTTATAGAAACATGTAACGTTCTTAAGGAATTGGACAGGCTACACGCAGGAAAAATGCTCCTGGTGTTGGGGGAGTCCAGAACCAGGGGTCGCAGTTTAAGAATAAGGAGTAGGCCATTTTGGACCGAGATGAGGAAAAACTTTTTCACCTAGAGTTGCGAATCTGTGGAATTCTCTGCTACAGAAAACAGTGGGGGCCAATTCACTGGATATATTCAAGAGAGTTAGATTTAGCTCTTAGGGCTAACAGAATCAAGGGATATGAAAAAGAAAGCAGGAACGGGGTACTGATTTTGGATGAACAGCCATGATCATATTGAATGGCAGTGTTGGCTCGAAGTGCCTACTCCTGCACCTATTTTCTATGGTAAAAGTTTATTTACCCAGGAGGGAAATTAATCTGCCAACTGTCATAAAACACAAAATACACTAAATTAAAGTGATGAGTGGAAAGGATTGGGGATGTGCAAAGATTGGGGAGGAGGGGGTCAGTCTATGGCACAACAGAAGAGGGCGAGGGGGGGGTTGTACAATTTTTCCCATCCCACACATATACTTTCTACTGGCTTGTCCCATCCCCATCATTTTGTTCCCTATTACAATTAATCAGAAGAGGGGTCCCAATGGGAAACATCTCCTATAACACGTCTTCTACAAATGCGCCCTGACCCACTGAGTTACTTCAGCATTGTGTTTAAAAAAAATTTTTTTTTAATCATCTGAGATGGTTGAGTCAATTCAGAAGCTCGTGCAAAGTGAGAGGGCAGATCTTGAACCAATGGAATGGGGTCCAGGACAAGACAAAGCCTACAATGATTTAAAGGAAGCCTTAACTAGCACACCGGCATTGGGCTTGCCAGATCACCAGATTTTGCCAATTATCTGATTAACCAGATAATCAGATATATAATGCCATTGATGCTGAAAGCTCAATACGGAGGACGACTAGAGACCAGAGGTATATCATTCAACTAAAAGCAACCCAGTAACAGTAGCAGTGCAGTTTTGTGGCTGGCATCGATTGCAGCTCATGGGCTAAGAAGGCGAGTTAACCAGTTATGATGAATGGGGATATAATTTTGAGGACTAAATACATCATTGTGCATTTTGTAAACACTGGAAACTAAAAACTAAATCAGTCATGGGACTAGATGGGAATTGATTCTGTTGTTTCGGGAACTTTTTTTAAAAACTAAACTTTTACCATATTTTGTCATCCAAGATACCTGATCTTTGCCATCCTTATTATTCACTGTCACAGGAACCCTTTGGACCTGTACTCCAATTCATCTCATTGGGAGTATAATCTTTTAAAGGAGTCTCATGTCAAATTTAAACTTGCTCTCCCCAGTTCCTGCCTCATAACCTTTTTCAAATAGTCTTCCCCCATTTTGCACTTTCACCCAAGAACCAATATTATCCATAATCACCTGAATACTGACTGAATTATGTACACAATGATGAATTTCATATTGACAACGGTGTTACCAAAGAAAGAATGTAATTTAGGAGCAATGCATTAGGCTTGATATTTATTTTAGAAACAAAGGAAACTCATGGGTAATGTAAGTGAGACACATAGGATTACAAGAACCCTCGACAATGTAAAGAGAAAAAGACACGAGGATAAACAAGAGGTATGGATATGCTAATTAGTACATAACCATCAAATGGGCTCTCTTTCTCTCCCCATAAGTTTGCAATATCATTCCAATGCTGATATTAACCAATAATTATCTGTGCAGTATAGAACTTCCCCGTTTTAAAAGAGTAATACCATTGCTTTCTCGTAACTCATCTGATAATTCAGCAATCCACAAGCACTTGCCCAACTCACTACGAACTGCAATCCATTTAAAGTGATATTTTATCATGCTGGATTTAAATTTGATTGTTACCTGTGTCCCTTCTCCATGGTACAGGCAATTTACCACATTGTCCAAAAGGTTTATATCAAGTTTCTGAGTGAAGTCCAGCAGCTGGCGAGCTGCGTGGTCCGCTAAAATAGTCATTATGGCTGGCATAGATCACTGCAAGAAAAAACGATGTAATTCCTAAATGAATTAAAAAGAAAAATAAAGTTAGAACTTTCAGTTAAGTACTCAAGAGCCAGTCATTGCATAAACCCAAGTAGTCAAGTTGACATTAGCAACTTCCCAATCAAAGTAGTACCTGTCATCATTGCCTTGTCAGTTGCATCACTGCGGACTCACTCCGCATTAACGTACAAAATTGATGTTTAAATTTACCGCTTATTTTAGATGCAAATCTGATAGGACGTATAATTGCACTGTTATGAGATGAGAAAAATGCTTTTCTTTCAGAGTACTTCAGAACACAAGAGATTTGATGTAGCATGCAACAAAGTTCAAGTCACAATTTACCTTGGAAAATAATTATTCTTTTAGTTAAAGCACACTATTATTTGGTCACTTTCAGCAACCAGATACTAGTCATTGGGAAGGCAATGTAGTTTCAAAAGCAATTGCCTCCTCCCTGCTTAGGTATAAAAGAATATCTGCTTATCCTTTTAACGAGTAAATTAGGATTCACGTAATCAAACTAGAAAAACTCTGTAAAATCTGGAAATTGCCAAGTTGTGAAATTCATGGAAGACCATCTCATGGATCTATCTACATCTGACATGATACCCTGACTTTACACTAAGCTGAATCTTCAGTATATTGACAACGGTGTGGAGGAACAAGAAAATACCCACTCCTGTCACTATGCTGCAACTCTCACTACAAAATACACTGTGGATGTCAGACAATGACAGGACTGGGCTCAGATGTGATACACCACAGTGAAATCGCCTGCCAACACTCACTGTCTAGGTTGGTACTGAACAGCAACCACTTAGGCAAGATACCAGAGGATGCCCAACGATATGGAACAGTACCCCCAGTACGAGTCAACATCTTCAGGGAAGTAGTAAACTGGAAAACACGTTGGCAAATGTACACAATTTAAATTGTAATGCACAAAATCGAGTCAATACAAAAATATTACAATTTATAGCAACTAAATGGGCTATAAAATGATCTGCACTCAGAATGGGAAGGGGGAAATTTACAATGAAATTCCTTTATTGTTGTACTGATTAAACAATCTGAAAGATACCAAACCATCACTTGCATCCACAAAATGTGAACATACCAATCAATACATTAGATAGCTGGGATTGTTATATATCAACAGAACGTGCTGGTGAAAAAAACCAAAATCAGTGTCAGTATGTGGGGCAAGAGAAGCGGTCAATGTTTTGGGTCTGCGGCAACGGGTCACAGACCCAAAACATCAATAGTTTCTCTTTCCATCCACACTGCCTGAATAGTTGCGTTTTTATTCCAGATTTCCTGCTTCTAGTTTTTTTTTGCAACATTTCAATCCTTCCTATAGCTTGTTTGTGTATCAACTCAGGCCCAAATTGTTTCCTAGTATGTCAACAACTGCAACATTTGCAGAACTGAATTCCAAGTTTCGGCTGTGTGTAACAAATATCAGTTTAAAAATGCGTGCACACGTGCTGCTGTCCCGCCAGTTTCACTGCGTGGCTATTGTTGAAGATATTCACATTGACCATTTGAAAAAAAAACCTCAAGACCTACTAATAAAAGTTTGCACATAACCATTCACCAAGCTCTCCACTGGTCTTGCTTTTACCCTGACAACAAAACTCAACGGTGTACCATCCTTCGAGCAGAGCCAATTATTAGAAAGTTAACTGTTTGCAATTTATTAAAAAGTTGACACACACAAAAAAAATAATATTGTCTGGGGGTTATTTGTGAAGCACGAGTGCCCTCCTTTGATTTGGTGGGGGGGGAGGGAGGGAGAGACAAGTCAGGTCATCACGAGTCTCGGTGCATCGATGCCGCCGTCAGCCGCGGCCGTTGCTTCTGGATTGTTCCACGGCAGGCGGGGCAGACGCGGGACGGGATTTAAACATCCACACGAGCGGGAGGCTCGGGAGGGGAGAAAGCGGTAGGTCGGCCGCCCGCCCCGTTGTTGCAGTTGCGGTCCCCACCCCCCTCCCATATACACACACACACACACACACACAGCGGCTCCGTGCGGTGGACGCGGGCCGTGCAGACCGACCGTCCACCCCTCCCCTGTAATATTCCCTCCCTCGTCGGCAGTCTTTCTTCCCTCCCTCCCGCTCAAAACAGCGCCTTTTCAGCCAGGCCTCTGCACCCGCCGCGCGTAGTGAGACATATCCGAAAACTTATGGACACTCACCCCAATACGGTATTTCGGTTAAACCGCACCGCAGGCCTCCTCCACTTCTAAAATGAACGAGCTACTTGGCTCCGACCACGCACCCGGCCGAGCGAGCGATGCCTCTCTCTCTCGCAGCAAAGGCAGGATCTTACCCCCTTTTGCGCGCAGAGTTTGGTGAACCGAGGGGGGGCAAGAAGAGTGGGGGGGAGAAGGGCAGGGAAGGGGGGAGGAGGAGGAGGGGGGAAAGCAAATGGCGGGAATTTAAAAAAAATACAAGCACGCACGCAAGGTCGACTGTCTCTTCCCTTCTTCGTCTTCTTGGTCCACACTCGAGTTTAAAAACGACAAGGACAGTCAGTACTTGCACTCAGTCGGCCGCGATTTAGAACACTGACTCTCCGCCGCCGCCGCCGCTGCAGCAGCAAACTGCGTTCAAAAATGTGCGCGTTAATAGTTACAACCAGCGGGCAAACGCTGACATCAACCGCCGTGACATTTGCTGCTGCTGCTATTTCTTTTCCTCGAGAGAGAGATTTTGTTTTTATCCCCTCCGATTCATTCTCCGCGGCCGTTTCGGTGGCGGACTGTGTTGGACGAACAACCTCCAAACCTTCTCCGGCACAGCTAGTAACCGGTTGTGACCGGTTCAGACTGGGAGATTCCATCTCGGTTTAGTTTTCTGCCGATAGGGCGTCAGCCTCGCAGGCCCGGCCCGCCGCCGCCGCCGCCGACCCCCCCACGTTACGTCACGTCACGTCAGGTCGCGTCACGTTACGTCGCTTCACGTCGTGTCCCCTCACGTCACGTCGTGTCCCACCCTGACTGGCTGTGCCAAGTCAAGTCAAGTCAAGTCAAATTTATTTGTCACATACACATACTCGATGTGCAGTGAAATGAAAGTGGCAATGCCTGCGGGTTGTGCACAAACAGGTTGCTCACTCACAGTCCTCCTCCTCTGTCCCCTCCTCTCCTATTCCTTCCCCTCCTCCAATTCCTTCCCCTCCTCCAACCCTTTTCCCACCCTCTTCCTTCCCCCTCCTTCTCCCATCCTCCCTTCCTCTCCTCCCACCCTCTTCCTTCTCCTCCCACCCTCTTCCTTCCCCCTCCTTCTCCCATCCTCTCCTCCCACCCTCTTTCTTCCCCTCCCACCCTCTTCCCTCTCCTCCCACCCTCTTCCCTCTCCTCCCACCCTCTTCCCTCTCCTCCCACCCTCTTCCATCTCCTCCCACCTCCACCCCCCCACCTCCATCCTTCTCTCCCCTTCCTTATCCCCCCATCCTTCTCCCCCCACCCCACCCTTCTCCCCTCCCACCCCCATCCTTCTCCACCCTCCCCACCTCCATCCTTCTCCACCCTCCCCATCTCCATCCTTCTCCCCCTCACCTCCATCCTTCACCCCCCCCCCTTCTCCACCCAACATCCTTCTCTCCCCACACCCCACCTCCATCCTTCTCCCTCACCATCCTCCTCCCACCTCAATCCTTCTTGCCCCCACCCATGTGCTGATTGAATGGACAGAGTACCTCATCTCCCTCCCCTCTATCCCTCATCTCCCCCCCTCCCTGGGCAAAGTACAAGTCATTTTCTGCGCTGAATAGAAATGTCAACATATACGCCATATTAATTAAATGGCCATAGGTTTGAACATAACAAATTAGTGAAATATTGGAATAAATAGGGAAAAGTTTACACACAAAAGTTTACATTCATTTTTCCTTAACAAGTACACTTTGTTTATTTTAAAGAATAAAAGAAAATGTGTACGTTTGGGAGCAAAATAGACAGATATGGTCCATATAACGTTATTGTAATGACAAAATTAAGTGTTTATATATCTGTAGGTTGATTTATTTAAGAACATTTATCTTGCTTTAAAAACACTCAACAGTATCGCAACCTACCAGTTAATAACAAATGGAAATATGGAACTGCAGATAAAAAATTTCAAAAATAGACACAAGGTGTCTGAGTAACTCAGCGGGTCAGGCAGCATCTCTCATGAACACGGAGAAGCAACATTTCGGATCGGAATCCTTCTTCAGGCTGATTGTAGTTGGGTGAAAGCTAGAAAAGAAGTGGATCCAGAACAAAGCCTCGCATATGATTGGACAAAGGCCAGAGATGAGAAGATGAAAGGTAGAGTTTAGAGATACAGCCTGAAATCTGACCCTTCGGCCCAGTAGTCCACGCTGACCATCAATCACTTATTCTCATTAGTTCCATGTTATTCCACTAGATGGTTTTGGATTAAGAGGGCTGATCCATGGGCAGTTGCTGCTGGGACGTAAATCAGGGCCGGATCAACCCCGGCTGGGTCGCCTGGGGGAGGGTGTCTGATGTTGTGAGACCCGAAACACCCAATGACCCCAGGTCACATCACTGAGGATGCGTCCCAGTGCATCCAGAAGATGTACCTTGCACATTGAATGCATCCTTGTCACCTCCCCCTCAGCAAACAATGAACCATTCTACTTTTCCTTATCATCCTCTGCTTTATCTGTTGTTTTCATATCTTACCATTCCATATCCCTAGTCTCCTACTGACACTCAGGCTGAAGAAGGGTTTCGACCTGAAACCTGAAACGTCACCCATTCCTTCTCTCCAGAGATGCTGCCTGATCAGTTGAGTTGCTCCAGCATTTTGTGTCTATCTTCAGTGTAAACCAGCATCTGCAGTTCCACACAAATGTTACTACACTTTCTTTTTCCTCCAATTTGTTCTTATAGTACCGTAACTTACAACCTGATCACCTGACAACAATTTGTTTGACCGAATCTGGCTTTCACGTGAGACCCAGTCGTTCTCTAAATTACAGCTCAGATCGGGACATCACACAAAGATCATTTCTTAGAGCAGTGGTCAGTTTATTCAAGGCCCAAACAGTGTATATTGGAAAACACTCAGAGAACCCAAAGTGCTTCATTGACCCACAGCACTTACAACCTTTTTACACTCTGCGACACAACGGTTACATGCGGAATTTAGTGACCAACATTTCCTTGTGATCATATCATCATATCATATCATATCATATATATACAGCCGGAAACAGGCCTTTTCGGCCCTCCAAGTCCGTGCCGCCCAGTGATCCCCGTACATTAACATTATCCTACACCCACTAGGGACAATTTTTTTTTACATTTACCCAGCCAATTAACCTACATACCTGTACGTCTTTGGAGTGTGGGAGGAAACCGAAGATCTCGGAGAAAACCCACGCAGGTCACGGGGAGAATGTACAAACTCCTTACAGTGCAGCACCCGTAGTCAGGATCGAACCTGAGTCTCCGGCGCTGCATTCGCTGTAAAGCAGCAACTCTACCGCTGCGCTACCGTGATCTTTTATTCTTTTCCCTCAGGTACTATAACCTTCTATTCCCTGTTATTTAGAAAACCATTCTCCAATTTTTCTGACAAATGGGTGCAATAGAGTGATTTATTTTACACCATGATCAGTTTTATTGTCCACAGCCTGGTTTACAACATCTTATGTTTACCTTTATTTTCCAGCTCGCTGTGCCTTGCAATCTAAACACTTCCAAAATCGTTATTGCCTTTCCTACCTTGATCTTTAGGGTTAGCTTTTTCCCCACCATGCTTCTCCAGAATGTAAGCTCGTGGGTTAAACAAAGTTGCCCAATTTTCTTAGAATGTCCATAATTTCCTCCATCAGTTCATTTCATCATTTTTTAATGTTCCTTCTCAATTAAATAGTAAAAGTCACATAGTTGCTTTGTAACTGTGAATTCAACTGTTTAATCTTGAAAGAACACAACAAAAGAAAAGCATTAGATTGCCGGTGAGAGAGCTTGACTTTGTACTTCAACTTTTGGCCAGTTTCCAGCTCTTGCATTTCATCTGAGACAGGTTATGGGGAAAGAAGAGGAAAACCTAGTTCATAAAACCACATCACCTGTTGTTGGAATATTATATTTCATTGATTCAATCATAGAGTTCTGGGGCAAACAAGATAATGTTCATTACTCTGAGAAGTATTGTAAGGATTGTAAGAAGTGAAGGATCAATGGAATAATACAGATATATATACGAATAAGAAAACATTAATTTACAGTTTCATTAATTTCTGTACAGAGGTGTCAGTTGTTTCTGATTTACATAGATAATTACTGAATGTTTGGTAAACCTGCTTTTTGAAGATCCCTCCCTCCTTCCATCTTTCTCCTTCCGAATCCAGCCCAATGATGCTTCAGTCTCTCTATTTTCTCACCCAATTTCCCATTATCCTCTGTTATCCACCCCTTACACTTACTGCCACAGGTGCCTTGAACAGGGGTTACAATCATTTGGACACTTACAACAGAGATGAGAAGTAATGTCTTCATCCAGAGGCTGGCAAATCTTTGGAATACTCTAAACATAAGGGTGAAGAGGCTCAGTCATTGAGTCCATTTCAAACAGAAATATATTCATTGATGTAAAAGAAGTCAAGTAGTTTGGGGATTGTGCCATGGTTTTATTGAATTGTACTGCAAGTATGAGGGGCTGAATGGACTACCACAGTTTCTGTTTTATGTTCATATGTTCCCTTCCTTTTTCTCTGTTCCAACCCATCATCTTCCCTCCTTTTCCCTCTCTCACTCACTTCTCCCTTGTCCCTCACTCTGACACTTGCTTCTTTCTCCCATTTTGATTTCCCTTTCCATTCTCACTCTTACACCACCCCCCCCCCCATTAGTATTTCCAACCCCTCTTAAAAATCACTTGAAAAAAATTGTTGTTGGATTTGACTTTACATTAGGCCAAAAGACCAAAACATAGCAATTACATAGCTCAGAATATATGATTGCAAAGAGATTCAGTATGATTTACTATGAGGAAGAGGTAGGCCATCTTTCAGAGGATTTGGGATTTGATAAGAATATTTTTTCTCCTAACAGTTATAATAAATAGATTAAAGGTTTCATTTCCTTTATTGCTATCAATTCTGCCCCCAAAATCATGTGAAATCAAAAACATATCAAAGTTCATGAGTGTACTTAAACTTACTTTTTAGTCCTTGATTTATAAATCTAACACATTATATTTGCCAATATGCTTACTGTGCACCATTCAAATTTTAACACAAGAGGTACTTGTGGAAAGTGATTCAGTTGAATTCAGTGATTCAATAAGCACAAACACATTTCTGGAGGAAAACATTTCCAGTTGGGTCCCTTCTTCAGACGGAACAATGAAACTCTTACTTGCAGCACCACACAGATATGAAAACATGGCGCTCTGTAAACACCATTCTAAACAATAAATAAAGATCAGTATATGACAGTTGTAGCGAAGAAATTACTCCTGAACCTGGATGTTGCAGTTTTCAGGTTCCTGTAACTTTTTCCCGATGGTAGGAGTGATGTGGGTCTCTGATGATGCTGGCTGCCTTTTTGAGGCAGCAACTCCTGTAGACACCTTAGACGGTGGGGAGATCAGTATCTATGATGGACTGGGCAGTGTTCACAACTTTTTGCAATGTTCTTCGTTCCTGGGTATTCAAGTTGCCAAACCAGGCCTTGATGCAACCAGTCAATATGCTCTCTACTGTACACATGTAGCGACCATAGGGATTGGTCCTGAGAGTCGAACCCTCGGATTGGCCAGCAAGGTCAGGTGGTGGTTTTGGCACCCAAAACCAGTCAGTGGGAAGAGAATTTCAAAGCGAACAGTTTGAGTTAATGGTTGTCTGTAATCTCGTTTGTTATACTTTGTAATTGAATATTGCTGCCGCAATAAACTTCTTTAACAAAGAACAAGCCTCCAGACTCGCCATACACATGTAGAAAGAAGTCAAGAGAATATTCATTGACATACTGAATCTCCTCAATCTTCTAAGGAAGTAGATGAGGGTGAAATTAAGGCAAACGCTTCATTTTTAAGTTTAATTTGTCCCACCAATTTAATCTCAATAATGTGATGCCATCAGCGTTGAGGGCCCAGGGAAACATAATGAAGAAAGCTCTGCCAGAGACAAATGAGGTGACATTTTGCGAGTAGATACTCGCAAAACTGTCTTCTATCATTATTTTTACTTATTGTCCAGCCCTGAGAAAGTCATAGGACCCAGTGCTGAAAGCCTGCTGTTAAACAAGCATCCCGATCCAAAACGTCACCTATCCATGTACACCAGATATGCTGCCTGATCCGCTGAGTTATTCCAGGACTTTGTGTCCCTTTATCACTAATTCTAAGGAACTCTTGGAAATATTGATCTTTATTAGTCCCGACACTATTGGCGCAGCTGTGAGTATAAGCAAACCACAGAGGAGTTGCAGTTGCATAGAAGAGGGGAGCCATCCAGGTATGGTTGAAATGACTGGAATCCCGGACCCCTCTCCTGCACATTTCTGGATGGTATTTAATCATACATGAACAAACTTGAAGAATTTATAGCAGAGCTGTTGTTTCAAATGGAGATCAGGGACTGCTGTGCCCTATTTCACTGAAACATGATTCAACCCTGAGGCACCTGACCCTGCTACTCAATCCCTCTCCCCTGACATCAGTCTGAAGAAGGGTCTTGACCCGAAACGTCACCCATTCCTCCTCTCCATAGATGCTGCCTGTCCCGCAGAGTTACTCCAGCAGTTTGCATCTACCTCCTGCGACACAATTTCTCCATTTATCATATGGACTGTATGGAATCCTCAAGCAAGAGGAAACGGTGATGGCATCTCTTTTTGGTCACTGCTTTGTGGTGCATTGATGCGATGGTCTGCTCCTCTGATTACAAATACCTGATTGGAAAATGTAATCCCTTTTATCTACCAAGGAAATTTACCTTCAGCATCTTGTCGGCTGCCTAATAGCGAATTGTGGATGCAGCCAAGACCATCACACAAACCAACCTTTCTATTTTTCTTTAGTTTAGTTTAGAGATGCAGCGGGAAACAGCCCCTTCACCGACCAGCGTGAGACCATCGATCCTCGCACAGTAACACTATCCTACACACACTAGGTACAATTTACACATGCACCAATCCAATTATCCTATATACCTGTACTTCTTTGGAGTGTGGGAGGAAACCAAAGATCTCGGATAAAACCCGCGATGTGAAGGGGAGAACGTACAAACTGACTTAATTTATACCTCACGCTGCCTCGGTAAGGCCAGCAGCATAATCAAGGATGAGTTGCACCCTGGCCACTCCCTCTCCTGGCCTATCAAGTCCGTACTGATCAGCGATCCCCGTACATTAACACTACATTTACATTTATACCAAGCCAATTAATCCACAAACCTGTGCGTCCTTGGAGTGTGGGAGGAAACCGAAGATCTCGGAGAAAACCCATGTAGGTCATGGGGAGAACGTACAAACTCCGTATAGACAGCAGCTATAGACAGGGTCAAAACCGGGTCTCTGGCGCAATAAGGCAGCAACTCTACCGCTGTGCCACCATGCTCTTGTCCCTCATGATGGATTCAGCAAAGCACACAAATAAGACAGGGGAGTGAGGCACCCAGTCTGACTCCAGGTCTGCTGGAAATACTATCCATTTCCCATTCATTGTTTTGGACACCATAAATTTTGGTGTGGAGCAGTTGGATGCAGTCCCTGATCCCCTTTCCAAAGGCCATTTAGGAGAGCACATCCATCGTGTACATATGTGATATTCTGAGGAAGACCTATGGACCAAGCTGACCAGGCAGGTATCCACCTTCCTGTCCTACACATAGGCGATGCTATCACTGAGCTGCACGAGGCTGCCCGAGGGCAGGATGTTCTGTGAGGCTGTGCTGTCTTTGGCCGTTCTGTCATGCAGACTGGCATAGGAGTTTAGTTTAGTTTAGTTTAGAGATACAGTGCGGAAACAGGCCCTTTGGCCCATCGAGTCTGCACCGACCAGCGATCCCCATACACTAACACTATCCTACGCACAAGGGACAATTTACAATCTTTTACCGAAGCCCGTTGACCTACAACCCTGTACGTCTTTGGAGTGTGGGAGGAAACTGGAGCACCCGGAGAAAACCCACGCAGGTTACGGGGAGAATGTATAAACACTGTACAGACAGCACCCGGTCTCTGGCGCTGTAAGGCAGCAACTCTACCGCTGACTACCGTGCCATCATAAGCTCTTAAGGATAGCGGAGTCAGGGAGTATGGGGAGAAGGCAGGAACGGGGTACTGATTGAGAATGATCAGCCATGATCACATCGAATGGCGGTGCTGGCTCGAAGGGCCGAATGGCCTCCTCCTGCACCTATTGTCTATCATAAATCTGCAGCTCCTCAATATGTCCGTCTATCAGGATGTTACCTAGCCATTCTCTTTTTTTTAATTTCAAAAATAGACTATGTACTCTTGTCATTGTCTCAGCAGTGATAATTTTCTCTGCTTCTCAATCTTCTTGAGATGAGCAGAGAACAATTGTAGGTCGTAACACGCCACTGCATTGGCTAGGTCATTTTTGTAATATGTAGGCCACTGGTGCACACTATTTCAGGATTCTTCTTCTTTCGTGTCCATCATCCATGTTTCAAATTTTGATCAAACTTAATTTAATTTGGGTTACTTAATTTATGTTTATTATTTCATTACTGATTGCCATTTGTTTATAACTAATACATATTGCAAGAAGGATCTGCAGCTCCTCAATATATCTGCCTATGAGGATGTTAACAAGCCTTTCTCTTTTTAAAAAAAAACAGATTTTACGCAATGAACAAATACACTTAGAAATACACATAAAATAAACACCATCAAACTAAAATAGATCAAAAAACATACAGAAAACTGCAGTCTTATCAGGATCTGATTTTCATCGGGAATGTAAATCAGACAGTAAGAGGCAAGCTGTGCAGGAAGGAACTGCAGATGCTGGTTTACACCAAATATAGACACAAAAAGCGTAAGCAACTCAGCGGGACAGGCAGCATCCCTGGAGAGAAGGAATGGGTGACATTTCAGGTCGAGACCCTTCTTCAGACTGAGTCAGGGGAGAGGGAAACTAGAGATATGGAATGGGAAGGAGAGATCAAAGCAGACGATGAGCTGGAGGAATCACAGGGGGAGCAGCGAGAGAGGGGGTTGCAGAAGAGAGGAGAACTTCTTCAAAGTAGGCATACCTTGAGATTTCACAGTAAGCAGACGAAATGTGTAAAAAGGAACTGCAGATGCTGGTTCACATTGAAGATAGGCACAAAATGCTGGAGTAACTCAGCGCGACAGGCAGCATCTCTAGAGAGAAGGAATGAACGACCAGTTCTGTCACTTTAACATTGTACGCATAGTACGATGAAGGACATTTACACTAATGCAATCAGCTCCAACTAGAAATTTACCATGTTGAAGGCATTACATCCTTTCATTGCTTAGCAGAGCATATTGCCATTATAATGAATGATGCAGGCCATATTAAAGGATAAACATTTTTTCACTGCCATCAATCGTGTGAATACAGACTGGTTAACAAATCACATATCAAATTGTTCTTTTAATTTTGATTGACTATTTGTATTGTTTTAATAACTCACTGGTCAGATGTGCCCAAAGGTCACATTCTTGCTTAGCAAAGGTCTAAACTTCTTATGAAGGCAACATCAAAACACCTTTGTACATTTAGGCTACTGTAAACACTTTGCAGCCTGTTGAAATACATATTTCAACTTGTAGTTGTAATAAGCAGGTGTAGTATAGACAAATAAATTTGTGCGGCACGGTGGCGCAGTGGTAGAGTTGCTGCCTTACAGCGAATGCAGCGCCGGAGACTCAGGTTCGATCCTGACTACGGGCGCCGTCTGTACGGAGTTTGTATGTTCTCCCCGAGACATGCGTGGGTTTTCTCCGAGATCTTCGGTTTCCTCCCACACTCCAAAGGTATGTAGGTTAATTGACTGGGTAAATGTAAAAATTGTCCCTAGTATGTGTAGGATAGTGTTAATGTGCGGGGATCGCTGGGCAGCGCGGACTCGTTGGGCCGAAGGGCCTGTTTCCGCGCTGTATCTGTAAAAATAAAAAATTTAAATAAAAAAATAGTCCTTCCTGCCTCCCAAAGCTCAGCTTAACTTGGACACTGCTTTTTACTCAGCTTCACACCACATTATGGAAAAAATTAACATTTTGCTTGGATCAAATATTTTAACTACTTTGGTTCTGTGTTGGGAATGCTAGGAAGAGCTTTAACATTCATTTGGTAAATTGGGAGCGGCCCTGTTGGGAGAGAGGCTCTGTTGAGGTAAATGGCTGTGTGGAGGGCAAGTGCCTTTGGATCAGGAGTCTTTGGCGAGGAGGCTGAGGCAAGGAAAGTCTAATACAGAGGCGGTTGGGAGGATAAGGTAGAGCCCGCTCTTGCGTGCGAATCTTGCAATTTGTTTTCTCTTGGTTCAGATGCGGTGATGATGGCAGGTAAATTGGTACAATGCTCCTGCAGGATGTGGGAAGTCAGGGAAACTGCTGGTGTCTCCGATGACTGCACCTGTGTACCACTACATTGTGTCCAGGTGCAGCTCTGTGAAGACGGTGTTAAGGAACTGGAGCTGCAGCTGGAAGACCTCAGGACCATCTGGGAGAATAAGAGCTTCTTGGATAAGATTTATAGGGAGGTGGGGATCCCCAAGGTCCTGGAAGAGAGAAGGTGGGTGACCACGAGGAAGGGAAATAGACAGGGAGTACAGGTGAACCCCCTTGTGGTCATCCCCTTTCAAACAGGTACACCCTTTTGGATGCTGTCGGGGGTGGGGGGGAGATGGGGTTTGACACATCAGGATTGAGTAGCAGTACCAGGCAGGACCGTGGCACCGTCCTTGCACTGAGGCACAACAGGGAAGAGTAATGTCAAGCAGAGCCCTGGTAGTTCATGGTTGACTCTTTAGTTAGGGGCACAGGTAGGAGATTCTGTGGCGACAATTGATGCTCCGGGATAGTGTGTTGCCACTCTGGTGCCAGGTTCCAGGATGTCTAGGAACGGTTGCATGACATTCTCAAGGGGGAGGGTGAGAAGCCAGAAGTTGTTGTGCATGTTGGCATGAATTACACTGGCACGAAAATAAATGAGGTACGGCAAAACTAGCATAGGGAGTTAGGTAAAAGGCTAAAGAGCAGGGCCTCCAGGGTAGTGATCTCTGGATTATTTCCAGTCATACATGCGAGTGAGGATAGTAACAGGAAGATAGGGCAGATGAATGTGGAGCTGAGGAATGGGTACATGGGACAGGGATTCAGATTTTTGAACCATTGGGATCTCTCTGGGGCAGAGGCGACCTGTACAAGAGGGATGAATTGCATCTGAACTGGGGGGGCTCCAATGACCTGGCAGGCAGGTCTGCTAGTGCTACACGGTTTAAACTAGATTGGTAGGGGAGTGGGATCTTGTGCATCCAAGGCAGATGAGAGGTTGGAAATCGTTATAGACGGTGATGAAAGAAAATTCAGTGGACAGAATCGGCGCGAGCGTGACAGAGAACGAGAAAGGACTGTAGGATTGAATTGCACTTATTTTAATGCGAGAGGCTTGATTGGTAAGGCAGATGAACTTGCGTGGATAGATATGGGCACTTGGGACATTGCAGCCATTACGGAAACCTGGTTAAGCGAGGGACAGGATTGGCAGCTTTTCCAGTGTACAGATGCTGCAGGACAGAGAGATGTGGGGGTAAAAGAGAAGCGGGTGTTGCTTTATTAATTAAAGAGGATGTCATGGCAGTGGTCAGAGATGACATTAGACAATAGACAATAGGCGCAGGAGGAGGCCATTCGGCCCTTCGAGCCAGCACCACCATTCAATGTGATCATGGCTGATCATTCTCAATCAGTACCCCGTTCCTGCCTTCTCCCCATACCCCCTGACTCCGCTATCCTTAAGAGCTCTATCTAGCTCTCTCTTGAATGCATTCAGAGAATTGGCCTCCACTGCCTTCTGAGGCAGAGAATTCCACAGATTCACAACTCTCTGACTGAAAGTTTTTCCTCATCTCAGTTCTAAATGACCTACCCCTTATTGTTAAACTGTGGCCCCTTGTTCTGGACTCCCCCAACATTGGGAACATGTTTCCTGCCTCTAACGTGTCTAACCCCTTAATAATCTTATACGTTTCGATAAGATCTCCTCTCATCCTTCTAAATTCCAGTGTATACAAGCCTAGTCGCTCCAGTCTTCCAACATATGACAGTCCCGCCATTCTGGGAATTAACCTAGTAAACCTAAGCTGCACGCCCTCAATAGCAAGAATATCCTTCCTCAAATTTGGAGACCAAAACTGCACACATTACTCCAGGTGCGATCTCACTAGGGCCATCTTACTGATGGTTCGTGCAGTGAGGCTATATGTGTGGAGCTGAGAAATAAGAAAATAAGAACGGGATGATCACCTTGTTGGGAATGTACTACAATAGGCATCAGGATTAGAAGAGCAAATGTGTCATGAGATTGCAGGCAGTTGAAAGACTAATAAGGTTGTCATAGTAGAGAAATTTAACTTTTTCATTATTGACTGGGATTGTCATAGTGCAAAAAGTTTAGATGGGGCAGAATTGATCAAATGTCTTCAGAAAGGAGTCCTCCGGCAATATGGAGAGGGCCCATACACTGGAGAGGGCAACGCTTAATCTAGTCTTAGGAAATTGGAAGGGGCAAGTGGATGAAGTGTTCATGGATGAGCCTTTTGGGACCAACGACCACTGTTCTATTAGGTTTAAAATAGTTATAGATAAAGACGGGGCATGAGTTAAAATTCTAAACTGGGGCAATGGCAAATTGGAAGGTATTAGCTAGTAACTTGCTCAAATTGATTGGAGCAGGTTGTTTGAAGGAAAAGGAATGTCTGGAAAGTGGGATGTTTTTAAAAGTGTGCTGACAAGAGTTTAGCATACATGTTCCTATTCAAGTGAAGGAAGCTTGGATGATGAGAGAAATTGAGAATGAAACTCAAGAATAAAAAGGATGCATGGGGGAAGAAGAGGCAGTTGTGATCAAATGCATTCCTGGAGGAGTTCCAGGAACTGGGGAGCACGCTACATTAGGAAATCAGGAGGGCAAAAAAGGGGGCAGGAGATTACTTTGGCGGATAATATTAAGGATACTCCAAGAAAGACCCCTCAGGAATCAAAGCGGTCATCTCTGTGTTGAGCCATAGATGGGCAAGGTCCTCAATGAGAATTTCTCATCTGGTTTTACCATGGAGAAAGACATGTAGACCAGGGAAATTGGGGCAATGAATGGAAATGTCTTGAGGGCAGTCAGTATTATGGTCAAGGAGGTGTTGAACGTTCTAACATGTATGAAGGTAGACAAATCTCCCGGGCCTGATCAGATATAAACGAGGACACTGTGGGAAACTAGTGAAGAAATTAATTGCAGGTGCCCTGGCTGAGATTTATGAGTCTTCATTATATACGGGTGAGGTGCCAGAAGACTGGAGGGTGGCAAAAATGTTCCTCTATTTAAGAGGAGCTGGAGGGAATAGCCTGGGAACCTGAGTCCAACATCAATGGTTGGAAAGTTATAGGAGAGTATTCTGAAGAATATATGCATTTTGATAGACAAGTTCTGATTAGGGATAGTCAGCAAGGTTTTGTACGTGGGTGATCGTGTCTCACAAACCTCACTGAGTTTTTGAAGATGTAAGCAAAAAGATTGATAAGGCAGAACTGTAGACATTGTATGTATTTATTTCAGCAAGGCATTTGACAAGGTTCCATATGGTAGGCTGCTCTAGAAGGTTAGATTGCATGGGATCCAGGGAACGAGCTGAGTGGAAAGAAAATTGGATTCATGGAAGTAAGCAGAGGGTGATGGTGGAAGGTTGTTTCTCGGATTGGAGGCCTGTGACTAGTGGTATGCCTCAGGGTTCAGTGTTGGGCCCATTGGGGTTTGTCATCTATATCCATGATTTGAGGGTGGTATTGCAGAGAATGAAGACGGTTGTCAAAAATTGCAACAGAATCTTGATTGGTTGGGAAGGTGGGCTGAGAAATGGTTAATGGATTTTAATACAGATAAGTACGTGGTGTTGCACTATTGGGGGTCTAACCAGGGCAGGACCTTCACGATTAATGGCAGGGCTCGGGGGAGTGTTGTAGAGCAGAGGGATATAGGAGTGCACGAACATAGTTCCATGAAAGTGATGTCACATATAGAGAGGGTAGTCAAGAAGGCTTTCGGTGCATTAGTCTTCATCGGTCAGAGTAATGAGTATGGAAGTTGGGAGGTTATGTTACAATTGTACAAGACACTAATGAGGCCACATTTGGAGTATTGTGTTCAGTTTTGGTCACTCTGTTTTGGTCACTCGTTCTCTTTTCACAATAAATCTGCAAATAAATCAAATGGGTGCAGAGCAAAGATGCATCACTTGAAAAGCATCAATTAAATTGTATTGATTCAAACAAAGACATGGTGGAGCACAGCACAAGAAGAGGCCCCTCGGCCTACGATACCAAAATAAATTAATCCCATCTGCATGCACATGATCTTTGTGCCTCCATTCCTTGCATGTCAATGTGACTGTCTAAATACCTCTTAAGGATTGCTATTGTATCGGCTTCCACCACCTCCCCTGGCAAGATATTCCAGGCAGTAACCATTCATGTATGAAAAAACATGCACGTAAATCTACTATGAACTTTCTCCCTCTCACCTCTGCTATACCCTCTGGTATTCGACATTTCAAATCTAATGAAAAAGACTGACCATATTCCCGATCTATGCCTCTCATACTTCTTTTGATAAATATTTTTATTAAACATAAATACATATTAATAAAATTTGCTTATTACATACATTCGTGATATTATTAATATTAACAATTATGTCCTACATATTTCTATACTTTTTTTTTAGAGAGGGAAAGATAGAGAAAAATAAAATAAAAATAAGAGATCCAAATTGGAGAAATGAATGGAGTATTAAAAAAGTTATCTATCATTGGAGATATATCCATGATTTATTATTCATAATTCTTCCTCCATTCCATTATTCAGGCCACGGTCAGGTCCTCGCACCAAGCCATTTTGACCCTTTAAATATACAATAAATGGAGACCATATTCCTCTGAAAAGATTCAACCTGTCCATTAGTACAAGTCTCAATCTTTCCAGATGAAGTGTCTCCGACATTCCTGTAATCCACATTTTAATTGTGGGGGATGTAGGACCTTTCCAGAATTTCAGTATTAATTTTTTCCCAATTATTAAACTATAATCAATAAAAATTCTTTGATTCGTTGTTATTAATTGATCTGTTTCTAATATTCCCAGTATTATTAAGTTTGAGTCAGGGATCAGCTTCATATTAACAACATTCGAAATTATTTTAAATATTTCTGTCCAGAATTTAGTGATTTTTTCACAGTTTGTGAATATGTGCGTTAAATTAGCTTCCAATTGCTGACATTTGTCACAAATGGCAGATATATTTGGAAAAATACTATGTAATTTAGCTTTTGAATAATGTAGTCTATGTAATATTTTAAATTGTATAAGAGAGTGTCTAGCATTTAGCGAACAGTGATGTATGTGTTGTAAACTTTCATCCCATATATCAGGTCTAATAATTTGACCTAATTCATTTTCCCATGATTGTCTATATATTTCTGTACTTGGAGCGTCGTTTTCCAGTAGAATATTATAAATATATGATATCAATTTTTCTGTATTTGGGTGTTTATTTAAACATTCATCTAAAATCTCTGTCTTTCTATTTCTAATTTCATGTGTATTTGCTTTTACATAATCTCTAATTTGTAAATATCTAAAGTAATCTTTTGAATGTAATCCATAAATTTGTTGTAATTCTTGAAATGAAAGGAAATTTTTTTCCCTATAGAGATCTCCCATCTTATTAATTCCACAGTTTTTCCATTGTAAAAAACCTTTATCTATCATTGAAGGTTTAAATGTGATGTTATTTACAATAGTAAGAGCTAGTGGTATACATTCCAATTTTAATGTTTTCTTTATTTGTTTCCAAATACGTATTCCACTATCTATTATAAGGTTTTCACTATAGGTTTTCTTACTTATTTTATTATTGGCGAATAAAATCGAACTAATTTCAAAGGGCGAACAATCTTCTTTTTCCATTTTTAACCAGGTTGGTTGTTTATCTGTCTCTACTAACCAAAAGTTAATATTTTTAATATTGACTGCCCAATAATAAAACGTAAAGTTTGGTAGAGCTAGACCTCCATTTATTTTTGGTTTACATAAGTGTTCTTTTTTTATTCTATGGCTCTTATAATCCCAGATAAAGTTAGTGACTATGGAATCAATCTTTTTTTTAAAAATTTTAGGAAGATATATCGGAATCATTTGGAAAAGATATAATAATTGTGGAAGAAAAATCATTTTTATTGCATTAATTCTACCTATCATTGAGATTGGTAATGTTTTCCAATATAAAATATTTTTATTTAATTTATTCAATAAGAGCGGAAAATTCTTCCACCTCTGCTATACCCTCTGGTATTCGACATTTCAAATCTAATGAAAAAGACTGACCATATTCCCGATCTATGCCTCTCATACTTCTATCAGGTTGCTTAGCTTCTGTTGAAATTGAGATAAACTTAACTTTGTCCCACCTCTCCTCGCAGCTCTTAAGTCTCCAAAACAGAAAACATATTGGTATACCACTTCTGGACTTTTTAAAAACTCCATATTCTTCCTGTGATACAGTGACCAGAAATGCATGCAATACACCAAATGTGGCATAATGAAAGTTTTATATAGTTGCAACATAACCTTCCTACTTTTAGACTCAACATCCCGATTGATGAAGGCCTTATGCCTTCTTTACCATCCTAACCACTTGGGTTTCCATTTACAGGGAGCAATGCACTTGCATCCCAAGCTTCCTCTGTTCAAACTTCTTCCACAGATGCTCCAAAGGGTGCTGCCATTTACTGTATACTTTCCTCTTATATTTGATCTCCTAAAGTGCAATGCTTTATGTTTTCTGGTTCAAACTCCACTGCCATTTCTCTGCCTGTATTTACAAACTGGCACAAATCTTGGTGCCTCCTTTGACACCTTTTTCACCAATCACAACTTTGCCAATATTTTTGTTGTCTGCAAACTTTCTCAAGAGCCTACTGACATTTTCATCCATATGATTTTGTATGTATCACAAACAGCAGAGGTCCCTGTAGTGATCCCTGTTGAACACCACTGAACACAAACCTCTAGTCAGAATTATCCACCTCTACCTGAGTGGTTCTATGGCCAAGCCACTTTTGAATCCCAGTATATCAAGTCATCAGGATCCCATGTACCTTCATCTTCAGTATCAGCCTACCATGAAAGACCTTATTAGATATTTTACTAAAATCCAATAAGGACAACCTTATTCATCGCCTTCACCTCCTTCTCAAAAACCTCAATCAGGTTCATTAAGCAAGACCTCTGCACAAAGCTGATGATTCTGAATATATCCAAGCTTTTCCAAATGTAAATAAATCCAAACCCTAAGAATCTTCCCAAATAATTTCCCCACCATGTGAGTACTAACGACGATAGGACAAGCACAGTAATGGGTGGGGTTCTTAATGTACAAGTCCGATAATCCCAGAAATATAGCACAGGTTGAGAAGGGGGTGAGGAAGGCATGTGGGATAACTGATACCTTCATTTGTCAGGGGGTACAATAGGAAAGCAGGGAGTTATGGTACAACCTTATAAAATATTAGTTCTGCCACATTTTCCCAGGAGTTGGTGAGGGTGTCGTATTTCTTCAAGGAGGCCTTCAGCAACTACTACACAATGACTGGGCACAGTAAGTATTGCATTTTAATCGAAATACAGATTAGCGAGAAAATGTATGTTTTTATGTTCTCAAATGTTAAAATGTCATTATGTTTAAAGAATTGTTCATTAGTTGACTAGAATTGGTCCCAGGTTGCAACAGGCCTAGCCCTCAATACATGGACTCTGCACCTTAGTTGCAGTTTGTAACTGATAACCATCATGTGACAAGTTGTGTAATGAGCAGCATGAAATACTTGATTGTAGATTTCCAGGAAATGCAAACGGGAGGTGGAACATTCTAGTTCTTTTAATTTGGAACAGAAATTGAAATTCTGACTTTGCGTAACTTCAAATGACCTCTTTTTGAAACTTTTTCTCAAGTCATTCTATGTAACCGGATTATTCCAGATGACCATTTTTTGAACTTGGAACCAGTTTTAATTCTTGGTGAAGGAATGAAGGAAAGGGGGATTTTTACTAAGGCCATGGAAGCTTTCATGACCAAAATAATTTTGACAGATATGAGTATCTAGGAAAATGGAGCACAGTCAGGTAATTAGGCTCGAGCTATAGCATGGCCAGTATTTATTTGAACTGGCAAAACAGGATGAAGAAGTTGAATATCTCACTTTTAGATGTGTCACTCAGCATGGAAACAGCCCTTTACCCCACTGAGTCTAGTGACAATCAAGCACCCATTTACAATAATCTGATTTTATTCTCCCCACATTCTCCTCCACTTTCACCAAATTCTACCACTTGCCTGTAAGCCAGGCACAATTTAGATTGGCCAGTTAACTACCAGCTTGCACATCTTTTGGATATGGGAGGTAACCCAATCCCCCAGAGGAAATCCACATGGACGTATAAAGATCATGCAACTACATAGTCAGTCAGCACCCGACGTAAAGATTAAATTCAGGTTGCTGGAATTGTGATGAAGCGGTTCTACCAGCTGCACCACACTGCCATCCTTATGTTGTCTATGATAACTCACCTTTGAGGGCAGGATAAGAAAAGTAAAAATGCAGTGTATTGATTAGCCTACATTTTTAAAAAAAATGCTGATGCGCATAAGCATTGCTTTGTAGATACAAAATAAAATCTATCGGAAGACATCTCAGAAAAATCAAGAACTACAATTATTTGGGTGGAGCTAAGAAATAGCAAGGTTCAGAGAAATTGTAAGTTTTAAATGGGCGCCAAACCATGATGGTAATGTGAGACATAGCATAAATCAGGAAATTAAAGGCATATACATAACAAGAGGCATACGAGTATTATGTGGGGCTTCAGTCTACATGTAAAATGGCCAAACACAAATTAGCAACAATTATGTGGAGAATGAATTCATTCCAAAATCAGTATGTTAAGGAATCAACGAGGAAAAGACCAATTTGGATCTAATATAGGCACAAAATGCTGGAGTAACTTAGCAGGACAGGCAGCATCTCTGGAAAGAAGGAATGGGTGACGTTTTGGGTCGAGACCCTTCTTCAGGATGCATTCAGCATCTGCAGTTCATTCCTACACAATTTGGATCTAATATTTAAAAAGAGTTAAGTGTGGATCCAATCGTTTTTAACACTTTAGGGAACAGTGACAATATTTCAATTATGCATAAAAGTTGAACAAATCACTTTCAAACTGAAACCATCGAAAATTTGAATAAAGCAGGAAGTATGACTTGGCTTTCATAGATTGGGATGCTACCTTAATAACATTAAACCAGCAATGGCTAACTTTTAAATTATTAATACATAGTCTACAAGTAATACTTTTTTTTTAAGTGGTCCAGTTGTGGCTATCAGCAAAAAATAGACAGTATTAGATCAAAGGAAAAGGCTTGAACATTACTTTAAAAAATAATAAACTCAAGGCCTGACTTAGCTTTCGGTCCCATTAATTTCTCCATTACTTTTTTCAAAGTTAATATTAACTAGACCAAGTGGACCCATTGGGTCCAAACCTCTCCTGCATTGGTGCAGCACCCCTCTCCCCCCTTACCCACTCCCCCATCACCCCATCCCTCCCCCTCCTTCCCCTCCTCTCTCCCCCCTCGGCCCAACCGTGGACCCGTTGCCGGGTGGGGGGTGCCCCCATGGCCGTGTACAGGCAAGGGGGGACATGGAAAAGCCACTGACCTCGGCCCCGTTTCTCCTGCGGGCTTCTCCTTCGTGGAGCCGAAACTTCTCCTGTAGCTCGGCTGCAATCTGCAATGGGGAACGCTGGCGACGGCATGGACCTGTTACCGGGCGGGGAGTGTCTCCCGGGGCCATGGGTGGGCGAGAGCGGACAGGGAGAAGGCACTGACCTCGGCCCCATTTCTCCTGCGTACTGGGCGTGAAGCCGAAGCATCTCCTGCAGCTCGGCTGGGATCGGCTGCGAACGGCGAGGGCGGCCATCTTGTGGATCCTCTGTCACCGCCTCTGCGGCACGCTGCACCATGGGAGGGAAGGTCAGGTGCGGGGCACGCTGGGACGGGCGTCGGTCCTCCCAGGAGGGTGGGGGGCGCATTTATTAAAGTTTATTTGGTAAATTGTTTTTAAAAAGTAACAAAAGTGGGTTTATTCACACCACAGGGGAATGGTGAGTAGGGTGGGCCTACAATTGTCGCGCTGTCCTGTATCATTTTGGCTGTGTGGAGGTGGGTGGGTGGGTGGATGGATGGACGGATGGATGAACGGATTAAAATTGCTGCTTTTGATTTGACTCTTGCTTTCCTCAAAGTGTGCAAACATTTCTGAAGACAATCCCAGTTTCGCAGCAGTACATTTGGTGCCTCACAGTGCTTACATCGCCAGAGACCCGGCTTCAATCCTGATGACAGGTGCTGTCTGTACGGAGTTTGTACGTTCTCCCTGTGACCACATGGGTTTTAGTCCAGGATCTTCGGTTTCCTCCCACACTCCAAAGACATACAGGTTTGTAGGTTAATTGGCTTGGTATAAATGTAGAATTGTCCTATGTGTGTGTGTGTAGGGTAGCGTTAATGTGTGGGGATCACTGGTCGGTGCTGACTTGGTGGGTCGAGCGGCCTGTTTCCATGCTGTATCTCTAAATGAAACCAAACCAAAACATTTCTTTAATTGCTCTGCCATTTCTCTGGTCCCCATTATACATACACACTTTATACACTATAATGAACCTATATTTGTTTTCATTCATCTTTTTCTTTTTGCTTACTTGAAACTTTTACAGTCCTTTTTTCTGTTACATGGAAGTTTCACTATCTATTTTTGCTCTCTTAAGCAATCTCATGATCTTTTTTGCTTCAAATCATCAGGCTTATTTCTTGTTCTGACAACTTTGTTTGACTCCATTTGTTGGCAGAGTTGTTTAACCATTTGCTTTCTGCTCATTATATAAAGCTGAATGACTTCAGACTAATCAAAATTGGTTGGGTAAATGCTCACAAAGACATGACAGATGTAATATAAAGTGGGAAAATATGAGGTCATCCACATTGGAGAAAAAAATTAGTGACATGGAGTATTTTATTAAAATAAGAAAATAACCGGTGTTGTTTTCAGAGGCACTTGGGCTTCTCGGGAAAACAAAAATCATGGAAAGTTCATACAGAAGGTCAACAAAATTAAAAAGGCAAACAGTATGTTGGTCTTTATTGCAAAAAGACTTGAACACAAGTCCAGAGATATCCTGTGCCAACGATTTACCATCCTGATGAAACTTCATTTGAAACATAGTGTACACGTGAGGTCTTCCTTCTGAAAAATGGATACACTTGTGACATACCCTGAAGAAGTCCTGGAATGGTGGATTTATTATATGAAGAAAGATTAAGCATACTGAGATCTCATTCAAACATACAAAATTTTCAAGGAGCTTGATAGTTGAGGAATTGCTGCTGTAACTCCTGCATGAGATGTCAAGAACCAGGTATCAACCATTCAGGACAAAGATGGAAAGAGATTTCTTCACACAGTGGATAGTATATCTTTGGAATTTCATTACATAAAAGGACCATAGGAACTCAGTTGCTGAGTAGATTTAAAACAGAGATTGCTGGATTATTTGACATTAAGAGAATTAATGGACACTGGGTTACTGCAAGAAGGCGGTACTGGTGTAAAGGTTCAGCCATGATCTGAGTGCATGGTACAGCAGGCACTGAGCTAACTGGCCTACAATAAAAAGACAAAAAGTTCGGGAGTGACTCAGTGGGTCAGGCAGCATCTCCAGAGAACATGGATAGGTGATGTTTTGGGTCGGGACTCTTCTTCAGACTGATTGATAGGTGATGTTTCGGATCAGGAGAAGGATCCTCACCTGAAACATCACCTATCCATTTTCTCCAGAGATGCCGCCTGACATGATGAGTTACTTCAGCACTTTGTGTCTCCTTTTGCTTATGTTCTTATTCTACCATGAGGGGGCAATATTTTTTCTTATTTCTCTGGCACCATTTGGAAGTACTGTTCATTTTTATGCAACACAGAAGAACTTAATTGTATATTTAATGCATGTTGTTCAATTATTTCAAGAGACACTAATTGTGCCCATTATGCTCTATCTGTGCATTGTGGCCGGCATGATTGTAATCATGTAGTCTTTTCTCTGACTGGATAGCAGGCAAACAAAAGCTTTTAACTTTATCTTGGTAAACATGTCAATAATAAACCAAAATAAAATTGAAGGATGATTTGCACTAGGAAATTAGAAAAGTCCTGAATGAAATTTGCTTTTGAAGCATGCCAGCAATATCACTATCAACAAATTTTGTACAAATGTAGAAACTAGTTTTCAGAATTATTGCAATATAGCCATCTGTAATTTAACTATCCAAACCATTACAGGCTTCTTGCAAAATCATTCAAAATAGCTTCATACACTGAATTCTCCCTTGTTTCCCTGCATATTTACCCCTCCCAAATGCCTATCATTTAAAAATATTTTAATCTGCTTTGAATACAATTTACACATCCAAATAATAACTAGTTACTGTCTAAAATAATTTTAGTTCAAAATGTCTTTGTTTCTCTTAACTTAAACCTATACTCTGGGTTCCCAGTCCTTTCGCCAATGGTTACTTGAACAGGTCCAGAGCCTTAATGAATTTGACACTGCCATCAAATTTCCTCTCAATAAAGGCGAAACAAGGAACTGCAGATGCTGGTTTACAAAAAAATGATTCAAATGCTGGAGTAACTCAACAGGTCAGGCAACCCCTCTGGAGAACATGGGTTGGGATCTTTCTTCTGACTGATTGTGATGGGGGAGGGGAAGAAAGCTGGTAGAGAGAGGGGGCAGGACAAAGCCTGATGAGTGATAGGTAAATACAGGTGAGGGTTTTTATGATAGGCAGATGGTTATACAAAGGCTAGAGATGATTAAAAAAAGGAGTGAGATAAGGATAGAAGTGTAAATTGTGAAGCCAGAGAAGGAATATAGGTGGGAAGGGACTTTCCAGGCCACCGAAGGTCACCCATTCGATTTCTCCAGAGATGCTGTCTGACCCGCCAAGTTACTCCAGCACTTTGTGTCTATCTTCGGTAGAAACCAGCATCTGCAGTTCCATTGGTGAGAAGGGAGTGGTGGGGAGGGAGAAATGGGTGCACTTCCAGGTGGGGCACAGGGAAGAGGTGTTTGGGTAGGTTAGTTGCCTAAAATTGGAGAATTCAATAGTCATGCCATAAGATTGTAAGCTACCCAAATGGAACACAAGGTGCCATTTCTCCACTCTGCGCATGGCCTCACTCTGGCAATGGAGGCGGCCATAAAAAGGTCAGTATGGGAATGGGACTTAAAATGGTTAGCAACCGGGAGATCCAGTAAGCCTTGGCAGACCAAACACACATGTTTGGCGAAATGGTGGTCGAGTCTAACTTGGTCTCGCCGAGGTAAAGGAGGTCATATTGGGAACATCTGATGCAATAGATGAGATTGGAAGAGGTGCATCTGAGCCAGTTTTTCCTTGGATGGAAGTGAGGCAGGAGATGTGGTTGCAGGGAAAAGTAACTGAGGAGAAGCTGGTGTGGGAGGGAAACATAGAAACATAGAAAATAGGTGCAGGAGAAACCCATTTGGCCCTTCGAGCCAGCACCACCATTCATTGTGATCATGGGTGATCATCCACAATCAGTAACCCGTGCCTGCCTTCTTTCCATATCCCTTGATTCTGCTGGCCCCTAGTGCTCTATCTAACCCTTTTAAATTCATCCAGGAAGGGAGGAGTGAACCAAGGAGTTGCAGAGGGAGCAGTCTCTGCGAAAGACAGAAAGGGGTGGGGATGGGAACATATGACTGGTGGTGGGATCACATTGAATGCAGCAGAAATGTCAGAGAATAATGTGTTGAATGTAGTGGGAGGCAAGGACCAAGGGAACTCGATCCTTGCTCCCTGTTGGGGGAGGGGAAGTGAAAGATGAACTCCAGGACACAGAGGAGATGTGGGTCAGGGATCCATCTGTGACAGCAGGGGAGAAACCATATTTATGAAAGAAAGAGAACGTCTCAGATGCCATAGAATGGAAAGCCTCATCTTGGGAGCAGATGCGGTGGAGGTGGGAAAATTGAGCAGGGGATTGTTCCCTCCACAATTCCTAGGTTCGCATCCCTTCCAACTGAAACTACCCTCTCCCCAAGTTTTCTCCTGCAACCACAGGAGATGTAACACCTGTCCCTATATCTCCTCCCTCACATCTATCCAGGGACCCCAGCAATCCTTCCTGGTGAGAGAGGTACATGTGTACCTCCTCTAACCTCTTCGAGAGTATCGGCTGGCCCCAATAGCGCTCGGTCTGCCAAGGCAGAGTGGATTTCCTGGTTGGTAATCATTTTAACTCCCACTCCCATGCTCATACTGATCTTTCCTTCCTGGGCCTCCACCATTGTCAAAGTGAGGCCACTTGCAAATTGGAGGGACAGCACCTCATATTCACCTTGGGTGGCTTACAACCTAATGGTATGAACATTGAATTCTCTAACTTCAGGTCACTAACCTACCCAAACACCCCACTCCACCACAGACCTCCCCTTTCCTGTGCCTCACCCAGACGTGCACCCATTTATTCCCTCGCCCTCTCCCACCTATTTCCATCCTCTGGTCTCACAATTCGCATTTCTTCTATCCTTATCTCTCACCATTTGTCTTTCATCTCTGGCCTTTATCCAACCATCTGCCTATGCCTCCCCCCCCTCCCCATCTGTATCTTGCTATCACTTTCCAGGCTTGGTTCTGCACCCCCCCCTTTCCAGATTTCCCCCCATCCACCATAATCAGTCTGAATAAGGATCCGGACCCGAAACGTCACTATCCATGTTCCCCAAAGATGCTGTCTGACCCATTGAGTTACTCCAGCATGTGTTTTTTCCTCTCATTAATCTCTGCTCCAAGGAGGACAACCCAGTTTTTCTAGTTGATCCATAAAATTGAAATTTTAACTCCACAATCATTATATAAATCTTTCTTGCACTCTTAGGTCATCGCTTCCTTCTTAAACTGTGATCCTCAGAGATGGGTGCAATACATCAGTTGTGGGCAAATCCATACTTCAAAGATTTTACATGAAATCTTTGCTTTTGAACTCAGCAGCTTCAGTTGTAATGGCAACGGTCATAAATGTTTATGTTGAAATCACTGTTTTTTAAAGTGTTTGGCTGTGTATGTCCTGCAACTCTTTAGAATTGTACCATTAATTAATGCATTAATTCTCCTATTTTCATCTATCATGTGCTTGCTTATTCCACCAGTCTGTCCATATCCTATCTTGCATATCTAAGATATTAATGTACATCAAAAGGGCAGAGGTCTCAGTCCTGATTGCTGAGGATCTGCCCTCCCTGATATCCTGTTAAAAATATAATCTTTCACTGCCACTGTTTCTTGTTCCTATGATAAATCTATGCTGCAACTGCCCCTATCTTGGGTTTCATCCTGGTGAAAACATATCATGCAGCAGTTTTTTTGAAATACCAACAGCAATATTGCTCATATTAAACCTCATTGTAACTTTTGAAAAAACTATGTGGTTAAGTAAACACAATCTGCCCTTAACAAATTTGTGCTGGCTTACCTTTATTAATTTGCACTTGTGCAAGTGATACATTTGTTCCGAAGTTAGGTTGACAGGTCGTTTGAAAATGACAAATCATTTTTTCAAACAAACCGATAACATTTAAAAGTCCATATAATTTCTCATTGAATGTATTCAATTTACTATTGCCTTAACCATGATCTTTCAGTTGGTTCCACCATCACTTTTGTCATTCACAGAGTACAGGAAAGAAATAGAAAGCTTAGTAACATGGTGCCAAGACAACCCCCCCCCCCCCCCGCCCTCAATGTCAGCAAAACAAAAGAGCTAGTTATTGACTTCAGGAAATGAGGTGGTGTAAACACCCCAGTCAGCATCAAAGGTGTCGAAGTGGACATGGTTGAGAGCTTCAAGTTCCTAGGGGTAAATATCACCAACAATTTGTCCTGGGTCAAACAATACCAACACCTCTACTTCCACAGAAATTTTCCACATCTCCGTTCTAAATGGCCTATCCCTTATTCTTAAACTGTGGCCCCTGGTTCTGGACTCCCCCAACATCGGGAACATGTTTCCTGCATCTAGCTTGCCCAATCCCTTACTAATTTTATATGTTTCTATAAGATCCCCTCTCATCCTTCTAAATTTCAGTGAATACAAACCCAGTCGCTCCATTCTTTCATCTTATGACAGTCCCGCCATCCCAGGAATTAACCTTGTGAACCTAGGCTGCACTCCCTCAATAGCAAGAATGTCCTTCCTCAAATTAGGAGACTAAAACTGCACACAATACAATACTCCAGGTGTGGTCTCACCAGGGCCCTGTAGAAGGACCTCTTTGCTCCTATACTCAACTCTGAAGAAGGGTCTTGACCCAAAACATCGCCATTCCTTCTCTACAGAGATGCTGCCTGTCCTGCTGAGTTACTCCAGCATTTTGTTTCTACTTTCGATTTAAACCAGCATCTGCTGTTCTTTCTTACACCATTCAGATAATAATCTGCCTTCTTGTTCTTGCCACCAAAGTGGATAAGCTCACATTTATTCACATTATACTGCATTTGCCAAGCATCTGCCTACTCACCCAACCTGTCCCAAGTCACCCTGCATCCTCATAGCATCCTCTTCACAGTTTACACTGCCACTCAGCTTTGTGTCATCTGCAAATTTGCTAATGTTACTTTTAATTCCTTCACCCGGCCATTCCCTCTCTCCCCTCTCCTGCCAGGCAGAAGATAAAAAGTTTGAAAGCACGTACCACCAGATTCAGGAACAGCTTCTTCCCCGTTGTTATCAGACGGTCCTCCCATTAACTAGGATGTAGTCCCGATCTCCCAATTTATCTCATTGCAGACCTTGAACTTTCTTTTTATCTGCACATTCTCTGTAACTGTAATGTTATAAATGATATAATACTATATTATGCACTTCGGCATTTTTCTTTTTACCTACCCATTGCACTCCTGTATTGCTTAATTGTACTAACATACTGTATGATTTACTGTATAGCACAAAAACAACGTTTTTCATGTATCTTGGTATGTATAACAATAATAAACTAATATCAATATTAATCGTACATTTGCTTTTTACACCAATACTTTTTTGTTTTCTCTGCCCCTCTCTCTGTTTATCTTCATTTTTTCTCAGTTCTCATGAAGGTCATCCGTCTGAAATATTAAATCTTTCTATCATCACAGATATTGCCTGATCTGTTGACTGCTATTCCCCAGCATTCCTCCATTAACACTTACCCCACTTCATTTCTCTGAATCAAATCCAGATATGCCGCTTTCCCTGTTATAACAGGTATAACAGGTATAACAGAGCTTTATTTGTCGTTCGGTACCGAACGAAACTACATAGCAGTCATAGAAGAAAAAAAAAAGAACACAAGACACATAACCCCAACACAAACGTCCATCACAGTGACTCCAAACACCCCCTCACTGTGATGGAGGCAACAAAACTTCCACTCTCTTCCCCACGCCCACGGACAGACAGCTCGTCCCCGACCGACCCGCACAGTCCCCGCACCGGGCGCTGAAACGTCTCGCGGCCGGCCAGAAGCTTAACAATAATGGCAGTGGAGTTTGTTGGAGATGGCCACTGAATGGCCTACAGCAGCTGGGTGAGCAAGCAGTTCGCTGCAGCAGCTGCTTGGAGCATCTATGAAAGGACCCAACAGCATCATGCTGGGCCAGGCTGACCTCTGCTTCATCGATCCAGTGCCGCCAGGAAACCGGGCATTAAAGTGAGAAAATAAATTGCTTATCTCCTTAGGCCAAAATTAAAGCTTTCAGAGACTGGAGACTCGGAAGTTGCAAGATGGCGCCGGAACATAGAGAATCTTCCTGTGCAGTTACAGAAGACAATCTACACACAATTGTTCATTTATTTTACTTGTGAATGATTGTCCTCATGTATAGTATGATTTGACAAGATGCATGCATAGCAAGCTCTTCACTGTATCTCAGTACCTGTGACAATAAGAAAGTAAACTAATTATGAAACTCTTCTGAATAGATTCCCTATTGCTCTTCACATTATCAATTATTATCCCAGTCTATATTAGGATAGTTGAATCAATGTTACCACAACATGGACTTCTGACACAACTCTGTAAAGTTCATTGTAAGATTTCCACCTCTATATTCTTCCTACTACAGATACTCCCTGACTTCTGTAAGGGTTAAGTTCTCTAAACCTATAGGTAAGCCAGATTTTACGCGTCAGAATCACCTTAAACTAGGCATAAACAGAGAACTGCAGATGATGATAAATACACAAAACAACATAAAATGCTGGAGTAACTCAGGTCAGGCAGCATCACTAGAGAACATGGATAGCCATTGCTTTGTCCACTCTGCCGCTCCCTCCTCCTTCTCCCCGGAATTACCGACGGGTCTCAGCCAGGAGCTGCTCTCCGCCGCCTCCCTTGTTCTCAGTTGCCTTCCCAGTGTCGCTCCAAAAGTGGCCAAATCTGGAAGAGCAGCGAGCTCGGGCGATGCTTTTATATCTATGAAGTGGACAGGAAGCCCTTGCCATCTACCCATTGCTAAATTTGTGTTTCTCACTTTTGTTAAACCCTCAGACACCAACAAAACCAACCTCTCCCACCTATTGGGTCCCGACCTAATGGCTGCAAAGCATCCAGATCCCTCGGTGTTACTCTAAATTTCCATCAGCTCTACTACTCTTTCAGAAGCCAGTTCTTCTCAAATTCTGGCCTCTTGATCATTTTGAAATGTAATTATTTCACTATTGACAATAAGGAAAAAAACAGCAGGTCAGACAGCATCTATGGAAGGAAATGGACAGATAACATTTCTGGTCAGGACATTTTTTGGATATTATTAATGCTAATAATATACCCCTGATAATATTCTGCATAAATTACATACCATGCAAGCACTAGCAAAGTATTAGCAAGCATCTACATCGGCTGCAAAAATATATTGCCCGCATTAACATCAGTTGGATTTCTGTTGTACGTTTGAGAATCACAAGACAAACTTGCCAGACATGATTAAAAGCCCTTTAAATTCCGTATTAAAAATGATCCGTTTTATCAACAAATTAAATAATCTATCATTCTGACATACGCCATCTATGTGTGGTATCTCAGCTGTACGGCAGCGGACAGGAAAGCTCTTCAGCGGGTCGTCGGCAGAGCGCCGAGGATAATTGGGACACAGCTGCCAGCCCTGGAGGACATCTACAATGCACGCTGCCTCAGGAAAACCACCAGCATCTACAAGGACTCCACACACCCATCGTCTGATTGAACTCCCATCTGGCAGACGTTACAAAGCCTTTCTACGCCCGCACCTCCAGACTAAGGAACAGCTTCATCCCTAGAGCAAGAGCTGCTCTGAATTGGTCCTGCTGAGAGCCCGCCATGATCTGTCTCTGCCCCCAGGGTCATCTGGCACAACTGACCCCTGCACCTCCTCCAACCTTATCTATTGCATCCGCTGCTCTAGATGTCAACTTCTTTACATCGGCGAAACCAAACGCAGGCTCGGCGATCGCTTCGCTCAACACCTTCGCTCAGTCCGCCTTAACCAAACTGATCTCCCGGTGGCTGAGCACTTCAACTCCCCCTCCCACTCCCAGTCTGACCTTTCTGTCATGGGCCTCCTCCGGTGCCATAGTGAGGCCCACCGGAAATTGGAACAGCAGCAGCTCATATTTCGCCTGGGCAGCTTGCAGCCCAGCGGTATGAACATTGACTTCTCCAATTTTAGATAGTTCCTCTGTCCTTCTCTTCCCCTCCCCCTTCCCAGATCTCCCATTGTCTTCCTGTCTCCACCTATATCCTTCCTTTGTCCCGCCCCCATGACATCAGTCTGAAGAAGGGTCTCGACCCGAAACGTCACCCATTCCTTCTCTCCTGAGATGCTGCCTGACCTGCTGAGTTACTCCAGCATTTTGTGAATACCTTCGATTTGTACCAGCATCTGCAGTTATTTTCTTACACTACCCTGCATGAACCTTTCTTTGCACTTTACCTTGTTCCCCCCTTTTCTTTTTCCGTCCCCCCCCTTCTTGTTGTTTACATGTTCGCCGTGATTTATTTAAATATTTCATTTGATAGCATCGATATGGAAGCGACAATCAAAATCTCGTTGTACTTGTACAATGACAATAAAGGATATTGTATTGTATTGTATTAATTCTACAATTTGCCTGTCTTTGATCGTATCAAATCATAAAAATAGTACCCATTGTGATAAAATGTAATTCTGTTTTTAAAATCTTAATTAATGCAGCTAGTCATTCATATCAAATTCTTCAATCTTCTTGCCATTTTACAATCACTCAGCTTCAGATTCTTGGTCTTCATTTTCTTCTACTCCGCTTGATTCCTTATCTTCAATATCTTCTTGGAAGTCAAAGTCAAGTCCATCAGTTTCCACTTGAGAACTAGAGAAACAAGGTTTAAGACCTATGCAAATAGTCTCCACAGTTCCAATCTTAGTACTGATAGCTAAAGCCTTTTCAAATGAACAAAATAAGACATCAATCTCACAAAAATATTTTGTTGAACGTGCTGCAGATTATCTATTTTTCACCTGATAAGGGAACATATTATATTTACCAAAATAGATCTGTTGGATCCCAAAGATTACAATATTTAACCCACTGAAAGTAACAAATATTTTGCTGATCTTACTCAACAGTAAATTGTCACTTAGATCACGTGCATGGCCAACAAAACTTAAAGTGCTTTGTCATACAGCAATAATTGATCTCTTGTATACCAAAATTATATACAAAAAATTAATTAAAAAAGTTAAATCCACAATATTCATTAAAGTTCACTCAAAAATCTTATTTGCTATTTCATTCAATGTTGTTTTGTGGAATAAGAAAAAATGATTCAATCTAAAACTGCAATATCTTTTTAGGAAGGGATGGAATTTTAATTATGTTACACATTAATTCGCCAGCAAGTTTAACTTTGGATGGGTTCCAATGTATTTATTTAAGAATACAAACATCCAATTTTTTAATTTACAAGTTTAAAAGACAAACTGTGGAATCCCAGTTTAATAATTTAATAAAGTGATTCCAACTTCATAATACCCCACCAATTATTGAGCCACAACTTCTTAGAAGTAGAGGTCAAAAACCTCCAAAACCTCAAAATTAAATCAAATTAAAATTACCTTTCTTCATATATACTGCTTTCATCTTCATTTTCCACAGACTCTCTACCACTTGACTGTAAAACTGAGTGACTTTGCCAGGATACAAATTTCTTCTTAAATCTTCGTTCTTTTTGTGCATCTTGTACTTTCTTATGGTATCGCTCTGCTGGTCTTCTAGCATCTCTCTGCATATTATAATAGTTAACGGTTCAGATCTTTAATTAATTGACTGTTGCAAATTCACACCAAGGACTAAATAGCTGGTGGTTAGAATAAAAAAAAGACATTGAGATTTCAAAATATCATGTTTAGGAAGGAACTGCAAATGCTGGTTTACACCGAAGAGAGACAAAATGCTGGAGTAACTCAGTGGGACAGGCAGCATCTCTGGATAAAAGGAGTCGGTGACGTGTCAAAACCCTTCTTCAGACTGGAGAGTCAAGGGAAAGGAAAACGAGAGATATAGACGGTGATGTAGAGAGATATAGAACAAATGATAAGCAAAAGAAGTAATGACGACAAAGGAAACAGCTCACTGTTAGCTGTTTGTTAGGTGAGAACGAGTTACAGACAATGAGACTCAGCAAGACGACTTTGAAGCTGGTACAACTTGGGTGGGGGGGGGATGGAGAGAGAGGGAGTGCAGGGGTTACTTGAAGTTAGAGAAATCAATAATCATACCACTGAGTTGTAAGCTGCCCAAGCAAAATATGAGAAGCTGTTCCTCCAATTTGCGTTTGGTCTCACTCTGACAATGGAGGAGGCCTAGGACAGAAAGGTCAGTGTGGGAAGGGGAAGTAAAGTGTTTGGCAATTAGGAGATCAGGTAGATCCAGGTGGACTGAACGAAGGTGTTCAGCGAACCGATCGCCAAGCCTGCGCTTAGTTTCACCGATATATAGGAATCCACACCTGGAACAGCGGATACAGTAGATGAGGTTGGAGGAGGTGCAAGTGAACCTCTGCTTGACTATCTTTCAAAATATCATATTCCTTCTCTGCACCTAATATTGATCAGAAATGATTGTAGCTTACAGGCATGCAAGTTGAGAATGTATTTTCTGCTCATTTTAAAAGACACTGTTCTGACAAGCTGAACTCTTTAAGACTACTTTAAAAGTAAATTCAAATTATTCATAACACTTACTGGAGACATTTTTGAAAAGAGGACTTCAATTTAAATTACATTCCATGCAACCTTCATTATAATTCTTTTAATTCAATAGATGTTAATATTTTACTTCCATCCAGGATCTGATTACATGTTACTGACAGTACACATTATCTGGTCTGAAGAAGGGTCTTGACCCGAAACGTCACCTATTCCTTTTCTCCAGAGATGCTGCCTGACTGGCTAAGTTACTACGGCATTTTGTGTTTATCTGGAATGTCATTTGTTTTAGCATTTCCCCTGCTCATTTTCAAGTATACTTTCTCATTCCCACTGAGCAAAGAAAATTTGCAATATATTTATCTTCAAAATTAATCATTCATTCTTCTTTTTAGTTCATAAACAACATAGCAAAATAGCATGCCTCTAACACAAATTAAAAATAATGCACAAATCTTTAACCCAAAGAAACACTGGCTTTGGATCTAGCTGCTAAATGAAAGCAAATTCAGGACTTCTGATCATATACTTTCAATTTAAAACTGCCAAAATAAAAATGAGAATAAATGTAGCATAAAATCCAAAACTCCATTAACTAGATGTTAGGGCTACAATTAGAATGTGAAGGGGAAAGCAAATGTCTTTTAAATGGAAAGGAGTTTAGTTTAATGTTTATTTCAAGTATGCCTTAAGGCTTTTTTAGTTTAGACAATTTAGAAAAAATAGTTCCAACCCAGTGTTTCTTTTGGTTGAATGTGTTTTTAAAATTTGAGTTAAAGGCATGTTATATTACATTGAAGAGACGGCCAAGACTAATGCCTCTACTTTCTTTGGCGACTGTGGAAATTCTGTATGCCTCCAATGATTCTTACAATCTTCTACTGATGCACCATAGAAAGCATACTGTTGGTTGCATCACAGCTTGGATTTGGAACAGCTCTGCCCAAGACTGCAAGAAATTGCAAAGGATTGAGGATGTAGCCCAGTCCATCACACAGACCAGAAGCCTCACCATTAACTCCATCTATACTCCACGATGCTTCGGGAAAGTAGCCAACATAATAATCAAAGACCCACCCTAGTCATTCCTTCTTCTCCCTGCTCCAGTCGGGCACAAGATACAGAAGCTTGAAAGAGTGTACCACCAGACTCAGGAGCAGCTTCTTCCCCCCGTTACCATAAGCTGGGGTACAGTCTGATTCACCATGACCTCACTGCTGCACTTGGACTTTGATTTATGGAACTGGCACGCTACAAAAAACTGAAAAATATATTCTGCACTCTGTATTTTCCCCCTTGCTCTTCCTATTGTACTTGAGTTTGGCTTGACTGTAATTATCTGATCTGATAATATATGGATAACATGCAAAACAAAGCTTTTCACTGTACCTTGGCACACAGGTGAGAATATTAAACATAAACCTGAACCTATTTACTACGTCTTTATTGGTTTTTAATCCCTCTGAATGCCCCAGAGTTATTTAAAAATCATTAACCGATTTTATAGCTGACCAAGCTGAGAAGGGGCTTCGCCAGTTCACACAGATTTTAAGGAAGTTTTTGGGATGGAGTTTCCACAGTTTGCTATTGGAGATTCTGCAGCTGTTCAAGCTATGTCAATTGAGTATGGGATACTTGGGGCCTGAAACACTAGCTTCCCCACATCAAAACTTTCCAGTCTAATGTGATTCACAAGAATCAGGTTAGTTAGTTACACTTTCAAGATATGCAAGGCCTGAAAATTAACCAGACAAAATGTTAGAATTTATAATAAGCAACCCTTAAGCTGTACAAAATATGTTAAGAGCATACCTGTGCCAGTACTTCTAGGAGAAAGGGCCTCCTGTTTTCTCTTTCCTGCATCTCATCAAGCTCTAAAAGATTGTTTGTTGTCCTTTTTCTTTGGTGATTTCTGGTCAGACACAATGGGGCAAATTTGCAAATTCCAAAATTAGATGCAGGCATTGAAACATTATTAATCTGTAACCAATTAATTAAATACAAGACAACAAATCTGTGCTTCTTGTACACTTGCCAAATTTTTGAGTTATTCTTTGTTACAAACATCAGTAGAAAGTCCTTAGTAGTAACATGTATTTGGAACCACCTCTCTGTTTGGGGAAGCATTAACGCAAAATCCACTACCATCATCAATCGGCCAGTGTAGCCACAGCCACTGGCAGAGATGTCTGTTCATTTGTCAAGACCTCAAGATCAGGTTTGTGGTCCGCTGATCTGAATTAAACCTGCTGTCCAGTGTATGTCAGAGGTAGATCAACATAAAAAGGATCTCGAAGCACTGGAACAGGACCAACTTCTTCTGTAAAATCCTCGAAATCCACTGGCAGGCCGGTCAAACCATTGTCTGTTTTCTAACAGGCCAATATCCCCAGTAGAGGTTATTAGTCAAGAGATCCAACATATATACCCTCGTTCTCACCTTCCACCCCACCAGCCAGCGGATCCAACATATATACCACATCGGTCCTCATGCCCCCTCTGCCCTGCTAACCCACCACCCCCCCACCATACATCCCCTCCCCCTCCACCTGCCCCCCTGCCTCCATCCGACCCCAACCCCCACCATTGCCGGGTGTTCACCATCCCCCCTGACCTCCTCCTTTCAGACACCAAACGGTCGGTCCTCAGCAGAGGCCTTACCTTTGTTCCCCTCCACCCCCACATCAACGAGTTCCGCGTCCGCCATGACATGGAGCTCTTCTTCCGCCGCCTCCGCCTCTGCCTCCGAGCCTTTTACCATGGGAAGGAGTCCTCACCCCCCAGTAATGACCCCTTCTCCCGTCTCCAATGGACCCCCTCCTCTTGGACCCCCCCCGTTTGGCCAACTACCCTCACTAGAACTTTTTATCTCCAACTGCCAGCGTGACATCAGCCGCCTCAAATTCTCCACTCCCCTGACGAACTCCAACCTCTCCCCTCCTGAACATGCAGCCCTCCACTCACTCCGCAACAACCCGGACTTAATCATTAAACCCGCTGACAAGGGAGGGGCTGTGGTAGTCTGGCGTGCTGACCTCTACCGGACCGAGGCCAGACGACAACTATCAGACACCTCTTCCTACCTATCCCTGGACCATAACCCCACCGATAAACACCAGACCTTTATCAGCAGCACCATCACTGACCTCATCATCTCCGGCGATCTACCCCCCAGTGCCTCCAATCTCATAGTTCCCCAGCCCCGCACGGCCCGATTCTACCTCCTACCCAAAATCCACAAACATAAGTCCCGGCAGACCCATTGTCTCTGCCTGCTCATGCCCCACCGAACTTATCTCTACCTACCTCGACTCCATCCTATCCCCCCTGGTTAAATCCCTCCCCACCTACGTCCAAGACACCTCACATGCTCTCCATCTCCTTGATAACCTCCGGTTCCCAGGCCCCCACTCCCTCATCTTCACCATGGACGTCCAGTCACTCTACACTTCCATCCCCCACAAGGATGGTCTCGAAGCCCTCCGTTTCTTCCTCGACCGTAGAACCAGCCAATCCCCATCGACCAACACTCTCCTCCGCCTAGCAGAGCTGGTTCTTACCCTCAACAACTTCTCTTTTGACTCCTCCCACTTCCTTCAAACCAGAGGCGTAGCTATGGGCACTCGCATGGGCCCTAGCTACGCCTGCCTCTTTGTCGGGTACGTCGAACAATCCCTGTTCCAGACGTACACTGGCCCCATCCCCAAACTCTACCTCCGCTACATCGACGACTGCATTGGTGCTACCTCTTGCACCCATGCAGAACTCACTGACTTCATACACTTCACCTCCAATTTCCATCCTGCCCTTAAATATACCTGGACTATTTCTGACATCTCCCTCCCGTTTCTGGACCTCACCATCTCCATCACAGGAGACAGACTAGTGACGGACATTTACTATAAACCCACTGACTTGCATAGCTATCTGGACTACACTTCTTCCCACCCGGTCCCCTGCAAAAAGTCTATCCCCTACTCCCAATTCCTCCGTCTACGCCGCATCTGCGCCCGGGATGAGGTGTTTCACACTAGGGCTTCCGAGATGTCCTCGTTCTTCAGAAAACGGGGCTTCCCCTCCTCCATTATAGATGAGGCTCTCACTAGGGTCTCTTCTACATCCCGCAGCTCTGCCCTTGCTGCCCCTCCCCCCACGCGCAACAAGGACAGAATCCCCCTCGTTCTCACCTTCCACCCCACCAGCCAGCGGATCCAACATATCATCCACCAACATTTCCGTCACCTACAACAGGACCCCACCACTGGCCATATCTTCCCATCCCCTCCCCTCTCTGCGTTCCACAGAAACCGTTCCCTCCGTAACTCCCTGGTCCACTCGTCCTTTCCTACCCAAACCACCCCAACCCCGGGCACTTTCCCCTGCAACCGCACGAGATGCAACACCTGTCCCTTTACCTCCCCCCTCAACTCCATCCAAGGACCCAAACAGTCTTTCCAGGTGAGACAAAGGTTCACCTGCACCTCCTCCAACCTCATCTATTACATCCGTTGCTCTAGATGTCAACTCATTTACATCGGCGAAACCAAGCGCAGGCTCGGCGATCGCTTCGCTGAACACCTGCGCTCGGTCCGCATTAACAAAACTGATCTCCCGGTGGCCGAGCACTTTAACTCCCCCTCCCATTCCCAGTCTGACCTTTCTGTCATGGGCCTCCTCCAGTGCCATAGTGAGGCCCACCGGAAATTGGAGGAACAGCACCTCATATTTCGCCTGGGCAGTTTGCAGCCCGGTGGTATGAACGTCGACTTCTCCAACTTTAGATAGCTCCTCTGTCCCTTCCTTCCCCTCCTCCTTCCCAGATCTCCCTCTATCTTCCTGTCTCCACCTATATCCTTCCTTTGTCCCGCCCCCCTGACATCAGTCTGAAGAAGGGTCTCGACCCGAAACGTCACCCATTCCTTCTCTCCCGAGATGCTGCCCGACCTGCTGAGTTACTCCAGCACTTTGTGAATAAATCGAGGTTATTAGTCAGTTCCAGTTTGAAACAATATATCCCTCTTGGGTTCACACCGTCTCTACCCAACAATCGGCTTATCAAGGAACCTCTAGAGTCTGAAGATCCAAAACGTCACCCATTCCTTCTCTCTGGAGATGCTGACTGGCCCGCTGAGTTACTCCAGCAGTTTGTGTCTATCTTCGGTGTAAGCCTGTATCTGTAGTTCCTTCCTACACATTATCAGGAAGCCTCTTGAGGTCATCTGTTGCCAGCACCGATCTGTCCTTATTTTATTCCTCTCACTTCCAGTCCCCCCTCCCAACCACTCACTTAGTCTGATGAAGGTTCCCAATCCGAAATGTCACCTATCCATTTTCTCCAGAGATGATGCCCGAGTTACTCCGGCATTTGATGTCTATCTGAGGTTATAATCATGCTGAACCAACTTTGATAGGCTGGCCACATCATTTACACACCTGTCACTAGGCTTGAGGAAGACATAGTAAACACTGCAAAGATATCCCCAAAGCCACCATGAGAAAAATGTAATATCTTGAAAATCCTTCAGATTGGTGGAGAGCGCACAGAAAGGCTTCAAGCGCGTTAGGACCATATGGAGACCAGATGCAAAAAGTAAAGGATTTTCACCAACACCTCCCCCTGTGGCACAGTCTGCAGATCTTGATTGAATGCATTGGTCCCTTCATATCCCACAAAACTAGAGCAGAAGCAAGTCATCCTCAAGACCAAAGGACAATCTAAAAAGAAAAAAAAATAGTGGTGGTGCTGAGTTCATTTTGAAAACTGTGCTTCTGCTTATATTGTCAATGGCTGACAAAGGACCAGAGCACTGATCATCTTCTGACACCGCGCTGAACATTAACCCAGAAAAATGTGTAAGAAGAAACTGGTTTAAACTGAAGATAGACACAAAATGACTGAAGAAAGGTCTCGACTGGAAACGTCACCCATTCCTTCTCGCCACAGATGCTGCCTGTCCCGCTGAGTTATTCCAGCATTTTGTGTTTATTAACCCAGAAAATGCAGATTGGAGCAACTAACATATTCCCATTCAGGCAATGGCAAGGGATAGTTGACAAAAATCGGAATGATGTTTGAATGATCTTGTACAAGATATCAAAGTCCTTGCGTATGTCTACAAGGCGATATACCACAAACAACAGCACTTGCCAGATCATTAATTACATCGCAATACTCAACTACAAACAGTCCGTATCAATCAGAACGCCTTTAATATTCCTATGTTTTACCATACCTTTAAATGCTCAGTGTTATTGAAACACAAGTAGAAAATGAATATGGACAGAGTCCTTCAAATCACGTGCAACTACTTGCTCAGATATTGATATTTTCCATGATTCAGAAAAAATGGGGAGAGATGAGATCTGTACTTAAAATCACAATGGTTTGGATCCAAGGACAGCACAAGTGCTAACCAGCCAGCAGTCTGGACTTCACAGCAGCTCTGCTGTAGACTCAGATGAGAAATTTAATAGTTCAAGCTATAGAAGATTAATGAGAGTGCATTTCTAAATACATGGTTTACTGGGAAGCCTGCTGGAATAGGTCATAGAACATTCAGAGTCCAGCACCATCTCGAAATATGTATTTTTTATTTGCAGTACTTAGAGTACTTCCTCTCCAAGTTGGAATGGGCAGCCTCTCCATGAGTAAATCTTGGAGCAAATCATGATGCCACGTCTGATAGCCATGGTATGTTTTCATAATCAGACTTAATCTGGCCAGTGCTTTGAACTTTAGGGACTTAACGGGCTGTGCACAAAATGTTTATTTTCACGCACGGGCATTATTTGATTTGGGCAAAGTAGCATTTATCAGCAAGACAGGGAGAATGAGCACAGGGTGTCCAGTGTAGGACAGGAAGAGGACTTGCAGCAGGGTTTCTTTTTGAATGTCTTCACAAAGTAGTCAAGTGGCAAATAACATCTATGCTGCAAATGTATCAGGCAGTTACATTTCGAGTGAGAGGTAGTTCAACTGACATTTCAATGGCATGACCATGCCCCCTACCATTAATATCTTAGGAGTCATTCATTAGAAAGTCAACTGGACCAGCCACATAAATATCACAACTACAAGATCAGTCAGAGACTGGGTATCCTGCAGCGAGCGACTCACCTCAACACTCCAAGGTCCTTTTACAAGACAGGAGCTTGAGTGCAGTGCCAACAACTATGGAGAAGCTCAACATCATCCAGAACAAAGCACTCCATCAACCACCGAGAACATTCATTTCCTCCACCATTGATTTGGAGAAGGATGCGTTGGATATGGAGGCTGCTGGGATGAGAGGCGAGGACCAGGGGAATTCTATCTTCGTTCCTTCTGGATGAGGCAGAAATAGAGCAGTACTGCACGATGCAATGGCGTAGTTGTAGAGCTGCTGCCTTACAGCGCCAGAGACCCGGATTTGATCCTGACTACTGGTGCTGAACGTACAGAGCATGTATGTTCTCCCTGTGACCATGTGGGTTTTCTCTAGGTGCTCCGGTTTCCTCCCTCATTCCAAAGACATGCAGGTTTGTAGGTTAATTGGCTTCTCTAAATTGTCCTTCGTGAGTAGGATAGAACTAGTGTATGGGTGATTGTTGGTCGACGTGGACTCGGTAGGCCAAAGAGCTTGTTTCCACGCTGTATCTCCAAACTAAACTAAACTCTAAACTAGATACAGAGGAGTCATGGGTGAGGACTCAATCCACAACAGCAGGAGGACACTACGTTTACCAAAGAAAAAGGACCTTTTGGATGTCCAAAGGTGGAAAGCCTCCTCTTGAGAGCAGATATGGCAAAAACATAGAAAATTAGAGTAAGGGATGGCGTCCTTGCAAGACCCAGGGTGTGAGGAGGTGTAGTCAAAGTAACTGTGTCAGTCAGCCGACATTCATACATAATTTGTCCCCTGTGATGAGAAATAAAGAAATCAAGAAACGGGAGAGAGATATCAGAAATAGTCCAAGTGAATTTGGACATGTGGACACGTGTCTACCATTTTTTAATCCTCCCCCCCATACTCTCCCTGTCGCCTTCTATCCGTATTCCTCCCTCCAGCTTTACATTTTACCTCTCTTATTATTATCTGACACCATTTTGTCTTCTTTTTACCTCTCTCCTTTGTCAATTACTCCACCCATCTGCAATCAAAACCCCTTACCTGCATCTGCCTATCACGTGCCCTGTTATGTCCTTCCCCCACCTCTAGTTTATTGCTTTCTTCCCCCTACTCCTTTCTGTCTGATAAAGGGTCTTGACCCAAAACATTGTATGTCCATTCCAGTGCTTTGGATCTCCACAGGTGCTGCCTAAGCCTGACCCTGACCCTGACCCAGCCCTTCTGGTTTTTTTACTCAGCACTTTCAGGGGTGAGATTATACAGATTATAAGATTAGTTTTTTAAAAAATCCAATGTTTTCATTAGTTACTTGAGTTTAAATTTCCCCGCTTTATGGAATTTGAACATTTATTTTATTAATGGCCCAGCATCTAATCCATTGATTTAAGAATTGGATTATTTCCTGGGGTAATCTAAATATTATTTAGTTCACATCAAACAGACATCGCAATGATAAGGCATATGGCAGGAATGCATGCATTACTTCAATATTACTGCAAAGAGCCTGAGTAGTAAGGCAGAAACAAGGAACTGCAGATGCTGGTTTACAAGAAAAACAGGAAGAAAGGTCCTGACCCGAAACATCACCTTTCCATGTTCTCCAGAGATGCTGCCTGACTTGCTAAATTACTCCAGCACTTTGTGAGATTTTGTTTGAGGCAGATGAACCGACAGCAAACAGGAATATAGGATTGTTGCTATTAGAGAGGTGTTTGAAAGAAGGGGTGGACTGTCAACTCAAGAGGGCATAGAATCTTCAGACATGATGGGGAAAGGGTGTAAAAAGTGAAGTTGCATTTCAATGTTAAAGAGTCCATAACTGTAATAATAAGGCAGAATGTGTTGCAAATAGAACATACGAGTTTACCTTAGAAACAAAATGGGGGTAGGTGGGGGGAAAAAAAATCACGTGGGCATTAAACAGGCTTCTTAAAAGTCAATGAAAATGAAATTGGCCAGTCACAGAGAAACAATACAACTACTATACAACCATCAAATCTCACAGAAGTCCAATTATCAGTTCCAAATGGAATATTACTCCAATTCCTGGATTAAAATTGCCAGATTAGAATCAATGGTTCTTTCAAAACTTCAGACTGGCTATCATGAACCACCAAACACGGAAGGCTTACTAAATAATGGATGCTGCTGCACTGTTACTGTTCTTCACAACCAGACTCAGGACCGAGTTTTGCCAAAGTTTCCCCACACTAAGCTGGAGAGAGAAGCATTAGATCACTCTCTGTTCAGAGGCCAGTTCAGATCTAAATTGATTGTCCCAGTGGAGGCACAAGGAACATAGAAACATAGAAAATAGGTGCAGGAGTAGGCCATTCGGCCCTTCGAGCCTGTACCGCCATTCAATATGATCATGGCTGATCATCCAGCTCAGTAGCCTGTACCTGCCTTCTCTCCATACCCCCTGATCCCTTTAGCAAAAAGGGCCACATCTAACTCCCTCTTAAATATAGCCAATGAACTGGCCTCAACTACCTTCTGTGGCAGAGAATTCCACAGACTCACCACTCTCTGTGTGGAGAAATGTTTTCTCATCTCGGTCCTAAAAGACTTCCCCCTTATCCTTAAGCTGTGACCCCTGGTTCTGGACTCCCCCAACATCGGGAACAATCTAGCCTCGCCAACCCCTTAAGAATTTTATATGTTTCTATAAGATCCCTCCTCAGTCTTCTAAATTCCAGCGAGTACAAGCCCAGTCTATCCAGTCTTTCCTCATATGCAAGTCCCGCCATCCCAGGGATTAATCTGGTGAACCTTCTCTGTACTCCCTCTAAGGCAAGAACGTCTTTCCTCAGGTTAGGAGACCAAAACTGCACACAATACTCCAGGTGCGGTCTCACCAAGGCCCTGTACAACTGCAGCAGAACCTCCCTGCTCCTAAACTCAAATCCTCTTGCTATGAATGCCAACATACCATTCGCTTTCTTCACTGCCTGCTGCACCTGCATGCTTGCTTTCAATGACTGGTGCACCATGACCCCCAGGTCACGTTGCATCTCCCCTTCTCCCAATCGGTCACCATTCAGGTAATACTCTGTTTTCCTGTTCTTGCCGCCAAAGTGGATAACCTCACATTTATCCACATTATATTGCATCTGCCATGCATTTGCCCACTCGCCTAATCTATCCAAGTCACTCTGCAGCCTCCTAGCATCCTCTTCGCAGCTAACACTGCCACCCAGCTTCGTGTCATCCGCAAACTTAGAGATGTTGCATTCAATTCCCTCGTCTAAATCATTAACATCTGATGCTGGAATTTTAAGCAAAATACAAGTGCTAGTGGAACTCAGTAAATCAGGCAGCATCTGTGGAAGGAATGGATAAATTATGTTTTGGATCAGGACCCTTCTTTAGACCAAATCACTTTGAAGTAGAGTCACACACCAAAAAGTACCCTATTTATTCCTTCCACAGATGCTGCCTGATTCTCTGAGTTCCTCCTGCAGTTTGGGTTTTATTGAATACCCGGTAATTTCAATGAAGATACTAGGCCTTCAACGTTAATAGATCTTAAATATCTCCAAGTTCAGAAATGAGGTACTGATATACAGAATGGAAGGGCCAGTTTAAATTTGCATTTGATCTCTCAGCATTACGTCCATGTATCGGAATGGGTTCACATATCAGAGCAAGTAAAAATGTACGTGATTAAATTACTTTTCTTTATCTTAATACTTTCCAAGACACCAAAATAATGAATGCAAGTTTAAAAAAACAAGCAGTCTAAAACCCATCAGGGCATTTCTTGGTTGGGACTTCAAGAAATGCCACCCGAGGTCTGGCTGTCATCTGCAGCCCGCTCCACTTTATTTCACAGGAGGTCTCTTACAAATGGAGGGGCTTCCTTGACTTCCTCACTGCATCAGATTCAAATTAGTGCAAGAAGGTGAACACCACTGGTGGCAAATGTGGCAGTGAGCCAGATCCAGTATGATCTGCCCAATAGTAATTCCAACAAGATGGGAACCAAGACAATTGTAGAGTAATGATGAATGAACTAGCATGATGTAATTCAAAAGTTACATTAGGATCTAATCCTTTGCACATTTTTTATTACACAGGTACTCCTTAGGATACAAATGACTACCTTTTGGAAAGATGACATTATGCAAACTACCCCATATATTTTTTAAGCATTTTTCAAACTAGTAGTAATAATATGTTATTAACATGTTATTCTTTAATGACTGAATACTGTAAAAAAAAAACTTAATTTATTTATGGTAATGTTCGTATGATTCTTCAATTAAATTAAACTATACAAGTGTATGTTGAGGGATACAATATGAGTTACTACAGAAAAAAAGATAATTCTGATTTATGGACAATTCTCAGGAATGGATCCGATGCAACTCGGCGACTGCCAGTTATACTTACAAATGATTACAGAAGTGAACCCCATGTAGGAAACAGTGTGGTAATATTTTCAGTAAGAGTGCAGAAATCTTACCTGACAGCTTCTTTCTTCTTTGAAACGTCAGTGCTCTTTATAATTTCCAAGTCCAAAGATCTCGATGGAGATAAATCAATGATAATATGTGATTTTGACTGTTTTCTGCAAGGCCGGTGCACCTCTTTCAACTGATTTTCATCTGCTGTTGTGTCATTCATAATGTTGTTTTTTGAAAATACATGCGAAGTATGCAGTTGGAAGGGTTCACATGCAGTTGCCAACTTTAATTTCTTTTTCGTGAGTTGTCTCTGAGATTTTCTGTGCAAAATCTCAAAATCTGGAACTTTGGCATTCATGTGGGGTTTGAATTTCAGTTTTTTATCTGTCTCACAACATACTTTTTTTCTTCTGTTCAGAACAGCATTATGAAGCATACTTTTTGGAAGGGATGCACTGTTTAACATTTCTTGAGCTCTCACTTTCATCCTTATTGCTCTATAGAGTTCCTCCTCTTTAATCCTATCAATCATCGTTTGATCATGAAGATATTTGGGGACAGGTTTTGCTTTAAATATCTTTGTTTTCTTTACTGAAAATGCAAGGTCTATTATTTGCATGTTTTTAATTTCTTTCTTCTTTTCCTCCCTCTCAAGAAAAGCAAATGGTTTTTGGATTGCCAGTAAAGTCTCTTTGCTCCTTGCCTTAATAAACGTCCTCCTTTCCTCATTCCGTTCCATTATTTCTTCCATTAATGGGATATAGGTGTGGGCGGGTGCAGGGTTAGCACGGAATAGTTTTTGGCATTCTGCTTCTTCCTCTAATTGTTTTCTTAGCGTATAATTCTTTATTTCCATTTCAGATCTAGACCTGATCTTTTGCTGCTTCTTTTCATCTTCTCTGAGGGTCATTTGGAAAGGTTCTGGTATTGTTATCTTTGGTGACCAGTGCTTGTGCTCCTTTTTAATTATTTTTGTTCTTTGCAAATTAGAACTTCCAAGCTTTTCTGGTTTTTCACATGTGGTATACATCTCCAAAGAAAATCCATCCCACATTCTCCGAATCCGATCCCTTCCATGGGATATAAAATTTTCCTCATCTGCTTTCAGATCTTCAGTGGACAATTCCGATAGGTTTAAGGAAGCAGTACTGTCCACCTCCATAGACAAATCAGAAAGATGGTCATCATTTTTCTTATCTGAACTCGGTTTGCAGGTTGTACTATAAAAATGTACAAAGCAAGATTGTTTTACTTCATAATATTATGGTATATTTATTAAAATGGCTTGCATAACACATTCATTTAAGAGAACTTCTCAAAACTTAAGTATGGGGAGCAGATGATACAGAAAAATAGGATGATTTAGTAGATTACTTTTAGTCAAAGGTGCTTCAAGGTAGAAATCATTTTAGAATAGCATTCAGGAGGAAATTAAACCACAACTAAGGCAATTTATATAAAGAGCACCCTGAGACAAGGATAAGAACATGTGGACAATCAAAAGTTCAAATCTGTGCAAATGAAAAACTGAGCTTACCTGCTAAATGGATCAACACAGGAATGCACTCAAAACCAAGATAACATTGGATTTTAAACTCTGGGAAAGTGGGATAACATAGAACTAGTGCAAACGGGTGGCCAAAGGGCCAATTTCCATGCTATATCTCTAATTTAACTAAACTTTAAGTTACACATTATATAGAAAATCAATAAGGATGGATTACTCAGCAGTGGAGTGACCAATCTGGATTCATCGGTAAATGTACCAACAATTTACATATGAAAGGTAAATTCTTCATTATAAATTATTAATATGCAAATTATAAATGGAAGAGTACCAAGAAAAAGGAAAAAAATGCGTGTGCATAATAGAGAAATGTTTACAACCATCTAATGAGAGGTATGAAGAGGTGGGAGCATAATTGAGCGAATACTGTGGGGTACAAAAAGATTGGCAAATTGGGCCAATTGTAGAAGCCACAGATCATTATAATTACACCTGGATTTGTTGAGAAAAAAACCCATTAGTGGATCTCAAATAGAAGTGATGGAACATGCTTCAGTGACACTATCACATTTAGGGGACAGCTCTACCATGGATATTAAGGTAGAGGGATCGATCGTTCTTAAATAGTGATAGCTTGAATTTTAACTGGAAACAAGGAACTGCAGATACTGGTTTACAAAAAAAAGACATAGAGTGCTGGAGTAACTCACCAGGTGAGGCAGCATACTGACTGGTTTGAAGAAGGGTCCTGACCCAAAACGGCACTTATCAATGTTCTTCAGAGATGCTGCCTGACCTGCTGAGTTACTCCAGTGTGTATTTTAGCTTGAGTTTTAAAATGGGGAACCAAGAGAAAAGAAAAGATGGCGTTATTAACGAGGAGGAAGACCAGAAGTATCAGGAGGCCGATTGCAAGGTGATCAGATAGCACTTGGCAAATCTGTGCAAAGGCTGAGAATGACCAATGTAGTGCAATGAAGGGAGAGACAAGGAGACAGAAAAAGCAAATTCCAACCCAGTCAATGGCCTTCATTTCAAAATAAAGTCTACGAACATTTCGTATGCAAGGAAGAATAAGGGAGGTGGGGTCGTGGTAGTCTTTATAAAACTAGAAAACTTTGCGTGTCATCCTTGTTCAGCTGTGAATTGCAAATGAGCTCTCAGAATTTGAAACTAAAGGATTTCAGTTAGCTATTATGTTTCCCAGTAATGGGCTGGTTGGCATTCAGGATCTTGTGGTGAGGACACTGAGGCTATCAATCACATGCTGATGTCAGTACACTGAAGGTAGTAAAGTTGAGAGTTCAAGAAGTCCCTTCTAAAATGTCCCTTCAAAACTTTTCTACTAGACATATGAAAGGGGTTGCCAGGTTCTGTAGAGTCAAATAGATAAATTAATGAGCAGAGGCATTGTCCAGGATGAACAGTAACACACTAGCAAGGTAGTGAATTAGCAGAATATAATGATTGTACCGATAGCAGATTGGAAAAAGAAAATGAAAGACAGTGACTGAGAAATACTGAGAAGCTGGAAGTAAAGTAGGAGGATAAACAGAGTCCAAAGAAGTCTGCTCTATGAGTCAACCAACACAGATTGATATTCTGTTTTGAAGTGACAGTTTATAACAGTCATTTTCTTTTTGCCTTAAACCTCAGAATGCGCAATTAATTGTTACCACCACTAAAAGAACCATGCATTTCTTATTTGTCTTTTGTATTGTGGTAGATAGCAAAATCAATTTTGTTTCCCTTTAAACATGTTATACCTAGTGACCAATGTGCCTACCTGAAACATACTGGAGTTTCACAAGGATTCTTTGAAGCAATAATCTCACTTCTGACATGCAGTTTACTCTCATACAATTTCTCGAGTTGTGCCATAGCATGAACATGTGCTTTTTTCAGATTCTCTATTTGCTTATAGTAATCTTCATTGCACTTGCCACACAAATTGCTGGAGATCATGGAATCTTCACTGTCCACATAATAAACTTTTTCTTCTGGCTCAAAATCATTTTCATTCTTAAAAACAGAAAATTGGTTGTTTTTTTCCTGTTTGTCATAATTTACTTTTGTCATTCCAACAAAATACTACAATGACACTACCGTGTTATTGTTAAGATGAGGAGGGGCAAGAGTATATTTAAAAGAAAACAAACAAAAGATGGCATGTAATATTCCAGAGTCGTTTAAAGGCCAGATAATCAAAGTTCAGGACCTGCAGTCCAATAAGGAGGAGGAATAATGATGGCATGGTAAGGGAATCTTAGATGACCAAAGAGGTTATAAATTTGGTCAAAACGCGCATGTAAGATTTGAGAAGATGAAATCAGACAGGGCCTTTGATGGAAAATAAAGCAAGTAGGAAAGAACTCAAGCACACGTTTACAAGGGCCAAAAAATAGCTTTGGCAAGTTGTATTAAAGAAAATCGCATGGATTTTTATAACTACATTAAAAACAAAATGGTAACCAGGGAGAAGATGGGATTACTCAAGGATAAAGGTGGGAATTTGTACTTGGAATCAGAGGATGTAGTTGAGGTACTAAACAAGTACTTTGCATCTGTATTCACCAAGGAGAAGGACATGGGGAACAGTGAGATCAATGTGCAAAACGAGAAAGGTCCAGACTCGAAACGCCAATCATCCTTTTTCTCCAGAGATGCTGCCTGATCCACTCCGTTACTCCAGTACTTTTTGTCCATTTTACCAACATGCAATGGCAGTTTCAAATCAAGATGGTGGTGATGTGGGGGATCTTAAAGAGCATTGCGATGAATAAATTCCCAGGACCTAATGGGATCTATCCCAGGTTATTAATATGGCCAAGAGAGGAGAATGCAGGAGCTTTAATGTAATCTTTGGATCATTAAAGTCCCTCATGATAGGCTGATCTAGAAGATTATGACGCACAGGATTCACAGTAACTTGGTTGTATGGATTCAGAACTGGTTTACTAATAGAAGACAAAGTGTTGTGATGGAAGAACTTTATTCAGGCACAATGACTGTGACCAGTGGAGTTCTGCTGAAACCTGTGCTGGGACCTCTGTTGATTGCGATATATATGTACACAAATGACTTGAACATAAATGTAGAGGAATTGGTTACTAACTTTACACAGGACACCAAGATTGCTGGAGATGCGGACTGTGAGGAAGGCTATCAAAATATACAGTGGGATATAGATGAGCTACACAAATGGATGGAGAAATGGCAGATAGAGCTTAATCCTAGCAAGTGTATAGTGTTGGGAGGTCAAATGTAAGCGGAAAGTATAGTCAATGGCAAGACCCTTAACAGCATTAATGTGCAGAGGGATCTTGGGGTCCAAATTCATAGCTCCCTGAAGGTGGCAACACAAGTAGATAGAGTGTTAAAAAGGGCGTATGTTGTGCTTGCGTTCTTTGGTCAGGGCAGTGAGTCTTCGATTCAGGAAATCATGATACAGCTTCATAGGACTTTGGTTAGCCTACATATGGTGTATGGTGTACAGTCTGGTCACCCCAAGGATGTGGAAGCTTTGGAGAGGATGCAGAAGAGGTTTACTAGAATGCTACCTGGATTCAAGGGTATTAGTTATAAGGAAAGGTTAGACAAAAACTTGAATTCATTTATCTGGTGTGTCATAAGCTGAGGGGAGACCTGAGAGAAGTATATAAAATTAAGAGGGGTATAGATAGGGTAGACATAGAACCTTTATCACAAAGTGAAAATGTCAAAGAAAAGAGGGTATAGCTTTAAGGTGAAAGGAACAATGTTTAAAGGAGATGTGTAGGGCTTTTTTTTTTTGCACACAGAATGTGATGGATGCCTGGAATATGCTGCCAGGGATCACGTGATGGTGGAGGCAGATTTAATAATGTCATTTAAGAGGATTTCAGAAAGGGTACATGGATATGCAGTAGATGGTGGGGTATTGATTGTATGCAGGCAGATGAGATTAGTTACACTGGCAACATGTTCGATACCGACATTGTAGGCAGAAGGGCTTGTACCTGTGCTTTATTTTTTTTCTATGTCTGAGATGTTTTCAAGGCTTGGGTGACATCGTGAATTAATAACAGGCTACTCAAAATGGCTTGGACTCACAACTTGTTTTCTACTTAATGAGTAATTGTTTCCCCTATTTAGTTATGTTTGTCCTTAAACAATACCTACTTTCTTGAAGCAAAGAGAAATTTACATTAAATGTAATCGAGTTAACACCAAGAATTGCCATTTTTTCATTAAAACGTAGTTAGAATAAATCACCATTATAGATATAATTCCATGACCTTAACACCGACTAAAGTCGCAAAAAGGATCAAAATTCTAAAAGGAGAAACTTCCATTGTCAAAAACATAACACTTAAAGAACCGTGCATAAAAATCTGTTGACATGCCAAAACCAAACACATTAGGCCATTTCAACGCGTTGTTTTAAACGTTAGCTTACGAATTCACATCTGTTCGAACAACAAGCTCGAAAGCAAATGGTTTTTTTATGGGGAAAAAAATGTGCCACTTGCAGAATAGTGACCGTTCCTCGCCCATGTTCCCGCCGATGTCCCGCCCTGAGGCTGAGCTGCCCCCGCACAGCCTCTACCTGCACGCCGGCCGTTAGACGCACGGCCATGCTGGCCTCCTCTCTACCGTGAAAGGTACTGGGTACACTGGTCTGCGGGTTCACACAAGTCTTGAAGCAGGAAGAGATGAGAGCAGAGTCTCCGTGCGGACTGCAACTCTTCATCGCGGCGCCACCGTCCGCCATTGCCAGTAAAGGCCGTCGACCAGCGCTTAGCAACCGCACCATTGCCCAGCAACCGCCGCCAGCGCCCGCCATTGCCCGGCAACCGCCGCCAGCGCCCGCCATTGCCCAGCAACCGCTGCCAGCGCCCGCCATTGCCCAGCAACCGCCGCCAGCGCCCGCCATTGCCCAGCAACCGCCGCCAGCGCTCGCCATTGCCCAGCAACCGCCGCCAGCGCCCGCCATTGCCCAGCAACCGCTGCCAGCGCCCGCCATTGCCCAGCAACCGCCACCAGCGCCCGCCATTGCCAGTAAAGGCCGTCGACCAGCGCTTAGCAACTGCCGCCAGCGCCCACCATTGCCCAGCAACCGCTACCATTGCCCAGCAACCGTCGCTAGCGCCCACCATTGCTCAGCAACCGCCGCCAGCGGCCACCATTGCTCAGCAACCGCCGCCAGCGGCCACCATTGCCCAGCAACCGCCGCCAGCGCCCACCATTGCCCAGCAACCGCCGCCAGCGCCCACCATTGCCCAGCAACCGCCGCCAGCGCCCACCATTGCCCAGCAACCATCTTCCACCAGCGCCCACCACTGTGCCCAGCAACCATTTTCCACCAGCGCCCACCACTGCCCAGCAACCATTTTCCACCAGCGCCCACCATTGCCCAGCAACCATATTCCACCAGCGCCCACCATTGCCCAGCAACCATCTTCCACCAGCGCCCACCATTGCATTGCCCAGCAACCATCTTCCACCAGCGCAGCGTCCAGTAACCGCAGCGGCCGGCGGGACGCACAGCGGATCGCCTTTTGAAGAACATTTTCCAACAGTGTGGTTTCAGCTTCAGGTCATTTCCAAATTGAATACTACCAAGCAGGTCAGGCAACATCAATTTAGGGAGAAATAGTGTGGTCATTCCTGTGGCCTTGGGAAGTTAAACCAGGCCAGCACAGATACAGTGGATGGCTGGACTCTGGGGAGTGTTGTTGAACAGAATGAGTTTGGGGTGCCAGGACATATATAGTTTCTTCCCAGCTGTTATCAGATAACTGAATCATTCTACCACAACCAGAGAGCAGTCCTGAACTACTATCTACCTCATTGGTGACCCTCAGACTATCCATCATGGTATCACAAAATGCTGGAGTAACTCAGCAGGTCAAGCAGCATCTCTGGAAAGAAGGAATGGGTGACTTTTCCGGGCGAGACCCTTCTTCAGACTGAGGTCACGGGGGTCAAAGAAAGTATATAGGTGGAGACAGGAAGACGGGGAGAACTGGGAAGGGGGAGGGGATGAGAGGGACATAGGAACTATCTAAAGTTAGAGAAGTCAATGTTCATACCGCTGGGCTGCAAGCTGCCTAAGCGAAATATGAGGTGCTGTTCCTCCAATTTGCGGTGGGCCTCACTATGACACTGGAGGAGGCCCATGACAGAAAGGTCAGACTGGGAGTGGGAGGGGAAGTTGAAGTGCTCAGCCACCAGGAAATCAGGTTGGTTAAGGCAGACTGAGCGAAGGTGTTAAGCGAAACGATCGCCGACCTTGCGTTTGGTCTTGCCGATGTAGAGAAGTTGACATCTTGAACAGCAGATACAATAGATGAGGTTGGAGGAGCTGCAGGTGAACCTCTGTTTCACCTAGAAAGACTGTTTGGGTCCTTGGATGGAGTCGAGGGGGGAGGTAAAGGGACAGGTGTTGCATCTCTAGCAGTTGCAGAGGAAAGTGCCCGGGGAAGGGGTGGTTTGGATAGGAAGGGACGAGTGGACCAGGGAGTTACGGAGGGAACGGTCTCTGCAGAACGCAGAAAGGGGAGGAGATGGGAAGGTGTGGCCAGTAGAGGGATCCCGTTGGAGGTGACGGAAATGTTGGAGGATGATTTGTTGGATACACTGGCTGATGGGGTGGAAGGTGAGGACAAGGGGGATTCTGTCCTTGTTACGAATGGGGGGAGGGGGAGCAAGAGCGGAGCTGCGGGATATAGAGGAGGCCCTAGTGAGAGCCTCATCTCTAATGGAAGAGGGAAGCCCTGTTTCCTAAAAAATGAGGACATCTCTGATGCCCTAGTGTGAAACACCTCATCCTGGGCGCAGATGCAGCGTAGACAGAGGAATTGGTAGGGGATAGACTTTTTGCAGGAGACAGGGTGGGAAGAAGTGTAGTCCAGATAGCTGTGGGAGTCAGTGGGTTTGTAGTAGATGTCAGTCACTAGTCTGTCTCCTGTGATGGAGATGGTGAGATCCAGAAACGGTGGGGAGATGTCAGAGATGGTCCAAGTATATTTAAGAGCAGGATGGAAATTAGTGGTGAAATCTATGGTCAGTGAGTTCTGCATGGGTACAAGAGGTAGCACCAATGCAGTCGTTAATGTAGTGAAGGTAGAGTTCGGGGATGGGGCCAGTGTTCGTCTGGAACAGGGATTTGTCGACGTACCCGACAAAGAGGCAGGCATAGCTAGGTCTCCTGCGAGTGCCCATAGCTACACCTCGGGTTTGGAGGAAGCGGGAGGAGTCAAAGGAGTTGTTGAGGGTAAGAACCAGCTCTGCTAGGCGGAGGAGAGTGTTAGTAGATGGAGATTGGCTGGTTCTATGGTCAAGGAAGAAACGGAGGGCTTCAAGACCATCCTTGTGGGGGATGGAGGTGTAGAGTGACTGGACATCCATGGTAAAGATGAGGGAGTGGGGGCCTGGAAACCGGACGTTATTGAGGAAACGGAGAGCATGTGAGGTGTCTTGGACATAGGTGGGGAGGGATTTTACCAGGGGGGATAGGATGGAGTCGAGGTAGGTGGAAATTAATTCGGTGACGGAGAGCATGTGAGGTGTCTTGGACGTAGGTGGGGAGGGATTTGACATGGGATAGGATGGAGTCGAGGTAGATGGAAATTAATTCGGTGCAGAGAGCATGTGAGGTGTCATGGACATAGGGGAGAGAATGTGAGTTGTCCTACTCAGACTATCCTTGATCGGACTTTGCTGGGTTTACCTTGCACTGAACATTATTCCCTTATCATGTATCTATACTGTAAATAGGTCGATTGTAATCATGAATTTTCTTTCCGCTGACTGGTTAGCACGCAACAAAAGCTTTTCACTGTACCTCGGTACACGTGACAATAAACTCAACTGAACTGAAAGTGGCAACAGGGTTAGACTGGATGGCGAGAAGGGCATAAGGTTTAAGAGTTCAGATGTCATGTTGCAGTTATACAAATCGTTGATCAGGCCACACCTGGGGTATAGCGTGCAGTACTGGTGGCCATTCTATAGAAGGTGCGAAAAAGGTGCACAAGAATCGTAATGGCAGTTTCTATACGTATTCCTCTGCTCAATGTGAAGTAATTCAGGATGATCTTGTTTGCATATATTACGTTATCCTACTCCTGCAGTCTTTAACCATGTGTCCTTTCTTCAAACATCCATAACAGATTCCTTTCTCCTTCAAGAAGTCATTTTTTTCTTTGTATTCCTTCTTCTTGAATTTTCGACACCATCTTATAGTGTGACCAACTTCATTACATGAAAAACAAAACCCTTGTGGCTTAATGGTAGATGCATCTCTTTTCATTCCGTCCTTCGTTTCTACGGGTATTACGGCGATCCAGAGGTGTAATTTCTTCTCCCACTTCAACACCTTGTTGCATCGCACCTTCTACTGTAGAGTGCAATGTTTGAGCTATGGTTTCAGACAACCACTTCTCCGCGTCCGCCATGAAACCATCAAAAAATTCCACCCTCTCTTGGAACCACTGAGTGTGCCATTCGAGTTCTGGCTTGGTCAGTTGTAAACTTAGTATTGATTTTTGTTTTTCTCCAATCCCATGGCAAAGGTTGAGTAGTTGATCCAGATTCGATTGTACAATGTTCGCATTCTCATCTGATTCCATTAGTTCCTTCTGATATTCAATTAATTTGATGACCTGCTTCCACAACTTGTCTCTATCCTTCTGGCATCATTCCAGGTAGGCTGCTTCTCCCTTCTCCGAACGTTTGACGTCTCTTTTCTCATATCTTCTTGATTTTTGCTCCGCATCTCCCTCCTGTGGCGGTTCTTCATACCTACCTGATGGAAGATCCATAGCTTATTGCTATGTTCCATAAACACCAGAAGAATTTAAAACAAAATGAGTATTTTTTCAAAACACATCATTATTTTCAAGGCTGAGAGTCTTCTTGCCAGTATCTATGGTAAACAATCGCTAGCTGAGCACCTTATCTGTAGAAGTTCACAACATCATTATTTTTCAAGGTCTCACTCTGCAAGTTTGGTTTTCTTATCTCCTCGTAGCATAAACAAGCTTCTTGTATCAAACAAAGTACCTCTGCAGAAATTTTCCCACAGGCTTTTAAGTTTGTAAACTTCTTAACTTAAAATTACGACTAAACAGTCGTGACTACTCACGGTACCCGGTCAATGAAGTCTTCAATCTTCTAATGGTCCAGGTGTAGACTGTGTCAATTTGCCTTCGACCGGCAGATTCTTTGTTCCAGGATTTCAGCTCTAATCTCTGGCAGAGATTCAGCTCTTCTTCGGTTCCATTGTTGAATCGGATTTTACTTGTAGAACAGCCTTACTTAGATTCTTATGTTGGAATAGTTTTTTATTTAAATTCCATTCGGAAAACAGTTTTTTACTTAGATTCCATTCGGAGAAAAGTTTTTTACTTAAAGGTAATGGCAGTTTCTATACCTTCTCAAAGTCCAACTTTGATAGCCATTACTGCTCAGGGATGGAATGAAGGTATAGCTTACGCACATACCGCACTCTGAGATAACAAAAACAAATCTTCCAAACACCGATTCTTGATTAATTGGTATTAAAGGAGCACAAATCAAGAGAGTATTTCATAACTTTCCATTCTTATCAACTGTTTCTTCTTCAAACAATACAATAAAGATTGTGTAGTCATTACCGTGTGGTTGTGAGTGTGGTCCTTGTGAGTGTGGTCCTTGTGAGTGTGGTCCCTGCGAGTGTGGTCCTTGTGAGTGTGGTCCTCGTGAGTGTGGTCCTCGCGAGTGTGGTCCTCGTGAGTGTGGTCCTTGTGAGTGTGGTTGTGAGTGTGGTCCTTGTGAGTGTGGTCCTTGTGAGTGTGGTCCTTGTGAATGTGGTCCTTGTGAGTGTGGTCCTTGTGAGTATGGTCCTTGTGCGTGTGGTCCTTGTGAGTGTGGTCCTCGTGAGTGTGGTCCTCGTGAGTGTGGTCCTCGTGAGTGTGGTCCTTGTGTGTGTGGTCTTTGAGTGTGGATGTGGTATAAAACTGTATTCTCTCCATCCTCCGAGACTAAACTGACCCACAATCTCTGTGACTACGCTAGCCTCCCCAGATGTAGACACTCCCCATTACGTGTCAAATCACACCCACAAGCATGCAAAAAAGACAGAAACTAGAAATATTAAACATAGCCATAATACAATGACAGTAACTAATTTAAGCATAAATGGCTCCTACAAGAACGTTGCCTGGACTGGAAGGCTGGAGTCATAAGAGAGACTGATTGGGAGGATGAGGGGTGACCTTGTAGAGGTTTATAAAATTAAGAGGGACAGTTTTTTCCCCAGGATGAGGGAGTCTAAAGCAAGACGGCATGTTTAAGGTAAGAGGGGAATTATTTTTTTGAGGATCTGAGGGGATTGTTTTTTCACACCGAGAGGGTGGTAGATAGAACAAGCTGCCAGAGGTAGAGGTAGGTACAGTGACAAAACTAAAAATACTTTTGAACAGGTACATGGATAGGCAGGATTTAGGGGGATATGGGCAAATGCGATTAATGTAGATAGACCCCTTGGTTAGCCTGGACCGAAGGTGGGCCAAAGGATTTATTTCTGTTCTGCAAAACTGAATCTAGGGCAAAATTAGAAATCAAATAGCTCGTGGATGAAGAGTGTCTGACAAAACGAAGACCAAGAAATTAATAAAAGAATTGGTGCCAGGTAAGACAGGATGGTGAAGGCTTGTTAACCGGAAATGGTCTGAATGGAGACATAAATAGTGGGAAATAAATGAGAGCAGGGAAGAGGGAAAACAAAAGTTCAGGAACTGTGAGTTATAAAACATTGCAAGAGCTGGAAATTCAAAATAAAAACAAGAATGTTGGAGATATCTAGCAGGTCATGGAAAATCTGAGAAGAGAGAGAGAGAAATGAAGTTGTTACAGATTTTTGCTTTTGGATACGATTGAAGGTACCAGTTTAGAATGGGCACTGAAAATGATTCCCCAACATAAAAGGTTTAATGGAGAGAAGGAATAGGTGACATTTTGGGTCGAGACCCTTCTTCAGACTGAAGGGTCTCGACCCGAAACTTCACCCATTCCTTCTCTCCAGAGATGCTGCCTGTCCCGCTGAGTTACTCCAGCATTTTGTCTACCTTCGATTTAAACCAGCATCTGCAGTTCTTTCCTACATATAAAAGGTTTAATCTCAGGTTAGAAATTCTGTAATCTGAAATGGCATCTTAACTTGCAAGTACAATGCAAGTCTCTGCCAATTTTGTGCAAGTATTCACCTCTCCACCGTACATTTTATTGTGCATGAGGTTAAAGGTGTTCGGGATGAAACAATAGGCTTGCACACTTTCCCCTGCAGGTTCCATTATTTAGAAGAGGATTAGAGGCAGGGAATAGTGAGAGCTAACAAATAGACTTAAGGATAGCCTACCTGCATGATGATAAAATGGGCAACCCAGAATCTGCAGTAGTAGATATTGTAAGACCATCCTGTGGGCATGTCATTTGCTAGCCTTGGTTCAGAGGTGATATTACAACATGCTCTTCTGAAATGTGGTCAGTTCATAGCTGGCAGCCCTTGTGTATGCCTACGCTGCATGCCTGGAAGAGGCTGATGGAATATGTGGAAATGAACTGTACACACATTAAGATACTAAACACGATTGAGTTATAGATAATATTTTTCTATCCTCGTCCATGAGCCTGATGCTTCAAGAGAGCATTTCTAATCTTTGTGTCTAATGGGAACATTTTATAGCCTGCATTATCCTCCAAAGATGCAAATTCCAGGTGGAGATTGAGCATCACCAATCCCCACTATTACACTCCCATTTAGTCCACATATGCTTCAGTTTCTGTAAACAGGTATCTCTGCAGCATTTGTGCGAAACTGTATTAGTAATGTCAAATCATTGGAAATGATAATATTTATAATTATTAGCACAAAATGAACATTAGCAGCACACAAACCTGCCCATTCTTTATTTCCAAAATTGTATATAGGATGAACAGAGAGCATAAACATTTTTAATACAACAGAGATTTTAATAAATAATTGGCCAAGTGGCATTACACATACATTGTTGTAGTTTGATGAAGGAAATGTTGCCAGTGACATTGCCTTAAGGTTTTCCTATCAATAGGAGTGCACCACATCCATGCCATCTGGACGTCTGGGACTGCTTTAAAACCAAGCTTCTGAAACAATTCGTGTGATACTTCATTTTCCTCTTCAATGAAGCAATAAATTGGATATCCAAGGTTGTGCAGAGTTTTAACGAATGTGGTTACTAGTACTTTGGCATAGCCCTTCCTGCAATGCTCTGGTAGATTATACAGGAATCCGATTGCTCCATATGTGTGGGTCAGCATCCAGGAAACAGGATTATTAGTCTCATCCAGAATACAACACGAAGGAAAGTCAGTTACAGTGCCCTCCATAATGTTTGGGCCAAGGATCCATCATTTATTTATTTGCCTTTGTACTCCACAATTTGAGATTTGTAATAGTGGTTAAAGTGCACATTGTCAAATTTTAATAAAGGACATTTTTATACATTTTGGTTTCACCATGTAGAGATTATACCTGTGTATATATATATATATATATATATATATATATAGATAGTCCCCCCATTTCAGGGCACCATAATGTTTGGGACACAGCAATGTCATGTAAATGAAAGTAGTCATGTTTAGTATTTTGTTGCATATCCTTTGCATACAATGACTGCTTGAAGTCTGCAATTCATGGACATCACCAATTCTCTGGTGATGCTCTGCCAGGCCTGTATTGTCATTTTTAGCTTCTGCTTGTTTTGGGGGCTAGTTCCCTTCAGTTTTCTCTTCAGCATATAAAAGTCATGCTCAATTGGGTTCCGATCGGGTGATCGACTTGGCCAGTCAAGAATTGACCCTTTTTTAGCTTTGAAAAACTCCTTTGTTGCTTCAGCAGTATGTTTGGGATCATTGTCTTGCTGTAGAATGAACCACCAGTCAATGTGTTTTGAAGCATTTGTTTGGACTTGAACAGATAGGATGTATCTATACACTTCAGAATTCATTTTGCTACTACCATCAGCAGTTGTATCATCAATGAAGATAAGTGAGCCAGTACCTTCAGCAGCCATACATGCCCAGGCCATAACACCCCCACCACCGTGTTTCACTGATGAGGTGGTGTGCTTTGGATCTTGGGCAGTTCCTTCTCCATACTTGGCTCTTGCCATCACTCTGATATAAGTTAATCTTCGTTTCCTCTGTCCACAAGACCTTTTTCCAGACCTGCAGTTGCTCTTTTAAGTACTTCTTGGCAAACTGTAACCTGGCCATCCTATTTTTTGCAGCTAACCAATGGTTTGCATCTTACAGTGTAGCTTCTGTATTTCTGTTCATGAAATCTTCTGCGGACAGTGGTCATTGACAAATCCACACCTGACTCCTGAAGAGTGTTTCTGATCTGTCGGACAGGTGTTTGGGGATTTTTCTTTATTATGGAGAGAATTTTTCTGTCATCAGCTGTGGAGGTTTTCCTTGGCCTGTCGGTCCCTTTGCGATTAGTAATCTCAGCAGTGCACTCTTTCTTCTTAATGATGTTCCAAACAGTTGATTTTGGTAAGCCTAAGGTTTGGCTGATGTCTCTAACAGTTTTATTCTTGTTTCTCAGTCTCATAATGGCTTCTTTGGCTTTCATTGGCACAACTTTGGTCCTCATGTTAATAAACAGCAATAAAGGTTTTCAAAGGTGATGGAAAAACTGGAAGAAAGACAAGCTACTGAGAGCTCTCTTATTAACGAGACTATTAAACACGCCTGAGCAATTACAAACACCTGTGAAGCCACTTTAACCACATGTGATTTTTTTCTATTACAAATCTCAAATTGTAGAGCACAGAGGCAAATAAATAAATGATGCGTCTTTGTCCCAAACATTACGGAGGGCACTGTATGATAGTTTGTACAAATCTGAGACGTTCCTCCAAACTTCCAAATTTTGTTTCTCATCTGTGCATGTGACAGTCCCAAACAACTTTTTCTGAAGGCAACGGCAGCCCTAACAAAACAAATTAACAGAGATAATGTTTGAATTTAGAATGGAAGAAATTCGTTAATCCCAATTTATGCCAATCCTACTGAAGTGAACATATTCAATTTTCAAGCACCCAATGTCAATGGCAAGTAATTAAACATCTTTAAAGAAAATAAAAAAATTATACTCCAAGATATATTCATCATCAGACATCCACTCGAGTTGCGATAGGTAACAGTGAGGACTATAAAAAGCTTTTTGATATCCATAAGGTAATAGCATTTTTCCAGCCTGTCTTTTATTTGGTTGGAAAAATTTCATTTGTCATGACACAGAAGGGGCCATCTGGCGATCCAGCTCTTTAAAGCTTTCCCATCAGTCCCGCTTCGCCACTTATTTTCATGTTCATAAGTTCTAGGAGCAGAATAAGGCCATTCGGCCCATTAAATCTACTCTGCCATTCAATCATGGCTGACCTATCTTCCCCTCTCAACCCCACCCCCCTGCCTTCTCCCCATAACCCCTGACATCTGTACTAATCAAGAATCTGTCAATCTCTGCCTTAAAAATATCCATTAACAGCCTCCACAGCCTTCTGTGACAATGAATTCCACAGATTCACCAAAATAAATCCCATCTCATCTCCTTTCTAAAGGTACATCCTTTTATTCTCAGGCTATGGTCTCTGGCCCGAGTATCTCCCACTAGTGGAAACAAAATGCTGGAGTAACTTAGCGGGACAGGCAGCGTCTCTGGAGAGAAGGAAAGGGTGACGTTTCGGGTCAAGGCCCTTCTTCAGACTAATGTCATGGGAGAGGGAGGTACATAGATAAGGAGTTGTAGGTGTGAAAACAGGACAAAGGGAATGGAGATCAAGGAACATGTAGAATATGTCATTGTTAACTGGGAGAAGATAACAACAAAACAATCAGAGGTAAAATGATGTAATGGAGTAGGCCCAGGACAGAAAATATCCTATGTATTGGCAAGACCAAGCGCAGGCTCAGCGATTGTTTCGCTGAACACCTCTGCTCAGTCCGCCTAAACCTACTTGATCTCCCAGTTGCTAAACACTTCAACTCTCCCCTCCCATTCCCATGCTGTCCTTTCTATCCTGGGCCTTCTCCATTGTCAGAGTGAGGCCCAACGCAAATTGGAGGGACAGCACCTCACATTTCGCTTGGGCAGTTTACACCCCAGCGGTATGAACATTGACTTCTCTAACTTCAAGTCACCCTTACTTTCCCTCTTTCTCCATCCCTCCCCCTTCCTAGTTCTCCGACCACTTACTGTCTGAAGAAGGGTCTCGACCCGAAACGTCACCCATTCCTTCTCTCCTGAGATGCTGCCTGACCTTCTGAGTTACTCCAGCATTTTGTGAATAAATACCTTCGATTTGTACCAGCATCTGCAGTTATTTTCTTACACTTACTGTCTGCAACTACATTTGATCTCTGTTTGCTTTGTTGTTACTTTCTCCCAACGAACAACGATGCGCTCTACATTTTCCTTGATCTGCATTCCCCTTGTCCTGTTTTCACACCTTATACCTCCCTCTCCCCTGACATCAGTCTGAAGAAGGGTCTCAACCCGAAACGTCATCCATTCCTTCTCTTCAGAGATGCTGTCTGTCCTGCTGAATTACTCCAGCATTTTGTGTCTATCAAGACAAGTGAAGTTATGCATCATTGAGCCCGGCTGTCACAATGGCAGTGCGTAAGTGGCAGAAAGCTGGTAAAAAGGTGAGGGCGGTCAGGGCAATTCCAAATCACGCACAACCAAATCTCTCAGGGAGGAGTTAAAGTGCTCTCTGCTTCGGAGCAGGGTGCATCTAATGCCCATTTGTGAATTAAGTACTGCACTAGATCGAGATTTAGAAAACATAGAACATAGACAATAGGTGCAGGAGTAGGCCATTCGGCCCTTCGAGCCTGCACCGCCATTCAATATGATCATGGCTGATCATCCAGCTCAGTAACCTGTACCTGCCTTCTCTCCATACCCCCTGATCCCTTTAGCCACAAGGGCCACATCTAACTCCCTCTTAAATATAGCCAATGAACTGGCCTCAACTACCTTCTGTGGCAGAAAATTCCACAGATTCACCACTCTCTGTGTGAAAAAAAACGTTCTCATCTCGGTCCTAAAAGACTTCCCCCTTATCCTTAAACTGTGACCCCTTGTTCTGGACTTCCCCAACATCGGGAACAATCTTCCTGCATCTAGCCTGTCCAACCCCTTAAGAATTTTGTAAGTTTCTATAAGATCCCCCCTTAATCTTCTAAATTCCAGCGAGTACAAGCCGAGTCTATCCAGTCTTTCTTCATATGAAAGTCCTGCCATCCCAGGATCTGGTGAACCTTCTCTATACTCCCTCTTTAGGTTGTTTCGTTGATGTTCAGCGAGAAAGGTTCTCAATATTGCGAGAAGACGTGTTTAGATCCATTAAAAGCAGAACATTTAGGTTGTGCAAGCGAAGGGTTTTAAACCGTAGATTCCGTGAGCTATTTCCTGCGATGGGAAATGTTCACCTGCTTTTCCACCGCTTACGGATTCCGCACGACTATTTTGCGTAATCGTAGCTTAATTGTCAGAAACGTGTGGGCGTCTCCAGAAAAAAACATAGACCCGACATTCGTGGTGCGCCTACAAACTGGGGTTCAATGATTAATTCATCCGGTCTTGCAATAGGTAACATAATCACATCATTCTTCATCCCTTTATCTATGGGTTTTACATGCTTCTCGTTCCGCCAGGTCCGGCCCCGACTTCAGGTCCGCTCTGCCCGCTCCAACCCCATCGTCCCCAGCCCAGGGCTCCGTACTTACCTCCTCCGACACGACCTGGCCTGGGGTAGGTCGGGTTCCCGAGAGACACCTTACAGCTTCATAAAAATACTCCACTTCTCAAGCCCTCTCCGTTCCCAGAGCTCCAGGTCCCAATTCTGCAACCAAGGTGGCGAAATAACCCTCCTTGCCACAGTTATCCGTCCACGTAAGACTGCGGGGATCTGTAACACACCAATATGTAACACACAGCCTACACGGGCTCCGCCTGAGCCATCAGTTTACGCAGAAAACGCCGCCTCCTCGCCATTCTGAGCCCAGAGAGCTGTTTGTGTGACTGATCTGGCCGTAAATACAACGGGATTGGCGAACTGGGTGACTGTTTCCGTCAATGGGGGTGGCAAAAAGTAACCAACAGGGGAACAGGATCAATGTTGTAAAAAGACAAGTTCCTGGAGTAACTTAGCGGGTCAGGCAGCATCTCTGGAGAAGACAGCTTGGTGACATTTCGGGCAAGGACCCTACTGCAGACTGGGGAACTGGAAGAGAAAGGGGCAGGACAGGACAAAAACTTGGGAGGTAAAAGGTTGATACGAGTGAGGGGGGAGTTTTATAGGCAGGTGGTGGATAAAGGACAGAGATGAAAAGCAGCAAGATTGAAGAGGGGAGAAGCAGCAAGATTGAAGAGGGAAGTATTACAAACTGTGAAGCTGAATGAACGAATGCAGGTGTCGGAATATGAGGTGCTGTTCCTCCAGTTTGCGTGTGGCCTCACTCTGGCAATGGAGGAGGCCCAAGACAGAAAGGTCAGTGTGGGATGGTAAGAGGAGTTAAAATGGTAGGCAGAAGATGGACACAAAATGCTGGAGTAACTCAGCTGGGCAGGCAGCATCTTTGGACAGCAGGAATGGTAGACAATCAGGAGATCCAGTAGTCCTTCACGGACTGATCTTATAGAGGTGTACCAAATCATGAGAGGAATAGATCGGGTAGATGCACCGTCTCTTGCCCAGAGTAGGTGAATCGAGGACCAGAGGACATAGGTTCAAGATGAAGGGTAAAAGATTTAATAGGAATCCGAGGGGTTGCTTTTTCACACAAAGGGTGGTGGGTGTGTGGAACAAGCTGCCAGAGGAGGTAGTTGAGGCTGGGACTATCCCATTGTTTAAGAAACAGTTAAACAGGTACATGGATAGGACAGGTTTGGACCAAGCGCAGGCAGGTGGGACTAGTGTAGCTGGGACATTGTGTGGGCAAGTTGGGCCAAAGGGCCTGTTTCCACACTGTATCACTCTATGACTGACTGAGAACAAATGATCGGTGAAGAGGTCGCCGAGTCTACGCTTGGTCTCGCCGATGTACAGGAGACCACATCAGCAACAACAGATGTTCTAAAATTAGGTTAGAGGAGATGCATGCAAACCTCTGTCTCATCTGGAAGGCCTGTTGGGGTCCCTAGATGGAGGTGAGGGAGGACAGGTATTGCACCTCCTGTGGTCACAGGGGAAAGTACCTGGGGAGGGGCTGTTTTGGGTGGGAAAGGATGAGTGAACGAAGGAGTTGCGGAGGAGTTGCCTCGATAGAAGGCCGAAAGGGGGTGAAAGGTGGGGATTAGGGTCACTCAATCCTTGTTCTGTTTGCGGGAAGTGGAAGCAAGAGCAGAGCACTGGGACACAGTGGAGACAATCTATGACAGCATGGGGATCAATGGATCAATCTATGACAATCTATGACATCTATGGATCAATCTATGACAGCATAGGGAAGCCACGTTTACTAAAGAACATGGACATCCTGCATGAACTGGAATGGAAATCGTTATTTTGAGAGCAGATGCAGTGGAGCTGGAGAAATTGGGAAGTAGGGGATGGCATTTTTGCAAGAGGCAGGGTGGGAGGAAGTGTAGTCTAGATAGCTGGGAGTCGGTACGTGTGTAATAGATATCAGTTGATGGTGTGCTCCCTGTGATGGAGACAGAGAAATCAGGAAAGGAGAGAGAGTTGTCAGAGATAGTCAAAGTAAATTGGATGGCTTTATGTTAAGTAAAGTGTCAATAGTGTTTTATTATATCACATGTCCTGCAACAGAACAATGAAATTCTTATTTCCAGCAGGCACAACAGATGTACCAAAATCTATCATGGACTATGAAAATTTAAAGACTGCAGATAGCAGAAATTTGAAAATTTTAAAAATAGATTGTTAAACGTTAACTCTATTCTTCCCACAGGTGCTGCCTGCTCTGTTGAATGTTTCCAGCATTTTCAGTTTTTTAATATTAATTATGAGCCATTATGCACAAAACCTTTCCACTGAGTGGATTGAATGGTACAAAGGAGAGACTTTCGTGGTTTGATGTACTGTTTGGAGTATTGTTTCCCGAATTTAAAACGTCAGGTTAGGTAACATCAGTGGAAGTAATAACAAAGTTAAAATTCAGATCAATGATTTTTCATCAGAAATAACAAGCATTTTCAGTTAAAAAAAAATTTCTAGCATGTTATTTTATGTTTTTCAAAGAACACTGTGCTGTTAAGTTTTCACGTTATCTTTATCAATTAAAGCAACAGAAAAAACTTGCCTAAAGCAAGGACATGATTAATGCAAGCCTCTTTTGTGATCTCAGGCTAAAATATCTCATAACAAAATAAACTGTTTTTGAGGTGGAGCCACTAATGTAATGTAGGAATGGGGCAGTTAATTTGTGCACAGTAAGGTCCTACAAATGCTAAAAGAGGGTAGCTCTGGAAAGGGCAATACAAGAGGGTAGTTAGGGAAAGGGTCAAAGGAGGGAATTTATGGCTCGAGCTGAAGGAACTGGATGAAGTGCTAAATGAGTACTCGGCATCGGTATTCACCAAAGAGATGGATGTGAACGATGGTGAAATCTGGGAGGGCTATGCTGATAATCTTGAACAGGTTGGGTCTCTTGAAGAACATTATGGTGGATAAAAGCCCAGGGATTGGCGAGATCTTTTCCAGGTTATTGAAGGAGGCATGAGAGAAGATAGCTGGGGCCTTCAAAGAGATCTTTGTATCTGCTTTAGTTACAGGTGAGATCCCAAAGGACTGGAGTATAACCCATGTTGCTTCATTGTTTAAGACGGGCAACAGATAATAGTGTAGAGAACCTTACATCAGTGGTAGGGAAATTACTGGTGAAGATTCTTTGGGACAGGATTTAATACAGTCATCGTGGCATTGTGCAGAGGAGGTCATGTCTTCAGAACCTGATTGATCAGGGGACTGGATGTTGCTTACATGGACATTCAGTAATCTTTCAGCAAGATCCTTACGGTAGGCTGATCCAGCACATGGGATCCATGATGATCTGTAGATTGGATTAGTCCTGGATAGAAGACAGGATAGTTGTGGAGAGATGTTATTCTGACTGGATATCTGTGATCAGTGGTGTTTTAAAGGGATCAGTGGCAGGATCTCTGTTACTTGAGAGTGGAACTAGCTGGGTTAGACAATATGATTGGCATGGATAAGATGGGCCGTAGGGGTTGTTTCCATTCTGCGTAGGTCCACGATTCAATTTTCTCAAATACCCGCTGTCCATTAAAGTTCTAGAGGTGATCTTAGAGATGTATAAATTCTTGAGGGGAATGGATAGAATGAAAAATATGGGTCTTTTACCCATGGCAGGGGAATCAAGAACAGGGGGAGTGGGTAAGAAGGAACTGCAGATGCTGGTTTAAACCGAACATAGACACAAAAAGCTGGAGTAATTCAGTGGGACAGGCAGCATCTCTGGAGAGAAGGAATGGGTGACGTTTCGGGTCGAGACCCCACAGGGGGATGTGGGTTAAGGTGAGGGCATGATTGATGGGAACCCGGGGACACTTGGACAGGTACATGGTTGGGGTGGGTTTATAACAATGTGGGCTAGGCACAGGCAAATGGAACTGCTTAGATGGGGCACTTTGGTTGGCATGGATGGTTTGGGCTGAAGAGCCTGTTTCCATGCCGTATGACTCTACAGCCTCTATATAAATTATTTGGACCAAGCAAAAAAGTGGGCTTATTGGCAAGTTTGCAAAAAATGGAGGAATTGTGAATAGAGAGGAAAGTTATCAAAGCATACAGCAGGATATAGATTTGTTGGAAATTTTGCAGAGAAATGGCAGGAGTTTAATCCGTACCAATATGAGGCGTTGCATTTTGGGAGGTCAAATGCAAGAGGAAACTATACTGTTAATGGCAGGACCATTAGCAGACCTCCCAACCCTTCCGAATTTGGCGTAAAGTTTCCGCTTTCTTATTTCATTTCCGCCATTCCGATTTCACCTCACATTTTTCCGCAAAACACATACCTCGCCGATCGCCCTGCCTCTTGCCCCGCCGCTCGCTGCTGGCCTCACTGCTGGCCCCGACTCGCCGCTGGCCCGGTCTCACCTTGCCGCTGGCCCCGTCTCGCCTCGCCGCTGGCCCCGACTCCCCTCGCCGCTGGGCTCGCCTTGCAGCGCGAGGCCCGTTGATGTTGAGAGGGGATGGGGTGTGGGAGAGGGCGGCAGGGGAGGGGGAGTGGGGGTCGGGGGGTGGAGGAAGAGAGGGGGGGGAGTGGGGGTGGGGGAGGATGGGAGGGGGAGGAGGGAAGGGGAGTGGAGGAGAGGGGGAAAGGTGGGGAGGGGAGGGCGGGAGTGGAGGGAAAAGGGGGGAGTCGGGTGGTTGGGGTAAGGCGGGAGTGGTGGGGGGGAGGGGAGTAGGGGGGAGTCGGGTAGAGTGGGAGGGGGTGGGGGGAGGGTAGTGGGGGTGGTGGGGAGGGTAGTGGGGGGGACATGGACTGTTGTGATTTGCTGTTGAAGACCACTGGAGCAAGTATGTCTTCAATGAAATTAGGTATGTGCAGTTTTAAATGAAACTCTTTCTTCGTAACTTAGTCATACAAGCAAAATAGAGAAAACAAAACAAAACAATTTTTTCTTTGTGTTGTAAAAAGTATTTCTGTTCAATAACCTTTCTAGCAGAATATACTCATGATCGGCCTGACATTGTACATGCAGTCCAAGAACTACAGACTGTTGGAAATAATAGTCGTTTTTCACACATGAATGTAGCACAACGTGTACACGCATTTGGCGTGCATACTATTTTTTTGCTGAAAAGTTGCATTACGCGCCATATGAATTTTGATGTAAAATTCTGAATTTTGGACATCAAAATTGTGAATTTGTAAAATCAAATGTTGGGAGGTCTGCATTAGTACTGTATTGATGTACAGTGGTATCTTGAAAGTGACAATACAAGGGAATAGAGTGGTAAAGAAGGCAAATGTGCCATCGTTCAAGGTGTTGAGTATAAAAGTAGGGAAGTTATGTTGCAGCTTTATTAAACTTTAGTGATGTCACTTTGGAGTACCATGTACAGTCCTGGTCATTACATTACATGAAGGGTGTTAAGTTTTTGAAGGTTCAAGAGGATGGTCGACACAAAAAGCTGGAGTCACTCCGCGGGACAGGCAGCATCTCTGGAGTGAAGGAAGAATGGGTGATGTTTCTTCAGTGCCTGGGTCAGAGTCAAATGAGTCAATGTCAAAGTACCAGAGGGTATCTTTTTAAGGTGAGAAGAGGACATTTATAAAGCAAGTTTAAAAAACATAGGTGCCTGGAACAATCTGCCTGGGGAACTGGAAATTTCCATGTGGGTAGATGCATGGATGTACCAACACTTTTGTGAAGATTCTATAAACATCAGGTTCTTGTGAACATTTCCAAAGTAAACAAAAAACAGCACAAATGCTAGAAGTGCACACCGTATTCACAAGTACAAACTTGTGGCAGTCAGAACTGAACCAAATGAAAATATTTAAGTTTACACAATGATTCAAGAAACTAGGAATCAAACTCATTATCAGAATTAAGGGTTATATTTAAAAATCTAATTTCTATAAATTTGATGCAGATAGTGCATTGAAATCTAGTTGGTAACATCCTGAACCCAAAGAAATTTCCTTTTTTTGTAGAGATGATCCATCGGGTTCAGGATGTTTGTATAAATACCAGACTTTAATTTGCATATTTTTGCAATGAAATTGTCTTGATGGTTAACACAAAATTTAAGGCTATTTTTAATAAAAATGTAATCTAAAAGAAGCCATGTTACAAATTCATCAGGCTAAGGAAAAATATGACGTAAATATTTTTTGAATTTACACGGAGTAGTCGTCAATATATTTAGGTTCATTTATTAATAGCATTGAACTTGTTATAAAAGACAGTGATTGAATGATAAATTAAAGATTACACAGGACGTTAGAAGAAAACATTTTCTCAAATAGGAATGCAGTAGTTTGGAATGAGATGAAACAAAATCAAATTAGGAAATCCACCCACAAGCAAGATGCAACATGAATGCAAGGCAGTCATAATTCAAAATAAAGATTTTACATGAATTCACTATTTTCCTGTGCGGTTCTGCACCAGCTTGATTCACGATGCACTAGATACAGCTAGCTTTTTCAGATGGTCCATAAAGACCTGAAGGCTAACATCGTCAGTCAGGATTGGTGCTCCAGATTCCTGAAGAATGCATAAAAATTAACTTATTATCAGCTTCTTTTAAATAATCCATTATACCTAAATAATCCAAAAATAGCTTCACGTAATAATTTTGCTCTTTGGAAAAACTGCTTCAGCTCATATTGCCAAATTAATTTCTGCATAGTTAATCTTTATTTCACTTTAATTAAAAAGTATTTGGTCACTTTTCTCTTACTACTAATAATTTCTGTCAATATAGTTTCTTTAACAGTTCAATCAAAATAGGCAACAATATCTTTTAGTCATTTGTTGTTTAGCAATAGAAATGGTACTGTTTTACATTCAGTCTAATTACATTAATTACTAATCACATTAATTACTAAGCAATTCGACTTTATTTTGAAAAGTTTTATAGTCAGTGGCAAAAACATTTCAGTGACTTCAAATATGTAAGATACTACAGATTAGATTTTACAATTTTCACAATTTTTAACAAAACACACTCATGCTAAAGTGCAATTTCACAGGTCTCTCGTATCTAATTCAATTGGTTATTATTCATGTGTGAATTGTGATCAGCTGACTAGCAAAATACTAACCCAGTATACAAATGGTCCCTCGTTACATAGCACACCATGCCCACTTTTTAAGTGCAGTTTGGTGGATACTGAGGAGGAGTTGTGAATCATTTTCTCTCCTCTGTTTGTGTGGCCAATTACTAAATACTCTCTTACCGACTAACTGAAACCAGATCAGGGTAATAATCTATACCCTTCAATTCCATTTAATGTCAAAAAACCTGTTGTGGGGCCATACAACACTGAAACAAGCCCTTCAGCCCAACCTGTCCATGCCAACATGTCTTCCTCAGCTGGTCCTGTTTGATTGCGTTTGACCCATATTCCACCAAACCTCTCCTATTCACAAACCTGTCCAAATGTTTTTTGTATGTTGTAATTCTACCCGCCATTACCACTTCCTCTAGCAGCTCATTCCCCATACCCAACCCCTCTTAGGTCTCCTTTAAATCTTAAGCCTGTGCCTTCTAGTTTCCAACAAAAAACTGTGACAGCCTATCATGATTTTACAAGCCTTTGTAAGGTCAATCCTCAGCCTCATTCACTTCAGGAAAAATAGACTCAACCAATCTAGTCCTGAAAACCCAAGCTGTCCAATCCTGGCAACATCCTTTTGAATCTTTTCTGCACCCTCTTCAGTGTAGTCACATTCTTTCCATAGTATGGTGACCAGAACTGCATTTAATACTTGTTCAAGTTAAATGCCATCTGCCATTCCTTGGCCCACTTTCCTATCTGATCTTGGTGCAGCTTTTGACGACCCTATTAACTGTCCACCACACCACCAATTTGGATAGACACAAAATGATGGATTCACTCAGCGGGTCAGGCAGCATCTCTAGGGAGAAGGAATGCCCAATTTGGGAGTCATTCACAAATTTTCTAATCATGCCAACTGCATTCTCAACCAAATCGTTAATATATATGACAATGGTGGACCCAGCACCAATCCCTGTGGCACCACTGGAATTTGAAAAGCAAACCTCCCCTACCACACACTGTCTCCTTCCATCAAAACAATTTTGCAACCAATTGGCTAGTTCATCTTGGAAATTACTTAACGATAGCGACATACATAGCAAAGAAAGTAAGAACACAAAATAAAACTTTTGGGGTTGTTGGGTGTATATTAAACAGTAAAAGTGCCTTTCTTGAGGATACTAACCTGTCCACAAGTGTACATGTTATTATGAGTCTGTGATGGGTTCACTTTTGATAGAAGAAATCGAGCCTTAAAAGAGAAAGCCAATCACCATCAACATAAAACACATTTATTTCTTCTCCTTTTAAGTTGCAAAACCCCACTAAGTTTCGGACAATATGAGAATCTTAAAAGCCTTTGATATAAAGGTTTCTGGCTAAAAGTTTTTCATGTAAACCTATAATGATACAGTAAACAGCAGCGGCACAGTCCCACACTCCAAAGACGTACAGGTTTGTAGGTTAATTGGCTTGGTATAAATGTAACTTGTCCCTAGTGTGTGTAGGGTAGTGTTAATGTGCGGGGATCGCTGGGCGGCGCGGACTCGGTGGGCTGAAGGGCCTGTTTCCGCGTTGTATCTCTAAACTAAAAGCAGCTAGGACAGACATAATTTTATACATGGGCATGATATGACCTCATTGTTTGTTAGCTAGAAGAGAATGCAATGTAATTGAAACCTCTACCAAATATTTATTTTGGCGTTTCTACAAAGAGGAATCCTTTAGATTGAATGGTGAAAGCGTAGGTACCTGACTCCCTCCATGTTCTGTGTCAACATAACGTGGCATTGGGAATCGAGTCTGCAGTATTTCCTGTGCATCATCCAGTGGAGCTTTCAGAAGCTGTTTGAAGTTTTCATACTCTTGCATGTCCTGATATCCAGCTTTCCGCCATTGAGAAATGGTCTTAGAAAAAGAACAAAAACTGAATTAAATATTCACAGCAAATTTATTTTAATTAAATACACTTAGCACTTTCCCCTCAATATTCTTTCAATTGCAACATTTGAAAACAAAGAAATAGTACACTTTTAATTGGTTCAATATTTAAAAGGACATAACTTGATTTATTAACAAAATGGTTTTAGTTTGACTTTATAATTCATAATAACGTTCAATCTGTGCGGTTTAAAACAACTAGTTATACTCGAAAGAATTATGTAGATTAGACAATAGACAATAGACAATAGACAATAGGTGCAGGAGTAGGCCATTCAGCCCTTCGAGCCAGCACCGCCATTCAATGCGATCATGGCTGATCACTATCAATCAGTACCCCGTTCCTGCTTTCTCCCCATACCCCCTCACTCCGCTATCCTTAAGAGCTCTATCCAGCTCTCTCTTGAAAGCATCCAACGAACTGGCCTCCACTGCCTTCTGAGGCAGAGAATTCCACACCTTCACCACCCTCTGACTGAAAAAGTTCTTCCTCATCTCCGTTCTAAATGGCCTACCCCTTATTCTCAAACTGTGGCCCCTTGTTCTGGACTCCCCCAACATTGGGAACATGTTATCTGCCTCTAATGTGTCCAATCCCCTAATTATCTTATATGTTTCAATAAGATCCCCCCTCATCCTTCTAAATTCCAGTGTATACAAGCCCAATCGCTCCAGCCTTTCAACATACGACAGTCCCGCCATTCCGGGAATTAATCTAGTGAACCTACGCTGCACGCCCTCCATAGCAAGAATATCCTTCCTCAAATTTGGAGACCAAAACTGCACACAGTACTCCAGGTGCGGTCTCACCAGGGCCCGGTACAACTGTAGAAGGACCTCTTTGCTCCTATACTCAACTCCTCTTGTTACGAAGGCCAACATTCCATTGGCTTTCTTCACTGCCTGCTGAACCTGCATGCTTCCTTTCATTGACTGATGCACTAGGACACCCAGATCTCGTTGAACTCCCCCTCCTCCTAACTTGACACCATTCAGATAATAATCTGCCTTTCTATTCTTACTTCCAAAGTGAATAACCTCACACTTATCTACATTAAACTGCATCTGCCATGTATCCGCCCACTCACACAACCTGTCCAGGTCACCCTGCAGCCTTATTGCATCTTCCTCACAATTCACACTACCCCCCAACTTAGTATCATCTGCAAATTTGCTAATGGTACTTTTAATCCCTTCGTCTAAGTCATTAATGTATATCGTAAATAGCTGGGGTCCCAGCACCGAACCTTGCGGTACCCCACTGGTCACTGCCTGCCATTCCGAAAGGGACCCATTTATCCCCACTCTTTGCTTTCTGTCTGTTAACCAATTTTCTATCCATGTCAGTACCCTACCCCCAATACCATGTGCCCTAATTTTGCCCACTAATCTCCTATGTGGGACCTTGTCGAAGGCTTTCTGAAAGTCGAGGTACACCACATCCACTGACTCTCCCTTGTCAATTTTCCTAGTTACATCCTCAAAAAATTCCAGTAGATTTGTCAAGCATGATTTCCCCTTCGTAAATCCATGCTGACTCGGAACGATCCCGTTACTGCTATCCAAATGCTCAGCAATTTCGTCTTTTATAATTGACTCCAGCATTTTCCCCACCACTGATGTCAGACTAACTGGTCTATAATTACCCGTTTTCTCTCTCCCTCCTTTCTTAAAAAGTGGGATAACATTTGCTATTCTCCAATCCACAGGAACTGATCCTGAATCTATAGAACATTGAAAAATGATCTCCAATGCTTCCACTATTTCTAGAGCCACCTCCTTAAGTACTCTGGGATGCAGACCATCAGGCCCTGGGGATTTATCAGCCTTCAGTCCCATCAGTCTACCCAAAACCATTTCCTGCCTAATGTGGATTTCCTTCAGTTCCTCCATCACCCTAGGTTCTCCAGCCCCTAGAACATTTGGGAGATTGTGTGTATCTTCCTCAGTGAAGACAGATCCAAAGTAACGGTGTAACTCGTCTGCCATTTCTTTGTTCCCCATAATAAATTCCCCTGCTTCTGTCTTCAAGGGACCCACATTTGCCTTGACTATTTTTTTCCTCTTCACGTACCTAAAAAAACTTTTGCTATCCTCCTTTATATTATTGGCTAGTTTACCCTCGTACCTCATCTTTTCTCCCCGTATTGCCTTTTTAGTTAACTTTTGTTGCTCTTTAAAAGAGTCCCAATCCTCTGTCTTCCCACTCTTCTTTGCTATGTTATACTTCCTCTCCTTAATTTTTATGCTGTCCCTGACTTCCCTTGTCAGCCACAGGTGTCTCTTACTCCCCTTAGAGTCTTTCCACCTCTTTGGAATAAATTGATCCTGCAACCTCTGCATTATTCCCAGGAATACCTGCCATTGCTGTTCTACCGTCTTCCCTGCTAGGGCCTCCTTCCAATCAATTTTGGCCAGCTCCCGCCTCATGCCTCTGTAATCCCCTTTGCTATACTGCAATACCGACACTTCCGATTTTCCCTTCTGCCTTTCCATTTGCAGAGTAAAACTTATCATGTTGTGATCACTGCCTCCTAATGGCTCTTTTACCTCTAGTCCCCTTACCAGATCAGGATCATTACACAACACTAAATCCAGAATTGCCTTCTCCCTGGTAGGCTCCAGTACAAGCTGTTCTAAGAATCCATCTCGAAGGCACTCTACAAACTCTCTTTCCTGGGGTCCATTTCCAACCTGATTTTCCCAGTCTACCTGCATGTTGAAATCTCCCATAACCACCGTAGCATTACATTTTTGACACGCCAATTTTATCTCCTGATTTAACTTGCACCCTAAGTCGAGGCTACTGTTTGGGGGCCTATAGATAACTCCCATTAGGGTCTTTTTACCCTTACAATTTCTCATTTCTATCCATACTGATTCAACATCTCCTGATTCTATGTCACCCCTTGCAAGGGAATGAATATCATTCCTTACCATCAGAGCAACCCCACCCCCTCTGCCCACCTGTCTGTCTTTTCTATACGTTGTGTACCCCTGAATATTCAGTTCCCAGCCCTGGTCCTCTTGTAGCCATGTCTCAGTGATCCCTACAACATCATACTTGCCCATGACTAACTGAGCCTCAAGCTCATCCACTTTATTTTTTATACTACGCGCATTTAAGTACAACACTTTAACTTCTGTATTTACCTCCCCTCTCACATCGTTCACAATTGGCCCTGCCCTTAATTTCTTTTCCGCTCTGGAACTTCTGTTCCCATTCTTCCTAGAGTCTTTTGCAATATCTCCTGTATTCCCTTTTACCTCATCTTCATATTCACAATTTGTTAACCCCTCCCCCCCACTACTTAGTTTAAAGCCACAGGTGTCACACTAGCAAACCTGCCTGCCAGAATGTTTGTCCCCCTGCTGTTCATGCAATAATCTAAATAAAATGTAAATATAACCATTAATCAGTCTTTATTATTCTGGATGCCTTAGGAATATGTGATATCCTGGCATCTAGCTGATTGATTTTTGGGTTTGTCACTTGGCTCTGTATCATGAGACAAGCATTTCTGCACCAGAATGTATAAATCTCTTTATGAGCTTCTGACAATAATTTTTCATCAAGTATTTTATTCCAATGTTGTCCCAAGTGCATTTATAAATTAAGAAAATTATCTTTATTTAATTTGAACTTTTGAATCATGTTGTATAAAATCGTCCATTCGGTAAAATACAGCTTCCAAGGGGTAGTTTCTCTGGGACTGCTTTCATATTGTCCAAACTAAAGCTCTCAGGTTGCTCAGCTAAATTCATTCAAAGGGATTTTCCTCTGTGTGTGCTTTTTTGCACATCAAATAAAGTCTTTGCAAAGACTACACAATATGCCTACCCCTAAAGTTTTGACTTTATAAGGTAATGAATATAGTTTAAAAGGTAATGATAAGTTTTATTCTATTTTTAGGCTTTGGACAACTTGGAAAGGTTTTAATGAAGTGAGATTTATGATCACTATACGAAAACAACGTTGCAAAAAAGTTGAACAAAATTATTAAATATATTTAATGCATTGTTCTTGAATCTGAATGAAAGACCTTTCAATAAATATAAGATTATTTAATGAGCATCATTAATCCAAAACCATTAAAACGAGCACAATAAATCAACTAGTATAACATTTATGAATTTGGCATCATTGAATACTGACCTCTCCATGGTAGATGACAATCTGGAAGAAAGTGTCCATGAGGAGTATTCGGTCTGATAGGATGCTGCCACTGTCTAAAAGCACAGGCTGAGGAAAAGACGAATAAACGATTGCCATAATTACTTACAAAAAAGATAACCAATGCTACACAAATACTGACGCTATTTTTGCAGAATAGCACACATATTCCCAAGCATGCTCTGGGAAATAAGAAGGTACTTCTGCATACTAATTGTGATAAATGTTTGAAAATCTTCCCCCAAATGACATCTAATGCTAGCCTAATGGTCAAAATCAAGCCTGAACATTTTTTTGTTAACCGCAAGATATTAAGGGGTGTAAGCAATTGTCAGTGAATGGTGGCATAAATTTGAGGGATTAAATGACTGCCTGACTCCCTTCATATATTCCTATCCTGGTCGATTCAAAACCATTCATCAATGCTCATGCAGTTCCAGTAAAAGTGGCTGGACAGGAATCAGGATAAAGAACACCTGCAATTTATTCTTTACCCATCCAGAAGCTGAGGTCAGTTATACATTGCTCTAACTCAAACCAGGTAAAACTACTAACGACCCATTTAACTTATTTTTAAAATGTGCCACATAAAAGTCTCTGAATTAGCTGATGAAATAAGAGATATTTTTGTTTATAAACTCTTCATAAATCAGTCATGCAATATTTCTCATTTGTGACCAAATCTCACCTCAGGGGGTCCATAGAAAGAATAAGAGTAAAGAACAGGCTGAATCATGATCAGTGACTGCATCAGGTCTTGTCTCATGAAATGATGACGGTAGTATGATGATTCATCGGGACTATTATTGAAAACTTGAAGGAAAGGGGATCTTCTCAGGTGGAACATGAACTAAAATGACAACATAAAATTACTCAGAACATCACTGAATATATTCATGCTCGAGATAAAAAAGCGACCTAGTCTGATGAAATTAAAACTTGCATTTATCTTGCTAAAGAGAAAGTGTTTACTCAAAAGTAAAGCTATCTTTCACCCTCACCTCAACATTTTATAAAAAAAATACTTCCATTAACAATCTTTCCTTGCAACCTGTTGGGACATTGGGATTTTTTGAATTAGGCAAGGAAGAAAATGTACCCCTAATTTAAGCAACTTCATGAAAATTGTAATTCGAGAGATCAGAGGTGAACTATTCCCTCCTTTCCATAATCTTGCAAATACTAGAGCTAACTATTCCCATCACACCTGACGGTTAAGGATCCACTGCCCTTTGTATTCTTCACCCATGAACTAGGACATGTTTGGTCGTCCATTAATGCATTCTCGGAGCGGATGAAATCACAAATGTTAGTACACACATTCTGCAGTCCTACAACAGGCTGATTAGAAACAGGAACCCTTGCTGACATATCCCTGTTTTCTGGTTATGCAGAGTATTTCACACTGTTCTAGCTACAGCCAGGTAACCCAGGAGAATTGAGTGACAAAATCAAGAAATCAAACAAAATAGCTTTTTTTTCCTGAAGGTATTATGTATCTATAACAATATTTCAGAATGTGTTTACATATTTTGCCAGTCTGCAGACCAGACTGCATTTTTGGAATATAATTTTAAATACTCTCCAATAAATTCATTTTGCTATTCTACTTACCTGTGGATAGAGGGAAAATGTTTCAGAAAGCCTGAAAGAGTTGGAATCATCTTTGTGGAACTGGCCAAATTTCTGACACTGATGGAAAAAGTGGAAGAGTAATTAGTAGTTTTACGGTTGCTTCCATCTTAAATTTCATTAGCTGTCTTTCCAAGTTGATCATGAGTTCTTGAAGGGCTTACCAGTCGGATTAACTGTCTGTCCAACCACCGAAGCACATCAGGACCTTCTTCAGACTCAGCTTTGAAAACACCCAGTCTTGCCATCAGCACAGCTGATGCTTCCTGATCAAATGCTGCTTCTATATGCTGGAGTTGGCTCTGTGCATCCGCCCAGCTGAGAATCCAGGCAAGTATTAAACAAAATTTCACTGCACAATCAATGCCTAGTAAACACCCGAACACGTCCCCCACCACCTGTGTTCCAAATCTTTTTGATTCCATAATGAAATGTGATAATTTCACGTATTATTGCATCACTCTTAAATTGGAAAACAAAATTAAACATTGCTATTCTTTATCCTTCCCTTTGCAAAACAATACAATACAATATCTTTTATTGTCATTGTACAAGTACAACGAGATTGAGAATGTCACTTCCACATCGATGCTATCAAATATATAAATAAATCACGGCGAAAATGAAAACAAAAGGGGGGAGGGAAAAAAAAAAAAAAGGGGGAACGAGGTAAAGTGCAAAAAAAGGTTCATGCAGGGGTCAGTTGTGCCAGATGATCCTGGGGGCAGAGACAGATCATGGCGGGCTCTTAGCAGGACTGATTCAGAGCAGCTATAGCTCTAGGGATGAAGCTGTTTCTTAGTCTGGAGGTGCGGGCGTAGAAGGCTTTGTAACGTCTGCCAGATGGAAGTAGTTCAAACAGACGGTGGCATGGGTGTGGGAGTCCTTGTAGATGCTGGTGGCTTTCCAGATTAAAAATGTATTCTCAAAACTGACAGACGTTCATGGGAGAAAGCTCATTTAGAGAGGACTTCAAAATGAAGAGAAGGCAATCGATATCTTTTCATTTTGCGGGTGTTATTAATGACATCACTTTTTAGGTTTGTTAATTTTGTACCCGTATGAAAGAATTACCAAATGAAAGAGAAGCAGGACATTTAGTTGTCGTATAATCCTAAAGTTGTACATGATGAAAAAGACTGCAAAATACACATATTGGAAGACAGTCAGCAAACTTACTTTCTGGCTACTGTAGTAACTCGGATGCGTCTCTGACTGTTGGAATGCTGGTAATGGGTGACAAACTGAATCGCACCTCGTCCACCCTGAGGGATCGGTGCGTTATGCTGCAAAATTCAGTTGAACAGAAATTATACATCGCTGAATTCATTATGTTTTACAAGTTTTGACGCAACACTTTGCACACATCAGTCAGAGTATTGAGTATAGAAATTGGGAGGTCATGTTACAGTTGTACCAAACATCAGTGAGGTCATACTTGTGTTCAGTTTTGGTCACCCTGCTATAGGAAAGATGTTGTTAAGCTAGAAAGGGTGCAGAGAAGATTTATGGCGATGTTGCCAGGACTCAAGGGCCAGAGCTATAGGGAGTGGTTGAGCAGGTTAGCACTTTATGTCTTGCAGTGCAAAAGGATGAGGGTTGATCTTATAGAGGTGTACAAGATCAGAAGAGGAATAGATAGGGTAAATGTACAGGGTCTTTTACCCAGAGTTGGGGAATCGAGTACCAGAGGGCACAGGTTTAAGTTGAAGGGGGAAAGATTTAATAGTAACCTGAAGACCAACTTTCTTTTTACACAAAGGGTGGCATGCATACCGAATGAGCTGCCGGAGGAGGTAGTTGAGGCAGGTGCGATCATAATTTTAAAGAAACATTTACACAGGTACATAGATAGGACAAGGTTTAGAGGGATAAGGGGCAAATGCAGGCAGGTGGGACTAGAATAGATGGGGCATGTTGGTCGGCATGGCAAGTTGGGCCGAAGGGCCTGTTTTCACTCTGTATAACACTATGAAATGTGATTTAAACAATGAAAACATTACAATACAAGCTATCTTTGAATGTTGAATTTGTTATTCATTTGTTATTTGTTGTTGTAATGTTGCTATTTGTGATATCCTAATTCTTCACCATCGCAAACACTAGTAAAACACAGTAACCACCAATTTCTCATTGTTACATAATCCAATCTTCCTCTTCGCACACATTTGAAAAACATGTTAATTTCGAGATTCATTCAGCTTAAATCGAGCAGTGTTAATTTGCGAACTTTGCAGCTAACATTTTAAATGTATATTCAATAATGGTCTATAGAACGGTATGATGAGTGAACAAGTAATTTAATGGACCTCTCAAGTTGACATATTTTTGAGTAAATTTGGACAAATTAAAACTTGCATCTATCTTGCTAAACAGAAAATATTTACTTAACAAAGATAAAGGTACATTCTCACCGGCCCTCACCTCAGAACAGTAGAGCATTGCTTTTAAGCCTAGCTGGTGAGGGAAACATCCTCAATCAGTCAAATGGGATCACCAACCCCATGGTAGATGGTAATACAGTTCAGATGGTAACAAGAGTTAGATATAGTTCTTAGGGCTAACGGAATCAGGGAATATGGGGAGAAGGCAGGAACGGGATACTGATTTTGGATGATCATATTGATTGGTGGTGCTGGCTCGAGGGGCCGAATGGCCTACCCCTGTACCTATTTTCTATGATTCTGCCTGGTTTACTTATTTTACTTCTTTAATTATGCTATCTTTGAAAGTGCTTTCAATTAAGTGCTTTTCACTAATTTCTAATTATTTGATTCCACCTGAGCAGATTTTAAACAATCAGAAATATTTAAAGAGCGTTTCAAAAGGCTGTCATTTGTGGTCAGGGCCTCAGGATGCAGTATTCACACCCTCTTACTGCACGGCACCTACTCTGCTTTGTGGGATAACTCTCATCGATGGACAGTCAGCTCAGGTAGCTCCCCGTATCTGGAACATCAGCACCACAGGCTGACACAATGATGGCACATGATGGAATTCTCTGCCTCAGAAGGCAGTGGAGGCCAATTCTCTGAATGCATTCAAGAGAGAGCTAGATAGAGCTCTTAAGGATAGCGGAGTCAGGGGGTATGGGGAGAAGGCCGGAACGGGGTACTGATTGAGAATGATCAGCCATGATCACATTGAATGGCGGTGCTGGCTCGAAGGGCCGAATGGCCTCCTCCTGCACCTATTGTCTATTGTCACATTCAATATATTTTTTCTAAATAATGTAGATCTTGTTGAACAGTTAAAAAAAAAAAATCGAAAACATGGTCCAACCAAAAGACTTGCCCTCTAACTGACACCAGGATAGTGAAAATAGGCTTTAAGATGCAGAGAAAGGGAGGAAAGAACAAAAGGACCCAGATCGGGTGGATAGAGGGGAAATTATGTGGATAGAGGGGATCATACTTCAATGCAAAAGGAAGTTAAATAGAGAAGAATATGGTTCAAGAGCAAATATAAAAGAAGGTAACTGAGTCAATGTGTAAAACTGCTTAACTCATTGAAGAGACGAGAAGGCTATGTGTGGCTGCTCAAAAGGTGATCCTTAGGCACACATTGAGATCAACTGTAACATTGAAGGTATTTATTCACAAAATGCTGGAGTAACTCAGCAGGTCAGGGAGCATCTCAGGAGAGAAGGAATGGGCGACGTTTCGGGTCGAGACCCTTCTTCACTGTAACATTGAAGTAGGAAGAGGACAAAATGAGAATGGGAGAGATAATTAGAGTGTGCAGCAGAAAATACTAAATAAATTACTGCTTCACTCAAAACTAAGTTTGGAACCCTGACTAAGTTAAGAATGGAAGCAAAACAGCAGTTGCTGGCCCTATGATCACCAATCCCAGGAAAGGGAAAGGGCATTTGCTGGCAAAATTGTAATTTTACGGCAGGAACGATCCGTTTAGAATGGTGAAAGGGGAGCAGAGAGAAAGATGTTTGATGATGAAGTGCAGAAACAGCAGAGAAATGTCTTTTGGAAATGAAAATGTTAGGATTGTTCATGACATGAGGAATCCTATTTTGCTTTGAGGAGGGAAAAAGGGGCATGTACAAAGACAAGCAAATATAAAGGACAAGGTCAAGGAGCCTGCCAACAAAGATGGGAATCCTTAAACGTGAAAAAAAAAGACAGCAGAAGCACGAGCAAAACAAACGATATTGTCAAGACATATTCAATGGAAATTGAGATGGGGAGAATGGAATGGAAGTGCTTACAGGAGTTGTAGTCTAATTCTGATGGAAGGTCTTCAACCTGAAACATTTACTCTGTTTCACTTCCCACTAATATGGCCAGACCAAAGGAAATTCAATTCAGCCAGGCCGGAGGAAATTTCCATCCTGAAATTGATGCATTGGTCACGAGGAAGAATATTCAGTAGGCTCACCTGATTGACCACTTCAAAAAAGATACTCAAGGTAGTGCTGGGATCCAAGCCACAAATTTTCCACTGGCATGTACCACCAAGCCCCAATTCCTTAAACAATAAAAGAATATGAAAAGTTATCAAAGTACAGAACTTCTGAATTATCTTTGCATGTTTAAATAGAGGAAAAAATATGACTGGAAAACATCAAAGCTGCTGCAAAAGTTAAATATTTCAGATCGTCTTCAATAATGAAGTCCAGCAATATTTGCGTTGGTTAGAAAATTCAGCAAAAAAATGCTATCCGAAAGGATTATATTTTACCTAGATTTATGCATTGCCTAAAGAATCTTCAGTCATATTACTTTTTTCTTGAGACTTAGTGGGAAGACTCTGAAAATGTTTTCTGATCTTATTCAATTGTCGAGCACGCACAAGAGTCCCAGCTTCTGTTTCATGTTCTCCTATTGATAATTTGCTATTAAGTTTTCGATGAAAGTTACAAGACTTTGGATTGCCAAAAAAAAATTCCTGCCCGAATCCAGCTAACATTTTTAGCCACACATATCATGTTAAAGCAACTTACATTTTCAGATACTGAAGGGCCTTTGGAGTTCAGCGACACGCAGGTCCCTATTGCTCCGGCAATTTTAAGTTCTCTGGTTGTCTAAAATAAAATATTTTACAGAGGAAAGTCAGTGTAGTGAATTGACTAATTCTCTTTCAAGACTGCTTCTGCAACAATCACAAAAATGAGTAAAATGCAATTTTTTTAGAATACAAATAGCCTGGCATTATTCTCTAAGCATGTGTACCAGAGGATTATCTAATGAATTTGTTGACTAAAGTTCAAAAGCTGCCTTGTCACTCAAGACAAATGTCTTTGCAAACATCTTCAGATAGGACAACACTGGTGGTTGCCAGAACCAAGCTGATAGTTGGGAGAGAAGCCACATGCTTTATGTTTTATCTTCATATCTCAATAAGTTGCAATGATCTCCCAATAAAAGGTATCCACAGCACAAGAGACACAAATTCCACCAAAGGCTCAGAGGGGTTAGAATTATAGGGTCATATTGTCTTACAGTGTGGAAACAGGCCTTTCAGCCCAACCTGCCCACACCAACCAACATGTCCCAGCTACACTAGTCCCACCTTCCTGCATTTGGGCCATGTCCCTCTAAACCTGTCCTGTCCATGACCCTGTCTAAATGTTTCTTAAACGTTGCGAGAATACCTGCCTCAACTACTGCCTCCAGCAGCGTGCTCCACACATCCACTGCCCTTTGTGTGAAAAAAGGGTGCCTGTTGATTGAGATCAGCAACAACAAAATTATGAGATTGCTCCGAATTATCTTCAGTCGCAAATAAACTGAATGTCTGAAGAAGGGATTCGACCCGAAATGTCACCAATATATATTCTCCAGAGAAGCTGCCTGACCTGCTGAGTTACTCCAGCACTCGGAGTTCTATTGTGCACAGAATCAGAGCTAGCTAACGGTAAAGGTGCACTGGAATAAGGAAGCAAAGGCCTGCAGGTATGAAGAGATGATGTTTCAGATCAGGACCCTTCTTCAGACTGAATGAACAGCAAGGGGGGGGGGAAGGGGGGAGAAAGTTAGAAGTGAGGAAGGCCAGGACAAAGGCTTTAGGTTGATACAGGTGAGGAGGGATTTTGCTAGGCAGATGGTTGGACAAAGGCCAGAGATGAAAAGACAGAAGGCATAAAACAAAGGTATTGAAGAGTTGCAGATTGTGGTTAGTGGAATGAATATGCATGAAAGGGGAGGGGGAGAGGAGATATAGGTGCAAGTCCAGGTGGGCAACAGGGAGAGGGGGGTGAGAAAAGAAGGGGGAGTGTATAAGGGGGATGACGGGAAAGGGGGACAATAGACAATATGTGCCGGAGTAGGCCATTCGGCCCTTCGAGCCAGCACAGCCATTCACTGTGATAATGGCTGATCATCCACAATCAGTACCCTGTTTCTGTCTTCTCCCCATATCCCTTGACTCCGCTATCTTTAAGAACTCTATCTAACTCTCTCTTGAAAGCATTCAGAGAATTGGCCTCCACGGCCTTCTGAGGTAGAAAATTCCACAGATTCACAACTCTTTGGGTGAAGAAGTTTTTCCCCATCTCCGTTCTAAATGGCCTACCCTTATTCTTAAACTGTGGCCCCTGGTTCTGGACTCACCCAACATCGGGAACATGTTTCCTGCTTCTAGCTTGTCCAATTCCTTAATAATCTTACATGTTTCAATAAGATCCCCTCTCATCCTTCTAAATTCTAGTGTACACATGCCCAGTCGCTTAATTCTTTCTTCATATGACAATCCCGCCATCCCAGGGATTAACCTCGTGAACCTACACTGCATTCCCTCAATAGCAAGAATGTCCTTCCTCAAATTTGGAAACCAAAACTGCACACAATACTCCAGGTGTGGTCTCACCAGGGCCTTGTACAACTGCAGAGGACCTCTTTGCTCCTATACTCAATTCCTCTTGTTATGAAGGCCAACATTCCATTACCTTTCTTCACTGCCTGCTGTACCTGCATGCTTATTTCAGGTTACGTAGTTAATTAAAATGGGAGAATTCAATGTTCATACCATTGGGTTGTAAGCTACAGCAAGGTGTTGTTCCTCTAGTTTGCATGTGGCTTCACACTGAGTGTGACCACATGCAAACTGGAGGAACACCTCTAACAACCCTAAGCCCAACAAACAATCTGAAGAAGGGTCCTGACCCTAAACGGCATCTACCCATGTTCTCCATAGATGCTGCTCGTCTCCCTGAGTTACTCCGTCACTGTATCTTTTTGTGGAAACAACCATCTGCAGTTCTTTTTTTCCGCCTTCAGGTATCATGTTATTTTTATTCCAATATGTGATTTATTTCCTCCACTGAGACAAATCACCATCATGGCTAAGCAGCCACATGTAGTCTGACAGCAGACTATATTTAATGGTAAGTTATCATTCTCTAACTCTGCTATCAGATGTTCAAATAGATTTGAACAAATTCAACAGACAAGTAGAAACAAATTTTCTACTTTTTTGAATTTTCTGCTTATCAGTTGTCACACTCCCACCTGGTGATTTTAATCTTTTTAAAATTAACTAATGGACATCTGACACTGATGAAGAAAAACCCCCAATCTTGTTGACAAGACCACATCACAAACTGTACGAGTAAAAGTGTGACCATTTATAACAGATTCTGAAATAACGAGATTTTGCTCACAGATATTAAGTCTTTGTGGGCATCATTATGAGTATGTCCTGCCCTGGTTTAACTTTCCAAAATGCTTAACCTCCCACTTGTTCAAGTTAAATTCCATTTACCATTCCTTTGATCACGTTCCAAGTTAATCAACATCCTAATCTTAGACAACCTTAGTGTCCACTACACCACCAGTTTTGGGGTCATCTGCAAACTAACCATGCCACCTACATTCTCATCCAAATCATTGATATATGTGGCAAACAACACTGGACCCAGCACCAAGCCCTGCATCACATCACTGGTCGCAAGCCTCCGACCGTCAATCCCTCACTACCACCTTCTGTCTACTAACACAAAAATAATGTGACCGATTGGCTAGCTCACTTGATGAGCAGCACCTCATTTTCCTCCCTGGGTAGTCCACAACAGCACTCCCTGGGTAGTCCACATCAGCACTCCCTGGGTAGTCCACAACACCACTCCCTGGGTAGTCCACAACAGCACTCCCTGGGTAGTCCACAACAGCACTCCCTGGGTAGTCCACAACAGCATGGCCGTTGAATTCTTCAATTTTAGATATTCCTCACCCACTCTGTCCCTTTGTTTCCTCCAATCTACACGGGTCCTCTCTCACATCACCTGCTTTCCACCTTCTTCCCTAGTTAGCTCCTCGCTTTCTCTGGTGCTTCCATCTGCTACCACCCCTCAATTAGTTCCATTCTTCCCCTTCCATTCCAATCAGATTCCAGAAACTGCAGCTTTTTGTTCTCCATTTATCACTTAAGCCTCCAGTCACAAGCTCCACCTTTCCCTCTCTCATCTAACCGTTTTCTGCAAATCAACGGTTGAATGGTGCTTTATTGTCACGTGTACCTAAGTACAGGCACTCCGCAACTTACATTGTAGGCGAGGTACATAACTCGCACTTACGTAAACAATTCACAATGGACCCAATTCTCGTTTCCCGAATGACCTGTGATATTGCAATGGGAGGATGACAAGGAATTCCCGTCCACTTCATAGATATAAAAGGAGCGCCCGGACTTGCTGCCCTTCCAGTTTCTGCCATTGTCAGTGCGACACTGGGGAGGCGAGTGAGAACGAGGGAGCCAGTAGAGAGCAACTTTTCCACAAGGTGCACGAGTGAGCCCTTCTTCACCAGCTTGACCCAGCTGTTGCTGCGGCTCACATTGTAGCCCCGGCCGACAGTGCTTTCTCCCCTCTCACCAACTGCTGCTTCTTCCTGTCAACCTAGTCTCCTTTATATATTTCAAGCCCTCCCACACCTCCTTCATAATGTTGACATCAGTGTTTCCTCCCCTGAACTGACTGGTATCCATGACCTTCTCCAGGGTAAATGGAGAGAAGCATTTATTTACGATCTTGTCCCCTCATGATGCAGGGAGTAGAAGATAGGGAATGGAAGTACGCAATAAAACAATAATTAAAAATATATATTTCAACTACAAGGAAACAATATTAAATGTTTTGTGAAACCAGAAACTTGGTGATAATGTCTACTCAGGTGATAGACAGTTAAGCCAGTACTATTTAAAATGCTCGCCCTGTATTAAGATATTTACTTACCTTAATCTCTAAATTGGCACCAAATGCCATTCTGAAATCTCCTTGCAGATCTTTGCTGAAAACCCTTTGGAATGTTTGCTTGAAGAGGGAAGTGTTGAACGAGTCTGCCATCACGATGTAACCTCTGGATGTAGAAAAATGGAAGCAGACTGTGAAGTTATTTCACTACAAATATCCATCCGTGTAAATTTTTTAATATTCAGTGAAGAAAAACAACTGTTTCAGGTACACATGCACACTGAACTTTTTTTTTCACATTTATCAAACAGAGTACTATGTTTTGCATATTCTATTATGCTGCTGCAAGAAAGAATTTCATTGTTCTATCTGGGTCACATGACAATAAAACACTCTTGACATTGAGGAATAGACACTAGTAGAAGCCAGTAATCAAACCTAGTGATGGAAATATCTTATGCAAACACTGCATTATACACCGATCAGCCAAAACATTATGACCACTGACAAGGTGAAGTGAATAACATTGATTATCTTGTTACAATGGCACCTGTCAAGGGGTGGGATATATTAGGCAGCAAGTGAACTGTCAGTTCTTGAAGTTGATGTGTTGGATGCAGGAGAAATGGGCAGGAGTAAAGACCCGAGCGACTTTGACAAGGGCCAAATTGTTACGGCCAGACGACTGGGTCAGATCATCTCTGAAACGCAAGGCTTGTGGGTTGTTCCCGGTCAGCAGTGGCGAGTACCTACCGACAGTGGTCCGAGGAGGGACAAACCACAAACCGGTTGCAGGGTGTTGGGCGCCCAAGGTTCATCGAAGCGCGGGGGCAGTGAAGGCTATCACGTCTGTCCGAACCGACAGAAGGTCTACCGTGACACAAGTCACAGAAAATTTTAATGGTGGTCACGGGAGGAATGTGTCACAATACACAGCGCATCGCACCCTGCTGCGTATGGGGCTGCACACGGAGGACCAACAGCATATTGGGCAGGTGGTCATAATGTTTTGGCTCATCAGGTCATAATGTTTTTGCTGATCGGTGTATATAACATCTGCTTAACTAAATGGGAACCGAGGTTTGAATATGCATAGTAGATTGTGGATTGACAGTGTTCTGAAATTATTCAGTTTCCATCAAGCTCAACAAAATGAAAATTAAGCAGTTTCTCTAATTGTCACGAGCTTTGCCTTACAAATTATACACCCAGCTGGCAAGGTGAAAAGGGTCCCGACCCAAAATGTCACCTATCCACGATCTCCAGAGATGCTGCCTGAGCTGCAAAGTTACACTAGCACTTTGTGTCTTTTTTTGTAAAGCAGCATCTGCAGTTCCTTGCTTCTCCCTACTTTCTTGTTTTCTTTCCTACTGGATTGAGTCAATGCATGAAATTAAGCAGACATTAACAAATGCACAGAGGAATGGGCTCTTCAACAGTTCTTCAATTTCTGGAATCACAACAGTGGAGAAAGGATATGTGTCTCCAGTATTTCCAAGTGTCCCATAATAAAGTAATCTGAACATTCTGAACTAAGCTTCCAAGGGGGCAGGCCACAAAACAAAATGCCCAATTTGACATTCTGTTCCAACGAAACATCTTGGCATATACTATGAACTTATCTGCCCACCCCACCAAAAAAGTCAACTGACCTGGTGATAAATGTCATCAACCTGAAACATTAACTGTTGTTTGGCTCCCACAGATCCGTCTGGCTCACCGAGTGCCTCCAGCATTTTTTAACATTTCAATTGACCTGGCACAGATTTTTCAAAGGAGCTGTTTTCGTATGAGTCTTCCTGTGGCTGGCTATGGGTTTTGTCTGGCTTTTCTTGATAAATGCATTGAAAGATGTCCTCTGTGTCATTAGATTCACATCTGGTGTACAATGACTGGAGTACAAGATAAGGGAATAAAACGTTTGCCTAACAACCAAGATATCATTAGCTGAAGCAGTGTAAGAGATTGAGGAAATTCAAGTGTAGTTTTGTCAAGTGCAATGTAGAATCCACAATTTTCCAAAGGGGCTTACAAATAAACCTTCCCAAAACCAGCCTGTTTAATATAGACCATGCACAAAGATGAAAATAATGAGATGACTATTTCTGCAATTAATTTTCATTTGTAGCCAGTGGAGAAAGCTATTCACTTTGAATTACCTTCATAGTGCTTAGTCATTAGTAGTCATTTCACAAGTTAAAATTTTAAGTAATTTTTAAGTTACTCATGAAATCAACCAATGAAACCAGTAAATCATTCAGTCGAAACATAGGACACTGAAGGCGCTGGAATCTAGGAGAAAAAAAACAATCTGCTGGAGGAACTCAGTAGGTTGAGCAGCATCTGTGGAGGCAGGAAGATAGTCAGCTCTAGAGATGCTGCTCAACCCACCGAGATCCTCCGGCAGTTTGTTTCTTGAAATGACTGCTGATTTTCTTTATAAGTCATTTACAGCACAGGTGGAGGATGAGACAAGCAAAATAAAATGGAGTATTTCTGCACGAACTCATTACTTAAATCACAGTAGGTTACTATTATCAAGACAAAAAGATATTCATATGCAAGATTTAAAAAAAAGCTCTGTTCCATTACACTGAGCTGGTTCAGTGGTTTTGACATGACTAATCGAATGCCTCTTAGCATATACTTAACCTCACCATGACTATCTGCAGTCAGTTTTTTAACCCCACTAGAAAAGGAAAGACTCAATAGCATTTGCCTCAGATTGCAATAAAACAAATTAAAATGTTAGCATTGATGTGGTCAATGCTACCACCCAGTGGCCACAACTAGGAAGTGCATTATTTAATCGCAAAGTTTGGTATGCAAAATCTTCGAAGCAAATGCAATCAAAGCTTTGAGGATTAATAGAATAAAACAAAAATTTCCACTTGTATATCACAGCATTTCTATTCTAAATATTTTCCAACAATAGACTGAAGTGCAAGCTTTGCAGATTAGTGTCATGCACCACTGGAAAATATACCCTTTTCAATGGAATGAGAAAAAGTAGCACAATATACTTTTCTGTACAAAGCATGCCAAACTTTTTTCAGTTAAATTGGAGGCATTCATTAGACCTCATACTGCTTGCTTTCTTTGGAAAACACATACCCAGACAGGTTGCAACAGCACTTCAACTCCAAAAGTCCAGTCTGATCCAGAGAACAAGCATAGATATCAATGCAATGTCCATTTACTGCTGCACGGTTCGCTAGAGCCTCATAGTGCTGTAGGAAGCAAATTATAAGATTTTAAACATGTAACAGAAGAAATATTGTCCCAATAAAGGTACAAAAGGAAGAACAACCCCACTCATGTTAATTTGAGGAAGGACAATCCTTGTTATTGAGGCAGTGCAGCGTAGGTTCACGAGGTTAATCCCCGGGATGGCAAGACTGTCATATGAGGAAAGATTGGAAAGACTGGGCTTGTATTCACTGGAGTTCAGGACGAGAGGGGATCTTATAGAGACGTATAAAATTATAAAATTACTGGACAAGCTAGATGCAGGAAAGATGTTCCCAATGTTGGGGGAGTCCAGAACCAAGGGCCACAGTCTAAGAATAGAGGGAGGCCATTTAAAACTGAGATGAGAAAAAGGTTTTTCACCCAGAGAGTTGTGAATTTGTGGAATTCTCTGCCACAGAAGACAGTAGAGGCCAATTCACTGGATGAATTTAAAAGAGAGTTGGATTGAGCTCTAGGGGCTAGTGGAATCAGGGATATGGGGAGAAGGCAGGCATGGGTTACTGATTGTGGATGAACGGCCATGATCACAATGAATGGCGGTGCTGGCTCGAAGGGCCAAATGGCCTCCTCCTGCACCTAGTTGCTATGTTTCTATGTTGCCAGCAGTGAAAAGGCAGATTTGCAAAGCAATAAGTGAAAGAATGAAGATAACTTCTGTAACCCTTTACTACACCTCAGGATATCACAGATTAATTTGTTATTAAGGTATCGTGTTTGTGAGGTCAAATGCGATAGCCCATTTGTGCATTGCAGGTTTCCAAAAAGAGGGGGTGGATATGGTAGCATTATAGTTTAGCAACTGGGCTTGTATCCATTGGATACCCCCTATCATTACCCCCTATTGAAATAATGCTGTGGAATATTGTTTTCACATGGGGAGCTTGGCATCTGTCTACAGTATATTCTTAGTTACTACAGTTTGCCTTGAACCCACGTGCTTCTTGCTTGAAGCTTTGAATCATCTGAGCTTTGCATGATTTGGGAATGATGTGATTACATGTGTTATCATTTCAAAGAACCACCTAAAAGGCTGGTTAACTTAGACACCTGGAAAAGCAGGAATATCCATCAGTCGTAAGGAGGTTATATTTTTCCTAGGAGGCTTTGTCACTGTCCTTAAACCATTCCCAGTGTCTTCCTGGTAATCCCTTGTAGTGATGGAGGTCAGAGTAGAGCATGTATTGGTCGTCCAGTGTTGGGCATGTGGCCAACAAAGCCTGCCCGTGGGAAGAAGCTGAATGTGAGGAGAGCTTTAATGCTGATGAAGCTGGACCCGGATAAGGCACCGACATTAGCGCCCATCCTGCCAATGGGACTGAGACAGTCTACATCTTTTATAGAATTAGATAGGAATTTGGAATGCTACATGAAGGAAACATTTGAAGAGCAATGGGGATGGGACTAATTTATAGTTCCTCTGAGAGCTGGCATCGGCACAATGGATCTTTGTGTTGCACCATGCTGTAATTGCCAAGTAATCCTAGAAATAAATATTTTTTTGCCAAACCCAATTGTTCCCACATTTTTCTATTTCCAAACAAGGTAATAAAGATAAGAGCGTGGCACTACATCAATTATCTCTGTAAAAGAAAAAGAAAACAATCTAAAGATACATATAGCTAAATGGGTTAATAGGAATGACTAAAATGAACCAAGGCAGGAGAATGAATTTGTGCACTAAATGTGCAACTACAGATCATTTAGTAACAGATTCATATTTTTGTTGTGTATGTTGAAACAGATAATAATGAAGAAGGGTCTTGACCCGAAACGTCGCCATTCATTCTCTCCTGAGATGCTGCCTGACCTGCTGAGTTACTCCAGCATTTTGTGAATAAATACCTTCGATTTGTACCAGCATTTGCAGTTATTTTCTTACACTAATGTTCATGTGCAATCAGTTCATTTAAACAACCATGTAAATGAGAATAAATTACTCTTAAAATGAGTAGATTCTTGCACTAAATGAAAGGCACTTGGGGAATATACCATATCATTCACTTGCCCAAATCGCAGATATTTTATATCAGAAACTGTACGTAATAATACTTGGTCTTCATTATACTCACTGCAATGCCAAAAACTTGCGTTTATAAAAGACGACTAACCTTGGTTGCTTTCTTCAGAAACCGTGCGTTGTCCTTTTCTATATCATGCCAGGAACGAATCGGTGTTTTTAGCTCATCGCCCACCACCATGCCCGGTCCCTGGGTTGGTGGCCCTCCAGTGAACAACATTATTCTTGCTCCAGTATTTGGAAAACTGCCCTGTGGCAAAGAATCCAAAATCAATACCCTATGTCACCCAAAAAGAAAATTGTGTACTGTGCAAGTCCAAGGGTATTCATCCTCAAAGCACTTTTGTCATAAAATAATTTGAAACAAGAGGACTACAATGGCAAAGAGCATGGTTTTGAAAAAAAAGACATGCACATAAACACACTTCTCCCAATAACATCTCTAACGTTATACAACAGACTTTTATATGGCACCTTGCCAAAGTAAATCAATATTTTCTATTAAAATCTCAGAATTCTGAAGAATACCCACTGGATAATCCATAGGTTGTAAGATTTCTATTGAGCACACTTCCAACCAAAAGCATAAATCTCAGAAAATGCTTAGAGATAGGACAGTTATTTTCCATTCCATCATTCTATAAAAGATATATTAATAACACAGGGCAAGGCACTCATTAAAAAATATTTAGCATGTCATTAATATGGCCAATGTCCTGATTCACTGAAAGCTGTCTGCATTTAAGGAATTCTCAATTCTCTTTAGAAGCTCGTGCTGTATCTTTCTTCCAAACTCCCACCACAAATAATTGCCAGTTGAATGAGGAAAGCTCAGGATGGTGTGTGTTGATGTTTTTCCTTCATAAAGGAGATAATCACACTGCCACATCTCCTGACAAGTATCTTTATATATTTATATGTTCCTTCTAATTGATAAATAAAAGTAATCCAACACGATCTTGCGTATGTTCCTGACAGGGGATCAGGCAATAGGCCAAGAGAAGCTTCTGATGTCAAAGTCCCCCAGAAGTGCCCAAAACCACAGACATTCAGTTCAATACCTCGAGCAAACCGACAGCAATGGAAAGAGCCACACCAGTTGAACGCAAAGGTCGTTTCCCCTGAGGTACTGGCCACGGATCCCTCTGAAGTTCTCCAAGTAGATCAGTCAAATTCATATCAATTTTATGAACCGGCTGCAAGAACCTTAATGAAAAACAGCACATCATCTTACTATGTAAACTGGAATATTCATAAGAGTAAAGTATCACAGTCATGCCATTCAACTCTTTAAGTAATGCAGGAATTGGTGGACAAAGATTCAGCTCAGAGGTGTTGTACCTTATTGTTTTCCATGTGAAGGCAACTGAACTTGTAAATAGAGAATGTGCATCCAATGACGTGTTTGATATAATTGGAAATACCTCCCTTGTCCAGACTCATCAATCTGATAATGAAAACGAAGGATGGAAGAAGCTCATCAGCACTCTGCATTAATTAATAATTTGAGTGCAAGGTGACATGAAGGGAATACTGTATCCTGGAATAAATGTGAACAAGTCTAATCAGAATTAAATGGAGCCACTTTACGAATCTTTGAGATAATCCGAGAATGAAGTATGAACTGTAGTACACAATTAAAAGGTAGATGAGACGGACAGACTCACTGGGAACACAATAGCAAGAAGTAAGATTGATAAAAGATGGCTCATACCAGAATGGACAACAAACAGCAGGTTATCATTTGAATTCTAACAAATAATTACAAAATGATCAAATCATAATAGGCAACAAAAGAAAATGGGAGCTATAGGAGCCTCAGGGACCCTCAGGCATGCCCTGCCATGTAATGCAACAAGGGCTGATCTGTTCTGGGGTTCAACTCCTCTTGCCAATTACAAATAGCCCTCAAATCCCTGATCTTGCAAATATATAACTGAATTGAATTGAATTGAATTTATTGGCCAAGTATGTACACATACAAGGAATGTGCCTTGGTGCTCCGTTTGCAAATAACAACACGAACATACAGTAAACAATTAAGAATAAAGCATAAAACATCCGGCTGTATATATATGATATGATATGATTAAGAATAAAACATTATAGTTTAAACATGTGAATGAAATAAACCAGAGCAAAAAGAGACTGCAGACTTTTGGTTATTGAGTAGAGCTATTACTCGTGGAAAAAAGCTGTTTTTATGTCTGGCTGTGGCAGCTTTGACAGTCCGGAGTCGCCTTCCAGAGGGAAGTGCTTCAAAGAGTTTGAATAACTACCTCTTCTTGACATATCGCCAGTGACCTAGCTACGACAACCCTCCAACATAGAGAATTCTAGAGAAATACCACCCACAAGAAGAAACTACGCACCTTGGTTTGAAATAAACCTTATGCTGTAACTAGGGGCCACATCCTAGTCTCTCTCTGTGGTGGAAACATCCAAATATCTAACCTAAACACAATGCTGGGGGAACTCAGCAGGACAGACAGCACAGGTGGAGGGAATGGACAGATGATGTTTCTTCAGACTGACCCAGACACGCTACTGCAAGCACGTGTACTTCCTCAGCACTTGACGGCGCCACCATCTTGTTCCACGTGGCTTCCAGTTCTACTGCCAGGTCTCCCATTTTAGGCACACCAAGGATCTAAGTTATCTACGTTTGTACTGGAGCCTACCAGGGAGAAGGCAATTCTGCATCTAGTGTTGTGCAATGAACCGGATTTGATAAGGGAACTCAAGGTAAAAGAACCATTAGGAGGCAGTGATCATAATATGATAAGTTTTAATCTACAAATGAGAGGGAGAAGGGAAAATCGCAAGTGTCAGTATTGGAGTTGAGCAAGCGAGACTATGGAGGCATGAGAGAGGAGCTGGCCTGTTGACTGGAAGGAGACCCTAGCAGGGAAGACAGTGGAACAACAATGGCAGGTATTTCTGGGAATAATACAGAAGGTGCAGGATCAGTTCATTCCAAAGAGGAAGAAAGATTCTAAGGGGAGTAAGAGGTGACCGTGGCTGACAAGGGAAGTCAAGGACAGTATAAAAATAAAAGAGAAGAAGTATAATATAGCAAAGATGAGTGGGAAGCCAGAGGATTGGGACTTTTAAAGAGCAACAGAAGGTAACTAAAAAGGCAATCCGGGGAGAAAAGATGAGGTACCAAAGAATATAAAGCAAAGAATATAAAGGAGGATAGTAAAAGCTTATTTAGGTATGTGAAGAGGAAAAAAAATAGTTAAGACAAATGTGGGTCCCTTGAAGACAGAAGCAGGTGAATTTATTATGGGGAACAAGGAAATGGTAGACGAGTTGAACAGGTACTTTGGATCTGTCTTCACTAAGGAAAACAATCTCCCAGAGGTCCTAGGGTAATGGAGGAACTGAAGGAAATTCACATTAGGCAGGAAATGGTATTGGGTAGACTGATGGGACTGAAGGCTGATAAATCCCCAGGGCCTGATGGTCTGCATCCCATTAAGGAAGTGGCTCGAGAAATCGTGGGCGCATTGGTGATCATTTTCCAATGTTCTATAAATTCAGGATCAGTTCCTGTGGATTGGAAGGTAGCTAATGTTATCCCACTTTTTAAGAAAGGAGGGAGAGAGAAAATGGGAAATTATAGACCAGTTAGCCTGACATCAGTGGTGGGGAAGATGCTGGAGTCAATTATAAAAGAAGAAATTGCGGAGCATTTGGATAGCAGTAATAGAATCGTTCCGAGTCAGCATGGATTTACAAAGGGGAAATCATGCTTGACTAATCTTCTGGAATTTTTTGAGGATGTAACTGGGAAAATGGACAAGGGAGACCCAGTGGATGTAGTGTACCTGGACTTTCAGAAAGCCTTTGATAAGGTCCCACATAGGAGATTAGTGGGCGAGATTAGAGCACATGGTATTGGGGGTAGGGTACTGACATGGATAGAAAATTGGTTGGCAGACAGGAACCAAAGAGTAGGGATTAACGGGTCCCTTTCAGAATGGCAGGCAGTGACTAGTGGGCTACCGCAAGGCTCGGTGCTGGGACCACAGCTATGTACAATATACATTAATGACTTAGATGAAGAGATTAAAAGTAACATTAGCAAATTTGCAGATGACAAAGCTGGGTGGCAGTGTGAACTGTGAGGAGGATGCTATGAGGATGCAGGGTGACTTGGACAAGTTGTGCGAGTGGGCAGATGCATGGCAGATGCAGTTTAATGTGGATAAATGTGAGGTTATCCACTTTGAATGGTAAGAACAGGAAGGCAGATTATTATCTGAATGGTGTCAAGTTAGGAAATGGGGAAGTACAAAGAGATCTGGGTGTCCTTGTTCATCCGTCACCTAAAGTTAGCATGCAGGTACAGCAGGCAGTGAAGAAAGCTAATGGCATGTTGGCCTTTCTGACAAGAGGAGTTGAGTATAGGAGCAAAGAGGTCCTTCTGCAGTTGTACAGGGCCCTAGTGAGACCGCACCTAGAGTACTGTGTGCAGTTTTGGTCTCCAAATTTGAGGAAGGACATTCTTGCTATTGAGGGAGTGCAGCGAAGGTTCACTAGGTTAATTCCCAGAATGGCGGTATGTTGAAAGACTGGAGCGACTAGGCTTGTATACACTTGAATTTAGAAGGATGAGAGGGGATCTTATTGAAACATATAAGATTATTAAGGGATTGGACACGTTAGAGGCAGGAAACATGTTCCCAATGTTGGGGGAGTCCAGAACCAGGGGCCACCGTTTAAGAATAAGGGGCAGGCCATTTAGAACAGAGATGAGGAAAAACCTTTTCACTCAGAGTTGTAAATCTGCGGAATTCTCTGCCTCAGAAGGCAGTGGAGGCCAATTCTCTGGATGCTTTCATGAGAGAGCTGGATAGAGCTCTAAATGATAGCGGAGCAGGGGGTATGGGGAGAGGGCAGGAACGGGGTACTGATTGTGAATGATCCGCCATGATCACATTGAATGGCGGTGCTGGCTCGAAGGGCAGAATGGCCTGCTCTTGCACCTATTGTCTATTATCTACCGCTTCTTGCGAAAGTTCTCACTCCATGCAAGAACACTGAAGACGTGACCTGACCCGAATGTCATCCATTCTCTCCACAGGTGCTGACTGAGCTGCTGAACTCCTCCAGCACTTTGAGCACTAGGCAAGTGAATTTCTTCTAAATCAGCTTCAATGCTCATGTACCCTTTCTTAAATAAGGGAGCTAATAATGTACACATACTTAAAGCACGTTCTCACCAACGCAGTGTACAATTCTTTTCTAGATGTAAACGCCAATCCCCTTGCAATAAAAGCCAATATGCCACTTGCCCCTTTTAACTGCTTGCTGCAGCTGCCAGCTAACTTTGTGATACATACACAATAACACGCAGATGTCTCTGTACTCCACTGGCTGACAATCTCTCCTTTTAGATGTGAATCTACTTACTGAAGTACAGTCCTTGCAATTTTCTACATTAAATTCCATTTGCCTGCCAAGATTTCACCCACTTATTCAATCTGTTGGAGAGTACAAATATCCTCATTGCAAAATGACCTTCCACCTATTTTATGTCATCAGAAAACCTGACCATATACTCTGCCCCTTCTTGTAAGTCATTGATATAGATAGTAAACAATTGAAAGACATGAACTCATTCTTGGGGCACTTCAATCGTTACATCTTTCCACCTGAAAAAGGCATGTTTATTCAAACTGTCTTTTGTGTGATAGCTAATCTTCAATCCATGTCCACACACATCCTCCAATATTGTGAGCTCTTATCTTGCATAACAGATTTTTACGTAGCCTATAAAATATCTACACCACATCCATGGGCCCCCTCTGTCAACTCTACGTGTTACATCCTTGAAGGACTCCAGCAAATTAGTCAAACATGATTCTCTTTTCATAATTCATGTTTACTTGGTTTGATTCCATTCAACACCTCTAAATGCCAAGGTAATTCTTTTTAATAACAACCATGGACGATAAGCTTACCGGTCTATTCTGCTTTTACCTCCCTTCATGCTTGAAGAACGGAATCACATTTACAGTTCTCCAAATGGTTCGCCACTCCCCTTAAAATGTTTATGTGCAGCCCATTGGGTCTTGGTGACTTGTCCACCTTTATTTCCATTAGTTTTTCCAAAAGCTTTTTCCTTGTAGTTTGCAATCGGCTTATTGTTGCATTTGTTTAAGAAAATGGTAAATTGTAAAAAATTTATATGAAGTATATCTGGAAATCTAACTTCTTTTATATTATAGATATTTCCCTCTAAATAATTGCTAACTGCAGATATAATACCTGCTCGATAAACCAGGGTACTCTTGTGGCTGAGGGGCGCTTGCTTGAACTCCTGCTGGTGGCTTTGCAAGTCCCAGCATATCCTGTGTGAAAAGGGCAAAAGGAGAAATGAACATACATTTTAATGCATGAAATGAACCAAGCTCCTTTAAAAGTGGTTTGATTTCAATGACACAATACGCCAGAGGTCTTCTTTTCCCTTCCACTGCTCTCATATTCTTAAAAAATTAATTATACTAAATAATAAATAAATTCATCTTTAGCAAGAAATAAGTATGATTTTGAATAATTCAGTTTTATATCTTCTCATATGCAAGAATAATTACATTCTAAAAGTTGATCTTGCTTCAAGTTTCTTTACAACAAATGTTAGGTAGCCGAATTAACCCTCTAATTCATTCACCGCATAATTATCATGTTTTTGCACACTGAATTTAACAATAACTTTTAAAACAAAAATGATTTTGAAAAGCGCATTTTCCTCTTTTTAGATTTATCAACTTACTTTTAAAATGGAACACACAAGTCCATCATCAGCACAGCCCTTTCCTCCATCAAAAGCATCTATATGATTCAGTCCTGAACTACTATCTGCCTCATTGAAGACCCTCGGACCACCTTTGATCAGACTTTACAGGCCCTATCTTGCACTAAATGTTATTCACGTTATTCCCTTTATCATGTATCTGTGCACTGTGAATGGCTCGATTGTAATTAGGCCTTGGTGAGACCGCACCTGGAGTATTGTGTACAGTTTTGGTCTCCTAATCTGAGGAAAGACATTCTAGCCTTAGAGGGAGTACAGAGAAGGTTCACCAGATTGATCCCTGGGATGGCAGGACTTTCATATAAAGAAAGACTGGATAGACTAGGCTTATACTCGCTGGAATTTAGAAGACTGAGGGGGGATCTTATAGAAACATATAAAATTCTTAAGGGGTTGGAGAGGCTAGATGCGGGAAGATTGTTCCCGATGTTGGGGAAGTCCAGAACCAGGGGTCACAGCTTAAGGATAAGGGGGAAGTCTTTTAGGACCGAGATGAGAAAACATTTCTTCACACAGAGTGGTGAGTCTGTGGAATTCTCTGCCACAGAAGGTAGTGGAGGCCAGGTCATTGGCTATATTTAAGAGGGAGTTAGATGTGGCCCTTGTGGCTAAAGGGATCAGGGGGTATGGAGAGAAGGCAGGTACAGGTTACTGAGCTGGATGATCAGCTATGATCATATTGAATGGCGGTGCAGGCTCGAAGGGCCGAATGGCCTCCTCCTGCACCTATTTTCTATGTTTCTATGTATTGTCTTTCCGCTGACTGGTCAGCACGCAACAAAAGCGTTTCACTGTACCTCAATCCACGTGACAATAAAGTCAACTAAACTAATGAGGTGCTGCATCATGAAAGTGACCTCTATCATCAAGGATCCCCACCATCCAGCTAAGACCCTTTTCTCTCTGCTACCATCAAGCAGGAGGTACAGAGCCCGGAGGTTTCCACACCATAAGGTTCAGGAACGACTACTTTCCTAAGAACAGCGGGTACTTGAATCGACCTGCAGAACTCTAATCCTACCTCCACAACAGAACACCATCTCTAAATCTAAAAAATCTAAATCTAAACCATGGCCCACCTCTGGCACTACCATGTATTTTTTCCCCTCGAGTGTTTTGCAACAATATCTTCTTGTTTTTCCACAGCTTTCTTTTTAGTGTCTTGCAGAATTTCATGTATAATTTATATCTCTGTGTGTTTGTCAGAGTCCGTGCCTGTGATGCTGCTCCAAACAAGATTTTCACCTCACTGTAGTCGTGCATATGACAATAAACTCAACTTAGCGTGGTCTTGCCAAATACATGGAGACAAAATCCAAGAAAGTTCGAGATAATAAAGCATACTGATTCCGAAATAACTGTAAACTATCATAGAATTTTAAAGCACATGATCTCATCATATTCATACCACGAGTTATTCAGATTAATTCCACTTCCCACTTTTGCTCAGATCTATTGAACATCGCAGCACATTGAATGCTCATGCAGATGGGTTTCTGCTTCCAATACTGCTTCAGGCAATGAGCTTCAGACCATGTTATCTCTTTGGATGAAGACTCAAACCTTTCACCGATTCACTTAAATAAAATATCCTTATCCCTCCTGACTTATTGGTTTCTTTTCTAAAGGAAAATGATTCTAGTATTCATCCCACCTATTCCTCTCTTATTCTATGTTTTGAGTTACATTCTCTTCACACAAATATTTATGTGAGTCGAGAAGACTGAAGGGACTGCAAGCTCTAGCTACACTTTTTACCATGACAATTGAAATCACTATTACCTCTCTCTCTTACTATAACGGTTTCCATAATATGGTGACCTCAACTGTAGTTACGGTCTAATTAATGTTTTACACAGTCCCAGCAAGAATATCCTGTTTCTATAAATATGACTCTACCAATGAGGTTAAATAGCCCTCTTCTTTTCACAAACAGTGCCTTGGGATCAAGGACGACTTACTTCCACTACAGTTCTGTGGGGTTCTGAAGTAGCTGGTGAGGCCAATGTGGGAACTGCAGACACTCCACGTACGGCTGGAAGTGTTTGACAGGGTGAGCGGATACTTTAGGAGGTAGTGTATTCCCACCATTAATTATGTTAAGATTCTGCATATTGCTGACAAAGGTTCTTGAGGTCCTTAGTACCAACTTGAACTCTGCTGCTCCATTTTGAATCGTCTAAGGCCAAGGATTCCCACAATAAAAAGGGGATGTTGCTGTTTTTCAGTATGTTCTTAAATCATTCCCTCTGTCTAGCTTAAGAAAATAACTGCAGATGCTGGTACAAATCGAAGGTATTTATTCACAAAATGCTGGAGTAACTCAGCAGGTCAGGCAGCATCTCGGGAGAGAAGGAATGGGTGAGGTTTTGGGTTGAGACCCTTCTTCAGATTGATGTAAGGGTCTCGGTCTGAAGAAGGGTCTCGACCCGAAACGTCACCCATTCCTTCTCTCCTGAGATGCTGCCTGACCTGCTGAGTTACTCCAGCAGTTTGTGAATAAATACCCTCTGTCTAGCTGATAATCTCTTGCCGTAATGGAGTTTAGACTAGAGTATCTACCTTGTTGGGTATAGAAGCTGGCTAAGTGTAATCAGACACATAGCAATTGCCAGGAAAACATATCATGCTGCGTGTGGATCAGGAGTATTTTGCTGAGACAGTGTTGGTGTCTCTACAATGCTTTTAAGGTGCCTACTGAATGTAATCACGTAAGATGACAGGAATCATTGCAGCCAAATAGGCATTCTTGAATTGAGATCTTGATCTTCCTTAATCATAATCTCTATATTTATATTTGTAACCGATGTGTACTACAAAGAGCTTGCACTGATGACGGAATCACATTGGGATGTCTTTCAGTCACCAAAGCAACAATTAACCCAGTACTCCTTGCTTCCTATCAGAATTAATTTTGAATCTGACTGCCTCTTTTGCAGTGTGTCCTGTGGGACTTTGTCAGTTATTTTGTTTAAATCTACAGACCACATTAGATACACTTTCCTTATCAGCAGTCCCCATTACCTGTTCAAAATGATTCAGTCAAATTCCTGTCACAATATTCCATTAAGAAAACCAAGGAATTAATCTGTCAGATTTAAATAATGATTTATAATCTGCACTCTCACCAATTGGTCAAGCCCCCTCCACCCCCTCCAACCAGGATAGACTGATGCATTAACTTTGATTAGAGAAAGACAAAAGGAGAATTACAAAATATTAAAGCTGAATAATTTCAATGCACAATCTTTTTCCCCATAAGTTTTAAAGCCAAAATATCTGAGGGACTTAGTGTAAGATTTTTCTTGCAATAATAAGCAACACCTGGTTTCAACTTTCCAGCAATCTAAAACACACCTGGATTTGTTTTGTTGTCAGGTCCTTTGTGCCTCTGAAGACATAACTTTTGGAAATCTCCTCACAGTTCAGTTCATGGACCTGCACCATTCGACCAAAGGTAATCAGACCAACCAGTGCGTTGGGAGTGAGCAGACTCAGGGACATCTGCAGGGATTCTTTGAGGGCCTGTAGATCATCGTCCTCCAAGCAAGTGTCCACCACATACAAGAAGATGAGAGGGGCAGATGAGCCTCGCTGGCCAACACAAAAGTAAAGAGCAATTAGTGAAATTAATGTTCTCACTTCAACGTAACCGTCTCTCATTCACCGGCTCAGCCAAATTATGTCATATACAGAATACTGATGCAATGAATAGGCATGCTTCTCATATTACCTGAACAACATATTCAATAGTTGAAAATTGAGGCAGTAGTTCAGCTGGTTGATTCACTTCGGAAATGCCCGAGTAAGATGGTGAAAACTACAAAATAGGTCATTTGTAAAAATCAGAATATGCAAGAATTTAACAATGTTGTTAAAGGCCTTGATAAAATATAGAAATAACTTTTCTTAGATTCAGCCCTTAGTGAGAATAATGTGAGATATCCCCACATGAATATTGTGCACCTATTCAACATCAAGACCTGTCATTAAACAATTGTAACAACAGCCAATATTGCTGGCATATGGTCCCATAATTGAACATTGGTGTGTGCATGGAAGCTAGCTAACTAAGAGAATTGACGAAGGCAGAGTGGTAGACATGGTTTATAAAGACTAGAGTAAGGCTTTTGACAAGGTACTGCATGGAGCTGGTTAAATCTCAAGGTATCTGAGGAATATTGGCAAATTGCCTCCAAAGGTGAGTGTGTGTGTGTGTGCACGCGTGTGTGTGTATAAATGACTTGAAGGAGAATGTAAGTGGTATGATTAGTAAGTTTGCAAAATAAAATTGGAGTAGTGATGGATCTCGAAGAGGTTTGTCTAAGGATTCATCTGTACATTTATCAGCTGGAAAGTTGGGCAGAGAGTTACCAGATGGAATTTAATGTCGGTAAGTGTAAGGTTATGCACTTTGGCAAGTCAATTTCTGTTAGACCGGGTACCTTATTAGTATTTATGTACAGAGAAGCCTTGGAGTGTAAATCCACAGCTCCCAGAAAATGGTGACAGAGACGAACAGTGTGGTGATAAATATATTTGGCAGGTTTGACTTCTTAGGTAGACGCAGTGAGTAAAATGAATTATGATGTCATGATGCAGTTGGATGAAATGTTGGTTCAACCACACTTAGTGTATACAGCTCTGTTAGCCATACTGCTGGAAGGATACAATATCATGAGAGCGCAGAAGAGATTCACCAGGATTATTGCTATGAATGGAGGGCTGGAGTTATAAGAAAAGATTGGAACATAGGAGGCTGAGGGGTAACCTTAGAGAAGTTTATAACATTATAAGGGTCATTAATAGGATAGATAAACAGAATCCTTTTCCCCCAGGTACAGGAGTCTGGAGGTAGAGGGCACAGATTTAAATTGAGACATTTGTGATAAAAGAAAAAGCTAGACACATTTAGTAGGGTAAGCATGAATACATTACATGATGGTTATGCAAGTAATAATCGTTCAATATTATTTTATTGTTGAAAATAAACCTCTGTAAAGTACAGCAATATGTCGGGTCTTTTTAGCATGAATTACGCTGATTGTTCACAGACTGTCCTAAATCTGTCCTTGGTACACAAGCAGTTAGCAAACATGGCAAATAGAGGGATTCTTCTTCACAAAGAAGGCAAAGAACAACAGTTCCTCTGAATTTGAAAACAGTGCTCATTCTGTTTGGCATTGATTAAAACATAGTCCAATACCTTTTAACATAGAAGAACTTTTTAAAAACTAGCTGAGGTGCGCCACTCCTGAACTGTGCACTACATTGCATGTACGCAGGTATGGAACATTAAAATAAAATGCACAAAATAGAAAGTTCCCTTACTTTTTTCCAGTCAACTCTTTTGCTTTTAACAGTTTGCATATTGAAATAGACACAATTTAATCAGAACTTACCTGGTTCCTTTGGAAACAAAAATTGCATGCCCAGAGCTTTGCTCGATAGTCCACCTGACTGTTTAAAAAAAGGCGTAAATCTCAGTTACTTTAGTAAAACAAGAACTCTATTCCTCCACTACATGTATATGCATTATTAATTATGTTTGGTTTTAATATCTAAATTAGGTAACTTTATCACTCATTTCATTCAGCTCTTGTCTATATGGAAAAACTCAGATGAAACTTGTGATGGGCAGCATGTCGTAGAAACAAATAGAAACACTCAAGAGGGTCAGGCAGCATTTGCAGAACAAGGAGTGTGGAATGAACCCTTTGTTCTTCCAGTCTTCAATCTGAAACGTCAATTCCCTTTCTCTTGCCACAAATGCAGTCTGATCCCTTAATTTCTTCTGGCATTTTCTGGTTTCATTTCAAATTGCATTTTTAAAAATATTTTTGGAACCATGTATTCTAAGTTGGTAAAAAAAATTAGACTGTTTAGTAAATTGATTTAGACATAGACAAATTGGTGCAAGAGTAGGCCATTCAGCCCTTCGAGCCAGTACCAATGATATTGATCATTCAATATGATCATGGCTGATCATTTAAAATCAGCACCCTGTTCCTGCTTTTACCCCCATGTCCCTTGATTCCTTTCGCCCCAAGAGTTAAATCTAACTCCCTCTTGAAAACATCCAGTGAATTGCCCTCCACTGCCTGCATGTTTTGTTTTTTTCCTCACACCCAAGGTCATGTCTAAACTGACTAATCACTGGTTGCTTTCTTTTTAAAGAAATCTCTATTTTCACTCCATTGTGAGTTGCAGTCTTCAGATGCTGAGGTAGACTATTGTCTATTGTCTATTGTGGTTGTCTAATGAGGTGTACTAGCACACTATTCCGAGTGCAAAGTTTCACTGGTACTCAATGAGTGAAATTTACAGAGGGTTTTTGTATTCCTCCATGTCTCCTTTAGATTTGTATAATGGCAATTGTCAAAGTAATCCTTCGAAAGTTACCATATAAATGAGCCAGATACATTTTGGTATATTACCTCTGATGTTGGATTGATGCACAAATTGCATTATAAGAGTCATTTAATCAATATTAAACCCCATTTAAAAATAATCCAGTATTCTGCATTCACTGCATTTTGTAACAAAACCTTCCATCAATTATTATTTTTATATAGTTGAAATACCATCAGCTATTTTATGTAATATAAATGCGGTCAAATCGGTGTCACACCTTCAATTCAAAACCCATATGTATGAAATAGACAATAGACAATAGGTGCAGGAGTGGGCCATTCGGCCCTTCGAGCCAGCACCACCATTCAATGTGATCATGGCTGATCATTCTCAATCAGTACCCCGTTCCTGCCTTCTCCCCATACCCCCTGACTCCGCTATCCTTAAGAGCTCTATCTAGCTCTCTCTTGAATGCATTCAGTGAACTGGCCTCCACTGCCTTCTGAGGCAGAGAATTCCACAGATTTACAACTGTGAAATGATATTCTTCCATTCTCTGTTGCAATCTGCTTGACTAAAACATGAAATAAATTAATAGGACGTATCACAGGTGCTGCATGGAAACAAAATATTATCATCTCAAATTGCTTCAAGGATGCTAACGTTGCAAGCTACACGATTTCATTCAGATTTCACTCAGGCTGCTCTTCAATGACATTAGTACCCACACTAACTGTTGAATAAACAACTGTTCAATCAATAAATGCTTCTATCATGAAAACTAAAACCTCTAGAATAGAAGGACTCTGCAAAGATCACATGAAGAAAGGAATGAAAGTTTGCATATAAACAGATCTATGATGACTATAGGCCTGTCATTTTGCAGTGAGCGGAATTGCAAATCCATGATGAAAAATATGCTACAAATATGCTACACGTTGAACACCGATTTTCCGGCAACTGATAGTCTGCCCCCCATCCTATAATCCTGACAAAATTACAAGAGCTCAGTTGAGTTTCCCTGAGTGGCCACGGATGGCATTGAAAACCGAACGGGAATGGAAAGGCCTGTAACCAGAGACCCCAGCAGCCCTTCCGAGTGAGACAGAAATTCACCTAAACCTCCTCTAATATCATCTACTGCAGGCAGCGCTCCCGACGTGGGCTCCTTGGGCAACAGCAAGCGTAGACTAGGTGACCGTTTTACTGAAAGGGTCCTCCTAGGCCTGGTGGATCTCCCGGCTGCTCCCCCTCCACCCAGACGGAACAAGGATAAAGTTCCCCTGGTCCATACCATTCACCCCACCGGCCTCCGCATCCAACACATCGTTCTCCGACATTTCTGCCACCTTCAACTTAATCCCATCACTAGCCACATCTTCTCATCCACACCTTTCAGTAGAGACCACTCCCTCTGCAACTCCTTGGTTCACTCATCCCTTTCTACACAAACCGCCCCCTCCCCAAGTACTTCTCCCTGCAACCACACGTTCCGCTTGGGTAGCTTACAACCCAATGGTACGAACATTTGATTCCCCAATTTTAGGTAGCACCCCACCCCATTCTTTGCCTTCTTTCCTGCCCCTTTCCCAACCCCAGTGTGCATCCATCCCACTATCCCACTCATCTCCTCTCCTCCCCCCTGCCATCCCTTTCCACCTAGTCTGAAGGAGGGTCTCGACCCGACACGTCACCCATTCCTTCTCTCCAGAGATGCTGCCTGACCCGCTGAGTCACTCCAGCTTTTTGTGTCCATCTCCATCTATCACTTGCCAGGCTTTCTCTCACTCTGCACTACAATGAGTCTGAAGAAGGGGTTCCAACGCAAACCCATTGCTTATCCATATCCCCCAGAAATGCTGCCTGTCCCACTGAGTTATTCGAGCCCTTTGTGTTCTTTACAATGAAACATTACCAATTCAAACTATTGCCATTACTTTACCAGCAGTATATTGTAGAAAGAGCTGAATGTATTTTAAATGTAATCTGTTAGTTTTTTTTAATTCCCGAGAAAAAGTTAGGATGGTTTCATATTACTGGTGGACAATTCGTCTTTAGGATACAATGAAATGTAGATATCCTACCAAAGGGGATTAAGAACAGCCCTGCAGGTAGCTCTGCTGCATAGAACAGGTTCATACTGTATCGGTGGTAAATCTGGACGCTCTTTTAAAGGAGTGAAGAGACAAGCTAGAGGAACCACCATGCGCGTCGCCTCTAGTCGACTGGATGGCCATACATTCCAGCTGAACCGAATGCCATCTCGTTCTTCATTTTGTTGAATAAACTCTAGATATGATGCCATTGCTGGAGGCTCCTGCTGAAACAAACAACCAATGAAAGTTGTAATCAAGAGCAATTCAAACATTTCCGTTTGCATTTTTATATTAAAAATACGTTTCTCATGAAGGCATAGGGAGGAACTGCAGATGCTGGTTTAAGCCGAAGAGAGACACAAAAAGCTAGAGTACCTCAGTGGGTCAGGCAGCATCTTTGGAGAAAATAGGTAATGTTTTGGGTTGAGACCCTTTTTGAAACTGTGAGTCAGGGGAAAAGGAAACGAGAGAAATACGGTGGCACAGCAGTAGAGTTGCTGCCTTACAGCGAATGCAGCGCCGGAGCAATGCAGGATCCAGGTTCGATCCTGACTACGGGCGCCGTCTGTACGGAGTTTGTACGTTCTCCCCGTGACCTGCGTGGGTTTTCTCCGAGATCTTCGGTTTCCTCCCTCGCTCCAAAGACGTACAGGTATGTAGGTTAATTGACTGGGTAAAATGTAAAAATTGTCCCTAGTGTGTGGATATGTGCGGGGATCGCTGGGCGGCACGGACTCGGTGGGCCTGTTTCCACGCTGTATCTCTAAATCTAAAAAAAATCTTTAAAAAAATAGATGGTACTCAGCACAAACGAATGGAAGATCTGCAGAAAGGAACGATAATCAAGAAAGCGTGGAGTACACAATGGTCCATTGTTGGCTGTGTGAGAGGTGATAACATAGAAACATAGTAAAATAGGTGCAGGAGTAGGCCATTCGGCCCTTCGAACTAGCTCCGCCGTTCAATATGATCATGGCTGATCATCCAGAATCAGTACCCTGTTCCTGCTTTTTCCCCATATCCCTTGATCCCTATAGCCCTAAGAGCTAAATCTAACACTCTCTTGAAAACATCCAGTGAATTGGCCTCCACTGCCTTCTGTGGCAGAGAATTCCAGATTCACAACACTCTGAGTGAAAAAGTTTTTCCTCATCGCGGTCCTAAATGGCATACCCCTTCTTCTTAAACGGTGACCCCTGGTTCTGGACTCCCCCAACATCGGGAACATGTTTCCTGCATCTAACCTGTCCAATCCTTTAAGAATTTTATATGTTTCTATAAGATCCCCTCTCATCTCTCTAAATTCCAGTGATAACAAGTTATACAGACAGTGGAACTCAACAGTAAAACTAGTCCGACGACTAAGGTGGGGGAGGGCCGGAGTCTGCCTCAGCTTATGTGATCCCCTGGTTGCCAAACACTGTAACTCCCCTTCCCATTACCACACTGACCTCTCCATCCTGGGCCTCCTCCATTGTCAGTGTGAGGCCAAACACGAATTGGAGGAACAACACCTCATATTTTGCTTGGGCAGCTTACAACCCAGCGGTTGATTTCTCCAACTTCAACTATAACCCTTGCATCCCCTCTCTCTCTCTGTCCCTCCCCCACCCTAGTCGTCTTACTAGTTTTACTGTCGTCCTGCCGAGTTACACTGTTATACAGACAGTGGAACTCAACAGGATGACAGTGGAACTCAACAGAAGTCAAACAATGGACCATTGCGGGTTCCACGTTTTCTTGATTATCGCTGCTTTCAGCATATCTTCCATTAATATGTTCTAAGTACCATCTACATCTCTTGTTCCCCTTTCCCCTGACCCTCAGTCTGAAGAAGGGTCTCGACCCAAAAGGTCACAATGTTACCACCAGCAGAAAATACATTTAGAAAAAAATTATTTGCATAGGAAGCAGTTGAGATTGTGCCACGTAGTGATTGAATGAGACTGTGCTGATCCAAGTAAACATGCTTGATGCATACATTACATGGGGGAATCGAGGGCAAAGGGGACAGGGTGGGGAAAGTAAACAGCAAGCTGCGTTGCAATTACGGGCTGCGTTCCCTATTGCGTAGAGGCAGCGACAAGAACGTAGCTCCAGCGGTGAGGATTGCACAGAGCAGGTCAGGGAAAGCAGAGGAACAACTCATCGACTGCTTTGCGTCAGTAAACAGGGCAATGATCCAGGACTCAGCAACAGAGCTGAATGAAGACGTCACGGTTGAATGGGTGGAGGAGTGTGTTCCCACCAAGACCGTCCGAGTGTTCCCTCACCAAAAGCAGATGAAGCAGTTGGTCTGCAATCTGCTGAGGACCAGACCTCGGGCATTGAAGCTTGGTGATATAGCATCATATAGGAAGGCCAGGTACAACCCGGATAAGGCCATTGGAAAAGCGAGGAGACATTTTAGGTCTAAATTGGAGGATGAAATGGACATTCGGCATCTGAGTAACCTCATCAATGCCCCTACTTCCTTAGAAGATTGTAGATTGCCGATCTAACTCTAACAAACTCATGCAGGTGCCCAGTAGAGAGCATACTGACTGGTTGCATTATGACCTGTTTGGGCAATTCGAATCGCCAGCTATGACCAAAAAATGAATAAAACATTGTCCATTCTTCTATTCTGTGATGGCTGTTTTAACCGCCTGAAATCACCCTGTGACCAGTCAATAATAAAAAATGAAGCAAACAGGTGCCCATTACATAAATCATGCAGAACATGGTAATGACACATTTGAATACTGAAATGAAACGTCATCTCAAAACAGAATAGAGTTTTGCGGGCCAGGCAGCATCTCTGGAGAAAATTAATAGGTGACGTTTCGGGTCGGGACCTTTGGTAGAAACCAGCATCTGCAGTTCATTTTTATTGTATTAAAATATTGAATGTAGACACAAAATGCTGGAGCAACTCAGCGGGCCAGGCAGCATCTCGGAAGAGAAGGGATGGGTGACGTTTAGGGTCGAGACGGGATGGATAAGAGGAAGGGTGAGGGGTGGTCGCCTACCTGTCCCGTGCTGGCGCCGAGGTCCCGGGGAGGGGATGGGGAGAGTTGCCGGGGAGGAGGGAAACAGGGGACCGTGAGGAAGGGGGAGAGATTGAGGGACGGGGATGAGGGAGGGTAGAAAGGGGGGGGGGTGATGGGGGATGAGGGGGAGGAGGGTGATGAGGACCAGGGTGATAGGGGGAGAAGGGTGAGAGGGAGCAGGGTGAGGGGGAGTGGGAGCGGGCGAGGGATGTAGTGAGGGGGGGAGTGAGCAAGTGGGTGGGGATCTAGTGAGGGGAGGGTAATGATAGGGGTGAGTGAGTGGGGGAAGTAGTGGAGGGGGGAACGGTGATGAGAGTGAGTGAGTGGGAGATGTGGGGGGGCGGGGTGTAGTGAGGGGGGAGGGAGTGCATGGGTGAGTGAAGGATCTAGTGAGGAGAGGAGGAGGGTGATAATGGGGTGAGTGTGAGGGGACGGTGAGTGATTGATGTAGGGGGTGGGGAGGGGTGGTGTAGTGAGGAGGGAGGAGCAGTGGAGGGGGTATAGGGAGGAGACGTAAGGGCGAGGGGGGCTCCTACCTGCCCCGCGTCGGCACTGCCTCTGGTCAGTAGTGACGGGGGGGGGGGGGGGGGTAGTGTAAGGGAGGAGGGTGATGATGGGAGTGAGTGAGTGAGTGGGGATGGATAAGGGGGGGGGGTGGTGATGGGGGGGGTTGCAGGGGGTAGGTAAGGGGGGGTGTAGTGGCTGGGTGTGGGGTTGGGGGGCTCCTACCTGCTCCACATCGGCACTGCCTCTGGTCAGTAGTGATGGGGGGGGGGGGGGGGGTGGTAGAGGAGGGTGATGGGAATGAGTGAGTGGGGGATGTAGGGGGTGTGGAGTGATGGGGGGGGTGGGGTGGTAGAGGAGGGTCATGGGAATGAGTGAGTGGGGGATGTAGGGGGTGTGGAGTGATGGGGGGGGGGTGCAGGGGGTAGGTAAGGGGGGGTGTAGTGGCTGGGTGTGGGGTTGGGGGGCTCCTACCTGCTCCACATCGGCACTGCCTCTGGTCATTAGTGACGGGGGGGGGGGGGGGGATAGTGTAAGGGAGGAGGGTGATGATGGGAGTGAGTGAGTGGGGATGGATACGGGGGGGGGGGTGGTGATGGGGGGGGGGGGGGTGAGTAGTCGGGGGTGAGGTTGAGTGATTGGGGATGTGGGGGGTGTAGAGAGGAGGGGGGGTGTAGGGAGGGTGTAGTGGGGGGTGAGGGGGGGGTGTAGTGAAGGGGGGAGGGGTGTAATGAGGGTGAGGGGGGGCTCCTACCTGCCCCGGCGTCCGCGCTGCCTCTGCTCACCGGCTGTCGTCACTGACAGGAAGTACAGCTCAGCGCAGACCGGCTGAGCCGCGTCACCGGGGGGAGGAGGAACGTCACCGCCGCGTCACCAGGGGGAGGGGCAACGTCACCGCCGCGTCACCGGGGGAGGAGCAACGTCACCGGGGGAGGAGTAACATCACCGACGCGTCACCGGGGGGAGGAGCAACGTCACCGCCGCGTCACTGGGGGGAGCAACGCCACCGGAGGCGGCGCAACGTCAGAGGAACGAGATGTACACAGGAACGTACAGGAGCGAGATGGAGCAACGTCACCGTCGCGTCACCGGGGGGAGGAGCAACGTCACCGTCGCGTCACCGGGGGGAGGAGCAACGTCACAGACGCGTCACCGGGGGGAGGAGCAACGTCACCGCCGCGTCACCGGGGGAGGAGCAACGTCACCGCCGCGTCACCGGGGGAGGAGCAACGTCACCGCCGCGTCACCGGGGGGAGGAGCAACGTCACCGCCGCGTCTGAGGGGAGGAGCAACGCCACCGGAGGCGGCGCAATGTCCCCGGGTCGCGAGGAGCGATGGAGACCAAAGATACTAGAGGAGCGAGATGGACCACTCCGTTCTAATCGCCTGTCGGCAAAGGAGCGGGACGGCCGCCATTTTAGTAAGCAAAACCCGCCGTCCGCTCTGCCTCTCGCAGTATAATTAATCAGTGTTGTGCGGGAACAGTATGAGTGATGATACCGTTAAAATGCAGAATATATCTCATCTAGCAACTCACAGATTTTTGTTATTTTTCTTTTACAATGTTTCTGCAAGTTTCTGCCTACTAAAATGGCGCCCTGACGTACTACTATGGCGAGTCTGGAGGCTCGTTCTTTGTTGAAGAAGTTTATTGCGACAGCAATATTCGATGACAAAGTTTACATAACGAGATTGCAGACAACCATTAAAACTAACTGTTCACTTCGATGGAGTCTCTCAACTGACTGCTTTGGGCGCCAAAACCACACGTGACGACGCTGTCCAATCAGCGGTCTCACTCCCTGGACCAATCCCTACGGTCGCACCCACACGTGACCCTGCTGGCCAATCTGAGGGTTCGACGCCTAGGACCACTCTCTATGGTCGCTACACTACGGTTGTTTAGGGTCGAGTGGTCTATCTTGCTCTGCTGTATTGATGGAGAGCGATAGCCAAGGGGAGCAGCGGGGTGGGAGTGAGTGCAAACGGGTGAGGGGTGGCAATGAGAATAGCGGTGGTGGGACAACAAGGCAACAAGGTGGGTGGTGTCTCCCAGCTACTCCTCCTCCTCCACTACTGCCAATCCCACCCCTGCTACCCTGTGGCAGGATGAGCTGGGGGAGTAGTAGCTGGGAGAAGCTGAGGGTTGGTGCAGCAAGAGCCTGTGAAGGTCACGGTAGAGCATCAGCAGGTATTGGGGTAGTTGTGTGGGCTGCATAAAAACAGGCAGCTGAAGGCCACGTTTGCAGCAAGGTCAACAGCAAATGTGGAAGATATGATGAGCAGCTTTGCATATCACATGAAATTTGCTGGTGGTGTTGATGGTGAGGAAAGTCCTCGGCTGCAGAACATTGGGTGAATTCATGGTGATTAATGCAAGGAGCTGCAGATTTACCCCCATTGACTCCATCCACACTTCACTCTGCCTCGGAAAGGCAGCCAACATAATCAAAGACTTGTCCCACCCGGTCATTCCTTCTTCCCATGTTCTAGTCTGGCAGAAGATACAGAAGCTTGAAAGTACACACCACCAGCCTCAGGACCAGCTTCTTCCTCTTTGTTGTCAAACGTCTGGATGGTCCAATCATGTCCAATTCACCACTACGCCATGATTGACAATGGACTTTGTCTATGGAACTAATGCGCAACCCATTGCTGAGAAGTATATTATGCACGCTGTATTTGTCCCTTTGCTCTATTTTATTGAGTTTGACTTGATTGTATTTCTATATAGTAGTTGATTTGTTTGGAAAGCATGCAATACAAAGCTTTCACTGTAAGTACACATGACTAATAAACCAAAACTTAAACCCATTGGTTGGTTGAACCTAATACAGTGGCCTCCATAATGTTTGAGACAAAGACCCATCGTTTATTTATTTGCCTCTGTACCAAATTTGAGATTTGTAATAGAAAAAAATCACATGTGGTTAAAGTGCACATTGTCAGATTTTAATAAAGGCCATTTTTATACATTTTGGTTTCACCATGTAGAAATTACAGCAGTGTTTATACATAGTCCCCCCCATATCAGGGCACCATAATGTTTGGAACAGATGGCTTCATAGGTGTTTGTAATCGATTAGGTTTGTTTAATTGCCTCCTGAATACAGATATAAGAGAGCTCTCAGCACCTAGTCATTCCTCCAGTCTTTCTGTCACCTTTGGAAACTTTTATTGCTGTTTATTAACATGAGGTTCAAAGTTGTGCCAATGAAAGTGAAAGAAGCCATTATGAGACTGAGAAACAAGAATAAAACCGGTTGAGACATCAGCCAAACCTTAGGCTTACCAATATCAACTGTTTGGAACATCATTAAGAAGAAAGAGAGCACTGGTGAGCTTACTAAGGGACTGGCAGGCCAAGGAAGACCGCCACAGCTGATGACAGAAGAATTCTCTCTATAATAAAGAAAAATCCCCAAACACCTGTCCGACAGATAAGAAACACTCTTCAGGAGTCAGGTGTGGATTTGTCAATGATCACTGTCCGCAGAAGACTTCATGAACAGAAATACAGAAGCTGCACTGCAAGATGCAAACCACTGGTTAGCCGCTAAAATAGGATGGCCAGGTTGCAGTTTGCCAAGAAGTACTTAAAAGAGCAACCACAGTTCTGGAAAAAGGTCTTCTGGACAGATGAGACGAAGATTAACTTATATCAGAGTGATGCCAAGATCAAAGTATGGAAGAGAGAAGGAATTGCCCAAGATCCAAAGCATATCATATATCATATATATACAGCCGGAAACAGGCCTTTTCGGCCCTCCAAGTCCGTGCCGCCCAGCGATCCCCGTACATTAACACTATCCTACACCCACTAGGGACAATTTTTACATTTACCCAGCCAATTAACCTACATACCTGTACGTCTTTGGAGTGTGGGAGGAAACCGAAGATCTCGGAGAAAACCCACGCAGGTCACGGGGAGAACGTACAAACTCCTTACAGTGCAGCACCCGTAGTCAGGATCGAACCTGCATTCACTGTAAAGCAGCAACTCTACCGCTGCGCTACCGTGCCGCCCGCCTCATCTGTGAAACACGGTGGTGGGGATGTTATGGCCTGAGCATGTATGGCTGCTGAAGGTACTGACTCATTTATCATCATTGATGATACAACTGCTGATGGTAGTAGCATAATAAATTCTAAAGTGTATAGACATATCCTATTTGCTCAAGTTCAAACAAACGCCTCAAAACTCATTGGGCGGCGGTTCATTTAACAGCAAGACAATGATCCCAAACATACTGCTAAAGCAACAAAGGGGTTTTTCAAAGCTAAAAAATGGTCAATTCTTGAGTGGCCAATAAGATAAAAACGTATCATATTATGGTCACTACCTCCTAATGGTTCCTTTACCTTGAGTTCCCTTATCAAATCTGGTTCATTATACAACACGAAATCCAGAATTGCCTTCTCCATGGTAGGCTCTAGTACCAGATGCTCTAAGAATTCATCTTGGAGGCACTCTACAAACTCCCTATCTTGGGGTCCAGTGCCAACCTGATTTTCCCAGTCTGCCTGCATGTTGAAATATCCCATAACCACTGTAGCATTACCTTTGTTACATGCTAATTTTAATTCCTGATGCAACTTGCACCCTACCTCCAGGCTACTGTTTGGGGGCCTGTAGATAACTCCCATTATGGTCTTTTTACCCGTACAATTTCTCAGTTCTATTCACAATGAGTCTACATCTTCTGATTCTATGTCCCTCCTTGCACAGGACTGAATTTCATTCCTTACCAACAGAGCCACCCCGCCCCCTCTGTCCACCTGTCTGTCTTTTCAGTAGGTCGTATACCCCTGAATATTCAGCTCCCAGCTCTGATTCTCTTCCAGCCATGTTTCTGTAATTCCCACATCATACTTACCAATTTCTAACTGAGCCTCAAGCTCATCCACTTTATTTCTTATACTTTGCGCATTTATATATAACACTTTACATTCAGTATTCACCTCCCCTCTCACACCGGTTCCTATTTCACCTGACCTTACTCTCTTATCCCTTCTTGAACTTTCAGTCCCATTAATTCGGGTGTCTTTCGTAACTTTTCCTGTACTCTCTTCTCCTTGAACTCCATCCTTATACTTCCAATTTGTCAACTTCCCCGCGCTATTTAGTTTAAACCCACCCATGCAGCAGGTCAGGCAACATCTCTGGAGAACATGGATAGATGATATTTTGGCAAGATCCTTCATCAGTCTCTCGGTCTGGAATCCAGGTGAGTTGATGGCCCTGCCTGCTGGGGGGGAGAGGTGAGTATCAGTGGTGTAATTGGACCACCAATTACCCTGGCCACCAGAGTGCAGGAAAAGGTCGGCCGTGGCAGGTGTGGCCAGGAAGTGTCCGAGGAAGCTGTAGGCCAGCGGTTGTGGCGGAAGGTCTGACCCTGAAGCAGCATGAGCTTAGCCTGGCGTGGATGTAGCCGGGGGTTTAAGTGGACAGGGAGGCAGCGCGAGCATCCATCGGTCAGTCCGCTATTACCAAAATACGTTATATCAAGGTCCGTCTAAACGAGGTTTACTGTACTGCGATTTGACCTCAGGATCATTATTATTATTATTATAACTGTTCGTGAGAAAATACTTGAGATTTTGAATGATGATATACTTCGCAAGATGATCCATTCTCAAATGGAATGGCCAAGATTTGATAGATCCCCTTTCCAATCTAATATTTGTTCACGGCCTACAGCCAGCAATTTAATTTATTTATGGAAAGTGCATTTAAAAATAGGGAATGTATGAAGCCGATAATTAGAGAATAAAAACAACCTTCAGCTACATGAGAGTTTTAGGCATGGTGAAAGATTTGGATGCACCACTTCATTCTCCAACTCATATTTCGATGTATTACATCTGAGCACAGATACAAAATGCTGGAGTAACTCAGAGGGACAGGCAGCATCTCTGGCGAGAAGAAACGGGTGACGTTTTGGGTCGAGACCCTTCTTCAGACTAGTCAGGGAAAAGGGAATCGAGAGATTATAGACAGGGATGTAGAGCAAATGAATGAAAGATATGGAAAAAAGTAACAATGATAAAGGAAACAAGCCATTGTTAGCTGTTCCCCAGGTGAGAACGGGAACTTGGTGCAACTTGCGTGGGGGAGGGATGGAGAAAGAGGGAGTGCAGGGATTACTGGAAGTTGAGAAATCACAATTCATACCACTGGGTTGTAAGCTGCCCAAGCAAAATATGAGATGCTGTTCCTCCAATTTGCGTTTGGCCGCACTCTGACAATGGAGGAGGCTTAAGACAGAAAGGTCAGTGTGGAATGGGAAGGGGAATTAAAGTGGCAATCGGGACATCGGGTAGGTCCAGGCGGACAACTCGCTTTTGCTGAAGCAATGAAATAAAGACTAATTCTTTCAGCATTGACAACTGAGTCTGTGCAGATAAAAACTGGTAGAATCAACAGCCATCAGTGAAAACAGATGTGCAACCAACCTGCTTGTAATTGTTGATCCCTTTAAATATTGCTGATGGTTGATCCTCCATGCATTTTTGAAGGAGTGGGCTGGTATCTTCAGGACCAAAATGGCTGACTATAGAGGGAGAAAGTAGAATGAATTTCAGTTCAACAGCCTTCCATCAGAACTGGGGAGAGATGAACAGGTTTTAAAGCGCAGAAAAAGAGAGGAGAGAAAAAATAGAAATGCAACTGTGATAGGATGGAAGGTACGGGAATGGTGGCGGTGCAATGTAATAAATCCCAGAAGACGTGAAAATACAGAGGCGTAATCTGGAATTTGGCAAGTTGTTGCAAATCCAGAATAAAAATCTTGAATATATTCATAGCCAGTCAATGCTACATATGCCACCCATCTGCTTACTTCATCCTATTTCAACTATTAGCTGTTATGCTTCAACACCCTCAACAGGGGAGCGTCTAGCTTGACATATTCCATAAATGTACCAGGTTTAATTCAAGAACACTTAAATTATTCTCCAATTAAACCTGGTCCATTTATGGAATATAAAGGTACCAGGTTTAATTGCCAAGGACACTGAAATTGTACCTTAAGAGTTAAAACCACAATATGCACTTTGTAAAATATTAAAGCCCATAGAGTAAATATATGGGTGTTTATTCCAACACACGGGGCTTCAGTGATGCTGGAACAGCAGATTTTACAGAGCAACAGGTGTTTACCCACCCCCTGCCCGCCAATATCCCACTTTTTAAAGATTTTACATGAAACAATAATTTTCCAGTATTTTTCCAGTAATTAATACTTCATAAATTTAAAAGGAACTCGGGTCAGACAGCATCTGTGGAGGGAATTGTACAGATAGCATTTCAGGTTGGGACCCTTCTTCAGACTTCCTTTGTCTATTTCACTCTGCTGATGCTATCTGACCTACTGAGTTCTTCCAACGGTTTGATTTTTGCACAAGATTCCAGCATTTGAAGTTTCATGCGACTTCTTTAAAACAGTTTTGGAATAAGGGTAGGTAAAGATATTAGGAGTAACCAAAATCCACTTGCGTATTATGTTGAGTGAGTTGGAATGCTAAAGAGCACTGACTTAATGACTCATTGAGCACCGACTCATTTGTCTATCCTGTTGAAGACTAATAGAAGGGCTTTTCCTCTGTACCTGATTTCAATAGTCAACATTATAAATTTACATGAAACTTTGATACTTTCTTATTACGGGTATTTGATTTGAGCGTTTATTTATAAATAATCAGTAGTGTAATAAATGACTTTAAATACTCCATTGTACAAACATAATGTGTATAGTTTTTTTAATACAAAGACTGCAAATGAAGAGACAAATAAACTTACAGAACATATACAATATTTATAATTTATAAACTGGAAGTTAAGACACCTCAAAATTATTGCACTTGCATTTTTTTCCATTTTCCCTTCTTACAAAGTATATTCTGTTATTAGTGAACATATATATCTACTCTGGAAATATTTCTCTTGCAACTTAAAAGCCCATCCAAAACTTTGGACTTTTTAAACCAACATACTATGCTGTGTAAAAATTAATTTACAATAACAGTGTTATGTTTCTGCATTGAAAATGTACATTAACCAAGATCACTTGCAGTAAACAATATTAACATTTGTTACGCTGAAACATTACATGTTATAATAAACCTAAAGTGGACAGTTAGACAGCATTTTCTGCTATTTACAGGTGACATTGTAGCTGCTTAGGCAGCAGGCGTGATTGGTAATATGTTATGAAGGTCCAGTTTGTTTGTACATAGTACATGCACACAAAGCATTCCGTTATATAAGTACAATGAAAGAGTGCAAAAAGTTATTCTAAAACTTCCAGAAGAAACCAGAGCTAACAAGATTAACAGCGTTCTGAGTAGGCTAGTGCAACATACTGCAATAGTCGAAGTACTTGAAAAGGCCCATTAGTTCTATGGTCTGTTTTTCACAATATTAGGGAGGCAAATGAAGTATCAAGGATGCAATGTTTTGCCAATTTGGAACATTGCAATTTTAAATGTTCAGATACCATATGTGGAATGATCAATGTGTAGAAGTAGATATAAATGATTAAAAGCGTTTTGCACGGGCATTCTTTATGCCTGATATAATTTCCATTTTCTCTTCCTCTGTATCGTCTCTTTTTGATTCGCAATCATGATGCGGGGACACAAGATCATATTGTCAGTATTTTCCAATCACTGGGAATTTGCTAATGCCACTTAATGTCAAGAAAGCAAAACAGCATACACGCAACTACTTCAGTTATGGCTTATAGTGCGCCGGTTGACAGGTGTGATTGTTTACTGTCGGGCAGCCACGGTGTTTCCTGCACTGAGACAACATCTGTCCGATGGTTAAAAAAATATTACAAGAAAACAGCAATTCAAGAAAAATTTAAAAATAACAATGCTTCACTCTGTCTTTCCTACAAAGAAGTGCTACATCCCATGACTTGCCTTCTTTCATGTCTTTAAGAGAAATGTGACTGGGAATTTCTTTTACGATTCTGGATTAACAATAAGTCTAAGATGGCTGAACGATCTGTTCTTTTTTTTGCAATTTGCACATCAGATGCATGTCTGATGTGTGCTGTCATCAGCTCAAGTGATAATTTAACAATATTTGTTACTCTCAGACTATAATTATGACAATGCAACCTCCTCCTGTGTTCTACTAAGGTACATACCAATATATAAACCACCCATAATGAAAATAAAGATTGCAGACCAGTATTGTTGTACAACCCAAAGCATTTTAAGAATCACTGCAGATGCTACACCTCGCATACAATTCATGGAAAGTTCCTTCCTGCCTGGAAGTATATTAAGGCCACAGCAATACAGAATACGGTTTGTTAAGGGCCAATGTTCTCTTAAAAATCATGTTATTTTCAAACACAACAGATTTGCTAGAATAGCTACATTGGATGCCTTACAAAATGTTACATTTCCAAATGTCTAGTCCAATGAACTAGAAAGGGAGTCATGTTGTCATGGATTCATGAGGTAATGTTATTATATCATCAACAGTTACAGGTTCCTCTTTAATTCAGAGCCAAGTACTCAACAGTGGAACATTCAGTTCAAAGTATTGGTTCCATTAGGCCTCAAATAGTGCAGGACTGTTCTTCACAGGAGCTGCCGAGCTCCGACTCGTCTCTTGGGCAATGCTTGATTGTACTATCTTCTCCCACTGCGATAGGTTCTCCCTGGAAACCAGAAATGGAAATGATAATTTTAACAAGCTTTCCTGCTTTATCACGAGGATCAATTCATCAATAGATGACGGCACACCATGGCAAGGAGAAAAGTATTCTACATGGGACAAAGAACCTGCACCAGATACATATTAGGGACAGATATAAAGTTGTATGGCACAAGTGTTCACATGTCCTAGTATCACAAAACAAAGACTTTCTACATCCATGTGACTTACAGGTGTTTAGTTTATAGTTTAATTTAGAGATACAGCATGGAAAAACAAGCTCTTCGGCCCACTGAGTCCAGGCTGACCATTGATTACCCATTTATAATAGTTCTATACAGTAGCGGCAATTTACATAGGCCATTTAACGTACAAACACACACATCTCCACATATGTACTGCAACATGCACATGAGTGGGTCATTCGTCAATTTATTGACTTGTTATACATTTCAAATATTTTTTACTTCCCACCAGCCACAGCTTCCAGTTCATCATCCTTCGTAATTTCTGCCACTTGCATTAAGATCCCATCGTCACTCACATCTCCTGCTCACCTCTCTACCTTCTGCAGGGACTACTCCCTCCCACTCATCCATCCCTCCCTGATCCCTGGCATTTTGTCCTGCAACCGCCGGAAGTGCAACAGTTGTTCTAGCACCTCCTTGTTCATCACTATCCAGCTGCCTAAATAGCACTTCCAAGTGAGGCAAAGATTCATGTGCACCTCCTCTAACCTCGTCTGCTGCATTTGCTGCTCCCAATGTTGCCTCCTCTATAACAGCGAGAGTGAGTGGAATGGGCACTCCAAGTTTACATTTGCATGCCATTTCAAGTCCCATTTCCATTCCCACACTGACCGGCCCATCCTGTGCCTTCTCCACTGCTCGGGATGGGGTGGCCAGCCCAAAGCAAACTAGAGGAAGAGCATCTCATATACCACCTTGTCACCCAATGGTATCAACATTACATTTTCCAATTTTAGGTAATCCTCCACTCTGGTGTGTTCACACTCTATTCTCATTCCGATCCTGCCATGTTGATGCAGTTGTCATATCCCCCCAACCACTCCAGAACCCTTGTTTGTCCTTCCCCTCCTGGTTCACCTACTACCTACATATTTCACCCACACTCTTCCCCCTCACCCATCCAGTTCCATCTGCCTTTCACATTTTCCCTGTTGGTTCCCATTATCACCTTACATTTCAATCCACCACTGCTTATCACCCTCAAGCAGCTGTTGCCACTTCACCCTCCCCTCCCCCCACCTGGCTCCATTTACCTCCTTTTTTCCCCCCTTTAGTCTGCCTTCATCTATCATCTCAATAGAAGATACAGCTTGAAAGCACCCAGCACCAGATTTAAAAAAAAGCTGCATCCCCACTGTTATCAGCCTCATATAAGTTTAGGAGGTATTCACCAATTTATCTCGTTGCAGCCCTTGCACATTTTTAAAATCTGCTCTTTCTCTGCAGCTGCAACACAATATTCTGCACTCTGCTTTCTTTCTCTTTTTACACTAACTGTAGTATTCTTATCTGGTAGGCTTTGCCTGCACACAAAGCTACGTTTTTCACTGTATCCACAGGGCAATAATAATAAACCAATATCAATACCCACCTTTATCTCCCAACTGCACCCCTCCTCTTCCCCTACCTCCACTTGCCTATCATCCTTCACCCTTTTTTTGGTCCATCACTCACCTCTGGCCCCTATGTCACCACTTCCCCTCTCCTCTTTATTCTGGATATCTCCCCACTCATTCCTAACACAGGGTCCAAACCCAAAACATCAACAATTTCTACCCTCTCCCACTGCTTGTCCCATTAAATCTTTTAGATACATGTCCATTAAAAATATATTGAAATTAGATCCATTAAGTTTAAAATGATTCAGATACAAGTTGTCTCTGGGTACCAAGTATCGGATCTAGACATCCTTTCATTTCAACACGGTGAAATAATTTCTGAAAGCAACATTTAACATAATCAACATATCAAATGTACAGAAATGCCACCTGAAATTATCCACTCATTTATTTGAGTATAACCTATGGTTTAAAACGTATGGTTTTCCCCCAAGATTTCCAATAAGTAATATAAACCACTAATTTTGTGGTCTGTAATTCCTCAAATGCTCGACCAATAAAACTTTCTTTTTGTCTATTTCCTAAATACATTGTAGCCAAAAATAAGAGGCTTGAATTCTTCCCAGGAACTATGTCTCCAATTGTTACCACAATATCAGTACACGTGTCAGAGGTTTTGGGGGAGGCAGGAGAATGGGGTTAGGAGGGAGAGATAGATCAGCCATGATTGAATGGCTGAGACGACTTGATGGGCCAAATGCCTAATTCTACCCCTATTCCTTATGACCTTATGAATATCATTATGCCAGATGGTCCCTTGAACTCTCTGTCGCAGAGGGACAGCCAGTTGCTGGGAATTCCCAGCCTCCTGCTTGTCCTGCAGCAACTTCAGATAGACACAAAATGCTGGAGTAACTCAGTGGGACAGGCAGCATCTCTGGATAGAAGGAATGGGTGACATTTTGGGTCGAGACCCTTCTCCTGTCTGAAGAAGGTTGTAATAGACAATAGACAATAGGTGCAGGAGTAGGCCATTCAGCCCTTCGAGCCAGCACCGCCATTCAATGTGATCATGGCTGATCATTCTCAATCAGTACCCTGTTCCTGCCTTCACCCCAGGCAGTTGTCTACTCACCCATTCCCTCTATCTTGAGATGCTGCCTGTCAAGCCTAGTTACTCCAGCATTTTGTGTCTATCCTTCAGTGTAAACCAGCATCTACAATTCCTTCCTGCAGCAACTTCAGCTATTTTGAAATTCAGGCACCCAGAATTTGCCCAGATGCGAAATGTCCTTGATTCAATATGATACAGGAAATGCAGGCACAGGATATTATCATTTTTCTTCAATCTACTTCTGCAAGACTCCAGTGTTATACATGTTTTAGTTTAGTACCCTTATTTATTAATCAGAGACAGCAGACATTCATTGGAAAAAATTAAGATTACTAAACTTAATCTTAGGGGCGTGGCTGTGTTCTGCAGCTGCGGCTCACCGGCAGTCTCTCTGTCTTTTTTTTCTTTTTTGTCTGTCATCGTTTAATTGTACGTTTTATTTTATTTTTAACTCTGTGTATGTGGGGGGGTGGTGGGGGGGGTTGGGGGAAACCTTTTTTCAAATCTCCTCCTCAACGGAGATGCGACCTTTACCGTGTCGTATCTCCGTTCGCGCTACGGCCTAACATCGTGGAGTCGGCGGCCTCCAGCTGGGATCGACCTTGAAAACTCCGGTCGCAGGGCCTGGACTTACCATCTCGGAGGCTTCGGCCGTGGGCCCTGCAGACCGCAACATCGGGAGTTCGCAGGTCCCTGGCTGGCGACCGGCTTTCGGGAGCTCCAGCCGTAGCAGCTTCAACCGCCCCGAAGTGCGAGGTATGATCAACCCGCTCGCAGGCCCTTCATCGCCCTGCGTGGCTCGGCCGCAGCACTTTCCATCGCCCGGTGGGGGCTCAAGACTTTCATCGGCCTGCTTGGCTCGGCCCTGGGACTTTCCATCGCCCGGTGGGGGCTCAGGACCTTCATCGGCCTGCTCGGCTCGGCCCTGGGACTTACCATCGCCCGGTGGGGGCTCAGGACCTTCATCGGCCTGCTTGGCTCGGCCCTGGGACTTACCATCGCCCGGTGGGGGCTCAAGACTTTCATCGGCCTGCTCGGCTCGGCCCTGGGACTTACCATCGCCCGGTGGGGGCTCAGGACCTTCATCGGCCTGCTTGGCTCGGCCCTGGGACTTTCCATCGCCCGGTGGGGGCTCAGGACTTTCATCGGCCTGCTCGGCTCGGCCCTGGGACTTTCCATCGCCCAGTGGGGGCTTCAAAAAGTTGGGAGCCTCGATCACCTCGTGGCACCACGGGAGAAGAAATCAGGAGGAGATAAGACTTTGCCTTCCATCACAGTGAGGGTATGCCTAGAGCAATCACTGTGATGGCTGTTTGTGTAAAAATTGTGTAAAAATTGTATCTGTGTGTCCTGTGCTTTTTGTTCTCTACTGCCGGACCCTGACGTGTGAGGACGCTGGCGTTGTTTATTCGCCGCTTCTCCGTTAGGATAGTTTGTCTGTTTGTTTTTATGTTTGATTGTTTATGTAAAGCGCTTTGAGCACCTGATAAGGCGCTATATAAAATAAATGCTTATTATTATTATTATTATAAACCTCCTTTACCTGGTTAGTTTTATCTTCATCCATTTAGATCTAATTAGTTATATCAATTAAGATATAACCCGCTGAGTTACTCCAGCATTTTGTGTCTACCTTCAATTTAAACCAGCATCTGCAGTTTTTTTTCCCTAGTTATATCAATTATATCCTTACAAACTAGTGGCCTAGTTACCATTTTCAGTAAATTCTAATGAAAAAAAAAACTTAAATCTGCAATTCATTTTTTGGCCAAACTATGCCTGATCTTCTTTAGCAATCCAATAAAAAAGAGAAAAATAAAAACTGAGTATATACTTCCCTTATGTTGCAGTGTGGGTATTACCCACTGCCTGAGTGGCTTCTTTCTACTGTGGAAAGAAATTACTTGAATCAAACTGTTCTCAATTTTGACAACAGAATTTGTAAATGAGTTGACTAATCCCAAATACAGTTAAGATTAAGATTTTTAAATCAAAAGCGGAGCTCTGAACCGCAAAACCTACTTTACAAAAATATTACTTGTACATGATCAATATGAACTCTTTTGCTTAGTAATTATTTAGTCATTTCTGTTGAGATATTGAGCAGCCATTGGATAAAATTAATAAATTTTGTATAAATCTGTAAATTTCAATATGAATTATCATTCATTTGTCTAATCCAGTATGGCTCCATTTTAGCACACGACAAATTTTAACACAAACCACCTTATACCTAAAAGATTTAAGTATCAAGTGTAAGAAAATAACTGCAGAAGCTGGCACAAATCGAAGGTATTTATTCATAAAATGCTGGAGTAACTCAGCAGGTCAGGCAGCATCTCAGGAGAGAAGGAATGGGTGACGTTTCGGGTCGAGACCCTTCTTCAGTCTTCAGTATTTATTCAGTCTGAAGAAGGGTCTCGACCCGAAACGTCACCCATTCCGTCTCTCCTGAGATGCTGCCTGACCTGCTGAGTTACTCCAGCATTTTGTGACAAAGTATCAAGAAAGATCTCGCAGTATTTCATAATCGAGAAAGTAAAGCTCTCGCAAAGATGGAGGCCACTTTTTTATTTCAGACTCGAATTTTTACCATTAAATGCATATAAAATTGAAGTCCGTTCAAAGACACCTATATTTACTTAATTTATGAATCAGAAATTCAATTAGCTTCAGGATTTCCAGTTAGCTAAATGGTCTAATCTGGTTGTATGTTCACTGGTTCACAATGAACAATGATATAACAACATATCCAAACATTCTGGACTTTGTTGAGCCTTAGGTTATCAAATATTAATGTATACCATGTATATTAATATTTCCATATTCATGTGCATTCTGGGAAATATGATTGTCTGCAAAATAATAACAAAAAACTCTGAAAATATATTTTGTTTCCATAAGTGTAAGAAAATAACTGCAGATGCTGGTACAAATCGAAGGTATTTATTCACAAAATGCTGGTGTAACTCAGCAGGTCAGGCAGCATCTCAGGAGAGAAGGAATGGGTGACGTTTTGGGTCGAGACCCTTCTTCACCCATTCCATTTCGACCCGAAACGTCACCCATTCCTTCTCTCCTGAGATGCTGCCTGACCTGCTGAGTAACTCCAGCATTTTGTGAATAAATACCTTTGAATTGTTTCCATAAGTGGTGTTTGTAGTATTTCCCATTATAGTGTTGTCATCATAACTCACAATCATGCAGACATTTATGAATCTCTGAAGCACTCCGATAAAATTGCAAACCTAATCTGGAGAGTTAACATCAGCCATGCCATTTTCTTCATAGACAAATCCCAAAGCATCTGTAAATAGCAGCAAGGGCATTCATGAGGTACGTTCTCACTGCAACTTTAATGTGCTTCACTGAGTCATTGAAGTTGCCACACAGATTGCCACAAAGGGAAGTGCAAGGTAAATTATGTCAGGAAAGATGGCAGGCATATCTGGATATTTATTATTCTCAAAACTATCTGGGGCATTTTCCAATCTAGGGAAACTAATAATTCCAACAGTGAGCAACTGTTGCAATGCATTCTAAGTGGAAGCTGCCTCTATGTGGTCCATATCTCCAAGTATTTGAGAAAGGCCACTCAAGAGCTTGAGACCACTAGAATCATCATGCAATACATTTCCTCATGATTACGTGATCCACTTCTTTGTTATTCCTTTTGAGATCAGTCAGATAACACAACAGGGTCTCTGTAAAAAAAAAAACCAGTGCACACAGTTAATACATAAATGGAAATTAACCATTAATACAGATATCTATACATTATTAAATATCACACAAAAATGCTTAAAACAACTTGAGGTGTAAATGTATCAACAATAAACGGGCCATATTAAAATCAACCAATTATGGTTCTGCAAAGAAGTAAGGTAGCTTTCGACTACATGATATGATTTGTCATTACCATGTAAAAACATGATGTTAGGGTTTCCGTATTCATCATTAAGTGAAGGGTTATGACTGGACATAAAAGAAGGCCTGAGCAGCCTCCCAGCAAGTTGTGACCCAATGCCAAGGATTGACTTAAGATAGGGGTATCAAACTAACCGGCCCGCGGGCCACATCCGGCCCGCGAAGGGGTCCAACCGCGGGATGATTTGATGAGAAAAAAAGCGCTGTTAGATTTTACACAGAAAGTGAGCTACATGACAACTTAAACTCGCAGGAAATATGAATTTTGCGCAGGAGAATGCAAGTCTGATCTGCAGCTGTCACCTCCCCATATCACAGCTCCTGGGGGTGAGTGGAAGCTACGCCCATATCTGGCCATGTGGTGACGCGGGCCGGGGAAGGTGGGGAGGCTCAGCGTTGTTGTGGACATCGGGAAGTGCATGGGCTACCGCCACAGAGACCGCCACCATGTACCTGAGACCCAGTGAGTGCGTGGATAGAGGCTGGTGGGAAGTCGCCGCACTGTGAATGGGGCCGCAGCCAGCGATCCAAAATCTGAGCTGCGCTCCAGGGTAGGGGCTCTGGGTTTGGGTTAAGCTAGGTGGGATGTGAAGACGTGCTGGTGGTTATGCGGGAATAGGGAAGAGAAGGGAGAAGGTGGTGGGAAAGGAAGGGGAGGGGAAACAGATGAGGGAAGGGAGGGATTTTAGGGATGAGGAAGGGAAGAGAGGGTGTCGAGGGAGGGGAGTGGGGGAGTAGGTGGTAATCAAGACCTATCAATCGCTGCCTCAAAAATATCCAATGTCTGCAGCAATGAATTCCACAGATTCAATAGATAATAGGTGCAGGAGTAGGCCATTTGGCCCTTTGAGCCAGCACCGCCATTCAATGTGATCATGGCTGATCATCTACAATCAGTACCCCATTCCTGCCCTCTCCCCATACCCCCCTGACTCCGCTATCTTTAAGAGCTCTATCTAACTCCCTCCTGAAAGCACCCAGAGAATTGGCCTCCACTGCCTTCTGAGGCAGAGAATTCCACAGATTTACAACTCTCTGACTGAAAATGTTTTTCCTCATCTCCGTTCTAAATGGCCTACCCCTTATTCTTAAACTGTGGCCCTTGGTTCTGGACCCAACATTGGGAACATATTTCCTGCCTCTAGCGTGTCCAATCCCTTAATAATCTTATATGTTTCAATAAGATTCCCCTCTTCCTTCTAAATTCCAGTGTTTTCAAGCCCAGTCGCTCCACTCTTTCAGCATACGACAGTCCCGCCATTCCGGGAATTAAATTAGTGAACCTACGCTGCACTCCCTCAATAGCAAGAATGTCCTTCCTCAAATTTGGAGACCAAAACTGCACACAGTACTCCATGTGTGGTCTCACTAGGGCCCTGTCCAACTGCAGAATTACCTCTTTGCTTCTATACTCAACTCCTCTTGTCATGAAGGCCAACATGCCGTTAGCTTTCCTCACTGCCTGCTGTACCTGCATGCTTACTTTCAGTGACTGATGAACAAGGACACCCAGATGTCTTTGTACTTCCCCTTTTCCTAACTTGACACCATTCAGATAACAATCTGCCTTCCTGTTCTTATCACCAAAGTGGCTAACCTCACATTTATCCACATTAAACTGCATCTGCCATACATCTGCCCACTCACACAACTTGTCCAAGTCACCCTCCATTTTGAATGTATGACCTTTTATTCTGATGCTGTGACCTCTCCTATTACTGGAAACGTTATTTCCACATCCACTCTATCTAGGGGCGTAGATACCAATCATAAAAGTAATGCTTGCTAGGCCATCTTCTTCATAAGAAACAAAATTCATAAAGTGAAACACTTTGTAGTTATAGCAGAGACTGAGACACATGCGAGCAGGTTGAAAAAACGAAGGCAACAAAAACTGTGGGAGCACACGTGCGTGCATTCGCGCGAGCACAACGGATCCGGTCCACGTGAAGTCACATTTTGCCCATGACCTAAAATGAGTTTGACACCCCTGACTTAAGAGAAGAATGAAAGACTTTCCATGGGCATGAAGAAGGTTGGAAGCTTTTTATACCTGAAGTAGATCAGAATTATAATTGAGTTGAATTGTGCAGGATCCAAATATTAATATAAACATAGCACAAAAAGTAAGGAAATTTGTGTTTGGTAGATTATTTCTTTGTTGTAACAATGCTTCGGCAATAAATCTTACACCGTTGGAAAGCCTGTTTATTTCCCTTTTAAATGGTGCCACATTTGTAAGGAACATGCATTTGTACCCCCAGGTGCTGACAAGAATGGGATGCCATCCCACAACAGTGTGTGACCAGGCTGGTGACCAGCATGAGGAGGAGGTGCCAGGCTGTTGTGGCTGTGTATGGTTCTTCCACACGCTACTGAGGCTCCTGTTTATTAAATGAATAAATTGTTAAATTGCCAATATGTCTTGTTTCTTCAGACTTCAATCATCCAATCCACCAAACAACACCGAACAAGAGTCAATGGCAGAATAAGCTGTTTGGCATTGGCAGAGAAGATTTGGCAGATTTTTCATGGGTGCAACCCACATACTCAGCTCTGCTGCTCATCCCACAAATGCATGTTCCTTACAAATGTGGCACCATTTAAAAGGGAAATAAACAAGCTTTCCAACGGTATAAGATTTATTGCCAAGAAGCATTGTTACAACAAAGAAATAATCTACCAAACACAAATTTCCTTACTTTTTGTGCTATGTTTACATGCAGGACTGGGTAAGTTTTCACTCTGGAGTTCAGATATTTCTATCAAAATACCTTTTAAATTAGGATTTTTCCATAGTTTTGTGTCTGGAAAAGATTTATACAATTTCCCCCCAATGGCTGCTATGTCCCGCTACAGAATACATTTATATATTCATAGTTTTCATTGATAAAAATATGAAAACATACTTTAAAGTCTATTTGATAAGGTTTGACTAAAATGAAGCATTTTGTCTCTTTTGAACAATAATGATCTGTTTTTGCATGGTTGGGTTTGGTTTATTATTGTCATGTGTTTGTACATTTGTTGTATTTGTGCAGTAAAAATCTTTGTGCTTTACCTGCTTCTTTGACAAATTTGCCCGACAGTACACACAGTATATTGAATTGTACAAAAAGAATAACTTAATAGCTATGCAAATCAGAAGCAATTGTTCTTCAGGGATTTGATTTATTGCCAATATTCACAGAAAATATAAACATTGAAAAGAAAAAAGTAGTTTATCACCATTAAGTACATCCTTTATATGTGCTTTACTTTTTTAGTTATTTCACGCTGAACAAATTAATTTGGTTTACAGGTTGAAGGCATTAAATTCCAGGAGACGATAAATAGCTGGATTAACAGTACTGTTCAGGAGGAATGTGGTATGAATACAATGTGCCACAATGTAATAGGAGTTATTTTTGCTTCATTAAGGGCAAACACCAGAATGACACAATTCTGCATTTTTTCTCTGGATTCACGTGTACTTTGACATTAGGCATATGCTCTGCAACATTTATTTTCATTGCTCTTGACTATGGAACCATGCTCATTTAAACAGGATGTTAAAAAATGTAACCAGCTTTATTTAAGGAAATTGTCACGGACCGCAGGTAGACCCAAATGCAGCACACGGAACCAAGGAAGTAGTTTTAGAATGAGCTTTATTTCTACCTGCTCGTGGTCGGGGACAGAAGACTTGAGGCGTTCACCAGGGCTACGACGTGGCATGAGGGTCGGGAGCAGGCAGGGTCGGCAACGGGAAAACAGTCCAAGAGAGAATGCTGGAGAGTCTTGCATGAGGGCTAAGTACAATCTGGCAAAGAGTGTGTGTGTGCAGGAAGGGTTTATATGCTGGCTTGATTGGTGATCTGGAGCAGGTGAGTGAACAGGTGAGGGGTTGGCTTAACGTGGTGGGCGTGGCTGGCAGGTGAGTGAACAGGACAGACTGTGACAGAAATGGAGTTATTAGTTTAGTTTAGTTTAGAGATGCAGGGCAGAAACAGGCCCCTCCGACCCATGTCTGCACCCGCACATTAACACAAGCCTACATACACTAGGGACAAATTTACATTAATACCGAGTATACAAACCCAAGCCAATTAATCAGCAAACCTGTGTGTCTTTGGAGTGTGGGAGGAAACCGAAGATATCGGAGAAAACCCATGCGGTCACAGGGAGAACGTACAAACTCTGTACAGACAGCATGAGTAGTCGGGATCAAACCCGGGTCCCTGGCGCTGCATGCGCTGTCAGGCATCAACTCTACTGCTGCGCCACCGTACCGCCCTGCTGGCCCCTTTTATGCTTCGTTTACAATACTTTGCAAAACATTCTATATTCCTCCAAAAGAAGCATCATTGATCTAGCCATCCATTGTCGGAGAATTTGTTGTAATACCTTCAGAGTTGTACTTAAAAACTGCCACCGTAAATATATTAAATTACTGCATTATAATCATTGAATAAAATCTTACCTTTACTGAAATGGATAAACAATGCTGCATTTTTTTTCTGGCTTTGGTTAAAATTCCTCAAAGTACCAAAAGAAAGCAGGCTGGCTGTATTCTAATGACTCCTTCAATTTGCCGTCAAGGTAGTGATGAACTTAATAAACTCCTCTTCAAGTCTTTGCTTGTGGAATGGTAATGAGCCAACTTCATCTACAAAGTGTCTTCGGTATCTTGCTGAAGTTCCCATCTGAGATGAACTAACTGGGTTTGAATATGTAGGGAGGAACTGCAGATGCTGGTTTTAACCAAAGATAGACACAAAAGGCTGGAATAACTCAGCGAGTTAGGCAGCATCTCTGGAGAAAAGGAATACGTGACGTTTCGGGTCGAGACCCTTCTTCAGTGTTGGAAGTTTGGTATCACAGCAAAACCACATTATTTTGTTTTATGTAAAAGAAAGCCTGAGATTATTTCCCATATTTCTACTTTATTCGTCCTTCAAGCTTTATTTCAACATTTTGGACCTAAATAGCTGAAAAACTGATTAAGGAACATATACTTCAAACTCTTAAAAACTTGATAAAATCTCACAGATACCAAATTTGTGAATAAATGGAAAAGCACTGTGATTGTAGGGTTGGAGAATCAGCAAACTAGAGATTTTGAAGCAAAACTTACTTTATTTAAAAAAAAACCCTACAGGCTACAGGCTTAAGTACGATGCTGTGACTTGATGAATATGACTTGATGCTAAAATCACGTGACATGCAAATATTTAGCAGGGTGCTGGGAGTGCAGCGTCTTTATCATTCCCACTTTTGACATGTATAAATACGTGAAGGATAGCAAATTAATTCTATGAAATTAATGAATATGGAAAGCACATAATTGCAATTAAAAAGTTTAATAAAGTGTTATACCAATGGGAGGGCTGAATCGTATAGAATTTTCCACAATTGCTATTGATTAGCTTATAGGATAACAATAAAGATGGGTGGTTGTAAGACTGTCCTTGAAAGGGCCTGTCCCACTTAGGCGATTTTGTAGGCGACTGCCGGCGACTGTCAAAGTCGTAGCAGATCGCCAAAATTTTCTTTTACCCTACGACAATGCCGAGTCAGGACGAGATTACACCGTCTTCGGAAACATCGCGAAATTCCCACGCTTATCAATGCTTCTCCGGCGTCCTAATTTTCGTTGAAATCACTGACAAATCTGTAATTACTTGAGAGTTTTGAAATATAACATCTTGCCCAGGTTACTTGAAAACCAAGCTTCACGGTAACAAGGCATAAATTGGATTGACTTCCAGTTTACTAATAGCAGTATTAAGAAATTTAATTTTAAACGTGATTAAATGGATTTTTGTGTGGAGTGTGGGCATTCTTTGAAAATGTACGAGAGATGCATATCTGGTTTCTGAGTTGCATATCTGGGTTGGGAGCCTACTTTAAAAGTAATCGCTGATGGCCATAAACATCGCGAAATTTCCACGCTTACCTGACCGTCAAACTGTCGCCTCCAATCTACCTGTCAAATGTCCTGACGGTAAATAAATTGGTTAAACACAAGTATTTTATGGTATCTTCAAATGACTTTACTTAATTTAATATTACATGCTTCTAAATGCATCTAAGACAACCTAGCAAACCTGGGGACAGCATGCGACAGCGCCCGCAATAAACAACGATACCTGTCAACAAGCCAGCTGTCAACGAGAAATTTCAATCCGGCTGATTTCTCAGCGACACGCCGAGATCCACTACGATTCTTTGAAGACTCCTCACGATCATGCCCGCGACACCCCGGCGAACTGTCGGCGACAGCCTAGTCGCCGGCAGACGCCTTAAAATTGCCTAAGTGGGACAGGCCCTTATGTTTGCTCCATTCAATTTCTATTCCACAATTGGACTATTGGTATTAATTTCTTATATTTGAGAAAGCACAATTGATATGCATTCTTGGGCCTTTTAAACAGCACAACAAGAAGCTTTACCAAATTATTTTATTTGCTTTTCATTTTTTTTTTCTGCATTTAAGTACCTGTATATTTATTTGAAAGAAAAGGGTTGCATGAATTGGAATATATCTAATTTAAAAATGGAAATAAAGACTGATACCCTGTTTCTATTTTTCTATAACGGATACTCCTACCTGCAAGCTTTTAGCAGCTGAGTGCTTGCTGGAAAGATCTCTGCAAGTGTACGATAGCAAGGCAAGGCTACAGCATTGTAGAAACCAACCTGTGCAAAGGGAAAATGGAGACGTCTTTTTTTAATGATCATAAATCGAAAATATAATAAAAGCTACACCCTCACGCTTGTTTCCTCATTCAATCAGATGATGGTCAATATTTATCATACTCAGGCAGAACTCAGTCTGCAATTGAAATGACCTTTTAGATAATATTTTTGAAAATATTAACTGAACAAAATACCGGAGAAGAATGGCAAATCAAAAGAATTTACTCAAAAGAATGTATCCACTGTTCCAGATGTCAACTTCTCTACGTCGGCGAGACCAAATGCAGGCTCGGTGATCGTTTCGCTCAACACCTTCGCTCAGTCCGCCTTAACCAACCTGATCTCCCGGTGGCTCAGCACTTCAACTCCCCCTCCCATTCCCAGACTGACCTTTCTGTCATGGGCACCCTCCGTTGTCATAGTGAGGCCCAGTGCAAATTAGGGGACATCTCATATTTCGTTTGGGCAGTTTACACCCCAGCGGTATGAACATTGACTTCTCTAACTTCAGATAGTTCCTCTGTCCCTCTCTTTCACCTCCCCCTTCCCAGTTCTCCCTCTATCTTCCTGTCTCCACCTATATCCTTCCTTTGTCCCGCCCCCCTGACATCAGTCTGAAGAAGGGTCTCGACCCGAAACGTCACCCATTCCTTCTCTCCTGAGATGCTGCTGCCTGACCCGCTGAGTTACTCCAGCATTTTGTGTCTACCTTCGAAAATAATTTACTTTGTAGATTCTTGTAGAATTACGTGGGATTCTGACTTAGATGGTTGCTTCGCTGCCAAGCATATACACCAAACATCTGAAACTGTGTTTCCTCTTGTACCAACCAGGATTACTTTTGCAACAACACATCATCAGTTGGGTAAAATTGACTTGTCAATGATAGTCTTGGTTGTGTAATCCTCAACCTGCTTAACAAAACTTGATTTTAAATGTCCCACTGATGTCCTCAACAGCCTTTTGTTTGACATCATTTTTGAATGGCTGAGCTCAAAGTTTGAGGTTATGGCCTACATTTTCGGGCGCTCACACCAAAAGAAATACATTTTCTTTATTCTGCCTGTCAACTTTTTTTGATTATTGTAACACACCTCAATTAAATCACCTCATGATCTTCCTTTGAATACAAGGATTGTCTTTGAAACCTGTCCTATTAGTTTATTATTTTTAACTTTCATGTCATTCAATGCCGCACCTCCCCCAGGACCAATACATCTGAATGAGGTAAATGATTCATGTGGAGTCCGGAACTGGCTTCAGGAAATGTTATTATAAGATAGCTACCAGGGGAGTCATACATCCAATGATGAAAGTGCTCTCCAAACTACAGTGCAAACCAACTTTTGAAGGCTTCATCATCTATAGTAAGTATGGATAAATCAATTTGTAAGGTTAAATAGAATATTTAATGTGTATTTAGCACCATTATAAGTTGCATGTTCCCCATATTTAGTAATCTTGGTCACTTATATATGTTATCATGCACACATCTATTAATATATCAGGCAAACAGCTAATGTCTTCCTTTTCCTTTAAATACGTTCTGTTTGTTCCATTCTGAAGAGTTAAATTAGTCACTGCCTCGACAACTCCCACCCTAAAGTATGGTCACAGAACTGAATGCAGTACTTCTGATGAGATTCAGAGTTCTCCACACCTGTACTATCTAACTCTTTCTACTTCAGAGGTAGCACAAATTGATTTCAAGTTTTGGATACTGGATTGGTTGAATTCACAGGTAGTGTGGCATAGTATTTCAAATGACAAAAACATATGACGGTAATGTGCTGGGGTGTACAACAATCACAAACACTGTAGCGGGAGCGATCGGTTCAGCCTGAAATAAGGCTAGACGCCAGGTTAGTCCAGTTGGGATGCTTTATTAACACTATAAGCTGCCAGCGCACATGTTCGTTCACTCTCCTCTCTCTCCACTAAACCCCAGCTGGGAAACCCCGTGGACTGGCAGTCCCAGACCCTGTCAGTCTCAGTGCCGAGGGTTCGGCCAAGGAGTGGCCTAGCTCTCAGGAGTCGCCACAGGACCACCCCCCCCCCCCAAGAATGGGAGGCACGAAACCAACCGGCGGACGGACGAGGCGGCCGGACCTTGCACGCACATCCACTCTCTCAGGGGCTGGTGTAGGCACAGGCAGGAGCGGCCGGACCTTGCACGCACATCCACTCTCTCAGGGGCTGGTGTAGGCACAGGCAGGAGTGGGGGGACCTCGTAAGCACATCCACTCTGTCAGGGGCTGGCGTAGGCACAGGCAGGAGCGGCCCAGATTGAGGACGCCTCCGACAACGAGGCTGGGCCACCTGCACCGGTTGACTGATGTCCAAATGGGCCGGCTTGAGGCAAGCCACTGACACAGTCTTGCGCCGGCCCACTATGTCCAAAACGAACGTGCTAGGCCCAGTCTGCAGCACCCGGAAAGGGCCCTCATACGGCCGCAGCAGTGGCGTCCGATGAGCGTCACGACGCAGGAACACGTGCGAATAGTCCTGGAGAGCAGACGGGACGTGGGGACGAACCACCCCATGGTGAGACGTCGGGCCAGGAGAGAGCGTGCTCACCTTCTCACGGAGGTGCTGCAGCGTGAACGAGGGCGGCTCCTGTTGTCCGTGCGCTGACGGAATGAAATCTCCCGGAACTGTGAGCGGAGAACCGTACACCAGCTCCGCAGAGGAAGAAGCCAAGTCCTCCTTTGGGGCCGTACAGATCCCTAACAAAACCCATGGCAATGCGTCCATCTACTCCGGGCCCGTGAGATGACGGTGGGACCGCTCCACCGGGCCGTTAGCTTGCGGATGATATGCCGTGGTGTGATGGAGCTGGACCCCCAATAGGCGGGCCATCGCAGATCACAGTTGTGAGGTGAACTGAGCCCCCCGGTCTGACGAGATGCCCACCGGCACACCAAAGCGGGCGATCCAGTGGGCAGCGAGGGCTCGGGCACACGTGGCAGCAGAAGTGTCAGCCAGCGGAACGGCCTCCGGCCACCGCGTGAATCGACCCACCACAGTGAGGAGTTGAGTGACGTCCCGGGATGGGGGCAGTGGGCCCACGATATCCACGTGGATGTGGTTGAAGTGACGGCGAGGCACAGCAAAATCCTGGCGCTGAATCTTTGACGTCTGGCACGGAATGCACGCCCGGGCCCAGTTACCGACCTGTTTGCGCAAGCCGTGCCACATGAACCGGGCAGCTACCAAGGTAGTATTCGCCCGGATGGAAGGACGAGCCAACCCGTTGATGTCATCGAACACGCGGCGGCGCCAGGGACGATGGGTGGAAACGTCTCACAGGATCATGGCACCCGCAGGACCAAACGGCATGTCCTCCAGCACCAGGCCGGAAATCGCAGTGCGATAGGCGAGCATCTCACTGTCCTCCAGCTGGGCTGCCGCCAAAGCGGAATAGTCAATACCCGGAGCCACTTCCAGGACTGCACCAATGGCGGGGCGGGATAACGCATCGGCGACCCGGTTATTCTTGCCCTCGATGTGGTGGATGCGGGTCGTAAACTCCGAGACGAACGGCAACTGACGCTACTGCCGAGCGGACCATGGGTCGGACACATTCGCAAAGGCAAACGTGAGGGGCTTGTGGTCGGTGAAGGCAGTAAAGTGCCGGCCCTCCAGGACATAGCGAGAGTATCGCACCGCCAGGGTTAAGGCGAGGAGCTCCCGGTAATTCCTCTCTGCCGAGGTGAGCTGCCGGCTGAAAAAGGCCAGAGGCCAGCACCCATCCAGCAACTGCTCGAGCAGGCCGCCGACGGTAGAGTCCGAGGCATCCACTGTCAGGGCTGTCAGGGCATCCTGTCGCGGATGGACCAGCATCGTTGCGGGTGCAAGCACCTCCTTGGCGCCATCGAAAGCGGCCTTGGCCTCGTCGTGCCACTGGACGTCCTTCCGCTTGCCGGCTGGGAGCCGAAACAACGGCCGCATGATCCGAGCCACCGCGGGCACGAACCGGCGGTAAAAGGACTCCGCCCCCACGAATTCCTGGAGTTCTCGCGCCGCGGGAACTGGCGAATGGCCTCCACCTTGTCCGGGAGCGGGACCGCACCATGGTGGGTAACACGATGACTCAGGAAACCGATGGAACTGAGGCCAAACCGACATTTGTCCAGATTAATGGCCAGGCCGTGCTCGCTGAGCTGCTGACAGAGCAACCGGCGCAACGCAGTGCTCCTGGCGAGAGCGACTGGCCACGAGGATGTCGTCCAGGTAAATGAAAACAAAATCCAGGCCGCGGTCCACCAAATCCATCGGGCGCTGGAAAGCATGCGCGGCGTTCTTAAGGCCGAAAGGCATGCGGAGAAATTCAAACAGCCCAAAAGAGTGATGATGGCCGTCTTGGGCACGTCGTCAGGGTGTACCGGAATCTGGTGATAGCCCAGCACCAGGTCGACCTTTGAAAAGAACGTAGCCCCGGCCAGATGGGCGTTAAAGTCCTGGATATGCGGAGCCGGGTACCGATCTGCAGTCGTGGCATCATTAAGTCGGCGGTAATCACGACAAGGCCTCCAGCCTCCGGACGCCTTGTGCACCACGTGCAATGGGGACGCCCACGAGCTGTTGGAGCGCTGGACTATCCCCATGGCCTCCATCTGGCAGAACTCCTCCCTGGCGATACGGAGCTTGTCAGGGGGAAGTCTGCGGGCACGTGCGTGGAGCCGCAGTCCAGAGGCGAGGATACGGTGCACCACTCCGTGCTTGGGGCTAGCAGTCCGAAATTGGGGGTCAATATATTGGGAAAGTCCGACAATATCTGGGCATAGACATTGTCCACGGAAGACACTGGGTCGCGGCGTGGCGGAGCCGCTGCAGCTGGGCGTAAGGAGATCGACTCCATCGTTGCAGCATGGACCAGGCGCTGCCCCCTCACATCCACCAACAGGGATTGAGCCCGGAGGAAATCGGTGCCCAGCAACGGCTGGGAGACGTCGGCGATGTGAGCGAGGGCCACCGCTTACCTGAACAGGTGTCGACTACCGATGGGGGCAAAACGCTCACCTCCGCCCCGGTGTCAACGGGGAACTGGCGTCCCGAGTGTCGGTCCCAAGCATAGAGGCGGTGTATCTGGCCGGCCGCCGCAGCGACCTCTGGTGGCCGGTCCCGGCGTTTCCCTGGTACTAGCAGGGCTGGCGGCACTGTCGAGCCGTGAACTCCAGCGCCGGTGGTAGTAACGCCAGCACCTTCACCCGGCATTGGCTGACTTGGGGCTGATGCAGCCCAACCCCCGGTGAATGTAGGGGACGATCGCTGGGTCCTCCAGTACTCTGCTGACACCCGATCGATAAGGCGCGCCGACCTGCTGCAACGTCCCGGTCGCTGCAGGGCCTCGATCCAGCGCGCCCATCTCCCGCTGATAGGTCAGCCACAGCTCGTCGTCGTGCTCCGCTAGCCCCAGGGGGTCATCAAATTTCGCCCCGGAGAGGAGCAGGCGGATGTCGTCCAGCAACTGCTGCAGGAACGCGAACTCAAACAGAAGGCAGGGCTGGTGGCCGTACATGAGGGTAAGCATCTCGCTCATGAGGGCCGACGGCTTCCAATCGCTGAGCCCGCCCATGTTGAGGATCTGCGCCGCTCACTCCATGCGGCTGAGCCCGAAGGTGTGGAGAGGCAGCACCTTGAGGCCTTTGTATTTACCGGCCGCCGGGGGATCGCGCAGGTAAGGCACTACGCGACCGGCCGTTTCCTGGTCGAGAGCGCCGATGACGTAGTAGTAACGGGTCTCGTCGACCATGATCCCGTGGATATAGAATTGTGCCTCAGCCTGCTGAAACCATACGAGCGGCTGGGAGGTCCAGAAGGTCGATAGCTTCAGGGCGACCGCGTTCAGCTGGGCCTGGTCGGCCAGAGCAGCGGGGAGCTGGTGGCCATCTTGCACATTGTGCTCCAAAATGACGGGTTTGGAGCATCGGTGTCACCAATGTAGCAGGAGCGATCGGTTCAGCCTGAAATAAGGCTAGACGCCGGGTTAGTCCAGTCGTGATGCTTTATTAACACTACAAGCTGCCAGCGCACATGTTCACTCTCCTCTCTCTCCACTAAACCCCTGCTGGGAAACCCCATGGACTGGCAGTCCCAGACCCTGTCGGTCTCAGTGCCGAGGGTTCGGCCAAGGAGTGGCCTAACTCTCAGGAGTCGCCACAACACATTCCTTACTCCAAATATCAGAATATTTTCCCCTTGATGCTCACTGACGCCTTGTTTTATCGGGACTCCTTAGATGGTATACTCGGTCAAATGCTACTTTGGTGCTAACAGCAGCCACTCTTACATTTTCTCTGGATTTGAGGTCTTTGGCCCATGTTTAAGCCAAGGCTGTGATTCGATCAGGAGCTGAGCGCCTAACCTTTACAATAAAAGGAGGGCATTGGGCTCACTAGATCTATGCTGACCTCCAGGCCCCATTCCCACTCTCCTTATTTTCCCGTATCCTTGAAACTTATTCTGTCACACATAAGTCTATCTAACAAACCCTTTTGATTCTTTCAGCGATACTAAGAGGTAATTTACAGTAGCCAGTTACCCGACTAGTAGCCATTGGAACGTGGGATGAAACCAAATCACAAAGAGGAAACTCAGGCAAAGAGGAACGTGCCATCACATTCAATGAGGAATGTGCAACACTGCAAACACCACACTTGAGTTTTGAATTGAATCCAGCACTCTGTGACACCACAGCACTCACTGCTGTGTGTGATTATGCTGAAACTCACACTGAACATTGATGAACGACTTTCTACGGAATAAATGTTGCTTGATTATACCCTCAAGTACCTTTCATTGCACTGTTGATAATTGAGAGTAGACAGATTGCATTGAGCTGTCTATGGTACCTGCCGTGGCAATTTTCCAGAGTTTCTCATAGACCCCAAAACACTACACAGCGCAGCAACAGGTGCTTCAGCCCATAATGTTTGTGCCGAGCATGATGTCAAGTGAAATTAATCCCCTCTGCCTGCACATGACCCCCTGCCCGCGGCACAACCATATCTAAAAGCCTCTTAAATGTCACTATCGTACTTGCTTCCATTGCCACCATCGGCAGTGAGTTACAGGCACCCACCCCCTCCGCGCAAATGCATGCTCCACACCTCTCACTTAAACTTTACCCATCTCACTTTAAATCTAAAATCTAAGCCCTCTAGTCTTTGCCATTTCCATTCTGGGAAATAGATTCAGACTGTCCACCCTGTCTATGCCTCTTATAATTTTTTTTACTTCCATCACGTCTCCCTCAATTCAGGGAGGGATTCCGGAGAAAGCAATCCAGGTTTATCCAACCTCTCCTTGCAGGTAATACCCCCCAATCCAGGCAGCATTCTGGTAAATCTCTTCTGCACTCTCTTCAAAGATTCCATGTCTTTCCTGTAATGGGGTGACCAGAATTGCATGCAACACTCCAAATACAGCCCAACCAAAGTCTTATAGAGTTACATCATGACTTCTGGCACAGACAGCTGTGCCTTTCTGGGTCTGACAATCTTGGACAAGGGGGATGATTCCCAAATGGACACTGGGGTGGATTTTCCTCTTGAGATCGCGAACAGATCCAGAAGCCAGTCTTCAATTCATTTGATAGATATCCCAAGCCCCCTATCTAGATTATCTGACCCTCGCTACTCAGTATTTCTTATAACTAATTTACAGGGGGAAAGTATTGATCCAGTCTTCAATTAATTTGATGGATACCTTAGGTCCCCCATCCAGATTATCTGACCCCTTGCTACTCTGTATTTCATATAACTAATTTACATGGGGAAGCATTGACTCATCAGTTAATGTATAATATAGTTGGTAATCAGGATGCGTTTCCTTGCCTAGGTTTGCCCAGATGCTTTAAGACTTTGGGTGGTTAGTATCAAAATTGAGAACTCCCAGGGGCACTCCTTTTAGTTTTATATCATTGCACTGTCACCTTTAGTGGGTCAGATTTTGGCCTGCACTCATTGCAGTTTAGAAGAATGACAGATGATCTCATTGTGACATTTAAATTCAGGGATGAATTGACAAGGTAGATGCTGAGAGCATGTTCCATCTGATTGAAGGTAATGTAACGGAGAAAAACAGACTTGGTTATTAGGGTTCAGCTATTAAAGATTGAGATGTGAGAAATGTCTTTACTTGAAGAGTTGTAAATCTTTGAAAGTTTCTACATGAAAGATTGGGTGGCACAGCCAGGTCAAGGGCCATACAACCTATTCCTGTTTCTGTCACATATACTCAAGGGCTTGTTGAGCTAATAGATTTCTTGATCATAAAACCTAGGTGTTGTAATTTAAGCAGCCTCGATATAAACTACTATCAACTTGTATTGTAAAGATTCCACCTGAAGTAGGATACAGTTTTGAATATCTTACCTTTGTGACATACACCGATGAGCCAAAACATTATGACCACTGACAGATGAAGTGAATAACATTGATTATCTTGTTACAATGGCACCTGCCAAGAGGTAGAATATATTAGGCAGCAATTGAACAGTCAGTTCTTGAAGTTGATATTTTGGATGTAGGAGAAATGGGCAGGAGTAAAGACCTGAGCGACTTTGACAAGGGCCAAATTGTTATGACCAGACGACTGGGTCAGAGAATCTCTGAAACAACAAGGCTTGTGGGGTGCTCCCGGTCAGCAGTGGCGAGAACCTACTGACAGTGGTCCGAGGAGGGACAAATCACAAACAGGGTGTTGGGCGCCCAAGGCTCATCGATGCACGAGGGTAACGAAGGCTATCCCGTCTGGTCCGAACCGACAGAAGGTCTACTGTGGCACAAGTCACAGAAAATTTTAATGGTGGTCACGGGAGGAATGTGTCACAATACACAGTGCATTGCACCCTGCTGCGTGTGGGGCTGTGTAGCCGCAGACCGGTCAGAGTGCCCATGATGACCCCTGTCCACCGTCGAAAGCGCCTACATTGGGCACGCGAGCGTCGGAACTGGACCTTGGAGCAGTGGAAGAAGGTCGCCTGGTCCGATGAGTTCCGTTTTCTTTAAGATCACGTGGATGGCCGTGTACGTGTGCGCCGTTTACCTGGGGAAGTGCTGGCACCAGGATGCACTGTGGGAAGACAACAAGTCGGTGGAGGGAGTGTGATGCTCTGGGCAATGTTCTGCTGGGAAACCCTGGGTGCAGCCATTCATGTGGACGTCAATTTGACACGTATCACCCACCTAAACATCGTTGCAGACCAGACACACCCCTTCATGGCAATGGCATTCCCTGATGGCAATGGCCTCTTTCAGCAGGATAATGCACCTGCCACACTGCACATTGTTCGGGAATAGTTTGAGGAACATGATGAAGTGTTCACGGTGTTGCCCTGGCCTCCAAATTCTCCACATCTCAATCCGATTGACCATCTCTGAGATGTGCTGGATCGACAAGTCCAACCCATGGCGGCTCCACCTCGCAACTTACAGGACTTGAAGGATCTGCTGCTAATATTTTGGTGCCAGATACCACAGGACACCTTCAGGGGTCTTGTAGAGTCCACGCCTCGGCGGGTTGGCGCTGTTTTGGCAGCACACGGAGGACCAACAGCATATTAGGCAGGTGGACATAATGTTTTGGCTCATCAGTGTATATGATTCCCAGATTTGATGTGTAAAAAAGAAACACAACTTCTTTTCACACGAGAAAATAAAGAATTTGACTGCGATCTAAAGCTTGCAGCTCATGTACAGCAAGCAATTCAACTTGGAACAATCATATTAATACAATATTAAATTATTATCAAGGATGTTCGGGTAAAATGCCGGCTAGGGTGGTTAATAAAGACCTAAATCTTTAAAATTTCCGTGGATTTCCCACATAATGAGCAATCTACTCTGAAGCTGAGTTGCTTTCCCAAATTTAGTAGATTACTAGACCAAGTGGACCCGTTGGGCCCAAAACACTCCTGGCATTGGTGCAGCGCCCTCTCCTCCCCCTCTCCCTCCCTCCCTCCCGGGAGCAACCCGCGGTTGTCGTAGCAACCCACCCCCTGGCCCGGGTGACTGCAGTAGGTGGAGCGGGAGTTGGGGGGTGATGGGGGGTGGGGAGAGTCCTGTCCCGTCCCGGTGCGGAGATGTTCAGTGGTAGACGGCGGCGGCTCCCACTGTTGCTGAGCCGCTAGACTCTGGGCGGCATGGGGAAAGCAGTGAGCCAGCCGGGGAGAGGAGCAGGGACGGGGGAGCCGAGGGCAGGCCCAGCGCCAGGCCTAGGCCTCCACATCCACCAACGCCCGGCCTCACCGCTGCTGCTGCTGCCGCCTTTCCCCTTGGCTCACCTCAGGCTCGCGGTTACCCGGTCACGTCCAGTCCCAGGCTCCGGCTGCTTCCCCAGGCACCAGGCCTGGCTGGCTCTCCTGCCCCTAAGAGACAGGTGGCCGAGCCCTGCTCCACGGGCCCCAACTGCGCAGGCGCAGACGCGTTTGTTCTGCGCACGTGCGGATGCGGCGGCCATCTTACGTAAGTACCAAATCAATGGAGCCCCAACTGCACATGCGCGGTTTTTTTAACTTTAAAATGTAAATAACTTAAAAAATATAATACCGATTTCAATGAAACTTCTTCTATAGGACCACGGGACGACGGTGAGTAAGGTGGGCCTAAAACTGTTGCGCTATTGTGTACCATTTTGGCTGTAGTTCAGGAACAAGCGAACAAACAAGTTTTAGTATATGGATTTACCTGGCCCTCAGGAATCTCATCCATTTTCTCCCTGTCCATCATGGGAATAGGCTGTATTCCTATTTTTTTCATCTCGTCACCCTGTATAAAGAACATTATTCACATTAAATTGACATGACTATTCTACTTTTCTAAAAACTGAAGTTATAAAAATATAATTTTGTACAGAATTGTTATTAAATCTATGGAAGTAAAACATTGTTATAGCTGCCTCTCTATTGGCAAAGACACTTCAGTAATTGGGACAGGAGTGAGGTAAATGGCCAGGGAGAAGAATGCAATAGTTCTGGGGGGGAGGGGGGGGAAATAGATTTTATATGTGTGCCGCTGAGTTTTGACTTTGAAAGTACTTGCTGGTTTGGCAGATCCCACCTGACCGACAAGCTTTCAGTTGGGGAAGGTGCACTCCACAAAACATGCAGCTTTAAGCCCACTGTTTGTTGCTTGGCTGTTGTTTAGAATTCCTACAAAGCTCTTCTGACTTCTCTTCTGCTGCTGAGTTCCCAATGCCTGCAAAACCCAGCTGCCTCAGTGAAGATGATAAAATAAATTAAATCCAAGTCACACAGCCTCATTCAAATTCTTAATTGGTCAAGTCACTTCCCGAGTGTAAATTGCCAAATGTCAAGAGTCAAGAGTTTTTTATTGTCATATGTCCCGAAACAGAACAATGAAATTCTTACAAATAAACAAACAGTAATTGTGCAAAGCCAATAAATAACCAGTGCCCCCAAGTCTATATAGTTCAGAACCCATTTGGAGGTTGTAGTTCCAATAACCTAATGGTTGTTGGGAAGAAGCTGCTCCTGAACCTCGACATTACAGTTTACAGTACCTTCTTGTTTTGTGGGTTGGTTGTTGCAAGGATTCAGATTTTCATGAATATCATATCTCACTAAGCCTCTTAAGATGAGTGAGATATTATATCCATGAATTTGGGAGTTAAGATTCATCTGAACGTCTGTAGGATATCAATAAACCATTACAATTTACATCAATGTTTTTCTCACTAAAGGTTCACAGTTTTACATTTCAGTAGGAATCTGTGGATAGAAATCAGAGACGAAACTCTGGGAATTTTTTATTAGATTGCTGTTGGTAAACACGGAATTGTTTTGAGTTTGAGGATGGGAAAAGAGACAACTCAAAGCATCTTACAAGTCATCTCACACTTCCTTTCAGCAACACATTAGATTTTTCTGATAGTCACAACGTTAAGTTGATAAGCAAGCTTTCAGCTTAGCCGGAGTGGATAATGGGAGATGCATTGATAACAGCAATGTAAAATATATGTGCATAATGTAGATACGGTGCACTCAAAGGTATCTTCCAGAGTGCAAATGTCTTTATTAGTTGAGATAGTAAGCAGCGTAAAAAATGTTATGAGACTAAGGGCACACTTTAAAAAGTAATAAATAAATAAATACATACAATTAACTCACCACGAATCTTGTCAGTTAATTATTACAAATTTGATTTCAGAAATTAAAAATTCAGACTTAGTAAAAATTCTTGCAGGTGGATGCAGGAGGATATTTACCCTGACCAATGAGTCTAGAACAAGAGGTCACTGTCACAGAACACACGATTGACCATTTAGTACGCAGAAAAGGCTTTTTTTTGTTTTTCACGGAGAGTGCAGTGAACCTTTGGAATTCAACACCATACAGAGTTGCGGGGGCTCGGTCATTATATTTCTTAAAAACAAAAATCGAAAGAATCAAGGGCCGCAATGGTACGGGAAAATGGCATTGAGGTGGAAGATCAATGATGATCTGGATGAATAATGGACCAAATGTCTTCCGTTCCATCTTTCTTTTCTGTGCTTATATATTTAACCAAACATTAATCAATTTCTTAGTTGCTTCTGAAAAACTCGTCATTATGCTCTATACTTAAAATTTCTGACAATTATTACGTGAAATATAACACGGACTTCCAATAACTCCAGTTATTATTGACAACATAATTAAATAATTAATCTGGCACATCTTTAGCGTTCATGATTACAATGGTAACAGAGTCTACTCTGGTTGACTTTTCGTAAACTCCATCTGTTCTCTTTCTAATTTGTATCCTGACTTCTTTTCATTCAATTGCTTCTCCCCTTTTTAGCTTTTGCTGTGGTTCCATCCACTTCATTGAGACATGCAACCTTGAGCCTGCTACCAACGTAATACTTCACCCACTGTTCGGTGTGTTGGGCTACAACACACTGAGAGAACTCATGAGCCACTGGTTGCTCAGAGCATGACCTCCCATTGCCTAAATTACAATACTGCTGGTCATTGATTTTGCTAAATTGTGGATTATATATTCTCAATGTGAAGTTTCCAGAGCAACAATTCTCAGACTTATGTGGTGAGCAACCTGAATGATCGAAGTCCTGGTCCACGTTGTCTTTCAATTTTCTTTCTTTTCTCATCCTCTGCTCGTTTGCACCAGACCAAGTCGTCAGTTTTCCTTGCTTGTGGCTTCAGAATGCAAACATTTCCAGTTCTAAGTCAAAAGTACTGCTCACGGTACTGTGTTCATTCCTGCTGTTTTCCAACTGTACACTTTGTGTTCTCATCCTCGCGTCCTTGCCAACAACATTCTGAAATGTGTCATTAAAGCTTGCACATAGGGAATCGATGGTACTATTAATCTGGTCCCAGGCAAGAATGATGGTGTGCCTTGGCTTTATGCTATTCAACTTTCTGTTTCAGTGTCCGTCTATTAGCATGTTGCCCAACTTCTTTCACATCTACTGATGCCTTAACCATCAGTATCATAACTACTTTCAGGGGTTTTATTAGTGTCAGAACCTGTCGCAGCTACTTGAGGTAATCGCAAAATGTGTCATGTTTCTGTATCATTCTCTTTGAATGCCCTCTGCATGACTATGTGGATCTGCTCTCCACATATACTTTGGCTCCATTCCAACCCTGATCTCACAGCCACTTCATCCTCAAATGCAGTCAATGCAGGTCCTCCAGACTGTAAGCCAAGTCAAGATCCCGGAATTCTAATATTCTGCAACACTGGCCCACTAATACTAATTCAGCAAAAGTCATTTGTATCAAGTGCTGCCCAGCTCTCTCCACACACTGACTCACTCACTCTCTCCTATTCACAGTAAATCCCCTCGGATGTCCAGAGATGACAGAGATACAGCAGCAGCTTGAGAGGCTTGAGGTGCCTGGACACAACAACTGGGGGGGGAAATGGTAGCTGTGCTGGCATGCCTGAAGAGCTTTGTGGAGTTGGCCTGCCCTGTCAGGGAGGAGCAACGAGTTGTCACCAGGTCTGGAATCGCATATAGGCCAGTATAGCAGGTAAGGGTAGCTGATATCTCAAAAGGGCAAAGCAAATGGTTTTTTTTAAAAAGGAAAATCCAGTAGGTTCATGGTCACCTAATGCTTTATTTCTTTCAAAACAATCTCATGTTATTAACTGCATTTAAATTCCACAGCTGCCACGAAGAGTCTTGAATTTCAATCATTGGATTGTTACACTTCTAGGTTACTATTTTTTTTCCAGGTCTCTGGTGTTCCACATATATCAAAGCCCAGGAACTACACTTACATGGTTCACCCCGTAATCTCCTTGCTGAAAATTCCTGGTATTAAATAGCAATTAAAGTGAAGTGCTCAGGCTGATTCTTCATTCCTCAAGCCCACGAATGCTAAGTGCAATCATATCAGTTTTTCTGGTGCTAGGTCTGAAGAATGATGGACTGAGAATTAAACATGGACATTTCTAGTTTGTTTGGCTTTGGACCACACTGAATGGTGCTGTTACTCATCTGAGGAGTCGATAAAATCCCTTTAAAATCTAATTGAGTATTGAGTCACATGAAATAAACAGTCTGTAAATTACTAACACTTAGCAAAACATTACCGCTGAGAAATTGATTATCTATATTGATTTCAAACAATATTAATGGAGTTTTGCAGTTAGTTTAAGTAGTATTTGCTCCATTGGTGCTCATATGATTGGACTTGTATAAATTGATACCGAGTCTTAAAGACACATCCCAAAGAATTTTGAATTATGTGGCAATGGTCCCCAAAAATCTGATGTCTGATGTTTGAATCATCAAATTTGACCAAATTGCTGACAGTAGCACCAGCAAAAAACCTGGGGAAGTTTCTAGAGCACAGTAGAAATTGGGAATTTTGGCAAATGGTTTTTCAATAACTCAGCGTAGACTTCTCCAGTCAAAACCCAAGCACAATTTCTAACCTTAATCTAGAACTGGCTGCGTGCTGGTGGGATGTACTGTAATGCTTTACTTCAACAACAATGGGGGGAATGGGCAGCACATAGACATTGATGTTCTGGCTGATTTTACCTGGGGTGCACAGAATTTTCAAACTAAATTGGATCTTTCCTCAAGGAGCTGCAGCTTCTGACAATTCAACAGATTTGCACAGAAGAAGCATGTGCCAAGTGCTCTTGATCGCTGACATTTCTTGTGCTGGTCATTACTATTTCTTTGTAACAATTGCGGAAATTGTACAAAATATCTTAATCATTTGATTTTATCCACCCTGGATATGGCTTAGGTTCTAAAACCCCTATCAATTAAAGTTCACTCAACTCGTATTATAATTTTATTCCCACAGTCCTCAATAAAAAAAAAGATTCTAGATATTAGGTGTTGCCCGTAAAGTTGAAGAATTCTGGGTCTTTTATATTGGTGTCATCAGTACATGCGAGGGCTGGTCACATACACCAATGAATATACCATACACCAGTGCAGCATGGGATTCACTGAAGGGGGGCACGGAGAAATTCAACAGGGTGGATGGGGAGTGAGTCGTGTGGCCATCACCACAAACTCAAGTGCCGTTGAATGGCAAGTTGGACATTCAGGCCCATTATTGATATCTGGTGTATTGAAAGAATGGCATCACACTGGAGGCACTGGCATTCTGACAAGCAAATCCAGATAGCACAGATGCAAGTGCGAATGGGGCATCAGGAGAGGGCTTTGCCATGGAGCTCTTTGCTGGCCACGTCTTACTAATCTGGAGGCATCAACTGTTTTTTATGGTAATTATCTGTATGTTACACGAGTTCCATGAATGAATCACGAGTAAGATATAGAGGCATTACACCTATCTCAATTTCAGTGTACTCTGGCAGGATCTAGCTGATGTCTTCATAGTGCTAGTAAATCAGATTAGGCAAATACCTCTCCCCAGAATTCAGAATATATATCATTGGTTGTTGTCCTGGTAACTGGCCATAACTTGGTGACGGAGCAGAGATCACAAGCTGTCATCATTAGACCAATTACCTTGTCCCTGTTGGAGAAAAAAACAACATTTTACAAAGTACAAATAAGATTAATAAAATAAGTGTGTTGATTACTTGTTCGATGCCACAAAGTTATCTTTCCTTTAAGAACTATTTTTGATTTAAATTTTTTTGCACAGTACCATTTACTGACCAAGTTCAACCTTGTAATTTTATCTTCTTCCCTCCCCCCCTTCACCATTATGATCTTTCAAAACAAACAAGGGAATTGAATGAAACAAATTTCCAAAGGAGGAATGTGTAGGAAGGAACTGAAGATGCTGGTTTAAACCGGATAGACACAAAATGCTGGAGTAACTCAACAGGACAGGCAGCATCTATGGAGAGAAGGAATGGGTGACATTTCGGGCCGAGACCCTTCTTCAGACTAGAGTCAGGGGAAGGGAAACGAGAGATATAGACGGTGATGTAGAGAGATATAGAACAAATGAATGAAAGATATGCAAAAGAAGCAATGATGATAAAGGAAACAGGCCATTGTTAGCTGTTCTAAAGGAGGAATCTATTTTGCCCCTGATGTTCAGGCCAACTGAAAAAGAACTGTTGAACCTAAACCTAGCCATACTTTATCCATTATTGACTTTGTCAAGCCTGGTAATATCCTTGCAAATTTCCTCTACATCCTCTGATATACTATTACAATGTTCCAGCTATAAATGAACATGTTTTGCATTGTTCCTACCTATACCAACCCTGATGCTCCCTTTATCACCCTTCCCCCACTACTACCGCCCATGCCTTGCACAATACAAGAAAACATCCCGTGTGCTTGTCTTGCTACCATCAGTCATTCATGGATGTGCAAACCAAGATTTCTACCCTGTTCCACATGTTTTAGGATCCTTTGCCTTGTTTCTTATCCCACAATACCTTACCTTTAACTTTGCTGGTTTGAATTGCTTCTGTCATTTCTCCACCCACCTCACTGCTCCCTTGATTTCTTCCTGTGGTCTTCCATATTTTCATTAGTCTGGAAATCTATTTATACTTGAGTTTAAATCATCAGTGTAAAGCATGGGACCTCACACTGAATACTATATATAGGCTTCCAGTCACCAAAACTCCCATCGATTATTACTTTTTTACCTCTTAAACATCGATTTTTACTTTCTGCCTCTGTGGGATCAATCCTTTGGTTATTGTGGGGTTTCTTCTTTGCTGATTTAGTTGATCAAATTAAGCTTTGTGGAAATCCACCTTGTGTCAGATCATAGCAAATGCATTAATCTCATTGACTCTCTCCAAAAACAATGATGTAATTAAATAAGTGAAATTCGACCTTCCCATAACAAACCCACGGCGACTGTCTTAAATTTATTGGTGTCTTTCTAAATAATGATTTATTTTGCCAATTCCTTTTCAACGAATTGTCCACCACCGATGTTAGGTTGGTTGGTCTATAAATACTTTGTCTATCTTAGGTCACCCTTTCTAATTTAGTGGTACCATGTTAGTAGCCTTCAAGTCCTCTGGCATCACACCTGCAACCAGAGAAGAATCCTCAAATCTTACCGTTAGTCTGTATTATCTCAACTGTCACGTTATGGAGATTTGCTTTCATAATGAAGCAATACCCAAGGATTTTTGTTTGAATATAGAAAACATTTACCTGTGCACTTGATTATTGATGTTCAATGCTCCTGCTTGCATTAGGTCACTTAACTGTTTTCGGTTTCCAAAATATAGAGCAAGATCAGTGGCAATAATGGCCTTCCGAATAATCTCGAGCAAATTCTCATAATCATCCCCTGTTAGATTGGCAAAAATATTATGCCCTTCCATCTGGGGGGAAGAGAAAATTCAATAAACAGTACAGAAACTAGATTAATTTTGCACTTTTAATGACAAATATTTCCATTTCATGTAGTCGAGTGTAACTCAGCTGGGATAGATTGCTATGACTTAAATGTTCCTGGAAGAAAATGTTGGTGAAGTGCAGTCAGAATTCCTGCAATCAAGATTTATAATGAAATAGTTGATAGTCTGGGACAAAATGCAATAGAGGTCATGAATGTCATCTATCTTTAATATTTTTTCACAAAAGATCATAGAAAGATGAAATATATACAACAGACCCAGGGAACAAACAATGATGACCGCGATCCAATTATAAAGGAGTTATAGTTATAGTCCTATAGAGTATATAGTCCTATAAAGGACTGTAAACAATCCAACTATAAAGGAAACTGCAAATACTTTAATGAAAATAAAAACAGAAAACACTGGAAATATCATGCCAGGCCAATATCCGTAGGAAGAGAAACAGAGTTAACGATTCAGTTGAAAGATCCTTTGTCAGAACTGGGTTAAGCTGCGGGGAGGGTGGGGGTTGATAGAGTGGGTAGATATCTCTGAAAGGGCAAGACCAGGTGACCATGGGGTAAGTTGCAAATAATGTTATCTGGTCAATAAATGAATGGGGGCAGCAAGAGAGAAAATATGGACATAGGAATGTCAGAGTTGTGAAAGGTAGAGCTGGGAGATGTGCCTGGCAATTCAGGCTGGGCATTTCCTACACTGCCAGGGGGGGAAAAAATAAATAAAAATAAAAGCAGCTGAACCAATCTCACACATGGATGACTCATACAGAGAAAAATGAAGTGACCCAAAGGTGTAGAATTTAACACCGAGTCCAGAAGGCTCCATCGTGCCCAGAAAGAAGATGAGGTGCTGTTCCTCAAGCTCGCATTAGGCCTTGTTTAAATAGTACAGGAGGTCACAGATCTTATTGAAACATATAAGATAATTAGGGGATTGGACACATTAGAGGCAGATAACATGTTCCCAATGTTGGGGGAGTCCAGAACAAGGGGCCACAGTTTGAGAATAAGGGGTAGGCCATTTAGAACGGAGATGAGGAAGAACTTTTTCAGTCAGAGGGTGGTGAAGGTGTGGAATTCTCTGCCTCAGAAGGCAGTGGAGGCCAGTTCGTTGGATGCTTTCAAGAGAGAGCTGGATAGAGCTCTTAAGGATAGCGGAGTGAGGGGGTATGGGGAGAAGACAGGAACGGGGTACTGATTGAGAGTGATCAGCCATGATCGCATTGAATGGCGGTGCTGGCTCGAAGGGCTGAATGGCCTACTCCTGCACCTATTGTCTATTGTCTATTGTCTAAAAGGTCAGAATAGGAGCAAGATGGAGAATTTAAAAGGGGCAGGTAACAGGAAGCTCTGGGTTATCCCTGAGGACAGAACACTGGTGCTCCACAAAGCAATCCCTCAATGTGCATTTGGTTTTCTAATGCAGAGATTGTAAACACTAAATGCGATAAGTTACTCCAGTTTTATGTGCCTCCCTCTGCAAAACAACAAACTTCATTTATCACTTCGACCTAGTTCTTCCTCTATTTTTCTCTTTTCAAGTTCTATTGAAGGGTTTTCAACCTTAAACATAACCTGGTTTCTCTTTCCACAGGTGTGGCATGATCTACTATTTCCAGTATTCCGTTTTTCTTTTGAATTTCTAGCATTTGCAGCTTTTTTGATTTTCAACACTCAAATGAATCTTCTTCTGTACCAATTAAATCCAAGCCAGTTCATTTATGTCTTTTAGATAAATGTTTAGTGTGCTGAAATTTGTTGACAGCTACAGCAAGTTCAGGTTTAAATCCTGATGCAGTGTCTTGACCCAAAATGTCAACTTACACCCTTTTGCCTTCAGAGATATTGATTAACCTGTTGAATTCTTCTAGCATTTTGCTTTTGTTTCTGGTTTAATCTATGACACACAGAAGGGAGTGAGGCAATAGGAAATTATATCTTACTCTACTGGATTTGTAAGATTCGTTGTAGGCTCACGCATGACGAAAGGCCCCTTGTGCAGGGCACCAAGAGCATTGCTTCTGGTACGAGCCAAATCTTTCTTGGGAGGCAAGTGAAATCCTTTAACTTAAAAAATCCAAAATAAATCAACATTTCCTTCATTGGAATAACTTAAGTTTTCAGATTTATTTAGTGGTTTCAAATTAATGCATTTGAAGATACAGTATCTAGTTTTACAGTATTACTATTGTTAATAATAATTGATGTTAAAAACTAAAACAAGGAACATAAATGCAGATGGCATGGTATTGCACATATAATAAGTGTGGATGTATTTGCGACTATGAAAAAAAATAATCCTTTAAGGGATTTCAGTAATAACTACCAGGCAAATCCATGGGTAGTTGTAAGAAACATTAAAGATTGAACGACTGGAGGAATAATCTATATTTGATTACTATGAAACACTAGTGGGAGAGTCTAGGACTAGAGGTCATAACCTCAGAATTAAAGGTTGTTTCTTTACGAAGGAAATGAGGAAGAATTTCTTTAGTCAGAGGGTGGTGAATCTGTGGAATTCTTTGCCACAGAAGCCTGTGGAGACCATGTCAATTGATATTTTTAAGGCAGAGATATATAGATTCTTGATTAGTATGGGTGTCAGGGGTTATGGGGAGAAGGCGGGAGAAAGGTGTTAGGAGGGAGAGATAGATCAGCCATGATTGAATGGCAGAGTAGACTTGATGGGCTGAGTAGCCTAATTCTGCTCCTATTACTTAATACCTTAATTTTTACATTAACTGGGAATAGAAGTAGAATACATCAGATGCCAGAGATAATACATTTTCAGAACCCATTCACAATAATTTTCCAGAATATTGAAGGCGAAATCTGAAATCTAACATAATACACATGTTGCTTTTGCTACATGGATAGGTGCTGCAAGATAGTTAATGAAACATGTGGTTGCTGTAATTAAATATGTTGTAAAATTCCATCTCTCAACTGCTGCTCAAGTTGCACAAACTGTTCACCCTCAGTCATAGCTGCTAATAATATGTCTGTCTACATGTTTCTCACTGGCAGATTAAATATGGTATATTTATTCAAGAAGGGCAGCATCAATAAGCCAGGTAACTGCAGGTCAGTGAATCTAAAAACATTGATTGGGAAATTATTGGAAAAAATGTTGTGGGGTAGAATTAATCTGCATTTGCAAAGGAAGAGTTCAAGCAAAGAAAGTCAGCTTGCTTCATAAGGGGGAAATCTTTTCTGACAGGGTCAATGGAATTTTTCAAATAGGTAGAGTGTATTAATGATGTGATGCTGTTGATGTTGTCTACAAGGACTTTAGTAAGGCATTTGACAAGGTCCCATAGGCAACACTGCTCCACAAGGAAAGACCCCCTGAGATCTAGGGCAAGTTGGATCCACAACTAGCTTGATAATAGGGGACAGAGGGTGATGGTGGTAGATTGTTTTGTGATTGGAAGCTTTTGACCACTGGTATACCATAGGGTTTGGTACTAAGACCCTTCCTGTTTGTAATATACATTAACAACTTGGTTGTGAACATAGGAGAGTGAATAGTAAATGTAAATATTTCTACTATCCCACTCCCCTTTCACCCATATCCGTCCTCACGCTTTATATTTCACTGCTCTTTCAAACCTTTTCTCTCCTTAAAATCCTTTTAAGGATGTCCTGATGTCTGTTTTGTCTCCTTTAGTCCCCTTTTGTCACCCTTTTAATCTCTAGCCTTTGTCCACCCATCTGACAATCAAGAACCCCCCTCACCTGTATAGGACAATCAGTTACACCATGCTTTGTCCTGGCCCCTCCTCTTTTCCAGCTTTCCCTCCCCCACTACAATTAGTCTGAAGAAGGATCCCGACCCAAAACATTGACTACCCATGTCCTCTGGGAATGCTGCCTGATCTGCTGAGTTACTCCAGCACTTTTTTGTTCCTGGCAAAGGATATTAGACGAGTTGATAACTGGGAAGAGCAATGACTGATGCAATCTAATCCTGATAAATGAGGCAATGCATTTTGGAAGGATGGATAAGAATAAGACACACCCAGTAAATGGTAGGGCTTGGGGAGTATTGAAGAAGAGACAAAATTTGCTGTGCAAGTGCACAAAACTGAAGCTAACTGCACAGGTGGATAAGGTGGTTAAAAAGTCACAAAGGATACTTGACTTTGTTAGCCAGGCAGTAGACGAGCAAGAAGGTTGTAGTACCAAGTGAAATATTAGTTAGACCACAGATGGAGTGCAGTTCTGTTCACCATATTATAGTAAGAATATAATTGCACAGTGGAGGGTGCACATGAGATTCATCCGGGTGTTGCCTGGGATGGAATATTTCAGTTGTGAGGAGAGACAGGACAGAGGTTAAAATCTCAAATGCACTGCCTTGGAGGGTGGTGGAAGCAGAGACTCATCCAGCAGTTAATAAGCACTTGAATTGCTAAGGCATAGAGGCATGAGCCAAGTGCGGGGAGACAGGATTACTAGTAGAACATAAAGTGTTAGTGTTAAAGTGTTAGTAGAACATAAAGTGTGCTCCGCACAGGGGTCGGCCGGTTCAATGCCAACATGCATCGTTGGGGGTTGCGTCCATCAGCAGCCTGCGTGTGTGGAGCAGACCAGCAAACAGCACAGCACGTCATGTTCGACTGCACTGTCCTCCGTCCCCCTGGTGGAGGGGTAGACCTCACGGCCCTTGACAACAGCACATTGCAATGGCTACAGCGCCTGGAGGGCGTTACATAATTTCTGCTGCCTCAAACGCAAGAAGAAGAAGAAGAAGAAGAGTAACTCAGCAGGTCAGGCAGCATCTGTGGAAAACATGGATAAGGGATGTTTTGGGTTGGGACCATTCTTCATACTGATGGTAGTGGGGGAGAGAAAGATAGAACAGAGGTGGGAGAGGGACAAAGCCGGGAGTAGCATTTTTTAAAAATTGACAGATGGATGGACAAAGGCTAAAGAAGAAAAGGAGCTAAGAAGGGGACTAAATAAGACAACAAATGAATATACATGGGTGCCATGGACATGATCAATCAAAGGTTTGTTTCTGTACTGCGATTCTCAGCTCACTGCACTCTGGTTTGTGGACAGAATTTAGAAAGAAATAACTAAAGTTCCAGCCAATGAACTCAACTCAAACTAATCACAAATGAACCTATAACTCTTTAAGGAGCATAGGTGGCAGCTAGAATATCAAATTTCAATTCAACACGATATTAGCTGCACCAAGCCCAGTGTAGCAGGACTGCAATCAGGTCAGATATAAATGAAGATATAATTGGCTCAAGAGTCGAGTCAAGTCAAGTCAATTTTATTTGTATAGCACATTTAAAAACAACCCACATTGACCAAAGTGCTGTACATCAGTTCAGGTACTAAGAAACGAACATACAATGGCACACAAACATAACAGCACATACATAAACAGTTCACAGCGCCCCCTCAGAGGGCCTCAAATGCTAGGGAGTAGAAATAGGTTTTTGAGCCTGGACTTAAAGGAGTCGATGGAGGGGGCAGTTCTGATGGGGAGAGGGATGCTGTTCCAGTCTTGGAGCTGCAACCGCAAAAGCACGGTCACCCCTGAGCTTAAGCCTAGACCGCGGGATAGTCAGTAGCCCCAAGTCGGCCGACCTGAGGGACCTGATAGAGTGGTGGGTTAGAAGATTTTTGATATATGGGGGGGGGGGGGGAGCCCGTTTAGGGCTTTGTAAGTGAATAGGAGGAGCTTGAAGTTGATTCTGTACCGTACTGGGAGCCAGTGGAGAGAGGCCAGAATCGAGGTGATGTGGTCCCTTATATGGGTACCCGTCAGGAGTCTCGCTGCGGCGTTTTGGACCAATTGCAGGCAGGACAGGGATGATTGGCTGATCCCAATGTATAGGGAGTTGTAGTCTAGGCGGGAGGAAATTAATGTGTGAATGATTTTTTCTTCGATGAGGAGTCCGAGGAGAGGAATTTAGGAGATAAAGGTACAGGGGGTTGCACCTGTTGTGCAGCCTGTTGTGTGTGATTCTTGTGCTTTTTGTTTCTTGTTTCAATGCGATAGAGACGGCCAGTTGAATGGTGCAATATTTCTCCTGGTTCCACATGGTAAGCTGCTCTGATCGCATAGGGTCCAATGAGAGCTAGCTGACTGGATAAAAAATTGGCTTCATGGAAGGAAGCAGAGAGTGATGGTGGAAGGTTGTTTTTCGGACTGGAGGCCTGTGATGAGTGGTGTTTCACAAGGATAGGTGCTGGACCATTTCTGTTTGGGGTTTATATCACCGATTTGAATGAGAATCTACAAGGCATGATTAGTAAGTCTGTAGTAAGATGACACGAAAGTGGGTGGGATCTTACATAGCGAGGATGCTTATCAAAAATTGCAGCAAGGTCTTGAATAGTTGGACAGGTGGGCTGAGGAATGGTTAATGGAGTTAAATACAGAAAGGTGCATAGTGTTACATTTTGGGAAGTCAAACCAGGGCAGGACCTCAAAGTGAGGCAGGGCTCTGGGGAGTGTTGTAGAGCAGAGGGATCTAGGGGTGCAGGCACATAGTTCCTTGAAAGTGGTGTCACAGGTGGATAGAGTGATCAAGAATGCTTTAGGCACATTTGCCTTCATCAGTCAGAGTATTGAGTATAGTAGTTGTGATGTCATGTTACAGTTATACAAGCCACTGGGGAGGCCACATTTGGACTATTGTATTCAGTTTTGGTCACTCTGTTATAGGAAAGTTGTCATTAAGCTGGAAAGGGCGACAGAAGATTTACGAAGATGTTGCTAGGACATGAGGGCCTGAGCTATAGGAAGAGTTTGAGCAGGCTAGCAGTTTATTCCTTGGAGTGCATGTGCATGAGGGGTGATCTTATAGAGGTATATAAGGGATATAAATAGTGTAAATGAACAGGGTTTTTTACCCAGAGTAGGGGAATCAAGAACCAGAGGACAAAGGTTTAAGGTGAGAGGGGAAAGATTTAGTAGGAACCTGAGGAGCAACCTTTTCACACAAAGAGTGATGGATATATGGAATTAACTGCCTGAGGAGGTACATAAAGCAAGTACGATCACAATATTTAAAATACATTTGGACAGGTACATGGACAGAAACCATTTAGAAGGATTTGGGCCAAATGCAGGTAGGTGGGACTAGTGTAGATAGGGCAGCTTGGTCAGCGCGGGCAAGTTGGTCTGAAGAGCCTGTATCCATGCCATATGCCTCAAATGATGTCACTAATAGCCTAATCTTCAAATTTATGCCTCCTACGCATGGTTCCCATGATACCTTGCTCTCTATTTACAAAACAGTGCCCTCCATAATGTTTGGGACAAAGACCCATCATTTATTTATTTGCCTCTGTACTCCACAATTTGAGATTTGTAATAGAAAAATCATATGTGGTTAAAGTGCACATTGTCAGATTTTAATAAAGGCAATTTTTTATTCATTTTGGTTTCACCATGTAGAAATTACAGAAGTGTTTATACATAGTCCCCCCCCCCATTTCAGGGCACCATAATGTTTGGGACACAGCAATGTCATGTAAATGAAAGTAGTCATGTTTAGTATTTTGTTGCATATCCTTTGCGTGCAATGACTGCTTGAAGTCTGCGATTCATGGACATCACCAGTTGCTGGTTGTCCTCTCTGGTGATGCTCTGCCAGGCCTGTATTGCAGCCATCTTTATCTAATGCATGTTTTGGTGGCTTCAGTTTTCTCTTCAGCATATAAAAATTCTTGACTTGGTCACTCAAGAATTGACCATTTTTTAGCTTTGAAAAACTCCTTTGTTGCTTTAGCAGTATATTTGGGATCATTGTCTTGCTGTTAAATGAACCATCGCCCAATGAGTTTTGAGGCATTTGTTTGAACTTGAGCAGATAGGATGTGTCTATACACATCAGAATTCATTATGCTACTACAATCAGCTGGGCCCTCCGCTAAACCTGCCCACCACCAGCCCAGGAGCAGATACCACACCACCGGCACGACATCAAGTCTGACTACGGCTTCCTCACCTAGAACGGAGTGCTGGAGGAGCTGCAGGGCCACCGCAACATCGGTAACCGAACCCGGGGATTCGGGGCCTGGGGTATAGGGGGAGAAGGGGGAGAGAGTGGGGCCTGGGGTATAGGGGGAGAGCGGGACCTGGGGTATAGGAGGAGTGGAGGGGAGAGAGCGGGGCCTGGGGTATAGGGGGAGTGGGGCCTGGGGTATAGGGGGAGAACAGCATGCTGGAGGAGCTGCAGGGCCACTGCAACATCGGTAACCTTCTCTCCTCCATACTTTGCTCTTGCCATCACTCTGATACAAGTTAATCTTCATCTCATCTGTCCACAAGACCTTTTTCCACAACTGTGGTTGCTCTTTTAAGTACTTCTTGGCAAACTGCAACCTGGCCATCCTATTTTTGTGGCTAACCGGTGGTTTGCATCTTGCAGTGCAGCCTCTGTATTTCTGTTCATGAAGTCTTCTGCGGCAGTGGTCATTGACAAATCCACACCTGACTCATGAAGACCGTTTCTGATCTGTCGGACAGGTGTTTGGGGGTTTTCTTTATTATAGAGAGATTTCTTCTGTCATCAGCTGTGGAGGTCTTCCTTGGCCTGCCAGTCCCTTTGTGATTAGTAAGTTTACCAATGCTCTCTTTCTTCTTAACGATGTTCCAAACAGTTGATTTTGGTAAGCCTAAGGTTTAGCTGATGTCTCTAACAGTTTTATTCTTGTTTCTCAGTCTCATAATGGCTTATTTGACTTTCATTTGCACAACTTTGGTCCTCATGTTGATGAACAACAATAAAAGTTTCCAAAGGTGATGGAAAGATTGGAGGAAAGACTAGGTGCTGAGAGCTCTCTTATACCTACATTAAGGAGGCAATTAAACACCCCTCAGCAATTACAAACACCTGTGAAGCCCTGTGTCCCAAACATTATGGTGCCTTGAAATTGGGGGACTATGTATAAACACAGCTGTAATTTCTATATGGCGAAACCAAAATGTATAAAAATACCCTTTAATAAAATCTGACAATGTGCACTTTAACCATATGTGATTTTTTCTATTACAAATCTCAAATTGTGGAGTACAGAGGCAAATAAATAAATGATGGGTCTTTGTCCCTAACATTATGGAGGGCACTGGAGGTTAAACAAAAGAAATACAGTTGCATTTTGTGGTCCAAGGGAAAGCAAAGTGTCAAAAGAAACAGTCCTACACAGTCCAAATTGTTTTAGAACTGTTCAGTAACTGTTTTAGAACAGGCTACACTGAATATAGCAATGAACCAGAATTAGCAAACAACCTAATAATAAAGGAATGGTTATCGATTATATGACTGAATTTTGTATTAAAATTGAGAGCAAGGAAGCAGTCTTAACTTTCGTTAAAATTCAGTTAACTATGATAAACTGGGCAGAATTATTACACTGCAAATCTTTGAATAAACTATGAATCATATGAAAATACATGGTAAACTACAAAACAATTGCAAATCCATAAATAATCAAGGCTGAAGAACTTATCAATAAATGAGGTAACATGTAGGTAACAAGTTCAAAGAGAAATTGATACAAAGGCCAACACGAGTGGAAATTCAGCAGGTGGTTTAGATTATACAATGAAAAATTGATCTAAACAAAAATAGTACACAAACAGATGTATGAGAAAAACTTGGCTGGGGTTTTAAAGCAATTTAAAAAAAAGTAAACTGACAGAAAATATAGCAAGGGGTTATGTTGATCCATTAAAGTCAAATTGAGATGAACTTCTATACAGAATAAAGGAAATATTACTTCACAGTAGAATCTCGAACTTTAATAATTTATCTTTCCAAGATGCTGCCTAATCTGCTGAGTGTTTCCAGCGTTTTCTGTTTACAGACATTTTCTGCCTTAAGTCTGACTGAGGGCTGATATTTGCCACTACAGAGAAATGAGATTTTGGTAGGAGGATCTTTCCTGCCAGTATGACTTCAGTTTGATGCATATTATTTTTTTCTTGACTGGAAGCACTGTACAGGATATGTGTTTTTTCTAGGAAAGTCACATATGCAATGTTGCATACGTAATATATCAATATTGTACACTTCAAGTTGAACTTTGTAAACCATCTCGCAGTATAATTATATATTCTGACTTCTGAACTTTTGGAACTATGTAATATGAGAGTAATATATTAGTTATACAGTAGGTCAAAGGATCTTGTAACGTATGTTGCTTCATTTATTATTATAAAGCAAGCACACACTGCAGTGCATCTGATGAAAAGTCATTAACTCCTCCACAGCTGCTGCCTGGTCTGCTGAATATTTCAATATTTTCGACTTTATTTCAAATTTCCAGCATTGTGGTGTTTTGCTTTCAGACCAAACTATGTTACTTTGAATATAATTTTGCACCAACTGCATGATATTAACATGATGACTGAGTTACATCAAGTTATTATGCAAAGCACACTTATTAAATTAAGAAACATATGTGAAGATTATAGCAAAAGCCCAAAATGCAAGATATCTTCCCAATTGGAAAACAGCAAGTGGACAGCAGAAAGTAAATTGTGGTTAGCCGGCTTTCAGTTTCAATATTAAAACATGGATGATGTAAGAATGAGGTGTAGCGACCAGACTCGCCATAGAGGCATAAATATGTGCACCCGGGTTGAGAACATATAAAAATGATCAATGTCGCACACCACACCACACAAAAATCACGTGCAAAGATTCCCTGTCTTGTGCAGTCTAACAGTGAACCAGAATAAAGAACTTCCGTGGCAATCCTACCTGTAAGATAGCAACTGTCTGGGAGAAGTGATGCTGCTCCATTGTAGAGGTAGAATACAGAGCAGCCAGGGGGTGGTCAAACTTATGCAGATAGGTGTTGGTATACCCTCTATGGTCCAGGTCATGGCACAAACAAGCCACTAGGAGACCTTTTCTCTTTTCAAAACAATAAAAGGGAGAGAAAAAGGAATGGTTACCAATGCATTCTTACTAATACTGGTCGTTTGAATATAACATGAATCTTTTTTTTTTTAATATAGAACATTTAACAAGACAGCACAGGAACAGGCACATTTGCCCACAATGTTCGAGTCAAACAGATTCCACAATGTCTGAGTCAAACATGATCCTCTGCCTGCACGTGAACCATATCCCTCCATATCCATGTGGAAAATCTCTTAGACCACCATCATATCTGCCTCCACCATCACCCTTGACAGCACGTTCCAGTCGCCCTCCACTCTCTGTGTAAAAAAACCTGTCCCGCAAATCTCCTTTGAATTTCTCACCTAAAAGCAATGCCCTCTAGACTTTGACATTTACACCTGGGGAATAAGATTGTGACTGCCTACCTTATCTATGCATTTAAACATATTATACACTCCTTTCAGGTTTCCCCTGAGCCTCCGACACTCCAGAGAGTTTGTCTGACCTCTATAGCCAAAACCTTCTAAGCCAGGTAGCATTCTGGTAAACCTCTTCTGCACCTGCTCCAAAGCCTCCACATCATTCCTGTAATGAAGCGACCTTAATGCCTCGACTGATGAACACACCGTACACCTTCTGTATCAATCTAACTAATTGTGTTGCTACTTCCAGGGAGCTATGTATTTGGGCACCAAGATCCTTCTGTACATCAATGCTGTTAAAGGACTTGCCGTTAACTGTACATATTTCCCTCACATTCGTCCTTCCAAAGTGCAACATCTCACACTTGCGTGGATTAAACCATCTGCCAATTCCCCATCCATTTCTGTCACCGATTTATATCCCTTTGGCTGCCTTCCTCACTGTCCACAACTCCACTAATTTTGGTGTCATCTGCAAACTTACTGACCGCCCATCTACATTTATGTCGAAGTCATTTATATATGTCACAAATAACTGAGGTCCCGGCACATATATCTGCGGAACTCAACTGGTCAGAACACCCGCTAGGATAACCCTTCCAAAATAACCGTCTATCTTCTTGGAGTAAGCCTCTTCTGAATCCAAACTACCAAGTTACCATGGATCCCAGGCATCTTAATCTAGATCTGCCCGCCATGAGACTTAAAAAAAATTCTTACGAAAATCCATGCAAACCACATTAACTGACCACCTTATCGATCATTTTCATTATCTCCTCAAAAATTCAATCAACTTCCTAAGACATGCCATGTTTGACTGTCTTGGCTCTACCTTCATACGCCTCAGGACCGTCAGCACCTCTTTGACCGCAATATTGACAGTCTAAAACATATGGAGTTGTGTTCCACTTAGAACTATTAACATTTATGGGTGTAAGTGCCAACGAGTTTAGAATTCCTATTTAAATGAAGAAGTTAGGAACTTCTAACATGATATAGTATGGCAATTGCAATGCACAGAAGCATAAGAAACGGCGGAGAGTGGTGGAGGCTGCCCAGTCCACCATCACCAGCATTTACATGAGAATTAGATGTCGCTCTTAGGGCTAACGGGATCAAGGGATATGGGGAAAAAGCAGGAACGAGGTACTGATTGATATTGAATGGCAGTGCTGGCTCGAAGGGCTGAATGGCCTAGTCCTGCACCTATTTTCTATGTTTCTATGAAGCGCTGCCTCAAGGGGAGACTCAAAAGCTTGATCCTACATCACCAGATTCAGGAACAGCTACTTTCCTACAACCATCAGTTTCTGGAACTGACTGGCACAACCTAATCTACCTCAGTAACAGAACACCATGGATCATCACTTGCACTATCATAGACTTGTTGCAAGAATCTATGTGCTTGAAACGCTGCAACAAGATTTTCATTGTACTTGTACGTTACCATACTTATGCATTGTGCAATAAACTCGATTTGACCTGAACTTACTGGCCAAGCTGAAATTCGAAATGACATAACAAAATAATTTAATGAATCGAACTAATGAATTGAAAAATAATTTATGCGAGGAACGCTGCTCAGTAAACACGTTCTTAGTGAGGAGAGGTGCAAGCTTTGTGATGCTAATGATTTGAAGGGACAGGAAAAGCTGTGAGAGACAGCTCTGTAACTTTAACGCAGTAACGATGTAACACTAGATTCTGCACTCTGGTGTTTTTTCTATTTACACTACCTTAAGTACTTGCGTATGATTTGATTGTACTCAAATATAGAATGAATTAATTGTCTAGAGCACGCAAACAATACAAGTGACAACCACAATAGCTGAGTGGGGCTGGTGCTGGCCCTAAGATAGATGTTGCATGTAAAGGCCTGCCTGGGGATCGCTGGGCGGCACGGACTTGGTGGGCCGAAAAGGCCTGTTTCCGGCTGTATATATATGATATGATATGATATGATATGATACAACTCCACAGTTGTGCCATTTTGAAACATGACCAGCTTTTCAGCCAGTTTAGCCTTTTAATCAGATAAACGGATGATTAATATATATCTCAACAACAAATGTAGTTGGCGACTTGTGTTCAACATTTCAGAGACACTATCTTCTGCATATTTGTAAGTGTTGATGAAAAGAAAACATTCCTTTACGTGTATATTTTGTACATTTGTATGTAAATTCTCAGGAAATGATAAAAGCCCGTGACATAATGGATTGGACTTTAATTATGTTCTTGTCTAAAATTGTAAAGATAATTAATCCTTCAGTTGTACTTCATTCAAATCATGGCTAAAAAAGCACTTTTGACTGTCAGAATTTATTTATCTACATTAGGTTCAATTCAGTTTTAACCTATACCAAATACCTTTCTTAACGCTACTTCAATGAAAATACAAATATTCTGATGCAATATGCCAAGAAGCTGCTGATTTACTGGGTATGTTTGCTAAATATATATTTCAAAGCAACAAAAATGAATGCTTAGAATGATGACATCATTCAATTTGAACAACGAATGAACAATGACTACTACATCCGCATGATTCTTTGATGATAGATTCGTTAAATACATATTTATTATGGAGACTGATCCCAAAGTAAAGACCTGAATCCTGGGAGAATGTAAATAAATGGAGGTGGAACTTTGGTGGCTAGATCAGATAGCTGAAAATGGAATAGGGAACCAAAGATCTAAATGACAACTGCCTATTGTTTACAGAGGAGATAAAATACCAATTTGAATTATCTACTAATTTCCTTGATTCCCATTATTGTGGGGAAGGAGAGGCAAGGTGGGGGGAGGAGGGTTAGAGATAGTGTAATTGTTATAATTCACGGCTAGGCTGGTTTTATAATCAAGCATGCATCTTTGTTTTGTCTTTCTGATGACTGATTAGCGCGCAACAAAAGCTTTTCACTGTACCTTGGTACACGTGACAATAAACTAAACTCAACTCTTAAAATTCTATGACAACACTAAGCGCTGTAACACCCTGGAACTTGCTCAACCATGCAAGGCCAGACATATCCCTCAAAAATAACCAGATATGTCATGCTCACGAAAAGCAAGGTAATTTCAATATGGCTAACTACCAACCAATCTACTCTCAATCATTAGAAAAGGAACAGGAGCTGTCAGGCAGCACTTACTCGTTGATAACCAATTCACCAACGTAAAGTTGTGGTTTCACCAAGACCACGAGACTTCAGACGTCATCTCAGCATTAGTCTGGTCTAAATATAAACCAAAGCGAGTGCTACACGGATGGGTTTAAATAGATTGGCTGCAAGGTGGGATCCATTGCAGGACTGATGATAGGAAGTTCAGTGGACAGAATAGGCAGGAGCATGACAGGGAGTGAGGTAGGACTTTTTATTGAATTGCACTTATTTTAATGCGAGAGGTCGGATGGCTAAAGCGGATGAACGCAGGGCATGGATAAGTACGTGCAATGTAGTAGCAAACCTGGCAAAAAGAGTGACAGGATTGGCAGCTTAATATTCCTTGAATTAGTTGCTACAGGAGAGATAGAGGTGGGGGTAAAAGAGGAGGAGGTGTTGCGTTATTGATTATGGAGAATGTCACGGCAGTCGGCCGAGATGACATTACTCGAAACGTCACCCATTCCTTCTCTCCAGAGATACTGCCTGTCCCACTGAGTTACTCCAGCATTTTGTGTCTATCTTTAATTTAAACCAGCATCTGCAGTTCTTTCCTTACACGAGAGGACATTATTGTTTGGCTGGGCTTTAAAGTGCTTTTAAGACGAATATTTAGTAACAGGTGTTTTCAGTGTCTGTATATATGGAGGAATTCTTATCTGTGACCTGGAATGAGTGAAAAATAGTCTTCACCTACCTCCAGTTCTGTAAATGTTCCCTGGACACTCTGCAGGATGGCGTACATGCAATGAGCCACACTGATTGCATGCTTCCAGTTGTGATAAGGCACACGGCGGTAGTTTTTCCTCACGGACATTGTGAATCGACATAGTTTCTCCAGGTCGATGCTAGACAGAAAATTTGAAAAAAAGACAGCAATTAAAAACCTGAAAATACAGTTTGTTCAAAATACAAACTAACATTATTCCTAATGGAATTTGTCAGCATTACTAAACTCAGGGAGCTTTTAATTGTAAGGGTGGCAAATCTTTTAAAGCACATATGCTATGCTATGCAAACCTGAAGAAACGTACTGAAATTTCATAACATCTAAAAGAGGTTAGCAAAATGGAATACAGATTCTATTTCCACCATTCAGCTCTAATTTTAAAAAAATGTGATTTTATCGTTCATACCTGTTTTTTCCACAGCTACTATGAATCATATAGACATAAAAGGTTGGCCAGAGGTCCTCATAGGGGCTGATATCAAAATGGAATCTGGCATTCAAGACAGAAGTCAATACAATGAATCAACATAGACAATAATCAACTCTAAGCATCCATCTTTGTTCACATATTTAACCCATTTACATCAAGTGAATGTTCCAATATATTCCAAAGCCTTTGGGGAAGAAAGTTACAAAGTTTCACGACCCAGTAACAATAACATAAGTGTAAGAAAATAACTGCAGATGCTGCTACAAATCGAAGGTATTTATTCACAAAATGTTGGAGTAACTCAGCAGGTCAGGCAGCATCTCAGGAGAGAAGGAATGGGTGACGCTTCGGGTCGAGACCCTTCTTCAGTCTGAAGAAGGGTCTCGACCCGAAACGTCACCCATTCCTTCTCTCCTGAGATGCTGCCTGACCTGCTGAGTTACTCCAGTAACAGTAACAGACACAGTGGCGTATTGGCAGAGCTGCTGCCCTAATGCGCCAGAAACCTGGGTTCGATCTTAACTACGGATGCTGTTTGTACGGACGCTGTGAACTCGATGGGTTTTAAAGACAATCTTTAGCAGTTTGGCACAACTACTATTACTGAAGGGGGTTTTTTGTTAAAAATCTAGATTTATATAAATTGTGTGAATTTATCTTCCTCAATGCCACGGCAGGTTTTAAACACTTGGCAATAAGTCCAGAACTCTGCCTGCTTCATTAGTAACTTAACCCGTACTGACTTGTGCTCTAAGATATAAAATAAATCCCCATATTTTCATTACAGTTGGAGCCCTGCATTCATCTTTTTCTACAATGAAGATGCATCAATGTTCATTTCTACTTTGAGATGGAGCCATGCGTCTGCAAACACATCTGTTGTCTATTCCGGAGAACAACACTTGAGTGTTGTTCTCCGGAATAGACAAGAGACAATAGGTGCAGGAGGAGGCCATTCAGCCCTTCGAGCCAGCACCGCCATTCAATGTGATCATGGCTGATCATTCCTGCCTTCTCCCCATACCCCCTGACTCCGCTATCTTTAAGAGCTCTATCTAGCACTCTCTTGAAAGCATCCAGAGAATTGGCCTCCACTGCCGTCTGAGGCAGAGAATTCCACAGATTCACAACTCTCTGACTGAAAAGGTTTTTCCTCATCTCCGTTCTAAATGGCCTACCCCTTATTCTTAAACTGTGGCCCCTGGTTCTAGACTCCTCCGACATTGGGAACATGTTTCCTGCCTCTAACGTGTCCAATCCCTTTATAATATAAGATTATGTTTCAATAAGATACCCTCTCATCCTTCTAAATTCCAGCGTATACAAGCCTAGTCGCTCCAGTCTTAAAAACGTACGACAGTCCCGCCATTCCAGGAATTAACCTAGTGAACCTACGCTGCATGCCCTCAATAGCAAGAATGTCCTTCCTCAAATTTGGAGACCAAAACTGCACACAGTACTCCAGGTGCAGTCTCACCAGGGCCCTGTACAACTGCAGAAGGACCTCTTTGCTCCTATACTCAACTCCTCTTGTCAGAAAGGCCAACATACCATTAGCTTTCTTCACTGCCTGCTGTACCTGCATGCTAACTTTAAGTGACTGATGAACAAGGACACACAGATCTCTTTGTACTTCCTCATTTCCTAACTTGACACCATTCAGATAATAATCTGCCTTCCTGTTCTTACCACCAAAGTGGATAACCTCACATTTATCCACATTAATCTGCATCTGCCATGCATCCGCCTACTCACACACCCTGTCCAAGTCACCCTGCAACCTCATAGCATCCTCCTCACAATTCACACTGCCACCCAGCTTTGTGTCATCTGCAAATTTGCTAATGTTATTTTTAATCCCTTCATCTAAATCATTAATGTATATTGTAAATAGCTGCGGTCCCAGCACCGAGCCTTGCGGTACCCCACAAGTCACTGCCTGCCATTCTGAAAGGGACCCGTTAATCTCTACTCTTTGGTTCCTGTCTGCCAACCAATTTTCTATCCATGTCAGCACCCTACCCCCAATACCATGTGCTCTAATCTCGCCCACTAATCTCCTATGTGGGACCTTATCAAAGGCTTTCTGATAGTCCAGGTACACTACATCCACTGGCTCTCCCTTGTCCATTTTCCTAGTTACATCCTCAAAAAAATCCATAAGATTATTCAAGCATGATTTCCCCTTCGTAAATCCATGCTGACTCGGAATGATTCTGTTATGACTATCCAAATGTTCCACAATTTCTTCTTTTATAATTGACTCCAGCATCTTCCCCACCATCGATGTCAGGCTAACTGGTCTATAATTTCCCATTTTCTCTCCCCCTCCTTTCTTAAAAAGTGGGATAACATTAACTACCCTCCAATCCACAGGAACTGATCCTGAATCTATAGAACATTGGATAAAACATTGGATTAGCAATGGGGATTGCGAATGGCTTAATTACAAAACCTCCCGTCTAAACAGGTGGGCGACCAGCATTCTGGCAGGCAGGTTTGGTAGTGCTACACGGGTGGTTTTAAAATAAATAAGTGGGGGGGGGGGGTTCAAATGGGATAGTCAAGGATGGAGTTAAAGGGAAAGAGAGTAAAGGGATAGTTAATGACCCCAGAATTAAGAGGGAAAGAAAGCTCACAAAGGGATAGGAGAGTAAGGCCAAGTGTAATAGGGATCGATGTGAAGGGTGAGATGAGTAAGGAATTAAAAGTATTGTATATGAATGCACGACGTATAAGAAGTAAAGTAGATGAGCTTGAGGCTCAGAGATTGGTAGATATGACAATGTGGGGATTACAGAGACGCGGCTGCAGGAGGATCGGACCTGGGAACTGAATATTCAGGGTTATACGTCCTTTAGAAAGGTCAGGCAGGTGGGCAGAGGCGGTGGGGTAGCTCTGTTGGTGAGGGATGAAATTCAGTCCCTTGCGAGGGGTGACATAGGGACTGACGAAGTAGAGTCACTGTGGATAGAGTTGAGGAATTGTAAAGGCAAGAAGACACTAATTGGTGTTATCTACAGACCCCCAAATAGTAGCCTGGATGTAGGGTGTAAGATGCAGCAGAAGATAAAACTGGCATGTAACAAAGGTAATGCCACTGTGGTGATGGGCAATTTCAATATGCAGGTAGACTGGGAAAATCAGGTTGGTTCTGGACCCCAAGAAAGAGAGTTTGTAGAGTGCCTCCGAGATGAATTCTTAGAGCAGCTTGTAATGGAGCCTACCAGAGAAAAGGCAATTCTGGATTTAGTGTTGTCCAATGAACCAGATTTGATAAGAGAACTCGAGGTAAAGGAACCGCTTGGAGGTAGTGATCATAATATGATTAGTTTTAATCTGCAATTTGAGAAGGAGAAGGTTAAATCGAAAGTGTCAGTGTTGCAGTTGAACAAAGCGGACTATGAAGGCATGAGAGAGGAGCTGGCCAAGGTAGACTGGAAAGGGATCCTAGCAGGATTGACGGTGGAACAGCAATGGCAGGAATTTCTGGGCATAATCCGGAAGACGCAGGATCATTTCATTCCAAAAAGGAAGAAAGATTCTAAGGGGAGTAGGAGGCAACCGTGGCTGACAAGGGAAGTTAGGGATGGAATTAAACTAAAAGAATAGATGTCTAACACAGCAAAGAGTATTCGGAAGTCAGAGGATAGGGAAACTTTCATAGGACAACAGAAGGTAACAAAACAGGCAATACGGGCTGAAAAGATGAAGTACGATGGGAAGCTGGCCAAGAATATAAAGGACAGTAAAAGCTTCTTTGGATACGTTAAGAGAAAAAGAGTATCAAAGTCAAATGTGGGTCCCTTGAAGGCAGACACGGGTGAAATTATTATGGGTAACAAGGAAATGGCAGAAGAGTTGAACAGGTATTTCGGATCTGTCTTCACTAAGGAAGACACAAACAATCTCCCAGATGTACTGGAGGACAGAGGATCTAGGGGAGGTAGAGGAACTGAAAGAAATTTTCATTAGGCGAGAAATAGTATTGGGTAGACTAATGGGAATGAAGGATGATAAATCCCCTGGGCCTGATGGTCTGCATCCCAGGGTCCTCAGGGAGGTGGCTCTAGAAATAGTGGACGCATTGGTGATCATTTTCCAATGTTCAATAGATTCAGCATCAGTTCTTGTGGATTGGAGGATAGCTAATGTTATCCCACTTTTCAAGAAAGGAGCGAGAGAGAAAACGGGGAATTACAGACCAGTTAGCCTGACTTCGGTGGTGGGAAAGATGCTGGAGTCAATTATTAAAGAGGTAATAATGGTGCATTTGGATAGCAGTAAAAGGATAAGTCCAAGTCAGCATGGATTTATGAAAGGGAAATCATGCTTGTGGAAATCTTCTGGAATTTTTTGAGGATGTGACAAGTACAATGGATGAAGGGGAGCCAGTGGATGTAGTGTATCTAGACTTTCAGAAAGCCTTTGATAAGGTCCTGCACGGGAGATTGGTGAGCAAAATTAGAGCACATGGTATTGGGGGTAGGGTGTTGACATGGATAGAAAATTGGTTGGCAGACAGGAAGCAAAGTATAGGAGTAAATGGGTCCTTTTCAGAATGGCAGGCAGTGGCGAGTGGAGTGCTGCAAGGCTCGGTGTTGGGGCTGCAACTGTTTACCATAAAAATTAATGATTTGGAAGAGGGAATTACAAGCAACACTAGCAAGTTTGCGGATGACACAAAGCGGGGTGGCAGTATAAACTGTGAAGAGGATGTTAGGAGGTTGCAGGGTGACCTGGACAGTTCGAGTGAGTGGGCAGATGCGTGGCAGATGCAGTATAATATAGATAAATGCGAGGTTATCCACTTTGGCGGCAAAAACAAGGAGGCAGATTATTATCTCAATGGAGTTAGGTTAGGTAAGGGGGAGGTGCAGTGAGACCTGGGTGTCCTTGTACACCAGTCACTGAAAGTTGGTGTGCAGGTACAGCAGGCAGTGAAGAAAGCTAATGGAATGTTGGCCTTCATAACAAGAGGATTTCAGTATAGGAGTAAAGGGGTTCTTCTGCAGTTGTATAGGGCCCTGTTAAGACCACATCTGGAGTATTGTGTACAGTTTTGGGTCTCCTAATTTGAGGAAGGACATCCTTGTAATTGAGGCAGTGCAGCGCAGGTTCACGAGATTTATCCCTGGGATGGCGGGACTGACATATGAGGAAAGATTGAAAAAACTAGGCTTGTATTCACTGGAGTTTAGAAGGATGAGAGGGGATCTTATAAAAACATATAAAATTATAAAAGGACTGGACAAGCTAGATGCAGGAAAAATGTTCCCAATGTTGGGCGAGTTCAGAACCAGGGGCCACAGTCTGAGAATAAAGGGGAGGTCATTTAAAACTGAGGTGAGAAAAAACTTTTTCACCCAGAGAGTTGTGAATTTGTGGAATTCTCTGCCACAGAGGGCAGTGGAAGCCAAATTACTGGATGAATTTAAGAGAGAGTTAGATAGAGCTCTAGGGACTAGTGGAATCAAGGGATATGGGGGGAAGGCAGGCACGGTTTATTGATTGGGGACACCGATAAGTGCAGGAGGAGGCCATTCGGCCCTTCGAGCCAGCACCGCCATTCATTGTGATCATGGCTGACACCTTAAACCGTTTCCACCGTTCATAATGGAAAAGGCCTCCATTTGCTTGAATGAGTGCAGCCCCAATAATAAAGGAGATTCACCATCAAAAATAAAACTGCCCACTTCATTGGTACCCCATTCACCAACCTAAAATTTCACTCCCTGCTTCAACTCAATAACAAGAGGAGTTGAGTACAGGAGCAAAGAGGTCCTTCTGCAGTTGGACAGGGCCCTAGTGAGACCGCACCTGGAGTACTGTGTGCAGTTTTGGTCTCCAAATTTGAGGAAGGATATTCTTGCAATTGAGGGCGTGCAGCGTAGGTTTATTAGGTTAATTCCCGGAATGGCGGGACTATCATATGTTGAAAGACTGGAGCGACTAGGATTGTATACACTGGAATTTAGAAGGATGAGAGGAGATCTTATTGAAACGTATAAGATTATTAATGGGTTGGACACGTTAGAGGCAGGAAACATGTTCCCAATGTTGGGGGAGTCCAGAACAAGGGGCCACAGTTTAAGAATAAGGGGTAGGCCATTTAGAACTGAGACGAGGAAAAACTTTTTCAGTCAGAGAGTTGTGAATCTGTGGAATTCTCTGCCTCAGAAGGCAGTGGAGGCCAATTCTCTGAATGCATTCAAGAGAGAGCTGGATAGAGCTCTTAAGGATAGCGGAGTCAGGGGGTATGGGGAGAAGGCAGGAACAGGGTACTGATTGAGAATGATCAGCCATGATCACATTGAATGGCGGTGCTGGCTCAAAGGGCCGAATGGCCTCCTCCTGCACCTATTGTCTATGGCACTTTGTGGCGACTTCATGGATGCAGTGTGCACCATCCACAAAATGCACTGCTGTTACTTACCTGGGTTACTCCAACAGCACCTCCCAAACCTGCAACCTTTATCACCAAGAAGAACAGGGCGGTAAGTATGTGGGAACATCAACGATTGCAAGTTTGCCATCAGGTCACATACTGTCCTGCTATATAACACAGGTACTTCATCATTGCAACTCTGAATTTAGCAGCACTGCATGAGTGATTCACCAGGAGGACAGCAGCATTCCACAACAGCTCATGACTGCACATTCTTGGGTAGTCCATGGGGTATGAGAATGACTTACTTTTATTCTGGCTTCTGCAGGTTCCGAGGTATTACTGCTAATTTCAGAACAGCAGACTCTTCCACGGTTGAGACAGGAAACAACTGATAACAATTTACTCTCAAGGACCACAGGCAAATAGCAATTTACTATCTGCACCATCAGCCCTTTAATGCAGTCCTGACCTGATTCGAGAGAAGTCTTTGTCTCTCTCATAAACTGGCAGCGAGGGAACAACTTTCCATGTTGTAGTTTAAAACTTTTAAAAAAAATTACTTCCAAAAGCAAAAACATTGTTCCCTTGTTCTAACTTGGAAACACAACTGTTGTTCTCAGAAAAGCAATCCGCTGAACCCAGAAATTGAATGAAAATTCACTTACTGTTCGATTTCTTTGCAAAGAGCTTTCGGAAGTGTGGATTTCATGAGGGTCTGCCATTCTTCATTTGAACACACACTGTGATAAGCCAGCTTCTCCATTGTGACTCGATAAATACACTCTGACTGTTGTATTTTGTGGTACATCTAATCAACAATTGAAGTGGGATGATGAACAAAACTAAATTCGCACACAATACCTTTATGCTGTGATGGTCAAATTATTCAAGCCATACTGCATGTTTCTCTTGCACTTAAAAAAATTATTCTTTTTGTTTTACCAACATAATCAAAGAATAATTCAATTGCAAACCCGTGCTTTTGCACAAAAATTCCTCTAACTTCAATCTATATTGTGCGTTACGTGGTTTCTTACTATTGTCGCTCAAATAATTAAATGTGCTGAATAAAATGAAAATTCATGAGGATAAATTGGCACCAATTTAAATCATAAAAAAACTACTCAGCAAAAATTCTAACATTCAAAACACAGCTTTTATCAATTGTATGCTGATGATTTAAGAGGATGAAAAATGACTAAAGGATATTCATAAATATATTGTTTTTTTTGCTATGTATTGCATCTGATTAAAGGGATATGTGCTGACTGCCTGGCAAGTGAATGGTAGTTGTAAAGGCGTGTTAATGAATCAGTGTATAGGAAACCAATACAGATGAATTAAACACATGAATGTATAAATAAGTAACCCTGAAGCTGAAGGTTCGAATGTCAAAGACGTTTGTCAAAGGTAATTACACTTTGAAAGGCCTTTTCTACAAGTTCCGTGCAAATCAGCTGGCAAATATCATACCATCTGGTGAGTCAATGGCAGCAGGGTCAACTGGCCAACAGGTGGCTAACAATGGTTGCAAGGTTGGAATTTGAAGTTACAGGAGAAGAAAGCATAAGATGCCAGAGAAAGGCAAAATACCAGACGTACCCCACTTCCTGTCACACTTGGGAGAGGAAGCAATTATGGGAATAGCTGGCAGGAAATACATAGCAATCGGAAAAGGGACCCTTAAACCCATGACTGAATTCTATTCCATTCAGCCACACTACATACAACAATCTGACAGGATGACTTCATGGAATCAGCAGAGAACCAATCCCTCTATAGGTCTATGCTGCTATGTTATGCAGCATAGAAGGGCGTAAGTCATCCCATCCCTTCATAGCACGAATCCCATGACACATTTTCCCCTTCTCACTCTCTATAGCCCTGCAAATTATTTCCCTTCAGATACTAAGTCAGCTCCCTTTTGAACACAACATGTGTATATGCCTTCACCACCAATCCTGCATGTGCATTCCAAACGCAAATCACTCTGGGTTAAAAAGATTTGCCGCAAGTCACTATTTTTTATGTGGCCAAGTCACCTGTTCCAAAGGAGACAACAGCATCTCCAGCATGAGCACATAAATAACGTCCCTCATGCCTGAAATCATTTTGTAAACTTCTCCATCATCTCCAAAGAGATTACATCCTTTTCAATAGACAATAGACGCAGGAGTAGGCCATTCGGCCCTTCGAGCCAGCACCATCATACAATGTGATCATGGCTGATCATTCTCAATCAGTACCCCGTTCCTGCCTTCTCCCCATACCCCCTGACTCCGCTATCCTTAAGAGCTCTATCTAGCTCTCTCTTGAATGCATTCAGACTTGGCCTCCACTGCCTTCTGAGGCAGTGAATTCCACAGAATTCAAACAGTGAACCCATAATTGAACATAATATTACAAATGTGGCCAAGGTTTTATAAAGGTTCATTATGACTTCCAAGCCGTCTGTATCTCCTTGAAGTCAAATGCTAACATAGAGTCACACACCACAGAAACAGGCTTAGCTTGTCCATCTAAGCTAGTTCCATTTGCCTGTGTTTGGTCCATATCGCTTTAAACATTTTATATCCATGTACCTGTCCAAGGGTCTTTTAAATACTGTTATAGTACATACCCACCACCAAAAATCTGGCCACATTTGGAATATTATGTTCATTTATGGGCGCACTGTTTGAAGGACAATTAGAGGTAGGACGCGGATGCTTTGGATAGGGTGCAGGGAAGGTTTACCAGAATAATTATAAAACCTGGTTATATAGTTATACACCCACCACCCTCTGAATGAAAATGTTCACCCCTCAGGTTCCTATTAAATCTTTCCCCTATCATCTCAAAGCAATGTCCTCTGGTTTTCGATTCCCCGATCAATGAAGGCAAGCATACCATATGTCTGCTTTGCCACTCGATCTACATATGTAGTCACTTTCAGGGAGTTAGGGACTTGGACCCCAGAGGATCCAAGTCCCTATCCCTCTGTACATCACTGCTGTTAAGCGTCATGCCGTTAATTGTAGTTTCCCCATGCATTCCATTTCCCAAAGCACAACACCTCACACTTGCTCGCATTAAACTCCATCTGCCAATTGTCGGCCTATTCCCGCAGCCGATATGTATCCCACTGTACACTTTGACAGCCTTCCTCACAGTTCAGGGAAGTTGAGGTTAGCATAGCTCAGCCACGATCATACCGAATGGTGGAGGTGGCTTGAGGGCCTGGTGGCCTGCTCCTTCTCATCGCACTTTACAGCACAAGAACAGGCACTTTGGCCAACTATGACTGTGCCAAACATGATGCCATGACAAACTCTTATCCGACAGGACCCCTGAAAGCATGTTACAGGCACCCTTCTGCCTCTGTGTAAAGAAACGCCTCACATATCATATCATATCATATATATACAGCCGGAAACAGGCCTTTTCGGCCCACCAAGTCCGTGCCGCCCAGCGATCCCCGTACATTAACATTATCCTACACCCACTAGGGCCAATTTTTACATTTACCCAGCCAATTAACCTACATACCTGTACGTCTTTGGAGTGTGGGAGGAAACCGAAGATCTCGGAGAAAACCCACGCAGGTCACGGGGAGAATGTACAAACTCCTTACAGTGCAGCACCTGTAGTCAGGATCGAACCTGAGTCTCCGGCGCTGCATTCGCTGTAAAGCAGCAACGCTACCGCTGCGCTACCGTGCCGCCCTTTAAATACTCCTTTAAACTTTGCTCTTTTCATTTTTAAACTATGTCCTCTAGTATGTGATATTTCCATCTTGGGAAATAGGTTCTGATTGTCTCCTGTCTATGCCCCTCATAATTTTATATACTTCTCCCAGGTCTCCCCGCAACCTCCAGCATTCCACAAAAAACAATCCGTCTGTCCAAAATCTCCTCTAATCAAGGCATTATTCTGGTAAACCTCCTCTGCACCCTTTCCAAAGCCTCCACGTCCTTCCTCCAATGGGACAACCAGAACTGCAAGCAATTCTGCAAATGTGGCCAAACCTAAGTCCTATAAAGCTGCATCATGACTTTCTGACTCTTATACTCAATGACCCGACCAATGATGGCAAGCATGCCATATGCCTGCTTTACCATTCTATCTACTTGTGTTGCCTCTTTCAGGGAGTCATGGACATGGACCCCAAGATCGCTCCGTACATTAATGCTATTAACAATCATGCCAGTAATTGTATTTTTTTTCTTTGCATTTGACCTCCCAAAGTGCAACACCTCACATTTGCTCGGATTAAACTCCATCTGCAATTTCTCCACCCAGTTCTGTGACTGATCAATATCCTGTTGTGTACAGCATTCCTACCCTCATTGATCACTTTATCACCTCCTCAAATAACTCGATCAGGTTCATAAGACATTACCCACCATGTACAAAGCCACGCTGACAGTCCCTAATTAACCAATCTCTTCCATAAATAAATCCTATCTTGAAAAATCCTCTCCGATAGCTTCCTTACTACTGATGTGAGGCCCCCCAGCATATAATTCCCTGAATTCTCTCTGCTTTCCTTCCTAAACAAAGGAACCATATGACCTCGCCCATGGCTAGAGAAGATGCAAAGATCTTTGTGAAAAGCTCCTGCAATCATGTCCCATCAGGTACTGGGGATAGCTACCTTAATGCTCTTTAAGAGCCTCACCAGTTCTTCCTTAAGCTCAAACTGCCTTTGCATATTAGTATTCTCCCCACTGATCTCACTGTCCTCCATGTCCTTCTCCTAGATGAATACTGATGAAAAGTACTTGTTTAGCACCTCACCTACATCGTCAAGTCCAAGCACAAATTCCCTCCTTTATCCTTCAGCAGTTCTACCTTCTTCCTGCTTACCCCTTTTGTTTTTAAACTACGTATAAAAAGGCTTGGGATTTTCTTTAATCCAACTCGCCAAAGCCATATCGTGGGCCCTTTTGACCCTTCAAATTGCCCGCTTGAGTTCTTCCCTCATTGCTTTATATTCTTTAAAGGCTCTGTCTGATTTCATCATCTCAAACCTTTCACAGCAAGAAATTGCAGAGAGGTGTGGATGTGGCCTAGTTCATCACACAGAGCAGACATCCCATTAACTCCAACCACATTTCACGCTGTGTTGGAAAAACAGCCAACATTATCAAAGACGTCCCATTTCATTCATTGCTTCATCCGCCTGCTCCCGTCCAGTCGAAGGTACAGAAGCTTGAAAGCGTGCACGTTAGACTGAGGAACAGCTACTTCCCCTCTTTTGTCAGGCGTATGAATGATCCTTCCATAAACTAGGTTACTGTCCGATCCTCCTCTACCCCATTGTGGACATTGGACTCTGTCAATTAAACCAATGCGTTACAATGCTGAGAACAATATTCCGCACTCTGTATCTTCCCCTTTACTCTATCTAATGTACTTGAATATCTGATCTGTTTGGACAGCAGGCAAAACAAAGCTTTTACATGACAATGATACCTTGATACATGACAATAATGAACCTAAACCTATAACTAAACCTAAACCATATCCTTCCTTTCTCTTTTTGACCAAATTTACAATCTCTAAAGTCATCCAAAGGTTCCCTTACTTTGCCATCCTTATTCCTCCTCCTTATAGGAACATGCCGGTCAATCAACTGGCCTTTAACATTTAGTCCCAATGCACCCTCCCGAGCTCATGCATATTAACGTTGTAATGCGCCTTACTCCATTTGAGTACCTTCTCGCAAGGTCCAGGTTTATCCAAAACATCAAAACAATCTTAAAACTTATGGAGTTACGATTACAATCCATAAAATGCCCTTCCATTGAAACTCCAGTCACCTGGCCAGGCTAGTTTCTCAACACAACATCCAGTATGTTCTCTTCTCAGGTTGGACTATCCACATACTATTTCAGGAAACCCACTTGTCTATCCTTAACTGTTCTAATTTATGATTTTAGTCTCCCACACGGCCTTCATCCATGCTACAGGACATGCAGCCGGACAAAGACTCCTCCTCAAAAGGGAAGGTGACCCATGCTGAAGATGTACTGTCGCGTGACCTATGCCTGTCCCGCGCCACCGTAGTCATCCGCACTTCAGTGGATCGATTAATCTATTCATCCGGTGACTCGCACGCACAAGCGGATGTGACAAAAGGACAGTCACGGCAAGTTCTTATTGGAGCACACACAATGCTCCAAACTCTGCTCAGCTGGAGGTCGACAATGTACCAGAGGGGCCACAGACAAACAAACACCTGAAGCAGCAACAATGAATGTGCACCGCACTTTTGGGCACTTGAACCATAGTAAGCATGCTTGCAGAGTTTGGAGATGTCCTTCTCGAACGAATGGGGTTTGCTGTTACACACCTTTGCAACAGTGTCTTCATCCATAGAAAGAATTGCCACTCTATAAAGCATTAAAAGCCACAACCACACAAGTGAATACACCTCCCCTTTAAGCTGCACACTACAGTTACTACCATCGATAAGATAGGCGATAGACTGGCCTCAGTCATTGAGTGTAGTTGCAGCCCGACAGGACACGCTTTCTTGGACCGCTGCTACCGACAGGAGGCGTTTGTCACTGCGGGGCTCCTTCCCCGCCCACCCATCGTTTTGTCTATTCTCTGCTCCACCACCACCGCCTCCTCCTCCTCCTTTGTCCCCGCAGTAGCTGCAACCTTCCACGGTGGAGTATGCCAGTGACTCCGGGGGAGAAGGAGGAAGAGGCCAAGTGGGCAGAGCCACGGGAGAAGGAGGAGGTGGTGGAAATGGAGGTCCAACCGAAAGAAGCAGCAATAAGTGGGAGGGGAGGGGGCCCCACAGTGACCACGTTAGTGGTGGCGTCCTGAAGAAAGTGCTGTTCCCAGGGGCAACAACAGACCCTTCAAACAGATCATATGGTGGGTGAAAGAGCTCGTTGGTACACCTTGCGAGCCGATAATTGTCGCGCTATCGTGTACCGTTTTGGCTGAAGTTCAGTCACAAATAAGATAACAAACGAGTGTTGTAGTATATAGAGGTGGGGGATAGCGTCGGTTGGCAGTGTGAACTAGGGTGGCGTGGGCAGGTTCATCCACTGTAACCAAAATCTGTTACAAAGGGCTCTGTTAAAACGAGGATTTACTGTACTTAAAAAAAAATAATGATTTAACAACATCTGCAAGTTGATGGAATTAAGTCCTTTCAGTTGATGAGCACTCCTGAGCGGCTAGAAGTACTTTGATTGCCAGAGGCATGCAGCAAAAGGAGCGGCTACCTTCATGGAGCAGCACATGCAAAAATCACCCAAGTGTATGACTGCCACCCTCATTTGGAGAGGTGATAGTCCAGTCTCAGTCATCAGTGGCCTTGTGATCTGGAGTAAAGAAACCATGCAGTTGTGAAAGAAAGAATGGACTTATGGGTGTTAAATGTAGGAATTCTACATAACACGGAAATTGTGAGCAAAGGGGTACTGGGTGATTGATCTACATACCGAGAGGAATTTCTTTAGTCAGAGGATGGTGAATCTGTGGAATTCTTTGTCACAGAAGGCCATGGAGGCCAAGTCAGTAGATATTTTAAAGGCAGAGATAGATTCTTGATCAGTGCGGGTGTCAGGGGTTAAGGGGAAAAGGCAGGAGAATGGGATTAGGAGGGAGAAATAGATCAACCATGTTTGAACGGTGGAATAGACTTGATGGGCCGAATGGCCCAATTCTGCTCCTATCAGTGACTGCACAATCCTCTCTAATCGATCTTCAGCTCAGCTCTAAATACTGAAGAAAACGCATTCCTATGCAGAGTACAGCCAAGATCATGTCCATTGCACCATCTATATACTAAAACTCTCGTTTGTTATCTTGTTTGTGACTGAACGTCAGCCAAAACGGTACACGATAGTGCGACAATTTTAGGCCCAACTGACTCACCATTGTCACTTTAGTGATAATGCAAGTACTTTTATTGAAATCGGTCTTATATTTTTAAAGTTATTCATATTTTAACATTTAAAAGGAGGGGAGGGGAGGGATTGGGGGAGAAGGAGGGAGTGGGGGAGAAGGGGGGAGGGGGTTGAGGAGAGAGGGGAGGGGGGGGGGGAGGGCAGGGTGCTGCACCAATGCAGGAGAGGTTTGGGCCCAACGGGTCCACTTGGTAGGTGAATAAAATACATGGAGTAGGGAATGAAAAGTCAGCAAAGCTACAATGATTGACAATGTAGCAAAGGCTTTTCCACAGCTACAGATATGCTTCTCTTGTATATTGCCTCTCAGGTGCGAGGGTCAAGGACTCACTGGGCATTTGCAGCTGAGGGGTGGGAATGAACATCCAGTTTTGATCCATGTCAGTACAAATGACACAGTAGAAAGAGGGATGGGATCCTGCAGAAAGATTGCAATGAGTAAAGAGATTACAATGCAGAACATCAGAAGGCAGTGATTTCTATATAAATACCATTTGCCACGGGATTGTGAATAGCAAAATAAAGGAGAGGTTGTAGATAAATGTCCATCTGAAGATGTGAGGTGATGAGAAGGCTTTTCATCTTTGGGGCATTGGAATTGATCCTGGATGTGGTACCTTCACAAAGTGCTGAAGTTGCATCTCGACAGAGCCAGAATCAATTTTTGCCCATGCTGTGGGTAGCTTGGCTGGGGATTGACAATTTAAGAACAGTTTCAGAAGGGGGATAGATAAAGTCAGATGTGGATTATGAAGTGAGCTTTTTTAAGACAGAGGAAATAAATAGAAAAACAGCAAATAAATTTGGCAGTACTTAATGGTGCACACTTTAATTGAAGAAATCTGGGAAAAAGAACAGTCCATTAAAGAGGGAGGAGAGAGAGAGAGAGAGAGAGAGAGAGAGAGAGAGAGAGAGAGAGAGAGAGAGAGAGAGAGAGAGAGAGAGAGAGAGAGAGAGAGGGAGAGGGAGAGGGAGAGGGAGGGGGAGGGGGAGAGGGAGAGAGAGAGAGAGAGAGAGAGAGGGAGAGGGAGGGGGAGGGGGAGAGAGAGAGAGAGAGAGAGAGAGAGAGAGAGAGAGAGAGAGAGAGAGAGAGAGAGAGAGAGAGAGAGAGAGAGAGAGAGAGAGAGAGAGAGAGAGAGAGAGAGAGTTGAAGTGGGAGTCTGGGAGAAGGGGGAGAGAGGAGGAGATGGGGAGAGTTGAAGAGGAGAAAGGGAGGGAGATAGAAGCGAGGGAGAGGGGCAAAGAGAGAGGGGGAAGAAAGGCACATATTATTTGAGTGAAATAGTGCACGAAGCCGTGAGTACAAACAGCACCATAATTTCAAAGGAAGAAAGCTACAGTACGGTGGCCGAGCACTTCAACTCCCCCTCCCATTCCCAGTCTGACCTTTCTGTCATGGGCCTCCTCCAGTGCCATAGTGAGGCCCACCGGAAATTGGAGGAACAGCACCTCATATTTCGCCTGGGCAGTTTGCAACCCAGTGGTATGAACATCGACTTCTCCAACTTTAGATAGTTCCTCTGTCCCTCCCCTCCCCTCCTCCTTCCCAGATCTCCCTCTATCTTCCTGTCTCCACCTATATCCTTCCTTTGTCCCGCCCCCCTGACATCAGTCTGAAGAAGGGTCTCGACCCGAAACGTCACCCATTCCTTCTCTCCCGAGATGCTGCCTGACCTGCTGAGTTACTCCAGCATTTTGTGAATAAAGCTACAGTATTGACAAGAACTATTTGCTAGGCATTTATGAGAGCTACGTATTGTTCAAGATGGAGCGTCATTACTGACTGAAGGAGAACCAATAGAACTGGGCTCTGACAAAATTGGACCTGCACTCCACTAAGAGGAAGACCAAGACATCGGCAGGAGTAAACCATGCAACAACTGGATGAATGAGGGAGAGGAGCCATATACTAAATGAATGAATAACATACTAAACAAGAATCACACATGACAGGGAAATGTAGAATGATTGAGAGAGCCGAACAAAACAGGAGAACTACACAGAGAAAGCATATTTCAAATTTTTGTTCTAAATTTTGCAAGTTTTCCTTTAGTGTTTACCATTTGTCAGGATTTCAAAAACACTCAACATTTGCAATATGTTTCAACGTCAGAAATGTCATGTTGTTACATTTCATGACATGTAAAATTAAGAATCACATCTTCAAATGTAATGGATATTGTGGCAATATTCCAATATATAAGGTTTGAGATATAATTGTTAAATTAAAGTCTAAATATTAAAGACGTTGAATAATTTGGCTGTCATATGATACTGCAATGTGAAATATTAGTGATGGATGTATTTGTTACAAAAAACATAGAATAAAATCTACATAAGCAACATTATGAAGAAATAACTATTTTTGTTGTTCGTACTTATGCTGAAAACACCAAAAACAGAAAGTTCTGAAATCAAAGCAGAAGCTCTATCAATGAAAAATGGTTTTTGCCATTATATCCTTTTATTGAAAATTGGATGAAATATTAACTTATTCTTCTCTCAAATGTTTTCTGATCTACACAAGTTTTTTGAAATCTGTTTTAATTTCAGATTTCCAGTACTTTTTCTTTCGTTGTTTCTAATGATGTGGATAGTTTGAAACAACTCCAAAATAGGATACTTACAAACATGGAAGATTTAGATTTAGAGATACAGCGCAGAAACAGGCCCTTCGGCCCACCGGGTCCGCGCCGCCCAACGATCCCCACACATTAACACGATCCTACTAGGGACAATTTTTCATTTGCCCAGCCAATTAACCTACAAACCTGTACGTCTTTGGAGTGTGGGAGGAAACTGAAGATCTCGGAGAAAACCCACGCAGGTCACGGGGAGAACATACAAACTCCGTACAGACAGCACCCGTAGTCAGGATCGAACCTGAGTCGACGGCGCTGCATTCGCTGTAAGGCAGCAACTCTAACGCTGCGCCACCGTGCCGCCATCAAGATGATTCAAATCTACAGCATACTTAACAATTATTAACCTCATGCCTGCACCAATCCAATCCCCAGCCTTTGCAGAGTCGAATGAATTCCAAATTGCATACTGGCATACCATTTGAAAATAACAATACAAAACCACATTGTTGTACATGTTGGGACCTCGGGCTGAAGCATAATGTTTTCATATCTCTGAAATTCATGGTTGGAAAAGTAAGATGTGTTCACAACTCAAAAGATGCTCTTGATGGATAACAGTGGGCAAAGCTTGTGAATAGTACAATTATTCCTTCAGCCCCAAGTAATTTAGGAGCTATGAAACCAGGACGCTAGAATTCACAATTAGAAATCCAAGCAATTTGCACAGTATTTTACATGCACATATACACATTGAAATAAAAAAAAAAAAAAAGATAAATAACTGGAATGGTTTATAGTATTTGAACATTAGTGTAGACATTACTTAAGTTACTTACATTTGCACAGTGTAAAGCCAAAGCACAGAAAACTGCAAACAGTTTAAAGTTTTTCTCATCTGTTTGAGTAAAGGCATGTCCACTCATTTTGTTCACCATTTGTACAACACCAATGACAACCCCTCGGCTGACGATAGGCATACAGAGGATGCTGCGCGTGGTGTACCCTGTGTACAGGTCTATTTCTCTATTGATAAGTGAAGAAAAACACACAACTTTTAGAGTTTGAAATGAACTGACCTTAAAAACTATTTATGAGGATTTGTTCTTGGAAACACTAAAACCATGCCCAGTCCAGTCATTGCCCAGTCATCATTTTAAACAATTTAACAATTAGAATCAAGACAAAATATCACCACCATTTATAAGAAAATAACTGCAGATGCTGGTACAAATCGAAGGTATTTATTCACAAAATGCTGGAGTAACTCAGCAGGTCAGGCAGCATCTCGGGAGAGAAGGAATGGGTGACGTTTTGGGTCGAGGCCCTTCTTCTGACTGATGTCAAGGGGGGCGGGACAAAGGAAGGATATAGGTGGAGACAGAGGAGAGAACTGGGAAGGGGGAGGGGAAGAGAAGGACAGAGGAACTATCTAAAGTTGGAGAAGTCAATGTTCATACCGCTGGGTTGCAAGCTGCCCAAGCGAAATATGAGGTGCTGTTCCTCCAATTTCCGGTGGGCCTCACTGAGGCACTGGAGGAGGCCCATGACAGAAAGGTCGGACTGGGAGTGGGAGGGGGAGTTGAAGTGCTCAGCCACCGGGAGATCAGGTTGGCCAATGGATTTCATTTTCATGAATGTCAACTTATATTTTTCAAACCAATATTTTTCAAACCAATCTGATTCAGCATCTATTACCAAATACATATTGTCCAAGAAGTTCAGCTTTGGCCAACAAATGTGTGCAAAAATTGCAATCAAAGCTATGCTGGTTTCTTGAAGACCTTTGTTTATCTTTCGCTCAAACTCATCCATGCATAACAAAACAAAATCTTTTGTAAATTCAATGTGTGTAAACATGTTTTAGCGCACAAACTATGAAAAAATTCTATTCAAAATGGAGCTAAAGGACTTAATTCTAGTAACATGTTGCTGCTTCTTCAGTGCAGCTGAACGTGAATTTATATTAAAATATTAAGTATTTAAATCTAAGTGCCCAATTCATTATCTGCCAGTAACACATATTTAAAAGACTAATTGATTTCCTTGTAAATTTTTGGAATATTACAAGAGGTCTATTTACATCCTTGTTCGTCCACGACACACGCACCTATATTTTAAGTTTTCTTGAAATCCCACATGGCAGGAAATTAATTTAGGCTGGTTCATTTAATTTTGGCTGTGGCTATTACTGCAATGGGTTATATTTTAAATTAATTCAACTTGCTTTTGAAATTCCTTGATCTTTTATGCTATTTGACTAAATTAAGCTCGTGGAACCTCCAGCCTATGTTGTTGATTTTTACATCTATAGTATGTAATGTAAAAAATTATGGAATACATCTCTAAGTACTGTACGGTATAAGAGAGTAATCAATAACTTTTTTTTTTAGATTTAGATATACAGCGCGGAAACAGGCCCTTCGGCCCACCGGGTCCGCGCCGCCCAGCGATCCCCGCACATTAACACTATCCTACACATACTCGGGACAATTTTTACATTTACCCAGTCAATTAACCTACATACCTGTACGTCTTTGGAGTGTGGGAGGAAACCGAAGATCTTGGAGAAAACCCACGCAGGTCACGGGGAGAACGTACAAACTCCGTACAGACGGCGCCCTTAGTCAGGATCGAACCTGAGTCTCCGGCGCTGCATTCGCTGTAAGACAGCAACTCTACCGCTGCGCCACCGTGCCACCGTACCGTTTTTAATGGTATCAAAAAATTTCAAAGAAAAATACATGGTGCAGTGTAAAGGGAGTACAGGAAAGATAATTGTTACATAGTAAGCAGAGTTCTGGACCATTGATCCAGAAACACGAGTTAAATTTCCATCATGGAGTTGGGGAATTCAAATTTAATAATTAGATAATCTAAAGTTAGAAATAAACATCATAAAGTAGCAGTGATCAAAAAATAATTAGACTCATAAAATTCATTTTTTTTCACTAATATCAGTAAGGGAAGGAAATCTTCATGTTTCCATTGTCTAGCTGATAATTTATTGCAGGATTTTGCAGTGTAATGATTATATGCAAAACCACAACCAACAGTTACACAGCACTGGCTGTATGTATAAAAATAACAAAGAACGCATCATGAAGATGTCATTAATGGTGTGATAAAGAGGCAACAAGGACTGTTAACATACATGGGCTTTTTATTGCAGGTTTGGTGACACAAGTGTTGTACATGTTTGATGGGGCTATAGAGAGGTATCAAAAGCAAGTTTTGCAGGGACTCTTGTTCCATGCAAGAAGCTCTCTGTAATTCAGAAATAAATGGAAAAGTGCTTAAACTCTCACTCTTCAAAACTGTAACTATTTCCCTCAACTGATGCTCTCCTCTGCCTAGTGGAACTTGGCCTCACCCTCACCAACTTCTCATTCGACTCCTCTCACTTTCTCCAGGTTAAAGATGTAGGCATGGATGTCAAACAGCCCTTGTTCTAAACGTACACTGGCACCATTCTCTAACTCTTTCTCTGCTACATCAATGACTGTGCTGGTGCTGCCTTCTGCACCCGTGCGGACTTGTTGCTTCCATTAACTTTATCACTAACTTTCACCCTGCCCTCAAATTAATTTGGACTATCTCTGACACCTCTTTCTTGATCTCTCTGTCTCCATCTAACATTAACTACAAACCTACTGACTCCCAGTTATTTCGACTACACTTCCTCCCACCCTGGTTCTTGCACACAGGCTATCCCCTATTCTTAAGTCTCCATCTCCGCTGCATCTATTGGCTTGATTGTAATCATGTAGTCTTTGATTGTGAGGCTTGGCAGCCGATAATTTTCTGGATTATCTCTACTCCCCTTTCTAGGCAAAGAACACTGGCTACTCTCCTGGACCTGCCTACGGCACGAGAGGATACAAAGATCTTTGTCAAAGCCTCTGCCTTCTCTTCTCTTGCCTCTCTCAGTAACCTGGGATCAATCCCATCAGATTCTTGACATTTATCCACCTTAATGCGTTTCAAGACACCCAGCATCTCCTCCTTGATCTCAAACAGCCTTTGCATATTAGTATTCCTTCCTTTATCTTTGAGTGGTCCAACCTTCTCCCTGATTACCATGTACTTAAAAAAGGCTTCAGAGTTTCTTTAATTCAATTTACAATGACATCTCATTGCTCCTCTTGGCCCTTCTAATTGTATGTTTTCCTGCTTGCTTTATATTCCTCAAAGGCTCTGACTGATTTCATCTTTCTAAATCTTACACATGCTACCCTTTTCTTTTTGACCAAATGTACAACCTCTCTGGTCATCCAAGGTTCCCCTACCTTGCCATCCTTTACTGGAACATGGCAGTCCTCAACTCTGATCAGCTGGTTCTTAAACGACTCTCACATATCTGATGTTGGACCTATCCAATAACAGTTACTCCCAATTCACTCTCTCGAGCTCCTTACTTATAATGTTGTAAGGTAGACACAAAATGCTGGAGTAACTCAGCGGGACAGGCAGCTTCTCTGGAGAGAAGCAATAGGTGACGTTTCGGGTCAATGACCCATCTTCATGTTGTAATCGGCCTTACCCCAATTTTGTACTCATCCTTATTCATAACTATCTTAAAACCCATGGAGTTGTGAACACTGTTCCCAAAATGCTTTTTCACTGACCAAGCCAAGCCCTTTGCCCAATAAAGGAACTATCCTTTGGTTGAACTATCCACATAATGTTTTAGGAAACCCTCTTGGATACACCCAACACATTCTCCCCCATCTAAGCCTTTTGCATTAGCAACACATTCTCCCCCATCTAAGCCTTTTGCATTAGCAAAATCCCAGTCAATAGCTGGGAAGTTAAAGTCATCCTCTACGACAACTCTACTACTTCTACATCTTTCTATAGTTTGTTTAGATAAGTTTCTCTATCTCTCACTGGCTAGACAGGATGAATGCGCTATACCCAACGCAATATGCTTCTCCAGTGAACATCAGTAAAGTGGATGCCATTTCCATTGCACCTTCAGCTACAAAGGCCTTAAGTTTTACAATCCAAATGGAGTCTTACCTCTGCCGTATATAACTGAAGCATAACTCTCTCTGCTTGTATTGATTAATAATAAACAATAATATTCAGTTAGCTTTCCTGATTATTTGCAGTATCTATATATATATTTTTGTAAATTATGCAATTGGACTCCCAGATATTTCTGTATCTCCGAGTACTGCAATCTTTCACCATTTAGACAAGAGGCATTTTTGTATTTTATCACGTCAAAATGGGCAGTTTTACATTTACTCATTATATTACATTTGCCCGATCTTTGCCCACTCTCTTATCTATATTTCTTTACATTTTCTGCCAGGTCCTGCTTAGAACTGAGTCTGCTTCCCAAGTGGTGTTATTAGCACATTTTGAAATTATATTTTCAATTTTGAAGATTAAATCAATAAAATTGATTGTGAATAATAGTCAATCTAGAGCCAATCTTGAGGCATCTTCACTTCCAAAATTATACCACTCTGAATGGTTACTTATTATACAATTTTTCATACTTCTTAGTTAGTTATCCATTCTGTTACTTGTTGCATCTTGTACATTCTGACATTATCACTGGTCTCTATACGTGATATCCAAATGACAACCTTTGAAAATCTCAAAATGCTGGAGTAACTCAGCAGGTCAGACAGCATCTAGGAAAGAGGGAATGGGTGACGTTTCGGGTCGAGACCCTTCTTCGGGTCGAGACCCTTCTTCGGGTCTCGACCTGAAACTTCACCCATTCCTTCTCTCCTAGATGCTGCCTGACCTGCTAAGTTACTCCAGCATTTTGTGATACCTTTGATTTGTACCAGCATCTGCAGTTATTTCCCTACACACCTTTGGAAATCTAGTGAAATCACATCGATTACATTACTTTTGTTTACATTTTGATTTCTCTGAGACATATTCATAAAGATTCAATTAAAATGAACAAACAGAATTTGACCATCAAAACTTTTACTCTTGGAATCCATGCCCCGTGTTTGTTAGATTTTAATTTCTAGATTCCAGTCTACAACAATAGCTGGGAACCCATATATATTTCCTGTTGTCAATAGTATAAACACTTATCTAAAGTAGTTATGAGAAATAACAAAGGGCTGTGGAATAATAATGGAATCTGAGTGTTTAAGTCGGATGCAAAAGTACAAAATTCTGACTTATCCATCCTTCTCCACATAATTCACAGCTGTGACTTTACCATCTAGGTACAAAATTTCCTTCCCCATCTCTCCATCATACCACAATCACATTACTCCTTAAAACTTTCCTGGCATCAATATTAGTCTAATTCTGACCCATACAAAGCATCATTAAACACTTAGCAATATTTAAACTTCCATATAAATGCAGTTAGTTGTTCTTAACTTCATTGATGTTGAAAGACATGCATGTTCTGAAGTGGAGGCAACGTTGATTAAGCAGCATGTTATTTTTCACATCAGAATGCTGTGATCAAGACCAATGGTTAGTTCACAAAAGGAAATATGTAAAGTTCAGTAAAATTATTTTCTGGGTGCACCTCATGCTCAATCAGTGCTTACACTTTCATTCTCAGGATGCAGGATGTCTTCTGGTTGCATGCTCTGATTATGTCAGAAGTGTAAATCAGATTTCTGCCCCAATCATAGAACTCAAATTACTCTAATTTAGCTCACACTGGGAATGTAACATGACGGAGAATAGTAATTGACAATAGGTGGTCCCATTTCCCTAATGACAAGTGAAGTCCAAGTCAAGTTTATTTGTCACATACACATACATGATGTGCAGTGAAATGAAACCTGTGTTATATAGCAACAGGAGGGTGGCGAGGGCTTCCCGTCAGCTTCAAAGATATAAAAGCATCGCCTGGGCTCATTGCTCTTCCAGTTTTGGCCAATGTTGGTGCCACACTGGGAAGGCGAGTGAAAACGAGGGATGCGGTGGAGAGCAATTCCCGGACAAGTCGTCGACATTTTTCACAACTTGCACCAGCGAGCTCTTGTTTTCCAGCGGACACGGCTGCTGTTGCGGCCCATATGGTAGCCCCCAGCCGACAGTGTTTTCTTTGGGCCGCCACAGACAGGACGCACTCATTCACTGTGGGGCTCCCTCCCCTCCCACCAGCTGCCGCTTCTTCCCGTCGGTCTATCCTCTCCCCCACCCCCACCGCCACCTCCTCCTCCTCCTGCTCCCAACGCTTTGTCCACTCCCCCACCGCCTCCTCCCTCCCCGCAGTCGCCGGCACCTTCCACCTCGACTCCGGGAAGAAGGAAGAGGTGGCGGCGGTGGAGGGGGGAGTGGTGGAGTGGACAAAACGAGGGCCGACAGGAAGAAGCGGCAGTCGGTGAGAGGTACACAGAGTGCGCCCTGTTGTTGGGGGCGGCCTGAAGAAAGTGCTGTCAGTCAGGTGCTACAACGTGAGCCGTAACAACAGCTGCATCAACCAGACCTTGAGGCACCTGATGAAGGTCTCGGTGGTGCAGACCAGCGCCATTGGGGCCTAGTTTTAAGGTGAAACGATACAAAGTGCTGGAATAACTCAGCGAACTGAATCGGTCTGAAGAAGGGTTCCCACCCAAAATGTCACCTATCCATGTGCTCCGGAGATGCTGCCTGACCTGCTGAGTTACTCCAGCAATTTGTATCGTTTTGTGTATTAACCAACATCTGCGTTTTTTCATTTCTACTTTGTTCCTGTTATTCCGACGTGCATAAATTCTGACTTGCGTAAGGGTTTACGGGGAGTTATTAAAGTTCAGTTTAGTTTAGAGATATAGCGCGGAAACAGGCCCTTCAGCCCACCGAGTCTGCGCCGACCAGCGATCCCCGCGCAGTAACACTATCCGACATACATTAGGAACAATTTGCAATTGCACCAAGAAAATTAGCCTACACACCTGTACATCTTTGGAGTGTGGGGGAAAAATGGAGATCCCGGAGAAAACCCGGAGGTCATGGGGAGAAAGTATAAACTTCATACAGACAGCACCCTTAATCAGGATTGAACCTGGGTCTCTGGCGCTGTGAGGCAGCAACTCTACCGCTGCGCCACCTTGTGGGAGTGTCTGTATTCTATTTCAATACTCCTAACCCGTTGCAAATTTTATAACTTGGAATATTTATCTCCCAACGTAATCAGACTGCAGTCATCTTCTACCTTAATTTAACTTTTCATTTCCATATCATTTTTTTTGCATTTCACTTTTTTTAATATGCCTCATACTTGAGTGCATAGACTTGACTGCAGGACAGACCTCCTTTTCTGCTAATACTTTTAAATACATACTCAAATTTTCATCTTTCATTCTGTTGTTACTATTATTTATTCCTGACCCTTTAGTATTTAGATTGCATTTTACACTTTTAATAACATGGGCTTTGTTCTCGTTCCTTCTTTAATCTTCCAACTGCAGACGCTCCATGGCTTACGTAAGGGACCCTTGCGTAAGTCAGACATTACCCAAGTCAGAAAAGGAAGTGCTACTGCGCACGTGTAAATTTACTATTCGACACGGAGACCACGTGGGAGCTCCGACGTGGATATTTTTAAGGCAGAGATAGATAAGATTCTTGATTTGTACGTGTGTCAGAGGTTATGGGGAGAAGGCAGGGGAATGGGGATAGGAGGGGGAGATAGATCAGCCATGATTGAATGGCGGAGTGGACTTGATGGGCCAAATGGTCTAATTCTGCTCCGATACCTTATATGGGGACACCACAGGGGAGGTCCCAGATGGAGACCATGGGGGAGCTCCCTCTCCAATGAGGACACCACTGGGAAGCTCCCAGATGGAGACCAAGGGCAGCTCCCACTCCTATGAGGACACCATGGGGGAGCTCCCAGATGGAGACCATGGGGGAGCTCCCTCTCCAATAAGGACACCACTGGGAAGCTCCCAGATGGAGACCATGGGCAGCTCTCACTCCTATGTGGACACCACGGGGGAGCTCCCAGATGGAGACCATGAGGGAGCTTCCACTCCTATGTGGACACCACGGGGGAGCTCCCACGAGAACAACAGACTGGTTTACAGAAACGGCTGCTCGGACACCGCTACCGGAACCACCAAAATGCACAACTCCGAAATAAAGCAGTAGCCTTAAAGAATCGCTAACGTAAGTGCGAGTTTACGTAAGTTGCCTATTATGCAAGTTGGGGAGTGCCTATATTTTTGATTGTGCAAAAACCATTCCCTCATCGCATTACTGGTTTGAAGTCCTTTTACCATCCCTATTTATCCTTAAACCTGGTTCAAACAAAGCCCATTACAACATTCACGGTCTCATAATGTCCGATGAAAAAAATCTCTTTCCTACCTCAATCCTTTTGTAAAATATTAACATTCCTATTCTGTACATAATCTCAAGACTGTTCACCTCAAGGTCATGCTTTTTAATTCCTCTTTTGGCACCTGCTGGCATTTCCTCAGGAGGGCGGCACGGTAGCGCAGCGGTAGAGTTGCTGCTTTACAGCGAATGCAGCACCGGAGACTCAGGTTCGATCCTGACTACGGGTGCTGCACTGTAAGGAGTTTGTACGTTCTCCCCGTGACCTGCGTGGGTTTTCTCCGAGATCTTCGGTTTCCTCCCACACTCCAAAGACGTACAGGTTTGTAGGTTAATTGGCTGGGTAAATGTAAAAAATTGTCCCTAGTGGGTGTAGGATAGTGTTAATGTACGGGGATCGCTGGGCGGCGCGGACTTGGTGGGCCGAAAAGGCCTGTTTCCGCGCTGTATATATATGATATGATATGATTATTATTATTTGGAGTATTGTCTGCAGTTCTAGTCAACCCATTGTAGGAAGGTTGTGGGGGTTTTGGAGATGGTGCAAAGAGGTTTACTGGAATGGTGCCCGGATTGGATGGTATTAGCTATAAAGAGATTGGAAAAACGGGATTGTTTTCCCTGAAGAGCTGGAAGTAGAGGGGAGACCTGATAGAGGTCTATAAAATCATGAGAGGAATAGGTAGGGTAGACATCACAATCTTTTTCCTAGCGTGGAAATATCATAGCCTAGAAGGCATAACTTTAAGGTCCGAGGGGGAAAGTTTAAAGGAAATATGTGGGACGTTGTTTTACACAGTGAGTGGTGGATGCCTGGAACGTACTGACAGAAGTGATGGCAGAAGCATGTACAATAATGGCGTTGAAGAGACTTTTTGATAGGCACATTGATAGGTAGGGAATGGAGGATGTGAATCACGTGCAGGGAGAGGAGACTAACGTGGCATCATATTCGGCACAGACATTTTGAGATAAAGAGTGTGTTCCTGTCCTGTACTGTCCCATTTCTCGCTTCCTGACATGGCCCATAACAACTCGATCTTCACCATTCTTTCCCAATTTATTTTCATACACATTGTGATTTCCTTTACCCTCTCAACAGGTGGGAATCTGGATCATTAAGGGAGATAACTCTACAATCTCTTTTACATGGATTTACTTACCTATTCTGAATATACATTGTGCCGGACATGCAAAACTAAAAATTCATATCCTCGCGCTTTTCTATGATCACTATCTCTATAATCCAGTTCACTCCGTATCCCCCCCATTAAAGCCATAAGCTTCGTTAATTCCCTTTGCCACACTACAGTCAGCCACAGCTTCGGGTCTCTGGCCCTTCGATTTGCTTCTTGAACTTCTCTTCCATTATATTCCTACTCTTCTTTAAGTGCTCCATTAAACACAACTCTGTGACAAACTTGTGTGGTGTCAAAATACCCATGTTTTGCCATGGTCTCAGAAATCAGTTTATGTTAAAATAATTGTTTAAAGTAATTTACAAATAAATTACCTGTTGAAGCGGGGGTCTGCATAGGCATCAGGAATGTTTAGAACTTCTCCCGTCCGTGCTACTTGTCCAGCAATTCCTTTCTCAATAGAAAACCTTGTCAATAGAAAATAATTGGTTGGTTTGGCATTTTTATTCTGCAGTTAATAAATAGCGGGCCATATCTTTCAATGGCTTGGCAACAATCACTGGCTATTCTATTGAAAGACCTACAAACAGATTTAGGGTGTTGTTTGTCCAATTCCCAAATGGCTTCCTGTTAATCCAGCAGCACATGTAGTTTCATCACCAGAAATTCAGACAGCAGGGATTTGAACCATGCACCTGGATCGAGGAATACTGGGAGACTGTTTTTTATTGACAACTTCATTTGGAGGTTGTCAGCTCTCAACATTCCTTCTAAACTCCAAATCTCCTATCATATCTCTCTCTGATTTTCCCCAATAGTAAATTTGGCACCAAAAGATGCACGAATCACGAGTCCAGGAATGGTTGAAGTGTGAAGCTGGGTAATGTGATTTTCCCCCCCCTAATCAATAGGTCATAAAATCTCGTTGTCACTAAAATGTTATTGGGACGTCTGAAGTGGTACAGGACAATAATGTTGGTGGTTGTAAAGTGAAGTATGGTCATAAGGTCATAAGGGATAGGAGTAGAATTAGGCCATTTGGCCCATCAAATCTACTCCACCATTCAATCATGGCTGATCTATGTCTCTCTCCTAACCCCATTCTCCTGACTTCTCCCCATAACCTCTGACACCTGTACTAATCAAGAATCTATCTATCTCTGCCATTTAAAATATCCACTGATTTGGCCTACACAGCCTTCTGTGGCAGAGGATTCCACAGATTCACCACCCTCTGACTAAAGAAATTTCTCCTCATCTCCTTCCTAAAAGAATGTCCTTTAATTCTGATGCTATGACCTCTAGTCCTACACTCTCCCACTAGTGGAAACATCCTCTTCACATCGACTCTATCCAAGCCTTTCACTATTCTGTATGCTTCAATCCTCGAAACTCTAGCAAGTGCTTAGCATCTGGGGATATAGGCGAGATACTAAATGAGTACTTTGAGGGAATTGAATGCAACATCTCTAAGTTTGCGGATGACACGAAGCTGGGTGGCAGTGTTAGCTGCGAGGAGGATGCTAGGAGGCTGCAGAGTGACTTGGATAGATTAGGGGAGTGGGCAAATGCATGGCAGATGCAATATAATGTGGATAAATGTGAGGTTATCCACTTTGGCGGCAAGAATAAGGAAAGCAGAGTATTACCTGAATGGTGACCGATTGGGAGAAGGGGAGCTGCAACGTGACCTGGGGGTCATGGTGCACCAGTCATTGAAAGCAAGCATGCAGGTGCAGCAGGCAGTGAAGAAAGCGAATGGTTTGTTGGCATTCATAGTAAGAGGATTTGAGTTTAGGAGCAGGGAGGTTCTGCTGCAGTTGTACAGGGCCTTGGTGAGACCGCACCTGGAGTATTGTATGCAGTTTTGGTCTCCTAACCTGAGGAAAGACGGAGTACAGAGAAGGTTCACCAGATTGATCCCTGGGATGGCGGGACTTTCATATGAGGAAAGACTGGATAGACTGGGCTTGTACTCGCTGGAATTTAGAAGATTGAGGGGGGATCTTATAGAAACATATAAAATTCTTAAGGGGTTGGAGAGGCTAGATGCGGGAAGATTGTTCCCGATGTTGGGGGAGTCCAGAACCAGGGGTCACAGCTTAAGGATAAGGGGGAAGTCTTTTAGGACCGAGATGAGAAAACATTTCTTCACACAGAGAGTGGTGAGTCTGTGGAATTCTCTGCCACAGAAGGTAGTTGAGGCCAGTTCATTGGCTATATTTAAGAGGGAGTTAGATGTGGCCCTTTTTGCTAAAGGGATCAGGGGGCATGTAGAGAAGGCAAGTACAGGCTACTGAGCTGGATGATCAGCCATGATCATATTGAATGGCGGTGCAGGCTCGAAGGGCCGAATGGCCTACTCCTGCACCTATTTTCTATGTTTCTATGCTCTAAGGGTTTATGATATCTCATTGGAAGAATATACCCAGACAGTAGCAATATGGCCCAAAAGAGGAGTCTAGTGAGCTCTAGTTAGTGAGCTCAGGTGGTTGGCCAGAATATCTGCTTTAATGAAGTAAAGTAGCTATTAATCAGCAGATATTTAATCTTCTAATAATGCCCTAGATTTTGAGCAATGGGAAGCTTTTTGACCCAGTGAACCAAGTTACGATCCAAAGGAAAAAATTTGGAATCTGACTCATCTGCAACTACCCTTATGCTTCAGGATATTTTCTTTGACACGAGTTCCTGGCCATTCATGCATATCACTAAACTGAAAAAAGAAAACAACTTTTGAATGGTCTCCAGTTGTCAATTTCTGTGATATTAATATGTAAATACATTGCCATAAAATTATCTTCACTGCTTTAATAATTGTTTTGTTAATCTAATACATCAGGGCACAATTGTAAAGCAATATTCTGATTTGTAGAATGTTTAGAACCATAAAGTCAACTGCTAGTATGGAAAGAGAAATTTATTTAATTCTCAGAAAAAGAAACTTCACAGCAAAAAACACCTCTAGATTTAATTTTCAATCTTAGTTTTGTTACTCAATGTTGTTAAAGCTGTTATATGGTACCTGATCTCTTTGGTTTTCTTGAAGACTGGTTTTCCTTCCTTCATTTCACCGATGTCAAACAAGTCTGAAAACAACTCTTTCTTGTGGTGGTCAACCTGAAAGAGCGCACAGCGATCTGCTTTCACTAAGTTTTTTGCATTTATCTGGGAGAAAAAAAATAAAAGATTCAATAATGGTTTTAACCCTGAGATTGGTTGAAAACAACAAAAACATGGTACAAGAAACAAATTGTACAGCTTTTGTGATTTCTCAGCACTTTATTCTGTGCCAACTATTTTTTAAATCAGCGAAGCATTGACATTAATAGCACAGGAAGCAGCCATTCACCAGTGACGTGCAGTCGGTAAAATGACATTTTCTTGTCTGGACTAACTACTGAATTGAATTAAAATATTATAGTTGTTTCAATTTGAAAGGCATTGAAAGTTTGTTAGGTGCTAAAATTAATATCTACTAGCCTGCCCAGGCACTTACAACCTTTGAAATTGTATCTGACAGCTTGCACCAGGTATTCATCACCCTCCATGTGATAAACCTACCTCTCAGATCTCCCTTAGGTGTTTCCCCTCTCACCTAAAAACTGCCCCCTCTAGTCCTAGATATCCCTAACCGAGGAAAAAGATTCTGACTCTTGCTCTTGTGAGAATACATACAGCTTATCCAATCTCTCCTTATAACTATAGCCCTCCATTCCAGGCAACATCCTAACGAATCTCTTCTGCACTCTCTTTATTTCTACCACATCCTTCCTGTCATGTGGTAACCGAGCAGCACACAGTAATCTTAGTGTGGTATAACCAATGTTTTGCATTCTGATTGCAACTGAAATAAAGAGGATAGACAGTGGTAGTATGTGCTTACTTAACACATTACACATAAATTAATAAATGCAAAGGCATGGTTACTGGAAACAAATTCAATACAATAGGTAAAGTAAACGCACAGTGCCATTTTTTGTTATTTTTTGTTATTTTACAATAATCGGTTAATTAACCTTGATCATTTCTACCAAATAAATATTTCTACCAAAATTATATATGTGATATAATCATTTATATTTGATAAGTTTTTACATCTTAAAGTAGGCACTGCTTACTCTGACTGCACCTTACTATATTGTTCACCAAATCATATCCATTATTGCAAAGATGTTTATGGATCAAATAAGTTCATCAAATTTACTTCATCTTACCCTTCCAGAAAAGTCTATTAATTTCTTCCTCATTGACGTATAAAACATTCCCTTGATTCCTTCTGTGTTTGCCTCAACAACTCCAATGAACAGTAATTTCCACATTCTAATCAACCTGAATAAATAGCCCTGAGTTACTTAATCAATCCTATTCAATTCCTCGTGTAGATTTCCTTTCAGTGCAACAATCTCTAGATCCACCTCAATGAATTCCTTTATCATTTTAAAGACCTGATCTATTACTGTGTCTATCAAATTTTTTTATTTTTTTTACAAAATGCAGGCTAAGCCTATTCCTTTTTTTCTGATGGCTATAACCCTAGTGATTTTTAAATTTGCATGAATCATTAATGCACATCATTAATGCCTTTATAGGATTTTAAAATTGAGACCAGAAGATATTATTGTAAAGTAAAATAATACTTTATTTTACAACAAAGTAATTGATCAAGATTACTGCAATTTCGCCCTCGTTTCCGATGAGTTTAATCTTCATAAATTCATAAGTGATTGAGCACAATTAGGCCATTCCGCCATTCAATCATGGCTGATCTATCTTTCTCTCAACCCCATTCTCCTGCCTCCTCCCCATATCCCCTGACACCTGTACTAATCAAGAATCTATCTATCTCTGCCTTAACAATATCAATTAAAGGCATCCACAGCCTTATATGGCGATGACTTCCACAAATTCACTTCCCTGACTAAACAGATTCCTCTTCATCTCCTTCCTAAAGGACACACCCAAGTCCCTTTGCTCCTCCAATTTCTGACTTCTCCCGCCTTTTAGAAAATAGTCTACACCTTCCTACTACCAAAATGCATGACTCCACACTTTGCTACGCTGTCTTCCATCTGCCGCTTCCCTGTTGGTAATTCCAGCACCAACCCCTGTGAAAATCCACTAGTCACTGGCAGCCAACCAGAAAAAGCCCCCTTTATTGCCACTCTGCCTTCTGCCAACCTGCTATCCATGCTAGCATCTTCTCTTTGATACCATGGGCTGTCATCTTCTTTGGCAGCTTCATGTATGGCACCTCCACAATCTTTAAAGTCACCGCTTTCAGAACCCGAGGGTGCAGTCCATCAGTTCCAGGTGACGTATCCACCTTCAGACCTTTCAGTTTCCCTCTTTTGGCTAAGTGAACGGAAGGCTTGGGGCCCCCGACCGCGGGAGGACAAAGGAGGGAAGAGATTGAACTTTGTTTTCGCCTTCCATCACAGTGAGAAATGTGGAGGAGTCACTGTTGTAGATGTTTATTTTAAAATGTACTTTGTGTGTTTTGTTGCTTTTTATTAGTATGGCAAATCAAATTCTTCGTATGTTGCAAAACATACTTGGCTAATAAAGTATAATCATGATTATGATTATGATTCTCCTACCAGAATCTTTCTTCCTCTTTTGAATGAAAAGATCCTGCATCTTCTGAATTATTCCCAGAAATCCCTGTCATTGTTGTTCCACTGTCATTCCTGCTCGGGTCCCTTTCCAGTCAACTTTGGCCAGCTCCACCCTCATGCCTCTATACGCCCCTTTGCTCAGCTGTGATACTGACACATCTGATTTTGTCTTCTCCTTCTCAAATTGCAGGTTGAATCTTATCATATTTTGGTCGCTACCTCCTTGAGTTCCCTTATCAAACCCAGTTCATTACACATTAAATCCAGAATTGCCTTTTCCCTGGTTGGCTCCACTACAAGCTTTTCTAAGTAACCATCTCGGAAGCACTCTACAAATTCCCTCTCTAGGGGTTCAGTACCAACCAATAGACAATAGGCCATTCGGCCCTTCGAGCCAGCACCGCCATTCAATGTGATCATGGTTGATCATTCTCAATCAGTACCCCGTTCCTGCCTTCTCCCCATACCCCCTGACTCCGCTATCCTTAAGAGCTCTATCTAGCTAATGCATTCAGAGAATTGGCCTCCACTGCCTTCTGAGGCAGAGAATTCCACAGATTCACAACTCTCTGACTGAAAAAGATTTTCCTCATCTCAGTTCTAAATGGCCTACCCCTTATTCTTAAACTGTGGCCCCTTGTTCTGTACTCCCCCAACATTGGGAACATGTTTCCTGCCTCTAACGTGTCCAACCCCTTAATAATCTTATACGTTTCGATAAGATCTCCTCTCATCCTTCTAAATTCCAACCTGATTTTCACAGTCCACCTGCACATTGAAATCCCCATGACCACTGTAACATCATCGCCTTACTTACATGCCGTTTATATCTAATGAATGTAATTTGTACCCTATATCCTGGCAACTGTTTGGGGCCTGTAAATAACTCCCATTAGGGTTCTTTGGTCCTCTGTGCAATACAAGTTGTTGAAACCCATAGCAAGGTCATTGCATTTAGTTCGTAATAACACACAATGAGGTGTAGTAGTATAGTGATCTCCCCCTCTGCCTTTTGAAGACTACGGTACCGGTTGCGATTTCTAACGATGGTCCAGCTCAGTGCAATAGTTACACTTTATTAACCATTCGCTTATTAACCATTCACCAACCGATTGCTTCACAAAGAATGAAAATAAGTTTAACGAGGGGTTAACTGCGACAAGCATGTAAGCTTCTCGGCTGAAGGGTCTCGATCCGAAATGACACCCATTCCATCTCCCCAGAGATGCTGCCTGTCCCACTGAGTTGCCCCAGCTTTTTGTATCTATCTTAATAGACAATAGACAATTGGTACAGGAGTAGGCCATTCGGCCCTTCGAGCCAGCACCGCCATTCAGTGATCATGGCTGATCATCCACAATCAGTACCCTGTTACTGCGGTTTAAACCAGCATCTGCAGTTCCTTCCTACACAAGCTTCTATTCTATTAGTCTGGAAAAGCTGCTCGGTTTGTCAAAATTTATTGATGTGACTCATTTTGGTCTGAGGAGGTATTAGTTATTGTATTTCTCTCTTGTTATGTATCTGTGCTCTAGTTACGGTAACATCACTTCGCACGGAGCTTCCTTTCGCAGTAGAAGTTTTAATGCATGATTATAAAACGAGAAAGTACCACCTTCCCCTCCACTCTCTCCCCAACCCCCCCCCCCCCACCCCCCCCCCACCCTGCATGCTTGTCCTTTCTAGCGGATCCATTGCCCTGCCCAACCACTGCAGTCATGAGCTCCGCATCACTCAGCTGCTCAGGGTAAGACAGCAGTTCGAGATGGTCAGCTATCATGGCCGTTGCCAGAGTGGTGACATGTATTAATTCCTGCAAGGCATTGGGATAAAAAAAAGTCGTTTTGCATCTGGGAGCTGCGATATCTGGCAGCAGAAGCGAAAGGGACAGGGTGAATCAACTCAGTAACAGAAGGAATTATTTCCACAGTAGACTGTCCCTGCTAAACCCCTTTGGACTGGCTGGCGTCCACCGAGACAGATCGTTACATCTGTAATGTCAACTTTTGCTTCTTCTCTTTTTCTAATTAGCTTAATTAATTAGTGTGCAACTTTTTTAACTGACGAGTTATGAATTCCTTCTCAATGATTTTTTATCTAGATCTGTGCCAAATTTCAAGTAGATACCAGAAATGGGTCACTAAAGTTAAAATCTAGACACATTTTGGATGTTCGGGATGTGTAGGAAAATAACTGCAGATGCTGGTTCAAATCGAAGGTAGACAATAGACAATAGGTGCAGGAGGAGGCCATTCGACCCTTCGAGCCAGCACCGCCATTCAATGTGATCATGGCTGATCATTCTCAATCAGTACCCCATTCCTGCCTTCTCCCCATACCCCCTGACTCCGCTATTCTTAAGAGCTCTATCTAGCTCTCTCTTGAATGCATTCAGAGAATTGGCCTCCACTGCCTTCTGAGGCAGAGAATTCCACAGATTCACAACTCTCTGACTGAAAAAGTTTTTCCTCATCTCAGTTCTAAATGGTGCCTCAGTTCTAAATGCTGCCTAACCCGCTGAGTTACTCCTGCATTTTGTGCCTATTTTGGATGTTCGGCCCGCGTTCTAAAATATAACATCTTTAATTCGGTGTTCACCATCCCACCTCTCACGTCGATTTTAACTGACCTTACTCTCTTATCCCTTCTTAAAATCTTCGTCCTATTACTTCTGGAGACCTCTGTAACCCCTCCTGTACTCTCTTTCACTTTAACTCCACCCATACACTTCCAATTTGCTGACCCCAACCCTCCACTAATTAATTTAAACCTCTATCTATGGCCCTAGTCATATAGTTTGCCAGGAATCTGGTCCCAAAAGGCTTCAAGTGAAGTCCGTCCGCTCCGTCCGAACAGCTCCCTCCTTCCCCAATACTGGTGCCAATGTCCCACTTCTTCCACACCAGTCTTTGGTGGAGGCTGTGGACGAGGCATATGAAAGGAAAAGGCTGAGATATTCCAACCTTGCAGTAGAGGCAGAGGAGCGAGGTTGGAGTGTAAGGGTGCGTCCAGTGGAGGTGGGGTGCAGGGGCTTTGTAGCCAGTTCCACTGCAAGGCTCCTGAGGGAAGTAGGAGTCAGAGGGCAGGCCCAAAGGAGGGCAATCAAAGAACTTGCAAATGCCGCCGAACGGAGCAGTCACTGGCTGTGGCTGAAAAGAAGAGATGCTGTCTGGGCTGCCACGTGACCATCTAGAGGCTAACCATAAGACACACACCCAGGTCTGATCACCCTGCGGTGGGCCTGCCTTGACTGAGGGTGTCTTGTGATAAAAGGCCGAAACACCTAATGACGTTGAGGTACACAACTGAAGATGTGTCTGAATGGTAGCAACATTACCTAGTGGTCACCCCCAAGAACAACTCCAGTCAATTGTAGTGCAAACCTTAAGGATTGTAACATCTAGTCCTACTAATCAGACTTGTACTCGCTGGAATTTAGAAGATTGAGCGGGGATCTTATAGAAACTTACAAAATTCTTAAGGGGTTGGACAGGCTAGATGCAGGAAGATTGTTCCCGATGTTGGGGAAGTCCAGAACAAGGGGTCACAGTTTAAGGATAAGGGGGAAGTCTTTTAGGACCGAGATGAGAAAGTTTTTTTTCACACAGAGAGTGGTGAGTCTGTGGAATTCTCTGCCACAGAAGGTAGTTGAGGCCAGTTCATTGGCTATATTTAAGAGGGAGTTAGATGTGGCTCTTGTGGCTAAAGGGATCAGGGGGTATGGAGAGAAGGCAGGTACAGGATACTGAGTTGGATGATCAGCAATGATCATATTGAATGGTGGTGCAGGCTCGAAGGGCCGAATGGCCTACTCCTGCACCTATTTTCTATGTTTCTATGTTTCTATGTAATCAATCTGAGCCACTTGTTCAAATCTTCAGTCTCTCAACCCTAAGCCAATTTGCACGTGGGTCAGGTAACAATCCAGAGATTATCACCTTTTTGGTTCTGCTTTTCAATTTGGTACCTAGCTGTTCAAAGTTCCTTTGCAGAAATTCTTTCCTCGTTCTACCTACGTCATTGGTACCCACATGGACCATGACAACTGGATCTTTCTCCTCCCACCAAGTTCCTCTGCAGGTCAGAGGAGATGTCCCAAACCCGGGCACCAGGCAGGCAACAAAACCTTCGGGACTCTTGATCCTCGTGACTGAGAATAGTGTCAATACCCTAAATATACTATTCCCAATGACAACAACGTTTTTCTTCCCTCTCCCCTCTTGAATGGTCCCCTGAACCACGGTGCCCTGGTCAGATTGCTCATGCTTCCTGCAGCCCCCACACTTGTCTGCACAGGGAGCAAGAATCTCACACCCACTTGACAAGCTCAAGGGCTGAGACTCCTCTCACATGGTCCTTTACCTGTTCCCCTGCCTGCCTGCCTCACTAGCAGTCACACCCTCCTCGTGACCACGGACCACATTGAAAGCAGTTACTCTAGCGGGTGTAACTACCTCCAGAGATATAGTGTGCAGGTAATTCTCCCTATCCCTGATGTGCCGCAGTATTTGAAGCTCATACTCCAGGTCTTTCAATCTGAGCTCTTCAATCAGACAACACTTGCTGCAGATGTGGTCACCATGATTCACCAAGGGGTCCACCAGCTCCAAAATCATGCAGCTGCAGCACATTGCGTGATCCTGCTGGTCTCCTTTGTGTATTACTATTGAGGGCGTGCAGCGTAGGTTTACTAGGTTAATTCCTGGAATGGCGGGACTGTCATATGTTGAAAGACTGGAGCGACTAGGCTTGTATACGTTGGAATTTAGAAGGATGAGAGGGGATCTTATCGAAACGTATAAGATTATTAAGGGGTTGGACACGTTAGAGGCAGGAAACATGTTCCCAATGTTGGGGGAGTCCAGAACAAGGGGCCACAGTTTAAGAATACGGGGTAGGCCATTTAGAATGGAGATGAGGAAAAACTTTTTCAGTCAGAGAGTTGTGAATCTGTGGAATTCTCTGCCTCAGAAGGCAGTGGAGACCAATTCTCTGAATGCATTCAAGAGAGAGCTAGATAGAGCTCTTAAGGATAGCGGAGTCAGGGGGTATGGGGAGAAGGCAGGAATGGGGTTGAGAATGATCAGTCATGATCACATTGAATGGCGGTGCTGGCTCGAAGGGCCGAATGGCCTCCTCCTGCACCTATTGTCTATTGTCTATTGTATAGGACACATCTTCTTTATACTTCCTTGTACACTTCCTCACTTTGTGTCCATAAAATCTTTGCAGGTGTTACTTAGACAGCCTTTATAGTCTCATTCACTGTCATAAGCATACCTTGGCTATCATCAACATAAACGGGTTATTTCTGTCTTATAACAAATGGTTTTTAATTATTTTTAACAAAATCAGGTTTATACTAATGTAACTGCTCAAGTCTGCTTGTTTCTTTAGTTCTTAGGTATCGATATAACATCACAATAGAGGGAATTTAACTTTCAGTGTTTATAAGTAATTTTCAAATATTTCATGCTGATACCAATTACAGAATGTCAAATCAATATTCTGTCCCCTAATATTCATATTTCAATGAGCATCAAAATTTATCATAAAAATAAAACATTTTAAAAAATGCAATGCCCTTCAGTTTCCTCTGTTATAAACTATAACTGGCACTGATTTCCACAGCTACAATTATTTTTCAATCCCACGTCCAATTGTGAATGATATTATCATATTTATGTGAATCTTCAGGTTACTGTGGAATTGTGCATTACATTTCATGAATGATTGACATGAGCAAGTACATCAGGAACAGAGTGCCAGATGAAAAATACTCTTCTGTCGTTCTGATCGTAGAGCAAATAAATTAAAGAAGTGGAATATGGCAAATTATATTTTCATTCCATCGGCTTCTTTAATTCGAACATCTCGTTGAAATCTGGATTAATTCAACAGCATAGACAGGTACTCACCATAATGTGTTCAAGCAGTGAATCTATTGCCAATATGTTATCAAAGTATGTTCTGTAAGAAAAAAAACAATAGTAGAAGTTACTTACACCATTCATTGATTTCCAGGTATTTTGCACTAACCTCTTGTTCACATGCTTCATATTCACTTTTGCAATACTTGGATTTTGCACTATCCCATTGCACCATTCTGTTCTTTCACACTCGTTATATTTATTGTTGTATTTATCATTGTTATTATTTATCATTATTATATGTATGTTATTTAGTCTGTGAGCTTAATAACATATAATAATGATAATAATAACAATGATAAATACAACAATAAATATAACGAGTGTGAAAGAACAGAATGGTGCAATGGGATAGTGCAAAATCCAAGTATTGCAAAAGAGTATTAAAGTAAAATAACAGAATAACTGAATGAGGTAAAGTTCAGAGTAAGAGTACTTGGAAGCACTTCTGGGAATGGGGTGTGAAAGGGATAAATAAGTCAGGAATTGGATAGTAGTGGAAAGAAGTCTGAGCGTCCAGGCTTTCAAGATCCAGTATCTTCTTCCAGAAGGTGGAAGAGACAGAAGGGAATGAGCTGCGTGACAGATATGCTTGATGATACTTCCAGCTTTCCTAATTCTAAGACAATGCATTTAATTTGGTGGAATCAGAATTTACCCACGATAGAGAGGCCATTGTTGTGGCACAGCATGGTAAGGAATTAAATGTCACAAATTTACAGATGCCATTCTCAGTGGAAGTCTATATTGGATGCCAAAATACTGTTGTGAAAAGGCACAACAATCCATTAAAAAAAGTAATTCAGACACTTTCAGCATAGTTGGGAAACTGGACTTAAAGTACACAGATTTCAGGAAATCCATCAAAGATGCCAATGGGATTTGTCAGGTTTATACTCTGCTAAAACCATCAGTTTGATCTTGGATTTCTCTCTCCTATTTCCGATTTCCTATCTTTTCAAATTAAACTGCATTCACCGCCAAACTATAACCAACAACCGTAAATTGCCTTAAATAACTTATTTGTCAAGTCAAAGATATTAATCACTTACTTGGACACATCTAGTAGAAAATCATTCAATTCAGTCTGTTTGGCAAGGCCTTTGGCTACCTGAAATTTAAGTTTGCACATCAGGACAATATCTAAAAATTTTTTTTTTCTCTCCAGTGTATTTTGTTCAGTGTGTGTTTCTCAGAGTGAGTTTTGCATGCAATGAACGACCCCTACATTTTACAAGAGAGCGTGTTCGTGCAACAGTGTATTTTGAATTAATTCTTAATATGGTGGGTGATACAACCAAAGGTGGTTTTTATTACACAAACTTAATTGACTCCGAAAATGCTGCAGTCGACTGCCTTTTTGAATCACTGTTGTCCATAAGGAGAGGGTGTTTCCACAATATTAGAGAAAGCATTCCAGGATTCTGACCCAGGAATGTTAAAGCAATATTGAAATCAGCTCACATTAACATTGTGCTTGATTTATAAGAGCAACAGATAGGGTAGATGGCCATTGCCTGTCTCCATGGTAGTGGTGTCCAAAATTAGAGAGCATCGGTTTAAAGTGAGAGGGGGGAGGTTTAAAGGGCATCTGAGGGTTAAATATTTCACACAAAAAATAGTTGGTACCTGTAATGAGCTTGCCATTGAAGAAGTACTAAAAGCTATCTCCAAAACGGAGGTGGGAGCAGTAGAGATAGACATGATGGTCACCATGAAATTGGTGGGCTGAAGGGCCCGTTTCTATGCTTCATCCAAAGGGCGCCATGGACTGGTGCATGTTCGGATGATTAGCCTAATTGAGAGAGTTTCATTGAGAGAAAAATAAAAGGAAAGGAGTTTGTTTTTTAGTGCAGGAATACGGATAACCAGAGGAAAAAAATTAAAGTAATTGAGGTAAAAAATGTACAGGAAATATACAGGAAGTATATTGGCAGAAGAGGTAAATGTAATTGTAACTTGCAAAATGATACTGGATATAGACGTAAAGAGGAAAAACATTGTAAGGAAAGGTTCAGGGTGGTTAGACTAATTGAAAAATAATATTAAAAACACCAATATTAGTGCAAAACAAAACAGAAGCCTGAAGTCCCAAGTACAACCTAGACAGATCGTAATTTGAAGTTTAGTTCGTGTTTGGATTGTTCAATAACCTGATAGCTGTTGGGAAAGAGCTGCCCCTGAACCTGGAGATCACGGTTTTCAGATTCCTACAGCTATGTCCCAATGGCAGGAATGAAATGGGAGTGTGGTCAGGGTGGCGTGGTTCCTTTCGAGGCAGCACCTGTTATTGATCTCTTCATTGCTGTGGAGGTCAGTACCTGTGATGGACTGGGCAGAGTCCACAACTTTTGTAATCTCCTTTGTTCTGAGGTGTTTGAGTTGCCAAACCAGACCGTGATGCAACCGGTTAATATGCTCTCTACCATACGTTCAAGAGAGTATACATCGACACACTGAATCTCCTCAATCTCCTAATGAAGTAGACCTGTTGATGAGCTTTCCTTATGACATCAATGTGCTGTGTTCAGGCCGGATCTTCAGAGAATTGCATGCCCATGAACTTGAAGTTGTTGAATCTCTCCAGCGCCGACCTATCGATGAAGAGAGGTTCATGGATCCTCGACCTTCCTCTTCTAAAGTCAATAATCAGCTCCTTGGTCTTACTGTCAACTAAGGGCAATGTTGTTGTTATGGCATCATTCAAACAGACAATTATTTCCCTCCTATACTTTGACTCATCAATTCCCATAATTCGTCCAACAACGGTGGTGTCGTCGGCAAATTTAAAGATGGAGTTGGAACTGTGTCCAGCTACACAGTCATGGGTATAGTGAGTAGAGCACGGAACTGAGCACACAGCCTTGAGATGCCACTGTGCTGATGGTTATCGAGGCTGTTGTTGCCAATTGTGGTCGAATGATGAGGAAGTCTAGCATCGAGTTGCAAAGGATCTGCTATCATTTGCCTCTGTGACTAAGATTACAATTCCACCAGGGGCTCTGGGGGCCCAAGAAGGCACATCGGTGGGCGGTACAGTGGCACAGTGGTTGTGTCGCTGCCTTACAGAACCAGAGACCCACGTTCGATCCTGACTGCCTGTGATGTCTGTACGGAGTTTGTACGTTCTCCCTGTGACCGCGTGGGTTTTCCCCAGGTGCTCCTGTCACTCCAAAGACATACAGGTGTGTAGGTCTTCACTGGGCCACACTTCTTCCTACCCTGCCTCCTGCAAAGGCTCTATCCCTTACTCCAATTCTTACATCTCCTCCGCATCTGCTCCGATGATGAGGTGTTCCATACCAGGACATTTGAGATGTCCTCATTCTTTAGGGAACGGGGGTTCCCCTCTTCTGTCACAGATGAGGCCATCACACGAGTCTCTTATGTATCCCATAGTTCTGCTCTTGCTCCCCCTCGCCCCAGCAGCAACAGAGACAGAGTCCCCCTAGTCCTCACCTTTCACCCCATCAGCCGTTGCATACAACACATGATCCTCCAACATTTTCGCCACCTCCAATGGGATCCCACCTCTAGTCACATCTTCCCATCTTCACCCCTTTCTGCTTTCCGTAGAGACCGTTCCCTCCGCACTCACTGGTTCACTCCCTTCCCACCCAAATCACCCCCTCCCCAGGACCTTTCCTCTGCAACCACAGGAGATGCAACGCCTGCCCCTATACCTCCTCCCTCAACTCCATCCAGGGACCCTGACAGTCCTTTCAGGTGAGGCAGAGGTTCACCTTCACCTCCTCCAACCTCATCTAATGTATCGGTTTTTTTCTGTGTTTGGGACCTAGAAATCGGTGCGACGAAGCACAGTCTGGGTGGTCGTTTCGCTGAACACTTATTCTCAGTGATCCTGAGCCTAAGCAATTCCTGGATGCTAAACATTTTAACTCCCCATCCCATTCCCATACTGAGCTTTCTTTCTTGGGCTTCCTCCACTGTCAGAGTGAGGCCACACTCAAATTAGAGGAACAGCACCTCATATTTCGCTTGGGCAACTTACAGCTCAGCGGTACAAATATTGATTTCTCTAATTTCAAGTAATCCCTGCATTCCCTCTCTCCTCCCCCCCCCCCCCCCCCCACATCCATCACACTTGTCATCCTACCAGTTCCACTGTTCGCATCCCGGTATCCCTCTCGTTATCACCTCTTCCCCACCCAAAAATGGGCCATTATGGGCTCCACCCTTACTCAGATGTTGCCGGCCCGGATTTGTTCTGGCCTTTTCCTACCTCTAGTGCCTCCTCCAACACCCCCCCCCCCCCATCTACTTTCAGTCTGAAGAGAGGTTCTGGCCCAAAACGTCATCCATCTTTTTTCTCCAGAGATGCTGCCTTAACTGAGTTACTCCAGCACTTTGTGTCTACTTTTGGTTTGTAAGTTAATTAGCTAAAAAGTAAAATTGCAAATTGTCCCTAGTGTGTTTAGTTTAGTTTAGTTTGGAGATACAGCGTGGAATCAGGCCCTTTCGGCCCACTGGGTCCGCGCCGCCCAGCGATCCCCGCACATTAACACTATCCTATACCCACTAGCGACAATTTTTACATTTACCAAGCCAATTAACCAACAAACCTGTACGTCTTTGGAGTGTGGGAGGAAACCGAAGATCTCGGAGAAAACCCACGCAGATCACGGGGAGAACGTACAAACTCCGTACAGACAGCACCCGTAGTCGGGATGGAACCTGGGTCTCCGGCGCTGCATTCGCTGTAAGGCAGCAACTCTACCGCTGCGCCACCGTGTGTAGAATAGTGTTACTGTATGGGGTGATCGGTGGTTGGCGGGGACTCGGTTGGCCAAACGGCCTATTTCCACGCTGTATCTCTAAAGTCTAATAGGTGTTCTCCCTATTGAAACGCTCGGCGAACTCGTTAAGTGATGCCTCGCTGTCACTTGAGCTGTCACTTGGTTTTGCCTTGCAGGAAGTGATGGCTTGCAAGCTCTGCCACAGCTGCCAAACGTCTGTCTCATCCTCAGAGTGAAAGTCCCTTTTAGTCTTTTTATTGGCCTTCTCAAGGTCGTAAGAAAGGACTTCTTGCTTGAATCTGCATCGCCAGACTTGAATACCCGGGATCTGGTCCTCAGAAGATTCCGGTCCTCCTGGATCATCCAATTTTTTTTGCAAGCAAAAAATGCAAAATAACCACGAACATTCTTCATTTTGATAACTGCAACTTCAACGTGATCAGACACAAGTGAAATGACAGAAGATCAGTGAAAAGAACTGCTTCTATACTTTCAAAAATTGTTCAGGTCACTTCGATACTTGAAAAAATTGTGAAGGATAATTTATGGCTAGCAAGCCTCATTGAATACTTCTCATTGAAGACACAGAAATGTCTATGATATTATTTATATAGATTCTCATAAAGTATTTGATAAAGTTCCACAAAATAGAGTGTCGATAAAGCTGAAGACCATGGAAGAGTTATAAGCAGTGGAAGTTCCAAGAATTCTTTTGGAGGGGGTTGAGGGGAGGTGTCCATGTATATAACATTAAAATGTTATGATTCAGTTACAAAGAAAATCGGAAAGGCCTTCATATGTTTAGATGAATATACAAAAATTAGAAGATATACTGCAACTGCACAAAGGCCTGAATAGATCGCACCTGAAGTACCATGAACAATTAGAGGCATTATATCTTTGGAAAGAAATCATGGCTTGGAGGAAGATGAGAGAAGTTTAAGCAGACTGACACCTGAATTCTCAAGGTCTAAATTACAGAGCGAGATTACTATTACTAGATCTGCTGTTTCTGAGATTAGAAGATGAGAGTGTGATTTGCTGAAGGATTTTGATTTACTATAGGGAACGTAAGAGCAGACAAAGAGCAACCTGAACTAATGGGGCAAGATCTAAAAAAGTAGAGCAGGGCCTTTTAGGAATTAAGTTTCTTACATTTAAGAGATTCTATATATCTAAACGCTCTGCGAATTAATGCAAGGTCAACCATTCATTGGATTATTGAAATTGATGGCTGTTGAGAGAAAGGCACAGATCAGTTATAAATCAGCTCTTGCATGGAAGAAGAGAGAGAGGCAAGAGAATCAAGAGTGTATTATTGTCATATGTCCCACATTGAACAAAGACATTCTTACACAGCAGCAGTACAACACAATATGTAAACATTGTACACTGTAAACAACATAATAAACTAAAAAGAAAAAGTTCAGTGTGTGTATATATACACACATATATATACATAGAAGGTAGACACAAAATGTTGGAGTAACTCAGCGGGACAGGCAGCATCTCTGGAGAGAAGGAATGGGTGATGTTTCGGGTCGAGACACATCTTCAGACTGAAGAAGGATCTCAACCCGAAATGTCACCCATTCCTTCTCTCCAGAGATGCTGCCTGTCCAGCTGAGTTACTCCAGCATTTTGTGTCTACCTTCGATTTAAACCAGCATCTGCAGTTCTTTCTTTTATAGAAACATAGAAAATAGGTTCAGGAGGAGGCCATTCAGCCCTTCGAGCCAGCACCGCCATTCATTGTGATCATGGCTGATCGTGCACAATCAATAACCCGTGCCTGCCTTCTCCCCATATCCATTGATTCCACTAGCCCCTAAAGCTCTATCTAACTCTCTCTTAAATCCATCCAGTGATTTGGCTTCCACTGCCCTCTGTGGCAGAGAATCCCACAAAATCACAACTCTCTGGGTGAAAAAGTTTCTTCTCACCTCAGTTTTAAATTGCCTCCCCTTTATTCTAAGACTGTGGCCTCTGGTTCTGGACTCGCCCAACATTGGGAACATTTTTCCTGCATCTAGCTTGTCCAGTCTTTTTATAATTTTATATATTTCTATAAGTTCCCCTCTCATCCTTCTAAACTTCAGTGAGTACAAGCCTAGTCTTTTCAATCTTTCCTCATATGTCAGTCCCGCCATCCCAGGGATCAATCTCGTGAACCTACGCTGCACTGCTTCAATTACAAGGATGTCCTTCCTCAAATTAGGAGACCAAAACTGCACACAATACTCCAGATGTGGTCTTACCAGGGCCCTATACAACTGCAGAAGAACCTCTTTACTCCTATACTGAAATCCTCTTGTTATGAAGGCCAACATTCCATTAGCTTTCTTCACTGCCTGCTGTACCTGCATGCCAACTTTCAGTGACTGGTGTACAAGGATACCCAGGTCTCGCTGGACCTCCCCCTTACCTAACCTAACTCCATTGAGATAATAATCTGCCTCCTTGTTTCTGCTGCCAAAGTGGATAACCTCACATTTATCTATATTATACTGCATCTGTCACGTATCTGCCCACTCACTCAACCTGTCCAGGACACCCTGCAACCTCCTAACATCCTCTTCACAGTTTACACTGCCACCCAGCTTTGTGTCATCCGCAAACTTGCTAGTGTTGCTTCTAATTCCCTCTTCCAAATCATTAATATATATGGTAAACAGTTGCGGCCCCAACACCAAGCCTTGTGGCACTCCACTCGCCACTGCCTGCCATTCTGAAAAGGACCCGTTTACTCCTACTCTTTGCTTCCTGTCTGCCAACCAATTTTCTATCCATGTCAACACCCTACCCCCAACACCATGTGCTCTAATTTTAGTCACCAATCTCCCGTGAGGGACCTTATCAAAGGCTTTCTGAAAGTCTAGATACACTACATCCACTGGCTCCCCTTCATCCATTTTACTTGTCACATCCTCAAAAAATTCCAGAAGATTAGTCAAGCATGATTTCCCTTTCATAAATCCATGCTGACTTGGACTTATCCTTTTACTGCTATCCAAATGCACCGTTATTACCTCTTTAATAATTGACTCCAGCATCTTTCCCACCACCGAAGTCAGGCTGATTGGTCTGTAATTCCCCGTTTTCTCTCTCGCTCCTTTCTTGAAAAGTGGGATAACATTAGCTATTCTCCAATCCACAGGAACTGATCCTGAATCTATTGAACATTGGAAAATGATCACCAATGCGTCTACTATTTCTAGAGCCACCTCCCTGAGGACCCTGGGATGCAGACCATCAGGCCCAGGGGATTTATCATCCTTCAGTTCAATTATTCTACCCAATACTATTTCTCGCCTAATGAAAATTCTTTCAGTTCCTCTACCCCACTAGATCCTCTGTCCTCTAGTACATCTGGGAGATTGTTTATGTCTTCCTTAGTGAAGACAGATCCGAAGTACCTGATCAACTCTTCTGCCATTTCCTTGTTACCCATAATATCTACATACTTACATATATACACACACATATATATATATATATATATATATATATATGCACACGCACACGGCTCAAGGACCTAAAGCTTACTTCTTTCCTATATTCATAGATATTCTGAATTGCACCATAGAATTAGATAAATGTAATAATACAGTACATGCATCAGTAAATACATCAGTATATGCCTCAGCTGTAAACTGTTCATCAGTGTAGCTTTGCCTATTAACACAGTAGCAGGGCATTCTCGAGTGGAGCTTACGGATTTTGCATGGGAACAGGAGCAATGGGAAGCTAAAAATTAGGGTTATGCAAAACATTCATTATAGCATTCTGAGTGTAGTCAGATGCGTGAAGGCCTGTGATAGATATGGAAAATTAGACAACATTAAAGAAGAAAACACTTACATTAACATTATTGCTCTGAATATTTTAATTTGGGCTGCAATTCCATGCAATATTCTAGGCATGCAAACTAATACACATGATACCCTCCACCTTCATATAGTTTGTTCCATCACTTCAAACAATCTACTTTGGTAATTGCTGCATTTACCTTAAAATAATTTACATATTTTCGTTGCTAAAAAAAAAATACAAAATCAGAAAACAGGGAAATCTTACCTGCACTTGATTAAATGCTACCAAAGCCCATGCTAAATTTGCAGTGGCAACCTGAAGCAAAAAGCACCACAGAAGGTCAACCAATATCGTCCAACTAAATTAGGATAACATTTCTGACCTCTTTTGCAACTTTCATTCTGCTTGTTCTAAAGGCATTGTCTCAGTTTTTGGATGGTCAGCTTACTATTTCCCCAGTAAATGCTCATTTTTCATATATTAGCCTTGAGAATGTGTTGCCAAGGCTATTTGACCTCTGGGGCAATAACTAAGTTAATTCTGATGTAAGCCAACGTCTATCAATACTGTTCACTTTGGATGCTATTGGATACTAATTAGAAACAGAAACCAGACTGAATTTCTGCACTCCCAACACTATGGATTCTGATCAATGGCTTTATAAAAATAACTTCTGCTGAGATCAGCTTCCAGTTTATTGCCCTGTTACAAATGGATTATATATATATATATATAAAATCCATTTGTATCCAATAGCATCCAAAGTGAACAGTATTGATAGACGTTGGCTTACATCAGAATTAACTTAGTTATTGCCCCAGAGGTCAAATAGCCTTGACAACACATTCTCAAGGCTAATATATGAAAAATGAGCATTTACTGCACAGTATATATATATATACACTCAGTCAGTCAGTCAATCAATCTCACAGACGCTATAATAAGTTTTACTTTATCCTATAGTTGTAAACGTGCATCACAATCAATCATCAGTGTTTTATAGGTTCATATTTTTTCAATAGTTTACATCCTGAAATATTTGGAGTGCTGAGCCTTATTGGAAGTTTGTCTAAAAGTGCTAATTGGACATTATCTACAGTTGAAACAAACCTTCTGTTGATTGACATCAAAAGGATCTTTGCCAAAATCTCGATGCAATTCTAAAACACCTAATAATTCATCTGAAACGGTGATTATTGGTAAACTGAGAACAGATTGGATCGGAGTTCCTGTGTCCAGCCCTGTCCCTTTGGGAAATCGTTTATCCTAAAAAGAAGGAAAAGAGAATGTTCATATAAAAATTGATATATCCAAATGTGAAATGTTTCTGATCTGGAGGGGAACCTGGAAGTGGCGATGTTCCGACAGGCCTCCTTACATTGTGGTAGAGATTGTGGGTTTCAGAGATGGCATTAGAATAGCTATCAGCTATGAAAATACCTTGGATGTCTGATGGGACTGCATGGGGCAGCACGGTGGCGCAGCGGTAGAGTAGCTGCCTTACAGCAAATGCAGCGCCTGAGACTCAGGTTCGATCCTGACTACGGGAGCCGTCTGTACGGAGTTTGTACGTTCTCCCCGTGACCCGCGTGGGTTTTCTCCGAGATCTTCGGTTTCCTCCCACACTCCAAAGACGTACAGGTATGTAGGTTAATTGGCTGGGTAAAATGTAAAAATTGTCCCTAGTGTGTGTAGGATAGTGTTAATGTGCGGGGATCGCTGGGCGGCGCGGACTCGGTGGGCCGAAGGGCCTGTTTCCGCGCTGTATCTCTAAATCTAAAAAACTCTTTAAAAAAAATTACTTGACATTTAATAGTTCACTCCTGAATTGTTCCAGCTTTTGCTTTCTAACTTATGGAAAATAAAGTGTGTTATTCAGAGTAGATGGGTGTAAACAATGGTGTCCTCTGGTCCACTGTATATTTTGGTTAAATATATCCTGATATTTGCTGAGGTAGTTTTACCGAGGAGCAGGTAGCAAGAAATAGGGAACAAAACAGAAAGTGCTTCAACAAGCATATTAAAAGGAAATAGCAGCTCGGATAGATGCTATTCTTTTACAGAAGAGACCATTGAATTAATAGCGAGAAATAGGGAAATAGAGAGACGCTAGACAATTATTTGACATTTGTACTCATAATAAAACACTAAAATTATCCCAATAGTAGACTCTCTCGTGGCAAAAAGTGTAAGATTAAAAGAAAGCTAACAAATAAACTAATGAGACTAACAGTTGACAAATCTCCTGGCCCCGATGGTCTGTATTTTATGAGAAGTAGCTGCATAGACAGTGAATGCATTGGTTAGAAAGCCACAATTGTAATGCTCCTATTCAAAGGAGAGAAACAGGAGGGTCTAGGCCAGTCAGCATAACAATTGTCATTGGGGAGGGAAAGCTAGATTTTATTATTAAAGAAGAGGTTGCAGGATATTTAGAAAATTATAATATAATCAAGCTTAGTCAACATAGTTTAATGCAAGGGAAATTGTGACATTTGATTAGAGTTCTTTCAGAAGACGTACAGGTTTATAGGTTAACTCGAAAGATGTACAGGTTTGTAGGTTACTTGGCTTGGTAAATGTAAAATTGTCCCTAGTGGGTATAGGATAGTGTTAATGTGCGGGGATCGCTAGTTGGCGCGGACCCGGTGCGTCGAAAGGGCCTGTCTCTGCGCTGTATCTCTAAACTATCTCTAAACTAAAGATGTTTTGAGCAGAGTGGATAAAGAGGGACTAGACGATATAACATAATGGGATTTCCAGGCATTTGACAAGGAGTCACATAAAAAGTTATTAGGAAAGGGAAGATAAATTAATAGAGGACTGGATAATAAATAGAACAGGATAATCGCAAGCGATTTTATCAGCACGTAAAGGGAAAAGGGAAAGCAGAGAGAGAGAGTGGGACCCCTCAGGAATCAAGGCGGTCAACTCTGTGTGGAGCCACAAGAGACAGGCAAGGTCCTCAACGAGTATTTCTCTTCTGTATTTACTGTGGAGAAAGACAGGAGAATGGGGGATCTTGAGTTAATCACTGCAAGCGTCATGAGAGCAGTCAGTATTACGGTCACAGAGGTTGCTGAAGGTGCTGATGCATATGAAGATAGACAAATCTCTCGGGCCTGTTCGGTTGTATCCAGGGACACCATTGGGAAGCTAGAGAGAAAATTGCAGGAGCCCTCGTGGATATTTATGAGAGATCCTTAAATACAGGCACGGTGCTGGAAGACCGGAGGGAGGTAAATGTTGTGCCTCTATTCAAAAAGGGCTGTAGGGAAAAGGCTGGGAACTAGAGGCCAGTGAGCTTAACATCTGTGGTCGGAAAGTTACTTGAGAGTATTCTGAGGGATAGGATATACATGCACTTAGATGGACAAGGGCTGATTAGGGATAGTCAAGATGGTTTTGTACGTGGGAGGTCGTGTCTCACAAATCTGATTGAGTTTTTGAGGATGTGACCAAAAAGGTCGATGAAGGCAGAGCTATAGACATATACATGAATTTTAGTAAGGCATTCGGCAAGATTCCGCATGGTAGGCTGCTCTGGAAGGCTTGATCCCATGGGATTCAAGGAGAGATAGCTGAATGGATAGAAAATTGGCTTCATGGAAGGAAGCCGACGGTGATGGTGGAAGGTTGCTTTTCAGACTGGTGGCCTGTGACTAGTGGTGTGCCTCAGGGTTCAGTGCTGGGTCCATTGCTGTTTGTCATCTATATCAATTATTTGGATTTTAACGTACAGTGCCCTCCATAATGTTTGGGACAGACCCATCATTTATTTATTTGCCTCTGTATGCCACAGTTTGAGATTTGTAATAGAAAAAATCACGTGGTTAAAGTGCACATTGTCAGATTTTATTAAAGGCCATTTTTATACATTTTGGTTTCACCATGTAGAAATTACAGCTGTGTTTATACATAGTCCCCCCATTTCAGGGCACCATAATGTTTGGGACACAGCAATGTCATGTAAATGAAGTTCTTTCAAAAATAAACATTATTTTGAATAAAAGGTGAAGGAAAACAGCAAATCTCAGAAAACAGCTTAAATCTTGTATGAAATTCAGCAGAAATTCACTGTGGCAAGAGTCTCTTTCTGCAACCTAAGCTTCTCATCAATATCCCATCACTAAGGCCCCAATACCGGAATTCCCAAACAGACATCTATTCCAGGCTCTATCATGGAACAAAGATTACCATGCAGACAGAGAAATAAAGTCAATGATGTAGTCTCCTTGAAGAAAAGCAATTCTTGCGTGATTATCTGGCCCATGACCGCTCCAAGTAAAAAGAGCATTCAGGATGGCATTAAGAACCTTAAACCTACGCATCAGATGCATACTGAGACCTTCCTTCAGGGGAATAGGAGCAGACCACACCTGCCCAAATAAACTACACACTCGCCCACCCTGACAGCAGACGAATCAGCAGCATCAGCTTCCTCAGAGGCCACACAAATGCAATGGCAATCAGTCATCCTCAATCCCAAAGGAATGATTAAAAAAACATGTTAGGCCATAGAATTCCCATTAGGCCATAGGAAACATGTTAGGCCATAGATTGTCAGAGAATTCGTAACAATCTTCCAAAAATGCACAAGTTTGAAAGTGCATTCAGAAAGTACACAGATGCGGTACTAAACAGACTTTTCAGCAGAAGTGCTTGAATTGAATGACTTCTTCTGTAAATTATTTGGATATATTTGGTTCAATGTATTCCTAGCTTTTCATTCCTTTGTAGATATCCCTTGCTATAGATTTGATGTCATTGACGCGATCTTGAACTTAACATTGTTTCTTATTCTGACTTTCTGGTATTTGACGTTAAAATCTGGCATACACATATTAACAAAATGTCTACTCTGTTCCGAGAAACGAGCAGCTAACTTTTCATTTTCATTCTTACCTCAGCAATGTCTTCTACCAAAAGTATTTTCCTGAACTTGGCAACAAACGAAGCTATAGTGGTGCCGTATCCAATGTGTCCGGCGGGAATGAGTCGTTGCTTATCTTTAAATCCCAAAGGAGAATACAAGCACAGTGATTCCTGGAATTAACAAACACAAAATAAATCAGACCCTCCTGATTATACTTCACTTTTTTTTATTTTTAAACAGTATTTCAATTTTTCTCTGAGTATTGGTCACCTTTGGTGGAGGAATGTAGCCTGCGGACTTTCTTTTGTTTTGTTTTTAATTCAAGCAGTCCATGGCTGATTTAGAACTGTCAGACTATCTCTTGCAGTCAACTCACGCCTTGCAATACTCTTTCAACTGTGTTTTATCCATTCTTTTGCAATATAAATGTACTAATAGTAACAGTGGAAACATACTAAATCAAAAGAAATCTAACCTTAAAGACCACAGTGACAACGAGGTCTGAAGTCACGTGGTTATGGCAGGACTCATAATGAACAATACTGAGCAGGTTGATAACAAGTTCTAGTTTACAGCTGCACTGTTGACATTAGTTTATGATGACAGAGAATGGGATTATGGGCAGGTTGGGTTGGATTTATCTTGGTTTTGGAGAGTAGCTTTTGACATATGGAATGTAATCCTTTTTGACAGACCCGTCAGACATGAGCTTCCCTTAGAATGTTAAATCAATTGATCTTACATTTTGATCATTAAGAATATTATTCTTAGTTGGCTGGAAAACATTTTGGGATATCGAAAAGTTGTTGAAGGGATTCCATAAATGTGTCTTTATTTTCCTGTACAAAGTTGGTATTAGTATTTGGCATTGGTTTATTTTCGTCACATGTCCAGAGATACAGTTGAAAGCTCTGTTTGCGTACTACCTAGTTCATCACACTAAACACGAGTATAATCAAGCCATACACAAAGACAGGTAGTGCAAAGAGGAAAATACCAGAGTGCAGAAAATAGTGTTACAGTGTTATAACATTGCAGTTACAGCACCTGGAGACAACTCACGCAGTCACAGGGAGAACGTACAACACCACACAGACAGCACCCATAGTCAGGATTGAACCCGGATCTCTGGCGCTGTAAGGTATCAACTTTACTGCTACACCATCAAGTAGAGGCGCTGGTGTGCTTTGTTGGCCGGAGCATCAATGTGGCTGGTCCAGGACAGATTGTTGGTACTTGAAGCCGTCAACCATCTCTGCCCTGGCACCAGTGATGCTGACTGGGGCGCGAATGCCACACCATTTCCTTCTTGTGGTTTTGCACTATTAAGTTCTGGTTACCTCTTATTACCGATCACTAATTATTGTATATTTATTTGTCCTGTTATTGTGCAGCTTGTAAAGCTGCAGCAAGTAAGAATTTAATTAGTCCATACAAGCACATGCAACAATTATAACTTCTTAACTCTTGTCTCTCTTGAGTTGGACACTTAAGAGATAGGTTTTGGAAACTGACAAGCAATCACTTCTATTAATACTTGTTAAAGGATATTCTATGATAGCACAGTGGTGCAGCGGTAAAGTTGCTCCCTTACAGCGCCAGAGACCCGGGTCAGATCCTCAATACAGGTGCTTGTCTGTACAGAGTTTGTACTTTCTCCCCGTGACCTACAAGGGTTTTCTCCTTTTTCCTCCCACACACAGGTTTGTAGGCTAATTGGCTTAGTAAAATTGTAAATGGTCTCTCGCCTGTGTACAATAGTGCTAGTGTGCGGGGATTGCTGGTCGCGTGTACTCAGTGGGCAACAAAGGGCCTGTTTCCGTGCTGTATCTCTAAACTAAACTAAAACTATTAAACAACGTAACATCTACTGATACGTCAAAGCCATCAAATCTAGCCACTGTGGGTGCAACATCCTGAGTGTGTACCAATGCAACTAGGTAGGGGAAGTCAATTGAAAAATGCTGATGCAAATGGCTATCATTGACACTATTCATTACAATACTGTGGAGGTTTGGTTACCGCATCAAGTGATTTTTTGTGTATATTCAGACTTATGGACAGAATTTACTTGCGGAGGTCTGTACGAACAGAAGCTGTTCGTAACCCAGAAATGGCTTGTATAATTAAACTCCATCAATGTGGTTTTATGAAAGATAAAACATATTGTGGCTGCGCCTAACGGCTGCGGCTCGCTGGCAGTCTGTTTGTCTTTTTTCCTTTTTTTTTGTTTGTGTGTCGGTGTTGGGATGGTTTTTGTTTCTGTTTTTGGCTGTGTATGTGTGGGGCAGGGGGGGGGGGTGGGGTGGGGCGGGGCGGGGGGTGGTGGAAACCTTTCTTTTATTAGGTCTCTTCCCCGGGGCGCAGCTCGGCTGCGGGGCCTTCCATCGCCCGCGGGGCCTTCCATCGCCCGGCGCGGCTCGGCCGCTGGACTTAACATCGCCGGCGCGGCTCGACCACGGGACTTGGCAGCGCCCGGTGCGGCTCGGCCGCGGGGCCTTCCATCCCCTTGCGGGGGCTGTGCGTGTCGGCTGCCTCGGTAGGGGTCGAGCTGCCTGTCCGTGGGCGTGGGGGGAAGAGAGTGGAAGTTTTGTTGCCTTCCATCACAGTGAGGGGGTGTTTGGAGTCACTGTGATGGATGTTTGTGTTGGGGTCGTGTGTCCTGTGTTCTTTTCTTTTTTGTTGTGTTCTGTGACTGCTGTAATTTCGTTCGGTATCTGTACCGAATGACAATACATTTCTGTAATTTGAGAAAAATGCTTACATTCTTTGAAGATATAACAATAAAGGACAACCTGTTATTGTAGTCAATCTAGATTTCCAAAAAGTATTTGACCATGTGTCACTAAAGAGGCTGGTATGTAAATTGAAAGCCCATGGCACCAGAGAATTTGTGCTGGAATGGATTGATAATTGGCTGCCTCACTCAACAGAGTGGAATAAATGGGTCATTTTAAAACTGGAAGAAGTAACTAGTGTAGTGAAGCAAGAATCAGTTCTTAGCCCAAATTATTCACTATTTACATGAATAACCTGGAGGAAGAAACAATACATAAAAATAGGTGGAAGTGCATATTGTGATAAGGATACTGTCATACTGCAACATAAGAGATTGAGTGCATTGGCAAATAGGCAAACTCCCACCTAGGAGATTAGTGGGCAAAATTAGAGCATTGGGTATTGGGGGTAGGGTACTGACATGGATAGAAAATTGGTTGGCAGACAGAAAGCAAAGAGTGGGGATAAATGGGTCCCTTTCAGAATGGCAGGCAGTGGGGTACCGCAAGGCTCGGTGCTGGGACCGCAGCTATTTACAAACACATGAATGACTTGGATGAAGGGATTAAAAGTAACATTAGCAAATTTGCAGATGACACAAAGCTGGGTGGCAGTGTGAACTGTGAGGAAGATGCTATGAGGTTGCAAGGTGACTTGAACAGGGTGTGTGAGTGGGCAGATGCATGGCAGATGCAGTTTAATGTGGATAAGTGTGAGGTTATCCACTTTGTGATAAGAATAGGAAGGCAGATTATTATTTAAATGGTGTCAAGTTAGGAAAAGGGGACGTACAACGAGATCTGGGTGTCCTAGTGAATCAGTCACTGAAAGGAAGCATGCAGGTACAGCAGGCAGTGAAGAAAGCCAATGGAATGTTGGCGTTCATAACAAGAGGAGTTGAGTATAGGAGCAAAGAGGTCCTACTGCAGTTGTACAGGGCCCTGGTGAGACCGCACCTGGAGTACTGTGTCAGTTTTGGTCTCCAAATTTGAGGAAGGATATTCTTGCTATTGAGGGCGTGCAGCGTAGGTTTACTAGGTTAATTCCTGGAAAGGCGGGACTGTCGTATGTTGAAAGACTGGATCGACTAGGCTTGTATAGACTGGAATTTAGAAGGATGAGAGGGGATCTTATTGAAATAAATAAGATTATTAAGGGGTTGAACACTTCAGAGGCAGGAAACATGTTCCCAATGTTGGGGGAGTCCAGAACCAGGGTCCACAGATTAAGAATAAGGGGTAGGCCATTTAGAACAGAGATGAGGAAAAACTTTTTTAGTCAGAGAGTTGTAAATCTGTGGAATTCTCTGCCTCAGAAGGCAGTGGAGGCCAATTCTCTGAGTGCTTTCAAGCGAGAGCTAGATAGAGCTCTTAGGGATAGCGGGGTCAGGGGGTATGGGGAGAAGGCAGGAACGGGGTACTGATTGGGAATGATCAGCCATGGGGGTGAATGGTGGTGCTGGCTCGAAGGGCCGAATGGCCTACTCCTGCACCTATTGTCTATTGTCTATAAAAGACTGGCGAATGGTATTTAATGCATGAAAATGTGAGGTCATACACTTTGGTAAGAGAAATTAAAAGGAATATCTAAATGGAAAGAGCCTGAATGAGAGTAAAATATTGAGGAGTCTACGTGTAGGAAAGAACTGCAGATGCTGGTTTAAATCAAAGGTATACACAAAATGCTGGAGTAACTCAGCGGGACAGGCAGCATCTCTGGAGAGAAGGAATGGGCGATGTTTCGGGTCGAGACCCTTCTTCAGACCGTGTTCCTCTGAATGAATCAGGTTCAACAAGTAATTAAGAACACAAACAGAGCCAGCCTTCATTACAAAGGAGTTAAAATTTAAAAGTATGGGTTTTTTTTTGCGGTTGGACAAGTGTTGCTGACGTTTCACTGTTAACCCACTTATTCCATACCTGTTAATACCATAGCAAGAAAATACAGTGGAAGCAGTCCAAAGAGATTTACCAGTCCAATTTCTGAGATGGAAGGATTGTCTTTCCCAGAGAACTAAATAATTTGGGCCTGTATTCCTTGGAGTTTCGTTAAATGGGAGGCGACCTTGTTCAAACATGTACGATCCTAAAGGGGCTTTACAGGGTAGATGTTGGCATGCCCCGAACGAGAGCACATAACGAAGATAGGTGGAGGAGCAGGTAATATAGAGGAAGCAGGGACTCTGCAGAGGATTTGGACAGATTGGAAGAGTGGGCAGAGAAGTGGCAGGTGGAATACAGCGTAGCAAAGTGTGGAGTCATGCGTTTTGGTAGTAGGAATAAAGGCATGGACTATTTTCTAAATGGGGAGAGAATTCAGAAATTAGAGATGCAAAGGGTATTGGGTGTGCTGATGAGAGATTCCCAAAAGGTTAATTTGCAAGTCGAATTGATAGTAAGGAAGGCAATCGCAATACTAGCATTTATTGTGAAAGGACTAGATACAAAAACAGGGATGTAATGCTGAGGCTTTATAAGACACTGGTCAGACCGCATTTGGAGTACCGTGAGCAATTGTGGGGCCCATATCGGAGGAAGGATGTGCTGGCACTGGAGAGGGTCCAGAGGAGGTTTACGAGAATGATCCCAAGAATAAGTGGGTTAACATATGATGAGCATTTGATGGCACTAGGCCTGTACCTGTTGGGAGTTTAGAAGGATGAGGGGGGACCTGATTGAAACATACTGAATAGTGAAAGGCTTGGATAGAATAGATGTGGGGAGGATTTTCCACTAGTGGGACAGTCCAGAACCAGAGGTCATAGCCGCAAAATAAAAGGACGTTTCTTTAGGAAGGAGATGAAGTGGAATTTCTTTAGTTAAAGGGTTAAAAATCTGAGGAATTCTTTGCCACAGAAGTCTTTGAAGGCCAAGTCAATGGATATTTTTAAGGCAGAGCTAGATTCTTGATTTGTACCAGTGTCAGGGGTTATGGGGAGAAGGCAGGGGAATGGGGTTGAGGGGCACAGTTAGATCAGCCATGATTGAATGACGGAGTAGACTTGATGGGCCGAATGGCCTAATTCTGCTCCTATCACATGAATTTATAACAAAGATGCCGATCATTTTACGTTGAGCTACATAAAATATTTTTCTTGCAGAGGATGGAGAATCTCTGGAATTCTCTGCACTGGCAGGTGGTGCAAACTGGATCATTTGAAATATTTGAAATGGAGGTGGATAAATATTTGACAGATCGAGGACTAGAGGGATATGGTGAAATGGCACAGAAAGGAGCTGAAGGCAGCATATATCTGTCTTGATCGTATTAAATAGCGGTACAGGCTCGAAGAAGCTAACGGCTTATTCCTGCTCCTATTTCCCTGTGTTCCAGGTCCTCCATGTCTCTGAGCAAAATGTAATAGGAAAAAAAGTATAGTTAAGAAAGCATTTGATATATTATCTGAAGAAGGGACCCAACCAGAAACATCACCTATCCAAGTTCTTCAGAGATGCTGCCTGACCAGCTGAGTTACGCTTTGTGCCTTTATTTGATATATTGACATTTATTCACTGAGGCAGGGAACAAGGCGATCATTGGGAAACAAAATGAAATACAAATAAAGACAGAGAAAGGAGGAATTAAAAAATCAGCATTCATAAATAAACATCATGGACATTCAGTCCACGATGTTTATTTAGGTCAAGAAAAGATTATGAAGAGTAATTATACTTCCCAACTTTAAGTCCATTGCCATAAAAGTTGGGACACATTGAGTGCTCATCTAAGTACTTCTTAAATAAGATAAGTGTTTCTGGCTTTCAATCATTGTCATTTCAATCAATATATATCCAACATTTCTCTATTGCTTGTTACTCCTTTAAGTCATGCTGATTAATACAGACACTAAACCACACCAATATCCTTTCTACAAGGTAATGGCAACAAAATGGCATAAAATAGAATCAATAATTCATCTTTGCATTTATGAGTGTGAGTATTAACATGGATGACATAAGAAGATATCAACATTTATCAAGATATTTATGACAGAAAATGGGGATAAAAATAGAGAGAGGGTAAATCCATGAGTCAAAATAGACAATATCCAAACATGTTCAAAGAAATTAGCAAAGAGAGCAGAGGCCTATAATTTGCAGAAAGAGAAAAAGAGACAGCTAATGCTATTCCTGTATTTAAAAAAGGAAGATAAAGACAAATCTAAGAACTTATGCACCAATTAATTTAATATTGATGGTATGTAGGATGTTCACATTTTTGCTCAAAGATGTGAACTGAAAAGTATCTGCAATTTTTAACATAAAAATGTGAACAACTTCTATAAAAGGTCTTGCTTGATTGAACTAGCAAATAATTGAAACAGCTGCAGAAATAACAAATAATAGATGTTCCATTCATGTCCTATCACAAGGCATGGTGATTCCTGGGATGGCAGGACTTTCATATGAAGAAAGACTGGATAGACTAGGCTGGAATTTAGAAGACTGAGGGGGGATCTTATAGAAACATATAAAATTCTTAAGGGTTTGGAGAGGCTAGATGCGGGAAGATTGTTCCCGATGTTGGGGAAGTCCAGAACCAGGGGTCGCAGCTTAAGGATAAGGGGGAAGTCTTTTAGGACCGAGATGAGAAAACATTTCTTCACACAGAGAGTGGTGAGTCTGTGGAATTCTCTGCCACAGAAGGTAGTTGAGGCCAGTTCATTGGCTATATTTAAGAGGGAGTTAGATGTGGCCCTTGTGGCTAAAGGGATCAGGGGGTATGGAGAGAAGGCAGGTACAGGTTACTGAGCTGGATGATCAGCCATGATCATATTCGGTGCAGGCTCGAAGGGCCGAATGGCCAACTCCTGCACCTATTTTCTATGTTTCTATGTTTCTATGGTGCATGATTATATAAATCAAGTGATAAGCACAGAAGGATTGAAAAATGTTTCAAAACCGGAGACAATCAGTCTGAATTAAAGATAATATTTCACACTAGAAGTAGAGGTAATGCAGCATTCCAAAAGAATTCGGAACGTAGAACCAAAGAAACAAGGATTCGGGAGCATGTCTACTTTCAATTCAAAACTGATGGGTCGTGCCTGATCTGGTCACTGCATGTTCTCATTTGAAAAAGTAGAGCAATCTGCAAGTGTCAAAGAAGCCTCAAGTGGATCTGCTGATCTGTTTTTAATGGTCAACGATCAGCAGAATTTAACTTGCGTACTTCATTGCGTACAGTTTTGGTCTCCTAATCTGAGGAAAGACATTCTTGCCATAGAGGGAGTACAGAGAAGGTTCACCAGATTGATTCCTGGGATGGCAGGACTTTCATATGAAGAAAGACTGGATAGACTATCATATCATATCATATATATACAGCCGGAAACAGGCCTTTTCGGTCCACCAAGTCTGTGCCGCCCAGCGATCCCCGTACATTAACACTATCCTACACCCACTAGGAACAATTTTTTAAAAACATTTACCCAGCCAATTAACCTACATACCTGTACGTCTTTGGAGACGTGGCTTGTACTCGCTGGAATTTAGAAGATTGAGGGGGGATCTTATAGAAACTTACAAAATTCTTAAGGGGTTGGACAGGCTAGATGCAGGAAGATTGTTCCCGATGTTGGGGAAGTCCAGAACAAGGGGTCACAGTTTAAGGATAAGGGGAAGTCTTTTAGGACCGAGATGAGAAAGTTTTTTTTCACACAGAGAGTGGTGAATCTGTGGAATTCTCTGCCACAGAGGGCAGTTGAGGCCAGTTCATTGACTATATTTAAGAGGGAGTTAGATGTGGCCCTTGTGGCTAAAGGGATCAGGGGGTATGGAGAGAAGGCAGGTACAGGATACTGTGTTGGATGATCATATTGAATGGCGGTGCAGGCTCGAAGGGCCGAATGGCCTACTACTGCACCTATTTTCTATGTTTCTATGTTTCAATAAAACTTGTATATGGTCGAGTAGCTTTTGTTGAGAAGTTATTTTTTAGTGATTTTTAAATTGGGTTACCTGCAAATAGTGGGCAATACAACCTTATTTTTTTATTTTCTCTGATGAACTAATTTTTTGCTCTTTTAATACAAATTATACAAATATATTTTCGTGAGAGTTTGAATTGCAAAACCAAATGATGCAATTAGGAATGTGATTTACACAAAACAAAAACTCTACCCAAAATATTATTTCACCAGGTCTGCTTATTACTGCATATCTGACTTTCAATCGGCAACAAATTAAATACACTATGTCTGTTCTGAATTCATGCAAAATCATTGGATTGCAATAAAACATGCTTAATCTGATGCACTGTCTGCACGAACTGCTCATGCTTTTCCTGTGGCAGCATTTACTTTCACTGTCTAAATGTCGTCCAGGTTTTGCTTTTGTGGCTATTCTACAAGGCACAAGTGATGAATAGGTCTCAGGTGGAGGATCCTTTGAACTGTTTTGATGATGAAAGCTCATTAATCAGAAGTGTTAATGTTTTCATAGAAATTTTTGTCGTTTTCAGTAGTTCCCTTTTCTGAGTTTTGCTTTAGTTTTCAAGGTACGGTTTTTCAATGTTTTGACAATAAAAGTGCAAATCATGCAAACAATGAATCTAAACTACGCTGTGCTATCAGTGAGCTAATTTATTATATGTTTCATTTTGCTGTGAGACTGTCTAATGTTAAAGCATTGCGACACTTTAGTCCAGTGATATTCAGGGAATGGCCATATGCCATGGTCCACGAAGGGCGGTACTCCTAAGAATAGACAGACAATAGGTGCAGGAGGCCATTCGAGCCAGCACCGCCACTCAATGTGATCATGGCTGATCATTCTCAATCAGTACCGCCTTCTCCCCATACCCCCTGACTCCGCTATCCTTAAGAGCTCTATCTAGCTCTCTCTTGAATGCATTCAGAGAATTGGCCTCCACTGCCTTCTGAGGTAGAGAATTCCACAGATTCACAACTCTCTGACTGAAAATGTTTTTCCTCATCTCAGTTCTAAATGGCCTACCGCTTATTCTTAAACTGTGGCCCCTTGTTCTGGATTCCCCCCAACATTGGGAACATGTTTCCTGCCTCTAACGTGTCCAACCCCTTAATAATCTTATACGTTTCGATAAGATCTCCTCTCATCCTTCTAAATTCCAGTGTATACAAGCCTAGTCGCTCCAGTCTTTCAACATATGACAGTCCTGCCATTCCGGGTATTAACTTAGTAAACCTACGCTGCACGCCCTCAATAGTAAGAATATCCTTCCTCAAATTTGGAGACCAAAACTGCACACAGTACTCCAGGTGAGGTCTCACTAGGGCCCTGTACAACTGCAGAAGGACCTCTTTGCTCCTATACTCAACTCCTCTTGTTATGAAGGCCAACATTCCATTGGCTTTCTTCACTGCCTGCTGTACCTGCATGCTTCCTTTCAGTGACTGAAGCACTATATCTATAAAATATCTATAAAACTAAATTTAAAATATATCTTTGCTTATGAATGACATTTAAAACACATATACAGACAATCCACGACTAAGTCAGATTTTATGCAAGTCGGAATCACCTTAAAACTAGGTTGAAATAAAGAACTGCAGATGCTGGTTAATATGCAAAATGACCCAAAGTGTTGGAGTAAGTGGACAGGTAAGGCAGCATCTCCGGAGAACATGGATAGGTGACGTTTCGGTTCGGGACTTCTGCAAACTGATTCAGTCTGCCGAGTTACTCCAGTACTCTGTGCAATTACAGCTTAAAACAAGGTGCCGGTGCTGATGCCGCTGGTCTGCACCAAGCGAGTCCTCCTTCACCAGCAGTCGAACCGTCCAGTTGAGGCGGCTGTTGTTGCGGCTCATGTTGTAGCGCCTGGCTGACAGTGCTTTCTTCAGGCTGCCACTGACAGGATGCGCTCAGTAATTGTGGGGCTCCCTCCCTCCCCTCTCACCAGCTGCAGCTTCTTCCTGTCACCTGTCACTTTTCCCCCTCCTCTTTCTTCTCCCCAGAATCGCTGACATGTTCCACCTTGGAATATTTCAGCACTGTGGGGGAGGAGGAGGAGCTGGTGGTGAAGTGGGGAGTGGCAGAGTGGACAAAGCGACAGCCGACAGGAAGCACAGCTGCTGAGAGGGGAGGTAGCCCCATGGTGACCGAGTGCGTCCTGTCGGCGGCCTGAAGAAAGCGCCGTTTGCCAGGGACCACAACATGAGCCGCAACAACAGCCTCATCAACCTGACAGTGCGGCGGCTGGTGAAGAAGGGCTCACTGGTGCACCTTGTGGAAGAGGTCAGCGACTAAGCCGGGAGACGCTCTCCATTGCCTCCCTTGTTCTCGCTTGGCAACCCAGTGTTGCATCGGCAGTGGCCGAAAATGGAAGAGCAGTGAGTATGGACGACACTTTTATATCTTTGAAGCGAACGGGAAGCCCGCGCAATCCTCCTGTTGCTATGACACAGGTCATTCAGGAAACGGGGCCATCTATTGTGAATTGTTTACGTAAGGGCGAGTTTACGTAACACGTTTATTGCAAAAGTTGGGGAGTGTCTGTACTCAATTGTTGATGGACATTAGTTAGATATATTGCAAAAATATTACTTCCTGGCAGTCTGTCAAAATAGTTTCAAATTGTAATTATAGACAGGGGAAGAGAAAAGACATTCTGGCCTTCCATCACAGCGAGGAGGTGACTGGAGGAGACTCACTGTGATGGATGTTTCTTTTGTTTGGTGTTGGCTTATGATTGTGTGTGTTATTGCATATTTTTATTGCTTATTTTTACTGGTCTTATTGTTGAACTGCGGGTAATTTTTCATTTCACTGCACATTTATGTGTATGTGACAAATAATTTGACTATTGACTATAATGCAGCAGAAATAAAGTCGATCATGTTGCAGTGCTTGAGAACTGTATAGAAATTGTCTCCAAGACCAATATCAGCATCACACTGACTGACATACTTCACTTTTTTGACATTTAAAATGTTACATAGTCTGTTTTTTTAGCATCTCAGTCCTACTTTTCTAAAAGTATGTTGGAAACTATGACTTGGCATCAAAGTTGTTGCATATAAATGTACCTTAAATTACCAATATCTATTTTGCATATATATACAGCTAAATTTCAGTCAAAATTGGTGTATGAACGTAATAACAAATCTGCAATTCATGAACAATAGCAGTAATTCTGTATTACATCTGGCTTGTTGAGGAAGTTTTTTTTTTAGATTGGTTTGTGACCTTTAAATCCAAACTAAAAATCACTCTCCAAATTTGAGAGCCCTTCTTGAAATGAAAAAGATGGAAGTTATATCAGTACAATTACTTCATAAAATGGTTACAGAATAACAAGGTGCATTAACTTATGCAGGCTAACATGTAAACAATTCATATGACAAACATCCAAGAAGATTTAAGAGGCACAAGAAACTGCAGATGCTGGAATCTTGAGCTAAACTGAAAGTGCTGGAGGAACTCAGTGGGTCACAGGTAGTATCCGTAGCGGGAGTAGACAGACGATGTTTCAGGTTGGAACACATTCTTTAGTCTTAAGAAGCGTGCTGACCTGAAACGTCATCTGTCCATTCAGGTCAGCACCTTAAGACTAAAGGTGTTCCAACCTGAAACATCGTCTGTCTACTCCCTCGACTGATGCTACCTGACCCACTGATGAACAACGACTTCTCCCACTTTAGATAGTTCCTCTGTCCCTCTCTTCCCCTCCCCCTTTCCCAGATCTCCCTGTCTCCACCTATATCCTTCCTTTGTCCCGCCCCCCTGACATCAGTCTGAAGAAGGGTCTCGACCCGAATCGTCACCCATTCCTTCTCTCCTGAGATGCTGCCTGACCTGCTGAGTTACTCCAGCATTTTGTGAATAAATACCTTCGATTTGTACCAGCATCTGCAGTTATTGTCTTATACTACCTGACCCACTGATGTTGCCTGACCCAAGGAGATTTAGGATTGCATTTACTTCTATTCTCCTATTCCTATTTGTGCCAGGGATCATCAATTAGAAAATTAGCTGTTGTCACGTTGCCATGGGAAGAGAATGCAGCCATTGGCTTTAAAATACTACTGCATCCTCTCTGTTCTCATGTTTTTATTGTCATGTGTTGAGCTGTACTCACACTGGCACATTCTCCCAGGAAATAAAGCGCAAATGAGTCCGCATTGGTAGCTGTGAAGAGCAACAGAGATATTGTTATTGCAATGCAGAAACATGTAAATAATTATGATAGATAGTTACAACGTTGGCTTTAGCAATGTTTTGTAGATAAGATTGAATTTTACTTTGAATTTCAATGTTATTGAACAATTTCTAAACATGTGGAATGTGGGAGGGAATTGCCCTCAGTGACTACTCCTGTGGGAAGTGTAAGAAAATAACTGCAGATGCTGGTTCAAATCGAAGGTAGACACAAAATGCTGGAGTAACTCAGCGGGTCAGGCAGAATCTCAGGAGAGAAGGAACGGGTGACGTTTCGGGTCGAAACCCTTGAAGTGTGCCCAGCTGTCAGCTCACCGCTGACAGGGTTAAGGAACTGGAGCTGGGCATACTCGAGATCATCTGGGATGCTGAGAGAACCACATAGGAATATTAGTGCGGTGGGCATACCTATGGTACAGGTTGCTGGGAGTTGGCTCATCACTAGGACGGGTAAAGGATGTAGAGAACGCCGTGCAGGGTTCTCTCATTTGCCTTCCTACACTAACAGGTGTATCTTTTTGGACACTGTTGAGGGAATGACCTTTAAGACAGCAGTCAGATCTGCGGCAGCATGAGTGGCTGAGGCACAGGATGGAATTGTGGAGTCAGACAGAGCCACAATGATAAGAGACTCAATATATCCTGTGGCTACAAACGAGACGGCCGGATGAATTGTGTCGCCTGCCGACTGCCACGGTCAAGGATGTCTCTGAGTGCCTGCAGCACATTCTCAGGAGAAAGGGTGAGCAGCCATAGGTTGTTGTGCTAAGGACTTGGGTAGAAAAAGGGACATTCCCTTAACTTGCCTAAAAGACTGTGCATTCACCCTATCTATTCCCCTGATGGGTTTCTCACCTCTATAAGATCATTCCTCAGCCTCCTGCGATCCAAAATTAAAGTCGTAGCCTGCCCAATCTCTCCCTATAGCTCAGGCCCTCGAGTCCTGGCAACATCCTTCTCTGCACTTTTTCCAGCTTAATGGCACATATCTAATAGAAGGGTTAACAACCCTCAATGTAATAATCGTAGGGCAGTCTCACCAATGCCTTGCAAAAGTGTAACATAATGTTTTAATTCCTCTACTCAATTCCCTGACTGATGAAGACCAGCGTGCCAAAAGCACTTTCTCACATATCTACCTAAGGAAACTATGTATTGATTCTCCTCGATCCCCTTGCACTACAACACTCCCCAGGGTCCCATTGTTCACTAAGCAAGTCTTGCCCTGGAATGATGCCCCATCTACCATAGACTATGTATATATAGCCCTGCCCTCATCAACCTTCTTGGTTACTGCTTCAAAAATCTGTCAAGTTTGTGAGACATGATTTTTCAGGCACAAAACATGCTGACTATCTTTAATCAACTCCTGCCTTTAAAAAAAATGCATCTTGTGTAGGAAGGAACTGCAGATGCTGGTTTAAAGCGATGGACACAAAATGCTGGAGTAACTCAACAGGACAGGCAGCATCTCTGGAGAGAATGGAAATGGGTGACGTTTCGGTCGAGACACAGATCTCGACCCGAAACGTCACCCATTCCTTCGCTCCAGAGATGCTGTCTGTCCAGCTGAGTTACTCTAGCACTTTGTGTCTATCTGCATGTATATCTTATTCCTCAGAATCCTCTTCAGTAACTTTCCTGCCACGCATTTGGCTTACTGATCTATTATTCTCAGGTTTTTTTTTGCTGCCCTTCTTAAATAACACATCATTAGCCACCTTCCAGTCTTCCGCCACCTCACCCACATAACACGATGATTATATATCCCAGCCAATCCTCCAATTTCTTCTCAAACTTCCCACAGTGTCCTTCAATATATCTGATCAGTCTGCGAGATTTATCTAACTTCATATATCTTAGGTCGTGCAGCGCCTCCTCAATTGTAATAAGACTCCAGGACTTGGACTACAGGACATGGACTACAGGAGACTCTGGTGGCTGTGCCTAATGCAAACAGGTACACACTCTTGGAAGCTGTCGGGGCAGAAGACGCTTCCAGTCCGAGCGGCGGACAGGTCGGTGGCTCCAATCCTGGCAAGGAGACTCGACCAGTGAGACCGACGTCGGGCTGAGCCATAGTAGTGGGTGACTCCATTGTCCGAGGTACGGACAGTGGATTCTGTGGCGGCAGGCGGGACTTGAGGATGGTCTGTTGCCTCCCTGGTGCCAGGGTTCAACATGTCATGGACCAGCTTCAGAACATCCTAGCGAGGGAAGGCGATCAGCCGGATGTAGTTGTGCACGTGGGCACGAACGGAGTCGGGAGGAAGAGGAAGGAGGTACTGCAACGTGAGTTTAAAGAGTTAGGAAGAAGATTGAGAAGTAGGACGTCGAGGGTGGTTATCTCTGGATTGCTTCCTATACCTGATGCTAGTGAGGGCAGGAACAGGGAGATCGGGGATATGAATTTATGGCTGTGGGATTGGTGCAGGGAGCAGGGATTTAGATTTCTCGACCACTGGGATCTCTTCTGGGGTAGGGGTGACCTGTACAAAAGTGACGGGTTACACCTTAACAGCAGGGGGACTAACATTCTGACAGGCAGGTTTGCTAGTGCTACACGTGTAGGTTTAAACTAAGTAGTGGGGGGGAGGGGTTCACAAATTGGGAGTATAAAGATGGAGTTAAAGGGGAAGTGAATACAGGAAAAATTGCAAAAGACTCTCGAATAAATTGGAAGGAATGTTCAAGATGGGACAAGAGAGTAACGTCAGGGCCAATGGTGTGAGAGGGGAGGTGAATACCGAAGTTAAAGTGTTGTATTTGAATGCGCATAGTATAAAAAATAAAGTGGATGAGCTTGAGGCTCAGTTAGACATTGGCAAGTATGACGTCGTGCGAATTACAGAGACATGGCTACAAGAGCACCACGGCTGGGAACTGAATATTCAGGGGTAAACGGCCTATCGAAAAGACAGACATTAATGACTTAGATGAAGGGATTAAAAGTAACATTAGCAAATTTGCAGATGACACAAAGCTGGGTGGCAGTGCGAACTGTGAGGAAGATGCTGAGGTTGAAGGGTGACTTGGACAGGTTGTGTGAGTGGGCGGATGCATGGCAGATGCAGCTTAATGTGGATAAATGTGAGGTTATCCACTTTGGTGGTAAGAATAGGAAGACAGATTATTATCTGAATGGTGTCAAGTTAGGAAAAGGGGACGTACAACGAGATCTGGGTGTCCTAGTGCATCAGTCACTGAAAGGATGCATGCAGGTACAGCAGGCAGTGAAGAAAGCCAATGGAATGTTGGCCTTCATAACAAGAGGAGTTGAGTATAGGAGCAAAGAGGTCCTTCTGCAGTTGTACAGGGCCCGAGTGAGACCTGGAGTACTGTGTGCAGTTTTGGTCTCCAGATTTGAGGAAGGATATTCTTGCTATAGAGGGCGTGTAGCGTAGGTTCACTAGGTTAATTCCCGGAATGGCGGGACTGTCGTATGTTGAAAGACTGGAGCGACTAGGCTTGTATACACTGGAATTTAAAAGGACGAGAGGGGATCTTATTGAAACATATAAGATTATTAAGGGATTGGACATGTTAGAGGCAGGAAACATGTTCCCAATGTTGGGGGAGTCCAGAACCAGGGGCCACAGTTTAAGAATAAGGGGTAGGCCATTTAGAACTGAGATGAGGAAAAACTTTTTCAGTCAGAGTTGTAAATCTGTGGAATTCTCTGCCTCAGAAGGCAGTGGAGGCCATGTCTCTGAATGCATTAGAGAGCTAGATAGAGCTCTTAAAGATAAGGGGTATGGGGAGAAGGCAGGAATGGGGTACTGATTGAGAATGATCAGCAGTTCTAACCATTCAATTGAATTGTTCTAATATAATTCAAATTTCAATAAATATTTTACTGACACATTGTATTCCCTCTATCAAAATAAAGATAGACGCATTATGCAAATCTAATAGAAGAGAATCATATAGTTTTATGGCGGTATGATGTAAATTAGAAAAATTGAAATAAATGTGGACTGAACAAAACTGAACAAACTGCACATTTTCTGGACACCTTGCAATGTCAATAATTTCTGAACATGGTTGTTGGGTGTCTCACACAACAACAAGGATAGAGAAAAAAGTAGTCCAGAGGAAGGGGAAATAAAAAATAAATGACATTATTGTTCGATTATTATTTTTTTAAAGACTAATTGAAATCGCGTATAACTATCCACATGTAGGATTTCATTCCTTACCTGTTTTTATGATGTTGGACATTTCAAACAATACTATTTTGTTATCAACATCAAGATCCTCATACGTTTCTAGTTGGGAATTTAAGTCAGCAACCACTGACTGCATGTTGCTGTCCAAGTACTATGTAAATTGGAGAAAATAATGCATTGCTTTTCAATACTTTTAATCATCAAAAAATCAAAACCAAAGCTAAGTATGAATTTTTTTTAATTGATAATAAAACTGTACTTAAATCTGCAGTAGCAATTAAGTCGCAGAATACTAATTGTTATGCCCAAAAATCTAATATTAGTTGGCAATGAAGAATGAAACTGTGAAAGCCAAGTACTTGTTGGTGCTTTATATGTTATATTGTAAATATTATAGGGAAAAAAACAGTTCCAACAGAAAATGCGGCAGAAAACATTTTAATGAACACTGCTGGGAACCGAAATGAAATAGGATATTATTCTGATTTCCTGCATTTCAGAGCTAAAATTCACGATTAGTGTGAATGAGAATATTAATATTAAAGCATATATAATTCAGATTTTTAATCAACTGAAAATCATTTTAAGGTTAGGGTTAATTGGAAATGTTGAAAAAATGCTTCGAAAATGTCTCTAAATGTCCACTATTTGGATTACAAACTTTTATATCCTATTGAGTATACTATATTGAGAATTTTACTTGAAGTATCTATTGTGATTTATTTAGATTTTTGTAACATTCACTTCTGAACTTTATTGGTTATGTGATATATTTTTTAGGCTTGAATTGATTTAGTCAATGCAAAAGAATACAAAGAATACTTTTGAGAAGTGTGAAGTAAAATTTGGTTAGATGCTCACTAATTTTCAGTAAACTGACCTGCTGAATTACTCCAGCACTGTCTTTTTTTAAAAACATTAATTTTCAGGACGTCTTAAGCTGATTGTGTAAATTAGAATTTTATGGGAAAATATTTTTTCATATTTCTGTGGCAATTTTTTTTTGGGGGGGGTGGAATTGCATAACAAAGTAACATGGATTTTATATTTTGATTGGCTGAGTCAGTGTATTTCTGTATATTGGAGCAGTAGCAGGAAATTTCAAAAGGTAACCATTGGATTGGTTTGTGTATTTCAGTGTATTTCAGTGTTCGGGCAGCAGCGGCAGATGTCAAAAGGCAGCAGATTAATTAGCTAGATAGGCACAAAATGCTGGAGTAACTCAGTGGGACAGGCAGCATCTCTGGAGAGAACGAATGGGTGACCTTTCGGGTTGAGACCCTTCTTCAGACTGATGTCAGGGGAGAGGGAGATACATAGATAAGGAAGTGTAAGTTGTGAAAACAGGACAACGGGAATGGAAATCAAGGAAAATGTAGAATAGATCATTGTTAGCTGGGAGAAGGCAACAAAGCAGAGATAAAATGTAGTCGGAGACAGTAAGACTGGTTGGAGAACTGGGAAAGGGGAGGGATGGAGAGAAAGGGAAAGCAAGGGTTACTTGAAGTTAGAGAAGTCAATGTTCATACCTCTGGGGTATAAGTTGCCCAAGCGAAATAGGGTGCTGTTCCTCCAGTTTGCACTGGGCCTCGCTCTAACAATGGAGGAGGCCCAGGACAGAACGGTTAGAGTGGGAATGGGAAGCGTAGTTTAGCAACTGGAATAACAGGTAGGTTTAGGCAGACTGAGTGGACTGGGGAGTAGAGGCACAGGTGTGGCAAAATAACTAATGAGAAAGAGATATGAACAGGCTAAGCAATTAAGAACTCTCGAGCCTGATAAAGAACAAAAATGTGTTTTGTTTATTCAGCCCTTGGAGGAGTGACAACTGGAAATGATTGACTTTCGCATCATGAGAGTCGTGGGTTAGAACAAAGGCTTCTTTTCGAACATTGAAGGAAAATTAGTATAAAAGGGCGGTCCGAGACATCGGGGGTGACAACGAGGGAACAACCATGGCCAGAAGAAGGGACCCGAGTTTGAAGCTCAGAGAAGACTACCCCCCTACCAACAGAGTGAATCTGGCCAATTCATTCATATGGGTAATATCTGACTCCAACTCATAAGTTTTGTGATTTAGTTTAAGAAGTGATAAGTTGAAATAGTAAAGTAAATGAGAAGTTATTAGAAGTCAATTGTTTGCATGCATGTTTAAGTTAGTCGAGTGTCAATAAAGATTAAGTAAACCTTGGTTTAGAGTCTTTTGTTCGACACGTCAGTTGATACCCTATAGGGGTAATAGGGTCAACAATAGCCAGAACTCAAAAGCCAGAGCTATAGGGAGAAGTTGATCAGGCTTATTCCCTGGAGCGCAGGAGACTGAGGGATGGTGCGAGAGAGGTGTATTAAACGATGAGGGGATTAGATAGGGTGAATGCACAGAGTATTTCATCCAGAGTAGGGGAATCAAGAAAGAGTGGGCATGGATTTCAGACGAGAGGGGAAAGATTTAATAGGAACCTGAGCGGCAACGTTTTCACACAGAGTGGTGGGTATATGAAATGAGCTGCCAAAGTGGGCAGATGCAGTCTAATGTGGATAAATGTGAGGTTATCCACTTTGGTGGCAAGAACTAGAAGGCAGATTATTATCTGAATAGTAGACACAAAATGCTGGAGTAACTTAGCGGGTCAGGCAGCATCTCTGTAGAGAAGGAATGGGTGACGTTTTGGGTCGAGTTCCTTCTTCAGACTGATGTCAGGGGAGGGGGCAGGACAAAGATAGAATGTAGTCGGGGACAGAAAGACTAGTGGGAGAACTGGGAAGGGGGAGGGGATAGAGAGGGAAAGCAGGGACTATCTGAAGTTAGAGAAGTCAATGTTCATATCGCTGGGGTGTAAACTGCGCCCCCTCTGTGAGTTTTTTTCCGACACATTATCTGAATAGTGTCAGATTAGGGAAAGGGGAGGTGCAACGAGACTTGGGTGTCCTTGTACATCAGTCAGTGAAAGTAAGCATGCAGGTACAACAGGAGTGAAGAAAGCTAATGGCATTTTGGCCTTCATAGCGAGGGGATTTAAGTACAGAAGCAAAAAGGTCCTACTGCAGTTGTACAGGGCCCTGGTGAGACCACAACTAGAGTATTGTATGCAGTTTTGGTCTCCTAATTTGAGGAAGGACATTCTTGCTATTGAGGGAGCGCTGCGTAAATTCACCAGGTTAATTCCCAGGATGGCGGGACTGACATATGATGAAAGAATGGATCGACTGGGCTTATATTCACTGGAACTTAGAAGGATGAGAGGGGATCTTATAGAAACATAAAATTCTTAAGGGTAGATGCAGGAAAAATGTTCCCGATGTTCGGGGAGTCCAGAACCAGGGATCACAGTGTAAATATAAGGGGTAGGCCATTTAGGATTGAGATGAGGAAAAACTTTTTCACCCAGAGAGTTGTGAATCTGTGGAATTCTCTGCCACAGAAGGCAGTGGAGGCCAATTCACCGGATATTTTCAGGAGAGTTAGATGTAGCTCTTAGGGCTAACGGAATCAAGGGATGTGGGGAGAAAGCAGGGATGAGGTACTGATTTTGGATGATCAGCCATGATCATCTTGAATGGCGGTGCTGGCTCGAAGGGCTGAATGGCCTACTCCTGCACCTATTTTCTACATTTCTCGGAGGTAGTTGAGGCAGGTACTATAACAACATTTAAACCACATTTGGACAGATGCATGGATAGTAAAGGTTTCAAGGGTTATGGGCCAAAGACAGCCAGATGGGACGAGAGTAGATAAGGCATCTAGGTAGGAATGAACAGGTTGGGGCCACAGGGCCTGTTTCCATGCTCTATGACTCATTTTCCACTCAATTTAAGATTTGGATTAAAGGAAAGAACTGTTCCAATTTGTTTATCTGTATCAACAAGGAAAATAACATTCTTTAGATGTGAAGGTTAATTGTGAATTTCATTGAGTCATCACTGAATATTATTTCTAGCCTCTTAAAGCTGAGAGGACAGTTTGGCGGAGGGTGTCAGAGAACAAAGGGGGACCCAGCCGGGGGTGGGTGGGGGGGCATGCCGAAAACAAAGGGGGATACTGACGTTGGGGTGGGGGGGGGGGGAAACTGCGGAGAACAAAGGGGGACCTTTGGGGACTAAATGGGATGCTTTGTAACTTTGTCAGTGTCCAATATGTGACGACACTTTGAGCACTTTGGGTATGCAAACAAGACATTTCTCGTGATAATAAAGAATTCGTTCATTCATTAAAATATACTTCCAATCTATTAAACTAGGCATTTGGTAAGAAATGTCCCTAGTGATTTTATCAGGTAAAACTGTATTTTTCTGCTCAGTTTTCTGCCGTGCAGAGGAATACAAAACCTCAGCAAATGTCCTTCCTATTTTAATTTGATCAGATACACTAAAACGTGATAGAAAAAGATCACATGTGGTTAAAGTGCACATTGTCAGATTTTAATAACGACCATTTTTATAAATTTTGGTTTCACCTTGTGGAAATTACAGCTGTATTTATACATAGTCCCCCCATTTCAGGGCACCATAATGTTTGGGACACAGCAATGTCAGGTAAATGTAAGTAGTCATGTTTGGTATTTTGGTGCATATCCTTTGCATGCAATGACTGCTTGAGGTCTGTGATTCATGGATATCACCAGTTGCTGGGTGTCTTCTCTGATGATGCTCTGCCAGGCCTGTATTGCAGCCATCTTTAGCTTATGCTTGTTTTGGGGCCTAGTTTCAAATTTCAAATCATATATGTTGATTATTTTTAATATTGTCTTTTTACCTATTTTTAATATTGTCTTTTTACCTTACTAATGTCATTTTTAAAATCTTATTTATCCTTGGAATATTACTGCTGAGGTGACCCATTGTCTTGTCAAATACATTTAATTGCACCGTTGACCCTGTGTCAACCTACATATGACAAATAAAATGTATTATTATTATTAGCACCCTTCAGTTTACTCTTCAGCATATAAAAGTCATGCTCAATTGGGTTCAGATTGGGTGATTGGCCACTCAAGAATTTACCATTTTTTAGCTTTGAAAAACTCCTTTGTTGCCTTAGCAGTATGTTTGGGATCATTGTCTTGCTGTAGAATGAACCGCCGGCCAATGAGTTTTGAGGCATTTGTTTGAACTTGAGCAGATAGGATGTGTCTATACACTTCAGTATTCATTATGCTGCTACCATCAGCAGCTGTATCATCAATGAAGATAAGTGAGCCAGTTCCTTCAGCAGCCATACATGCCCAGGCCATAACACCCCCACCACCGTGTTTCACAGATGAGGTGGTATGCTTTGGATCTTGGGTAGTTCCTTCTCTCCTCCATACTTTGCTCTTGTCAACACTCTGATATAAGTTCATCTTCGTCTCCTCTGTCCACAAGACATTTTTCCCCAGAACTGTAGTTGCACATTTAATTACCTTTTGGCAAACTGTAACCTGGCCATCCTATTTTTGCAGCTATCCAATGGTTTGCATTTTGCAGTGTAGCCTCTGTATTTCTGTTCATGAAGTCTTCTGCAGACAGTGGTCATTGACAAATCCACACCTGACTCCTAAAGAGTGTTTCTGATCTGTCGGACAGGTGTTTGGAGATTATTATTTATTATAGAGAGAATTCTTCTGTCATCAGCTGTGGAGGTCTTCCTTGGCCTGCCAGTCCCTTTGCAATTAGTAAGCTCACCAGTGCTCTCTTTCTTCTTAATGATATTCCAAACAGTTGATTTTGGTAAGCCTCAGGTTTGGCTGATGTCTCTAACATTTTTATTCTTGTTTCTCAGTCTCATAATGGCTTCTTTGACTTTCATTGGCACAACTTTGGTCCTCATGTTGATAAAGAACAATAAACGTTTCCAAAGGTGATGGAAAGACTGCAGGAAAGACTAGGTGCTGAGAGCTCTCTTATACCTGCATTAAGGAGGCATTTAAACACACCTGAGCAATTACAAACGCCTGTGAAGCCATGTGTCCCAAACATTATGGTGCCCTGAAATGGGGGAGGACTATGTATAAACACAGCTGTAATTTCTACATGGTGAAACCAAAATGTATAAAAATGCTCTTTAATAAAATCTGACAATGTGCACGTTAACCACATGTGATTTTTTCTATTACAAATCTCAAATTGTGGAGTACAGAGGCAAATAAATAAATGATGAGTCTTTGTCCCAAACATTATGGAGGCACTGTATATCATTACACACACTTACCCTGCCACCTTCCTTAGCCAAGCTGTCATCTGTGGGGAGACAGAAGAAATTATTAGCCAGAAAAAGACATTTTTTTAAATGGTGCAAATACTGCCGGCATTTGTTCCTGAAGAAATTTTCTATCAGGCACTGCCAATATTTTGTTAATCATTCTTTTTGAAAGTACCTCTATGCAACCGTCTAATTTAGCCATTTTCCACCACATCGAAATCACAGATTTTTTTTCAAAAAAAAAGAAAGCCACGATATTATATTGTGACTGGGCGCAATAAAAATAAAAAGGGAATATTTTCATTCCATGAGGCAGTGGTTAGATTTTACCCAGAAACTTTGTTGAACACAAAAACTGTACAGTAAAAACTCTGATAATCTGCTATCCCATTGTTTAGAAATCCAGGTTCTGTTTACCATGATTTGTTTAAACACTGCAAGGCCCCCGTTCCTGTACTCCCTTTAAACTCATCTGGATCCTATTTCCATCTCCCTTTAAATGTACCATATTTAAGGGACATTGCTACGTAAAAAAAGGGAATATAAATGTCTCAGTGTATTAACGTGTCAAATCCAATCATCTGGTAAATATGCCAAAGTTTCAAGGGTGCCCGATTATCAGTGTTATTGTAAACAGATTCAAGACTCTACTACTTTTTTTCTCTGTAGAGAAAGAGAAAAGTGGTCATGGCTTGAATGGGAATTTACAGGGTTAACAGCAGTAAGGTATTAACATCTTGTGCATTTTCCTCCATAAATGGGTGGCACATTGGCACCCACAGCGCCTGACACCCGAGTTCGATCCTGACCTTGGGTGCTGTCTGTGTGCAGTTTACACGTTCTCCCTGTGACGGCGTGGGTTTCCTCTGGGTTCTCCGGTTTTCCACGACATGCGGGTTGGTCGGTTAATTGGCCCATGTAAATTGCTGCAAGTGGGTAGTGGGATAGCTGGTGTGAACGGGTTATTAATGATCAGCGTGGAGTTGGTAGTCCGAAGGGCCTTTTTCCATGCTGTATCTCTAAAATAAACTAGAATGCAGCGTTCACATGGAATGAGGAAGAATTGATCTGTTGTGCAATCATGGAGGACTGCACACATGAGGGAAGTAGATTTTTCTCTCGTTACTAAACTTGATTATCGCAGATATTGAAACATTGTAAAGGTGTAACAAACTCAATACTGACCACCACTCAAAGGAAAATACTTTTTAGTTTAAAACCTGTAAATGTAAAATTATCACTCTTCACAACGATAAGGAAGATAGCAGCTTTGTACAAAACAAAAAGGCAGAGTATATATTTTAGTAGATTCCTGGAGAGAATACTTGAGCAGAATTACTGGCATGCCTGTTAAATAAACCACCAAGTTATACACAGGGTGTATCAAATAGGAATGCATTTTGTAACTTGCTAATATTTTTCAGTAATCTATGAAGTTAGAATTTTAATCTTGTTTCGACCCATGTATTATTGAGCTATTTTGAAAAAATTTAGGGGAAATAATTGGAGCTTGAACTTTTGGTTCCGTTTGTTGTTCTTCTCAGTTATAATGAAATTTGCCAAATTTGGATTTTTCTTGATTGTTAAATCAAACCCTCCAACAAGCATAATGATGTCCACTGTTGCTGCATTTCCACTAATTTTGCTATTACACTGTGCATTTCAGTTACCCAATCATAAAACATGTGCACCAACAACTATAGCTGTTCATTGGTCTATGTGAGCAAAATGCTCATTTTTAAAGCCTTGAAGATACATGTACGGTTGATAAAGTCTTCAAAAAAGAGCTCTGGTTACTTGTAAAAAATAAAATCAGAACTATTTCTTAAGTTGGGCTTGGGAAGGATTGGTCAAGTTATTAGCGATAAAAGAAATCAAGTCCGAGTTATAATCTTCTAATCACCTTTTCAGGATATCATATTATTTATGAATAAATATCAAAAGTACATGTGAAAATGCTGGGATGCATAAGAGTACCTGTTAGTAACGTAGGAAGTCAGTGATACAAATCAAGGTGAAGATGGTTAAAGCAGCAGGGCAGGGGGCGCCATTCACAGTACAAGACAAGTAGGGGGAGTGAGGAATGTTATTGCAATTTTTAAAAGAATGTTAACTAAAAAAGTTATTCTATTCTCTTCTCTAGCTGAACTTACAACTGGTAGAAGTTAAGGAAGAAGACAAAGGTGACCATATTATAATGCCGACCAAATGAAAGTAGTCATAAAATTCACACTTCTAAAATAGTGGCAATAGACAATAGACAATAGGTGCAGGAGGAGGCCATTCGGCCCTTCGAGCCAGCACCGCCATTCAATGTGATCATGGCTGATCATTCTCAATCAGTACCCCGTTCCTGCCTTCTCCCCATACCCCCTGACTCCGCTATCCTTAAGAGCTCTATCTAGCTCTCTCTTGAATGCATTCAGAGAATTGGCCTCCACTGTCTTCTGAGGCCTCTCTTTAGTTTTCATCAATCTAAAATGTATACATTCTTACTATTAATTCTTACAACTTTCGCCTCAGTTGTATATGGAACCATTCTCCACAGTGCAGACTGTCTGAGACCCATGTAGATCATATCTTTTATTTACACTGTCGGCTACTGTTATTCCAGCTTCAGTTCAGTTCAGTTTATTGTCACGTGTACAGTGAAGTTTTTGTTGCATGCTCTCCAGTCAGGGGAAAGACAAACATGATTACAATCGAGCTGGTCAGTGTACAGATACATGGTAAGGGAATAACATTTAGTGCAAGGGTAAAGCCAGTAAAGTCCAATCAAAGATAGTCGAAGGGTTCCCGATAAGGTAGATAGTAGTTCAGGACTGCTCTCTGGTTACGGTAGGATGGTTTAATTGCCTGATAACTGCTGGGAAGAAACTGTCCTTGAATCTGGAGGTGTGCGTTTTCACACTTCTACACCTTTTGCCCGATAGGAGAGTGGAGAAGAGGGAGTGGCCAGGGTGCGACTCGTCCTTGATTATGCTGCTGGCCTTGCCGAGGCAGCGTGAGGTATCAATGGAGTCAATGGAAGGGAGGTTGGTTTGTGTGATGGTCTGGGCTGCGTTCACAATTCTCTGCAATTTCTTGCGGTCTTGAAAGAGCTGTCCCCATAAAATGCTTTCTATGGTGCATCTGTGGAAGTTGGTGAGGGTTGTTGGGGACCTACTGAACTTCTTAAGCCTTCTTAGAAAGTAGCTTCAGATTGTTGGTGATAATCTCCCCTTCAAAAACTTTGCCTAAATTTTGCGTGTTTTCTCTCCCCAGCTTTGTCACCTCACCTAAGAATAATGCATGAGCTCTGCCTGGTAGTAGGATGTTGGAGATTTTAAAATATTCTGTACAGCACATGCTGTAATTTTAGAAAAAGCGATTAGTATTTAAAAAATTCAACTTATTACCCCAAAACAAACTGCCATTCTCAGCATTAAAAGTGAACATACAATTACAATCAAACACTGGCATTACACACGGAACTGCTTATAAATTCAGAGGCACATCATATGATGGATTTGTCAGGTTTAATTTCTACTGGCTACCATGGTTGAACTCATGACTGAAAGGCCTTGCGCATACAAAGCCTTTTCTGTAGCACACAATATCATGTGCTTGGACTGAATTTCCTAACAGTGGGCTTAGAAAATAACATTTTCACGGCCTGCCATGAACTGACTGCTGAACATGTTCTTAATAATGCTAACAAATTTCTAGGCAATAGTATCAAACACCAGAGGCAAGGTAGATGGTTCCATACATGATCAAAGAGGGAAAGGTTGCAGTATACCCTGTGCAAAGGTTTGCTTCCAATGGAATATTGGTATCATTTTAGATAATCTGGAAATTGTCACCTAAAAGGTATCAACAATTTAATCATAATAATCATCATAATCATACTTTATTAGCCAAGGTAGACACAAAATGATGGAGTAACTCAGCGGGTCAGGCAGCATCTCTGGAGAGAAAGAATGGGTGACGTTTCGGGTCGAGACCCTTCAGACATTATTAGCCAAGTATGTTTTGCAACTTACGAGGAATTTCATTTGCCACACATTCATACCTATAAAAAGCAACAGAACACACAAAATACATTTTAACATGAACATCCACCACAGTGACTCCTCCACATTCCTCACTGTGATGGAAGGCAAAAAAAAGTTCAATCTCCCTACTTTGTCCTCCAGAGGCCGGGGGCCTCTAACCTTCTGTTGACGAGACGATCTTACTCCCGTAGCTGGCGGTGGGCCTTCCTCGTCGGGGCGATCAAGCTTCTGCATCGGGGGGGAATCTTAGCTCCCCCACGCCGGGCAATGTACCCCGGGGTCGGGGCTTGTCGAACGTTGTGCGGCTTTTGGAGCTTCAGTCTCAACCCGAGACTGTGAGCTCCTTGATGTTAAAGTCCGCAGGCCGCAGTTGGAGCGTCGATTCCAGGCAAGGAATCGGCTCCGATGTTAATTCCATGCCCCGCTGAGGCTCAAAGTCAGTCCCGAGAAAGGGCAACAGCTCCACGATGTTATGCCGCAGAGCAAACGAAGATACGATCCGGAGAACAATTGCATTTCCGACAAGGTAAGAGATTGAAAAATAGTTTCCCCCGACCCCCCTGCCCACCCCCAACATAAAACAAACCAGTGAACATTAACACATACTTTTTAAACACACCAAAAATTTAAAAAAAGACCAAAAGGACAGACTGTAGGTGAGATTGCCATTGAAGCGCCAAAGTTTTATATTAACTTTCTAGAAGCATTCAATGATCAAATGAAAGATGAAGCAGGGGTTTGGATGAGATGAAGTACAATGAATTAAATCCAAAAATTAATTCCATAGACAGAAGTACTAAACCAATGTTGTGCTGTTAATCCACCTATTTATGTATTTAATTGTCACATGTGAAAATGTTTTAAGTATGCAATACTTCATTGTACTTGTATGATCAATAGACAGAAATCAGTGTTCCTATATTTTGCACTTACAAGAATCTTGGCCCTATGCAGGTCAAACCAACTGATCTAGACTGGCATCCATTATCTAAATACTAATTTCCTTCACCTGCACACAGGGGTTGCAGTCTGCACCAGCTACAAAATCACATCATTTATTCACTCAAGCTATTCGGATATTACCGCCCAGAACAACAGCCTCCATCAGCAAGGGACCACAAAGTGCTGGAGTAACACAGCAGGTCAGGCAACATCTCTGGAGAACATGGATAGGTGACATTTTGGGTCGAGGAGCGAAATGTCACCTGTCCACATTCTCCAGAGATACTGCCTGGCCCGCTGAGTTACTCCAGACACTTTGTGTCTTTTTGTGTTTAGCCAGCATGCTCGTCTCTCTAACACCAAGGGCTTCAGGTATATAACAACACCATCAGTACTGTGCAAAGAAACACCATGGAGGCCTCCACTGTGGCTGGAAACGTGACTGGCTTGCAAGTAAGACTAAATCACATAGGACTACAACCCCTATTACTTCCATTATGCTGGCCAATGTTCAGTTATTAGAAAATAAAGTGCAGGATTTAAGGGCAAGGCTTCTTTTTCAAAGGGGGATGAGAGAACGCTGTGAGATCTGTTTCACAGAGACATGGTTCACCCCCAACTCCCCTGACTTTGCCATCCAGCCCCAAGGTTTCTCCATCCATCACATGGATAGAAAGGAGTCATCGGGGAAAAGGGAGAGGAGGTGGCATGTACCTCATGGTAAATCATTCGTGGTGCTCAGATGTAGCAGTCCTGTCCACCTCCTGCCCTCTGCACCTGGAGCACCTACCGGTGCAGTGCCACTCCTTCCACCTCCCGAGGGAATTCACCTCCATCATCATGACCACGGACTACATCCCACTCCAGGCAGACGTCCATGTACCACTGGAGGAGCTGAAAAGCTGTGGTCAACAAACACCAGAGGATGTCTCACAAATCCTTTCCCATCATGCCGGGGAATTCTACGGAGCCAGCCTGAAAAAAAATCACTCCCTTTCTACCACCAGCACATGTCCTGCAGAACCAGAGGATCAAACACCCTCGACCACTGCTAAACCAGCATCAGAGATGGTCCATCCCACGCCCTCACTTTCGGAAATCGATCCATTTGGCTGTGCTCCTTCCTGCATATAGGCAGCGGCTGAACAGCGCATCCCCTGTGGTGAGGACTGCACAAATCTGATCAGGCGAGGCAGAGGAACAACTCGGGACTGCTTGGAGTCAGTAGACTGGGCAATGTTCAAGGACTCAGCAACGGCCTAGAGTGAACACGACAAAGTTATTACCAACTTCATTAGGAGATGTGTGGAGGAGTGTGTTCCCACGAACACCATCCTTGGGTTCCCCAACCAGAAACCTTGGGATGAACCAGGAGGTCTGCTTTCAACTGAGAACCAGATCTCGGGCAAGAAGTCCAGATATGACATTTGTCAGGATATGAAAAAGGGTAAAAGGGGCTTTCGCTCTAAACTGGAGAATGAGATGGACGTTTGTCTGTGGTAGAGTTTGTACACCATCACTTCCTACAAGGTAAACCGGGGCAGCTCAAGCGACAGCGAAGCATCACTCCCACACGAACTCAATGCATTCTATGCACACTTTGATGGGGAGAACATTCATGTGCCTTCCCTCATAGCTGCCGATGGTATTACAATTATCACAGAGGCCGATGTCAGAAGATCTTTCAGGAGGGTGAATCATTGGAAAGTGTCTGGACCTGATAGTATATCTGATAGCGGATCAACTGGCTGGAGGTTTTGCTGACATCTTCAATCTCTTACTTCTGAGGTCTGAGGCTCCCTCCCACCTGCTTTAAAAGGACATCAGTAATACTGGTGCCCAAGAAGAGTAAGGTGGCATGCCTCAATGACCATCGACCAGTAGCATGAACATCCATGGTGATGAGCTGCTTTGAGAGGTTGGTTATGGCACTTATCAACTCCTACCTCAACAAGAACTTGGAACCACTACCACCTATCATACAACAGGACAATGGATGTGGAACCGCTCAAACGCTGGTCGGATATGAAATACCGGAATAGAGTCGCTGGAGAAGCAAGGGCCGGTAATGCCTCCAGCGCCTTTAAGGTAGGCTGCAGGAGGTTGCCCCCAAAGGTGGCTGGCGAGGAGAAGAGAGAGAGACGATGGTTCGTAGTCCAAGTCAGTTGTGGGCAATGGGAATTGGGAAATGCTCCAGTAGAATCGGCATGCAGGAATCCAGACTGTGTACTTGATGAAATGGCGCCGGCATTTTTGTGCAAAATGAATTTCATGTAATGTTTCATTGCATATGTGACAATAAATTTCCATTGAACCATTGGAGGATGTGATCTCGCTGAATCTCCATTCTGAACTGGACCACTTGGACAATAAAAACACATACGTCAGCCTGTTGCTCATAGACTACAGCTCGGCGTTCAACACCCTGCTGCAAGGGAACAGATTCAAGGATCCGACTGATAGAACAGAAAAAGACTCACACTTCAGTTCCAGTATAAATCAAGTTTATTAGCAATAGAGAGTAAACATCTACTTATCAAGGTTTGTGCAGGGTCCCTTTTACAACAGCACACCTCCCTCTCTCTGTGCCCAGTCCGAGGCACCGGTAGTGAACCCAGCCCCTCGGTGAAGCGCTTCAGAGAACAAAGGAGCACGTTGCAGACGCCTGCTTTACACCAACTGAAGCAAGAGACCGCCATAGCACATCTTCCAGACAATGGAATTCCAACAGGCGTCAATAGGCTCCCAATAGCAGGGACCCACAAGCCTTTTCTGCCTTCCCTTGTTACCAGGCAAAGCACTATTAACTATTTGTTAACTACAGACTATTCGCACGCTCGGCTCTCTCATGACATTCCACCCTTGAATAGCCATGATCTCTGTCACAATTGGCCCGCAGGCTTAGTGAAGTCCACACGATCGTATTGTTAAACCGCACATAAAACGCAGTGATATTAGTCCCAACAGAATCGCCCCAATGGTCAGTCCCCAGTCTACCACTGTTGTCCACAGACCTCCAAACGTCCTGAAAAGCCACCATCTTCCCAGGGGATGGTAGTTGTGATATTGCTCCTCGACCCTTCGTATCTTCCTCGTGGCTTCCTGGATGTGGTCAGCGAGGTTGGTGATATTTTTTGAATTATCGGGGATACAAGTACAACATTCCCGTCCAATCAAAACACAAGTGGCCCCTTTCTCAGCCAGGATGAATTCCCACAGACATACCGTTTTGCAGGGCGACAGTGCAAATGGCCATTATCTCCACAGATAATTTGGCAAAGGCGTTCTCTCTATAACATTGGTCTTTGCCATGCCTCAGTCCCCTGCTGGCATTCCCCTGAGGCCAGTTTATTGGCTATATTTAAGAGGGAGTTAGATGTGGCCCTTGTGGCTAAAGGAATCAGGGGGTATGGAGAGAAGGCAGGTACGGGATACTGAGTGGATGATCAGCCATGATCATATTGAATGGCGGTGCAGGCTCGAAGGGCCGAATGGCCTACTCCTGCACCTATTTTCTATGTTTCTATGTTTCATGGGAGCCAGGGATAGGCCCGCAGGCCACATACCCAGTAGGTTCCATTAACGGGGCGTGGGGGATCCGTCATGGTGTATAACGCACAGGTACTATTACCCAAGAAAGGGCCAGACTCCTCGAAGTTACAATGACTCTTCAGTCCCGCTTAGGTCGATGTGGGTCTTCATTTCCGCCCTGGTCTGGGAGAATGGCCGGATATACGACCCGTTAAAATAGTGACATTGGCAATCAAAAGGGGCGGCGGTGGCAGTACCTGGCCGCACTACTTCTGGTCCCGTTACAAAAGGACCACGCGGACAACTGTTCGGTTTTGTTTAAAGGGACTGTCCACAGTGGGTTGTCTCCACTGTGGTACGGGATGTGGGATACACATCCAGCACGCGGAGACTGTTAGCTGTTGGGCGAATTTATAGCTGAGGGCAAGGGACGAGTTTCAAACGGGAGATACGTTAATAAAGGCTGAGGCATCCACATTTCTTCCATACATTGCAAGCAAGCAAGCAAAGCAGACAACAGTATACAAACTTAATAATTCACCCATGCCCTTTCCGACATCCACACCATTGGATACAATAGTGTGCGTGGTTCAGAGAGTGACTCCCCCTGTAATGTTGTCCCGATAGAAGAGGAAGAGACCTGATATCGGTCACAAAGAACTTGGGTCTGGGCATCTCACTGCTATTCGGTGCCGGACTTTTCATTCATCTGGAAATGGAGGCATCATACCTAGCGGATGATAATGCCCTGGTACGGGTCGCACTCCTTCGTGAGCATGCGGTCCACCAGCGTATCGGGTCAGTCGTCGTTTTGTACTGGGGAAAACACACGCTCACGTTCTCTTGGTTAGCCTGTGGGTGTTTAAGCACAATACCCCCTCTTCCCCCGGCAGTGCCGCCCATCGCATATTACCAGGTCCGCGCTCTGCAAGGTGATCCTCCTTGGCTCAACTCGTCCCTTCCTACCCAAACCACCCCATCCCCGGGTACTTTCCCCTGCAACCGCACGAGATGCAACACCTGTCCCTTTACCTCCCCCCTCAACTCCATCCAAGGACCCAAACAGTCTTTCCAGGTGAGACAGAGGTTCACCTGCACCTCCTCCAACCTCATCTATTGCATCCGCTGCTCCAGATGTCAACTTATTTACATCGGCGAAACCAAACGCAGGCTCAGCGATCGCTTCGCTCAACACCTGCGCTCGGTCCGCGTTAACCAATCTTATCTCCCGGTGGCCGAGCACTTCAACTCCCCCTCCCATTCCCAGTCTGACCTTTCTGTCATGGGCCTCCTCCACCGCAAATTGGAGGAACAGCACCTCATATTGCAGCCCGGTGGTATGAACATCGACTTCTCCAACTTAAGATAGTTCCTCTGTCCCTCTCTTCCCCTCCCCCTTCCCAGATCTCCCTCTAACTTCCAGTCTCCACCTATTTCCTTCCTTTGTCCCGCCCCCCTGACATCAGTCTGAAGAAGGGTCTCGACCCGAAACGTCGCCCATTCCTTCTCTCCTGAGATGTTGCCTGACCTGCTGAGTTACTCCAGCATTTTGTGAATAAATACCTTAGATTTGTACCAGCATCTGCAGTTATTTTCTTACACTCCTTGGCTCAAGGGTCAAGAGCTCACATTGTTCACGACTTGCTGCAGGACCCCCGACCAGCCCTGGAGGGTGCACGTCGGAGTCACTGACCTTACTTGCTATTTCAGTAATCTATTCATGCACTCGACGAGCACGGCAGCCTGTGGGCAGTACGGGATGTGGAAACCCCACACAATGCCGCGTGCTGCAGGGGTACGCTATTAATACTCCTGAATAGGTATTAGTGACCAATAGAGGTTACATGTTTACATGTTGATAGCCAATCTGAATACATACTCATAAGTATTAGTAACCAATGGAACTACATACTATGTTATTCTCTGTTAAGCCTGGTAGGAGGGGGGCTGGAAGGAAGGAAGGCTGTCTAAAGCAATGGGATCATCAAGGTCACAATTCTAAACTGCGTGGTTCAGAGAGTAACTCCCCTGTAATGTTGTCCCGATAGAAGAGGAAGACTGTTGTTCTGTGGAGCCTGAGACAAAGATCTTCCAAGGGTCTCTTTGTTCACTGAAGCTTGAACAAGCTGATTAGATCTCTTAAGGAGAGCTCTTGAATAGAGCTCTTAAGGATAGCGGAGTCAGGGGGTATGGGGAGAAGGCAGGAACAGGGTACTGATTGAGAATGATCAGCCATGATCACATTGAATGGCGGTGCTGGCTCGAAGGGCCGAATGGCCTACTCCTGCGCCTATTGTCTATTGTCACAACATTTTAACCCTTGCTGGTTTGTATGGATCTGCCTGGCAATATGTTCATACCCACTATGCACTCAGGGGAGGGGGTAACAAATACCAAAGTAGCCACAGGGTGTCCCGTTTCCAATCGACACCTGAAGGGTGGTTTCTCGTGCAGGGGTGAGCGGTAAGCCCTCCACCACCACCCTTGGGCCGTGTGTCTTCCAGGGATCTCCTGGGATGATTGTGTGTTCCGTCCCTGTGTCCACTGGGGCTAACCAGCGCTGTACATTCCCCATCCCCTAATGTACCGCAACGTACGGCTTCGGGTCTCCCGCCGGGAAAGGACTACCAAGTCTACCTGCAGGGAGACCCGGCCACACCTCTAAGGAAGCGGGAGAGGGGGGTCTCCACCACTCACACCCACTACCAGTGGAGGTGACCCCATGGGTATCACAATCAACCGCCTGTATCGCATCAAGGGAGAGTAGAGAGAAGACCCCTTCCCCCTGCCCAGGTGGTGTTGGTTCCTTTCCCCCCAGACTCATTCTTCTCCCCCAGTGATCTTTCCACTCGGCATAGAGAGTGGAAGTTGGTGTCCCATCGACCCCACCCCCCTAGTGCTGACACCTCGCTACCTGACAACAGTACTCCTCCACCCCCTGTATCCCAGACCCGTAATAAGGCACGAAACTTAACTGCGTCCGCAATCCAATTGGACCTCCGGGCTGCTCCTTCGTGTTTCATTTTCATCAATTTACAGGCATATCCATATTTATATCCTCCATTTCCTGGGCTCGAGTTTGTGCTGAGTGACTGGATTGGGCTATGGTTGTACACCGTTGATTCAATTGTTCTATTTTTTGTTCTAATCCTACTATTATTTCCTCTTTTGCTTCGATGGTCGCATTTAGGTTCTTAGTTAGCTAGGTGGCTCGGAACCAGAAAGCCACCTGTTGACTCCCCTTCTTGTCGGGAAACCCACTATTCTGCAGAACCGACACTTGATGGCAACTCAATTTAACATGTTGGGGGGTCAGTCTTGACTGACCAATCGATCGATCGATCAGTGAGCAGCCAGGAGATTAGCCAGAGTACCAAACCCATCTGTATTATCAGTCCACCCCGGAACACAGTATTCCTCTGAACCATTCGATTACATTTTACAAAACATTTTCTATTCTATTTATCAGAAGCTGCCGACTAAGCCAATTGTTGCAAGGGAACAGGTTCAAGGACCCGACTTCAGTTCCAGTATAAATCAAGTTTATTGGCAATAGAGAGTAAACATCTACTTATCTAGGTTTACGCAGGGCTCCTTCTACAGCAGCACACCTCCCTCAATCTATGCCCGGACCCAAGGCACCGGCCCTGATCCCAGCACGTCAGTGACCTCCTTCAGAGAATAAAGGAGCACATCGCAGTCGCCCGCTTTATACCAACTGAAACAAGAGGCTGCCATTGCACTACTTCTCGCCAATACCATTCAGGCCGGCGCCATTAGGCACCCAATAGCAGGGGCCCACAGCCTTTTCCATCCTCCCTTGTTACCAGGCAAAGCACTATTAACTATTTGTTAACTACAGACTATTTGCATGCCAGTCTTTCTCACCACACACCATCATCCCCTCAAAACAGGTTTCCAAGCTCACGGAACCGGGTCTCCGTGCATCCTTCAGCAACTGGATCCTCGACTTTCTCATCAACAGAACACAATCAGTACGAATTGGCAGCAACATTTCCTGCTCAATAACCATCAGTGCAGGAGCACCTCAAGGCCGTGTCCTCAGCACCCTGCTCTATACGTTAGTAAAACCAAGGAACTGATTGTTGACTTTGGAAGAAGGCCAAGGATCAACAAACCTGTCCTCATCGATATGATGGTGGTGGAGAGTCAAAAACATCAAATTCCTGCTTGTGCACATCTCTGAAGACCTGTCTTGCACCCAACAAGCACATTGATGCAATCATAAGTAAAGACCATCCTGAGGTTCAGCAGGTCGACGAGTACTCTCTTGAACTTCTACAGGTGTACAGTAGAGAGCATATTGACTGGTTGCATCTCGGATTGTTTCGTCAACTCGAATGCCCAGGAACAAAGAAGACTGCAAAAAGTGGTGAACTCTGCCCAGTCGATCATGGGTGAGCGATCGACAGGAGTCGCTGCCTCAAAAAGGCAGCCCGCATCAGGGACCCACATCATCCTGGCCATGCTCTTATTTCACTCCTGCCATTGGGAAGAGAGTATAGAAGCCCGAAAACGTTAACTTCCAGGTTCAGAAGCAGCTACTTCCCAACAACCATCAGGCTATTAAACACAGCAACCTCCTGCTTTGCTCTGAGCTACATAGACTGGTGGGACATTGTTTTTGATTTTGTACGGATATATCGTACACTGTAAACACTATTTATCTTTATATTGAAAAATTGTGTTTACAGAGTACTATATTTACATATCTGTTATGCTGCTGCAACTAATTTGAGTGCCCTGCCTCAGGACATATTGTGCATCATCCCAACTTGGATGATGTATTTTCTTCCCTGATGGGCATAAATTCTGCAACTTCCTCTCCATTAGACCAAGGGAGAAGCTTGGACTGCACCGATTCTAGGAAATTATAGACAATCACCCGTGTGGCACTGGGGATGATGCTGGGTTCGGCAGTGACTACAGCAACAGTTGCCATAGGATGAACTGAAATATGTTTTTTTTTTAAAGTCTAGGACCGCATGTGGGCTCTGTCCCTCGCCATCAGGGCACAAGTGCGGTGACGCTGGAGGTCTTGGGCTTGTCCTGGTCTCAAAGAGGGTGTGGTGATCTTAAGCTTCTCCCTGCACTTCACCCTTGCCTCAAGAAGAGGCGCGGGTGGTCTCAGGTTTATTCCGGTAGCTTAGCTTTGGGCTTGAATAGCTGGCGCTGGTGATCACTGGATTATCCTGGTGGCTCAGTCCTTACCTGTTTGTGTGGGCATAGTCCCTCGTTGTTGGGGGGCAGGAAGAGGCACTGTCATCTCAGACTTGAACGACCGCTCAGCCTTCGCCTCAGTAGAGGCATTGGCTGTCGAGGGCTTCTTCCTGGCAGCCCAGTCTTGACAGCAGAGACAAAAAACATGGAGAAGTGACCTTTTGGGCCGGGAGCCTTGACGTCAGGGCCCGACCCAAAATGTCACCTATCCCACGTACTCCAGGAATGCTGCCTGACCCGCTGAGTTACTCCAGCACTTTGTCTTTTTTTTCTTCTGAAGTTGAACTAGTTTTATGAAGCAAAACTAGCTGAATATCCCACATGTTAAGCTGTTGTGGATGCAGAGGACCAATGATCTCCAGATGCAGAAGTCGTCTTGTGAGTATTGGAGATGTAGCCTCAGGTGACCTATCCTAGTTCAAATCTTACCTCTCTGACAGGCACCAGTTCATCTCCATTAACAACTGTAAATCCCCCACTGCTCCCCTCCCCCAAGATGTCCCCCAAGGCTCAGTCCTTGCCCCCCTCCTCTTCATCCTCTACCTGTTCCCCCTTGGTCAATTAATCCGCCGTCATGGTCTCAACTTCCACTGCTTCGCCGATGATATCCAGCTCCTCATCTCCACCAAGTCAATCTCCACCACCACACACTCTACACTGACAAACTGCATCACTGAAATAAAATCTTGGCTTCAATCAAATTTCCTCAAACTCAACTGCAACAAATCTGAAATCATCATCATTGGTCCAAAAACGCTCACCAAATCCACCCAAAACTTCATCCTCAATATTGATGGTCTCCCAGTATCCACCTCCCCTCACATCCGGAATCTTGGAATCATCTTTGATCAAACCCTCTCCTTCGACAAACACATCAAACACATCACAAAGACAGCCTTCTTCCACCTCAAAAACATTGCCCGTCTCCGTCCATCCCTCTCCTCCACAGCTGCAGAAACCCTCATCCACGCCTTCATCACCTCCCGTCTGGACTACTGCAACAGCCTCCTCTATGGCTCACCCTCAAAAATCATCAGTAAACTTCAATACATTCAAAACTCCGCTGCCCGTCTACTCACCCACTCCCCGATCCGTGACCATATCACCCCCGTCCTTTACAAACTCCATTGGCTCCCATCCCCCAGAGAATCCAGTACAAAATCCTCCTCATGACCTACAAAGCCCTCCATAACCTGGCCCCATCCTACCTGACTGACCTCCTCCACAGGCACACTCCCACCTGCACCCTCCGCTCTGCTGCTGCCAATCTCCTGTCCCCCCCCATCCGGACCAAACTCAGATCCTGGGGGGACAGGGCTTTCTCCATCGCTGCTCCCACCCTATGGAACTCACTACCCCAAACCGTCAGAGACTCCTCCTCACTCACCACATTCAAAACATCACTGAAGTCTCACCTGTTCAGCACTGCCTTCAACCACTGAAGGTCACCTCACCTTCTGTCTCCTTTCTCTGTTCGTTTACTTATTTATCTATTTATTCACTTCTCTATGTTCTAGAAATCCCTGTAAAGCGTCTTTGAGTGTTTGAAAAGCGCTATATAAATATAATGCATTATTATTATTATTATTATTATTATTATTATTATTATCCTGCAGCCTCTCCCCAAAATGCCTTGATTGCCTTCAGACAACTAACTGCCTTCAAAGACTTTGAATTATTTTTAAATGTTCTAACAATCAGACATTTAAAATTATTCAAGAAAAACTTTCTAAACTACTGAAAGTTGGTCAATGATTAAAGTGAAATTAAGATGAAAAATTATTTGCACTTTCCATTTTACTCCAGGTTGGCATTCCCAGACAAATTAATAGGGGTTTTCAGTGCCCTCCATAATGTTTGGGACAAAGACCCATCATTTATTTATTTGCCTCTGTACTCCACAATTTGAGATTTGTAATAGAAAAAAAACACATGTGGTTAAAGTGCACATTGTCAGATTTTAATAAAGGGTATTTTTATACTTTTTGGTTTCACCATGTAGAAATTACAGCAATGTTTATATATAGTCTCCCCCATTTCAGGGCACCATAATGTTTGGGACACAGCAATGTCATGTAAATGAAAGTAGTTATGTTTAGTATTTTGTTGCATATCCTTTGCGTGCAATGACTGCGATGCATGGAAATCACCAGTTGATGGATGTCTGAGAAACATAGAAAATAGGTGCAGGAGGAGGCCATTCGGCCCTTCGAGCCAGAACCGCCATTCATTGTGATCAAGGCTGATCATCCACAATCAGTAACCTGTGCTTGCCTTCTCCCCATATCCCCTTGATTCTGCTAGCACCTAGAGCTCTATCTAACTCTCTTTTAAATTCATCCAGTGAATTGGCCACCACTGCCTTCTGTGGCAGAGAATTCTACAAATTCACAACTCTCTGGGTGAAAAAGTTTCTTCTCACCTCAGTTTTAAATGGCCTCCCCTTTATTCTTAGATTGTGGCCACTGGTTCTGGACTCCCCCAACATTGAGAACATATTTCCTGCATCGAGCTTGTCCAGTCCTTTTATAATTTTATGCATCTCTATAAGATCCCCTCTCACCCTTCTGAACTCCAGTGAATACAAGCCTAGTCTTTCCAATCTTTTCTCATATGACAGTCCCTCCATCCCAGGGATTAATCTCGTGAACCTACGCTGCACTGCCTCAATAGCAAGGATGTCCTTCCTCAAATTAGGAGACCAAAACTGCACACAATATTCCAGATGTGGCCTCACCAGGGCCCTATACAACTGCAGAAGGACCTCTTTGCTCCTGTACTCAAATCCTCTCGTTATGAAGGCCAACATGCTATTAGCTTTTTTCACTGCCTGCTGAACCTGCATGCTTACATTCAGTGACTGGTGTACAAGGACACCCATGTCTCGTTGCACTTCCCCTTTACCTAATCTGACACCATTGAGTCATTGACAAATTCAGTCTGAAGAAGGGTCTCGACCCGAAACGTCACCCATTCCTTCTCTCCTGAGATGCTGCCTGACCTGCTGAGTTACTCCAGCATTTTGTGAATAAATACCTTCGATTTGTACCAGCATCTGCAGTTATTTTCCTACAACGACCTGGGTGGTCAGCTGGCGGTGTGCAGCGGTCAACAGAGCTCTGTCGGTTAAACATTAAACTGAGTGTTTATACAATGCGTGAACCTCTACACCATCCTATTTTTGCAGCTAACCAGAGGTTTGCATCTTGCAGTGTAGCCTCTGTATTTCTGTTCATGAAGTCTTCTGTGGACAGTGGTCATTGACAAATCCACACCTGACTCCTGAAGAGTGTTTCTGATCTGTCGGCCAGGTGTTTGGGGATTTTTATTTATTGTAGAGAGAATTCTTCTGTCATCAGCTGTGGAGGTCTTCCTTGGCCTGCAAGTCCTTTTGTGATGAGTAAACTCACCAGTGCTCTCTTTCTTCTTAATGATGTTCCAAACAGTTGATTTTGGTAAGCCGAAGGTCTGGCTGATGTCTCTAACAGTTTTAATTCTTGTTTCTCAGTCTCATAATGGCTTCTTTGACTTCCATTGCCACAACTTTGGTCCTCATGTTGATAAACAACAATAAGCGTTTCCAAAGGTGATGGAAAGACTGGAGGAAAGACTAGGTGCTGAGAGCTCTTTTATACCTACATTAAGGAGGCAATTAAACACACCTGAGCAATTACAAACACCTGTGAAGTCATGTGTCCCAAACATTATGGTGCCCTGAAATGGGGGGGGGGTCTACGTTTAAACACAGCTGTAATTTCTACATGGTGAAGCCAAAATGAATAGAAATACCCTTTAATATAATCTGACAATGTGCACTAACCACATGCGATTTTTTTATTTTTTTTTACAAATCTCAAATTGTGGAGTACAGAGGCAAATAAATAAATGATGGGTCTTTGTCCCAAACATTATGGAGTGCACTGCAGTTCCTACACCACCGTATTTTTCAAGGTAGAAGGTTGAATGTACTTTGTATAGGTCTCCCTACTCAACACATCTGTTTTCCCCCAACTGAACACAATGACAAGTCCAGCACCAGGTTAGGTACTCTGCCACTTGATCTCCAGTTTATTCCTAACTTCTGGATGTTAATGTGCAGATGCAGAAATCAGAGACAAGCTGAACAGGAATGATCCACATGTTAAGAAAGAAAAAAGTGTAATTTTGAGCACATGCATAAACATTAATTCAACACATATTCCAAATTGGATTATGAAATTATAATGGATGAATTTTTACATATGATAATCTGACCCAGGGCTTTCTTTATTGAAAATCTTTTATCCACGTGCACATAATTGTTCCACTGTTCCAAATCTACTATTGCATTGTAAACATATTAACTCATGAGTGTACATTACCAAAGATATACATTCGAATTCACTAATTACAAAGAACCTACTCAGACTTCCAATTACTTTTGGATAAATCAATCAAGATAAAACATTTCCAAGTAAACAGTCTCTTCGTCACACAACCCGCCGCCCCACCTCCCCCCAGACCACATTTTACAAATTACATATGGATTGCATTTGTAAAATCAAAATATTTTAGAAATGAAACCATGAGAATTGCAAGCCTTTACAGCAAAACGCAATATCCAAGAGTTACTGCAGAATTTTACAAAATTGCGCAAGACTGCCATTTTTGGCCAAGTTAAGGGCCTGTCCCACATAGGCGATTTTTTAGGCGACTACAGGCGACCAGGCTATCGCCGGGATGTCGCCTGTGAGTAGTCTCCAAAGAATCGTAGGGTTTTTCTGGTCGCCACTGCATTTTGAGATGTTTAAAAATTTTCAGCGACTGTTGGTTTGATGCCAATGATCGTAGCTTGACGTCTCCTGAAGTAGGTGCTGGCGTACGTTGTCGCTAGGTGACGTAGATTGTCGCCGGTGCTGACCGGCGACAGGTACCGGCATCAAGAGAAGTCAAGTTGCGACAGGCATTGGGAAAACCCGTCCACAGAAGTCAAGCTACAACAGCCAGCCGTGATGCTGATGAATGAGGGCGACAATCTACAACAATGTACGACCATACCGATGACAAGGTATGACCATGCCAGCGACAACCTACAACAACCTAGGTCACAGTTTAAGGATAAGGGGGAAGTCTTTTAGGACCGAGATGAGAAAGTTTTTTTTCACACAGAGAGTGGTGAATCTGTGGAATTCTCTGCCACAGAAGGTAGTTGAGGCCAGTTCATTGGCTATATTTAAGAGGGAGTTAGATGTGGCCCTTGTGGCTAAAGGGATCAGGGGGTATGGAGAGAAGGCAGGTATGGGATACTGAGTTGGATGATCAGCCATGATCATATTGAATGACGGTGTAGGCTCGAAGGGCCGAATGGCCTACTCCTGCACCTATTTTCTATGTTTCTATGTTTCTATGACAACCTATGACTACGTCACTGGTGCCTCCGTGGCGAACGCCCGTGGTCACGGGACATTGTGCATCTTCTCATGAGGACTGGACATTGTGCGTTTTCACTTGAGGTCTGTGCGTTTTATCTCGAGGACTGCAGCTCAACATGGCACCGAGGAGAAGGAAGGGGCAGCCCAAGGGCCGTGTCCAACCCCCACACCCAACCACCAGGCAGGTGGAGACTGAGGGGACCCAGGAGGAGGAGGCCCAAGGAGGTGGACCTTGTCCCCACCACCACCTCAGCCCTGGTGAGGAGTGGTGTTGCCTCAAGGAGACCTTATGAGTTCAGTGTGGAACAAGAAGGTGAGCTGGTTGAGTGGTACGAATCGTACCCTCAGATGTATGACAAAAATCACCGGCAGTACCGGAACAAAGCCGGGAAGACAACACTACTTGAAGTCAAGGCCAAGGAGTTCCCTGACTGCACCTGTAAGTACCAACTTCATGTTGTGTGGCATCTGCTGTCTTCAATCTCTTGCAATTCTCACTGATCTTTATTTATTTTTACAGATGAACAACTAGGTGTGTTTTTTAAGAGCCAGAGGACAAGATATGGGAAGGTGTTCCAAAAGGTTAACAAGTCAGGGTCTGGTGGCAAGACACTGACACAGAGGCAGGAGTGGATCCTGTCACTGGTCCTTCATCACGTCACACATATTACGTGTTGAGACTCGACGCAGCACCAAGAAAGTAATTATCACAACATAGTCATTGTGAAATTGATTATTTGATTGTCATCTGGCTTGCCGGTGTGAGAGGGGAGGTGAATACCGAAGTTAAAATGTTGTATTTGAATGTGCGAAGTGTAAAAAATAAAGTGGATGAGCTTGAGGCTCAGTTAGATATTGGCAAGTATGACGTTGTGTTAATTACAGAGACATGGCTGCAAGAGGACCAGGGCTGGGATCTGAATATTCAGGGGTATACGACCTATTGAAAAAAAAGACAGGTGGGCAGAGGGGTTGGGGTCGCTCTGTTGGTAAGGAATGATACTCAGTCCCTTGCAAGGGGCGACATAGAATTAGGAGATGTAGAACCAGTATGGACAGAACTGAGGAATTGTAAGGGTAAAAAGACCCTAATGGGAGTTATCTACAGGCCCCCAAACAGTAGCCCGGATATAGGGTGCAAGTTGAATCAAGAGTTAAAATTGGCATGTCGCAAAGGTAATGCTACAGTGGTTATGGGAGATTTCAACATGCAGGTAGACTGGGAAAATCAGCTTGGTAATGGACCCCAAGAAAGGGAGTTTGTGGAGTGCCTCCGAGATGGATTCTTAGAGCAGCTTGTACTGGAGCCTACCAGGGAGAAGGCAATTCTGGATTTAGTGTTGTGTAGTGAACCGGATTTGATAAGGGAACTCAAGGTAAAAGAGCCATTAGGAGGCAGTGATCATAATATGATAAGTTTTAATCTACAATTTGAGAGGGAGAACGCAAAATCGGAAGTGTCAGTATTGCAGTTGAGTAAGAGCGACCATGGAGGCATGAGGGAGAAGCTGGCCAGAGTTGATTGGAAAGAGACCCTAGCAGGGAAGACAGTGGAACAACAATGGCAGGTATTTCTGGGAATAATACAGAAGGTGCAGGATCAGTTCATTCCAAACAGGAAGAAAGATCCTAAGGGGAGTAAGAGGCGACCGTGGCTGCCAAGGGAAGTCAAGGACAGTATAAAAATAAAAGAGAAGAGGTATAACATAGCAAAAATGAGCAGGAAGCCAGAGGATTGGGATGCTTTTAAAGAGCAACAGAAGATAACTAAAATGGTAATATGGGGAGAAAAGATGAGGTACGAAGGTAAGCTAGCCAAGAATATAAAGGAGGATATTAAAAGCTTCTTTAGGTATGTGAAGAGGAAAAAAATAGTTTGGACAAACGTGGGTCCCTTGAAGACAGAAGCAGGTGAATTTATTATGGGGAACAAGGAAATGGCAGACGAGTTGAACAGGTACTTTAGATCTGTCTTCACTAAGGAAGACAAAACAATCTCCCAGATGTACTCGTGGCAGAAGTCCTAGGATAATGGAGGAACTGAAGGAAATTCACATTCGGCAGGAAATGGTGTTGACTGATGGGACTGAAGGCTGATAAATCCCCAGGGCCTGATGGTCTGCATCCCAGGGTACTTAAGGAAGTGGCTCGAGAAATCGTGGACGCATTGGCGATCATTTTCCAATGTTCTATAGATTCAATAGACAATAGACAATAGGTGCAGGAGTAGGCCATTCAGCCCTACGAGCCAGCACCGCCATTCAATGCGATCATGGCTGATCACTCTCAATCAGTACCCCGTTCCTGCCTTCTCCCCATACCCCCTCACTCCGCTATCCTTAAGAGCTCTATCCAGCTCTCTCTTGAAAGCATCCAACGAACTGGCCTCCACTGCCTTCTGAGGCAGAGAATTCCACACCTTCACCACTCTCTGACTGAAAAAGTTCTTCCTCATCTCCGTTCTAAATGGCCTACCCCTTATTCTTAAACTGTGGCCCCTTGTTCTGGACTCCCCCAACATTGGGAACATGTTTCCTGCCTCTAATGTGTCCAATCCCCTATTCAGGATCAGTTCCCGTGGATTGGAGGGTAGCTAATGTTATCCCACTTTTTAAGAAAGGAGGGAGAGAGAAAACAGGAAATTATAGACCAGTTAGCCTGACATCAGTGGTGGGGAAGATGCTGGAGTCAATTATAAAAGAAGAAATTGCGGAACATTTGGATAGCAGTAACAGGATCGTTCTGAGTCAGCATGGATTTACGAAGGAGAAATCATGCTTGAATAATCTTATGGAATCTTTTGAGGATGTAACTAGGAAAATGGACAAGGGAGAGCCAGTGGATGTATTGCACCTGGATTTTCAGAAAGCCTTTGATAAGGTCCCACACAGATTAGTGGGCAACATTAGAGCACATGGTATTGGGGGTAGGGTGCTGACATGGATAGAAAATTGGTTGGCAGACAGGAAACAAAGAGTAGGGATTAACGGGTCCCTTTCAGAATGGCAGGCAGCAATTAGTGGGGTACTACAAGGCTCGGTGCTGGGCCCGCAGCTATTTACAGTATACATTAATGATTTAGATGAAGGGATTAAAAGTAACATTAGCAAATTTGCAGATGACACAAAGCTGGATGGCAGTGTGAACTGTGATGAGGATGCTATGAGGTTGCAGGGTGACTTGGACAGGTTGTGTGAGTGGGCAGATGCATGACAGGTGCAGTTTAATGTGGATAAATGTGAGGTTATCCACTTTGATGGTCAGAACAGGAAGGCAGATTATTATCTGAAGGGTGTCAAGTTAGGAAATGGGGAAGTACAAAGAGATCTGGGTCTCCTTGTTCAACAGTCAGTTAAAGTTAGCATGAAGGTACAGCAGGCAGTGAAGAAAGCTAATGGCACGTTGGTCTTTATGACAAGAGGAGTTGAGTATAGGAGCAAAGAAGTCCTTCTGCAGTTGTACAGAGCCCTAGTGAGACCGCACCTGGAGTACTGTGTGCAGTTTTGGTCTCCAAATTTGAGGAAGGACATTGAGGGAGAGAAGGAATGGGTGACGTTTCGGGTCGAGACCCTTCTTCAGACCCAGAGGGAGTACAGCATAGGTTCACTAGGTTAATTCCCGGAATGGCAGGACTGTCATATGTTGAAAGACTGGAGTGACTAGGCTTGTATACACTGGAATTTAGAAGGATGAGATGGGATCTTATCGAAACATATAAGATTATTAAGGGGCTGGACATGTTAGAGGCAGGAAACATGTTCTCAATGTTGGAGGAGTCCAGAACCAGGGACCACAGTTTAAGAATATGGGGTAGGCCATTTAGAACGGAGATGAGGAAAAACTTTTTCACTCGGAGAGTTGTAAATCTGTGGAATTCTCTGCCTCAGAAGGCAGTGAAGGCCAATTCTCTGGATGCTATCAAGAGAAGGGCGGCATGGTGGCGCAGCGGTAGAGTTACTGCCTTACAGCGAATGCAGCGCCGGAGACTCAGGTTCGATCCTGACTACGGGCGCCATCTGTACGGAGTTTGTACGTTCTCCCCGTGACCTGCGTGGGTTTTCTCCGAGATCTTCGGTTTCCTCCCACACTCCAAAGACGTACAGGAATGTAGGTTAATTGACTGGGTAAATGTAAAAAGTGTCTCTAGTGCGTGTAGGATAGTATTAGTGTGCGGGGATCGCTGGGCAGCGCCGTCTCGGTGGGCCGAAGGGCCTGTTTCCGCGCTGTATCTCCAAATCTAAAATCACTTAGCTGGATAGAGCTCTTAATGATAGGGGTCAGGGGGTATGGGGAGAGGGCAGGAACAGGGTACTGATTGTGAATGATCAGCCCTGATCACATTGAATGGCACGGTAGCGCAGCGGTAGAGTTGCTGCTTTACAGCGAATGCAGCGCCGGAGACTCAGGTTCGATCCTGACTACGGGTGCTGCACTGTAAGGAGTTTGTACGTTCTCCCCGTGACCTGCGTGGGTTTTCTCCGAGATCTTTGGTTTCCTCCCACACTCCAAAGACGTACAGGTATGTAGGTAAATTGGCTGGGTAAATGTAAATGTAAAAATCGTCCCTAGTGGGTGTAGGATAGTGTTAATGTGCGGGGATCACTGGGCGGCACGGACTTGGTGGGCCGAAAAGGCCTGTTTACGGCTGTATATATATGATGATATGATATGATAATGGCCGTGCTGGCTCGAAAGGCTGAATGGCCTACTCCTGCACATATTGTCTATTGTCTAATGGTCTTGAAAGTTTGTAAAAACACATTTATTTCCTTCCAATTTGACAAGAGGAAACCATTTCCCAGAACCTCGAGTGAGGACGAGTGTGATCCTCTTGAGGGAACCTCTGGATCCACCACCTCCACCGGTCAGCAGCACAGCAAGAGGGACAGGACCACTGCCAGCTCCACTGCAGGCTCCACCACAACGGAGGAGAGAGAGGCAAGTCCGCAGGAGCAGATCAAGGCGGTAAGTACTTTTGGGGACATTTTTGACAGAGTTCTCTTCTCATCCATCCATCTTCTTTTTTTTCCCAAAAATTAATTACCTGTATCGTACTCATTTATGTTGCAGCTCGTGCAACAGGCAGAAGAGGCCAGGGAGGACAGACTGGCCATGGCACAGCCCCAGACAACTCATGAGAGGGCTGTTGACACCTCCCTGGGATTCTTGAAGACTGAGCTGCTCAAATCCCAGATGACGTGTGGTCTAACTATACCATGGCTGCTATGACGATGGCCCATAACTTCTCCCACCCGGTAAATATTTTCACTGATTCTTGTGGGATTTTGGGGACATTTAATATTTTTTATATTTAATATTATGTCTTTAATATTTGACACTAATTTTTATATTTATGTATGAAATGTTCACAATTATTTCATGTGTTTGATAACTGCTGCAGATGGGAAACATGGGACAGTAGCAGATGGGACAGGCTCTGACGCGACCACCGCACCAGATGACACTGATGGGACCACCACATCAGCAAGCTCACCAGTTATCAAATTTTAAAATGCTTTTTGTGAATTAGACTTGAAATTCTTTGTCGCATACAGCTTGTTAAAAGTTTTTATTTATTTTGACTTTCACTTAATATTGATGTTTCTGTGTTGCAGCCACAGTCAATGATGGGACCACCACTTATGCCACCATCAGTGATGCCATATTATCGGCAGGCAACATCATTCCCATCACAGCAGACATACACTGCCTGCAATAAGAGACTACCCTTGCCTTGACACACCCACACTTGCACCAGTGACAGCGGGGATACCCCAAGAACAGAGACCCAGGACGCGTGTGGACTTTAGTTTGGATATTCAATCTGATCACCCATCACTGTAATGTGTACATATAAATGATGTTATGAATTCTGTTTGAAGTTTTATGTTTAAAGTTTGAAGATAATTGAAATGTATTGAAGTTTATATTTTTGAATGCAATGTTGTATGTTCTTATCAACCTTTAAATTTTTTTTTGTTTGTTTCAATGAAGGAAATTGTTGACATTTTGACAAAAGATTGATGTATGAAGTTATTGTATTTCAGCGTAGTTTCTCATGGCATCACTTTCAAATAGTCATGATGCAGAATGAATGGAAACCCTACCATACACCCCCTTTTATAGGGATAGGTGATTCCATTGCTTTGGAGGCTAGAATGACATGAATTGTCTTCAGTTGACGTCAGTCTTTAGGGTCGTAGCTTGTCGTAGCTAGTCGCGGGTGGACGTAGGTTGACTTCGGTTGTCGTAGGTTGTTGCCTGTCTGGTCGTAGGTTGTCGTAGGTGTCGTCGTAGGTGCGATCGTAGGTAGACATCCTAGGTCGCGACAATTGGGTTGACGGTTGTCGGTACCTTGCCGTAGCTTGACATCGACTTGGTGGTAGGTTGTTGTAGCTTGTCGTAGACATTTTCGTAGGAGGGGGGGTCCAGTCTCCGTTTTTTCAATGACCTGCTACGACTATTACAGTCGCCGGCAGTCGCCTAAAAAAATCACCTAACAGGGACAGGCCCTTTAGGGAGGATTTTGGACTGTCAAATAAAGCTCACAAGAAACTGGATTGTGAATGTCTGAATTATTTTCATGTCCTTTAGCTAGCAGACAAAGGAGATGGTGAAAATATCATTAGCTAGTTCTGATTTGGCAATAATACATGCCATTGCCATCCATCATCACTGAGGAGATGGGCTGTGTTAAATTTGCTTGGTTCATATTGAGCTATTAATAAATTTGTCAGTTTAAGAATTTGAAAAGGATTGAAGATAAATAGAAAGGAAAATGTAAAATGTAATGGAAAATGGAAAATGTAATACCAGCTGGACCGAAAACCTCTGAGGTGGTGAAGGTCTCTTTTTAAAAATACTAAGCTTAAAATTGTCAATGTTCATTGAGTGCAAGTAACACAAACTCTGTCACTGTCACTCACCTGTGCAATACTGTCAAGAACCTCAAATTGTAACTATTTTCTCTCTTTCGTTTCTGCCTAACCCACCTGGAATTTCTTGCATTTTCTGTTTTTATTTCTGAAGAATTACACTTACTTTGCACTATTTCTGCATTGTGCATCTTCTGTACTATGTTCCAACACCTTCATACTGTATATCCAATTGATGCCAAGACTACAGTCATCTTTGTGCATTCCATAAGCACTTGTCTTCCATGTGCCTTTGCACATGTGATTTTCTCGCTATAGCTGCAGCCACCCTGATTTCTGTCTGCTTCCTTGGAATGGAGGTCGCTCTTGTCTGCAGACTCTAGACATATATGTCCTGTTTGTTGGCATTACCTTAAGCAGCAGCAGCAGGATTCTGGGTTACCTGGCCGGTAGGCCATCGGACGACCTATGTTGAAGCTGCAAAAATTGCAGTAATCTTGAGAGAAGAATTAATACTCTGCGGATTAACTAACTCCTCGAGCAATCTGTTGGAGTCTTGATTACACACATGCCAAGACAGCCTTAAATCTCAGGTTGGTTGACGGTAAGGCAACATTTTTAACAGTGTTCTCAGTGCCTACAGCAGCATTCAAATATTTGGTGACATTCGCTTTAATGGAAGTTACTTTCTCTGTCACAGGATATTGATTCATTCAGTCTGAAGAAGGGTCTCGACCCGAAACGTCACCCATTCCTTCTCTCCTGAGATGCTGCCTGACCTGCTGAGTTACTCCAACATTTTGTGAATACATTCCTACATCCATGTGTGTTGACAAATAGTGGCAGGGAAGGATGTGTTCCAGGCTACTCACGAAGAAATGTGCAGCATTAAAGATAGTCCTTCATTCTCTTTGATATCTCCTGCAGGCATTCAGTTTGGATAAAATCAACTTTCATCTGTAATATTACCTATCAACTTTCATCTGTAATATTACCTATTCTTCATATGAGGCTGGAATAGCGTGCAAACCCATCTTCTGGAAAGTTAGCATCAAGGTACTCTTACTCCCAGTCTGATGACTCACTGCATCAAACCATTTAGGTTGGAATGTGAGATTGGGACATGGTGAAAGGCGGGAACAGATGCAGTGACTTTTTCTTCCTCAGATTCTTGCAGTTTATCAGGCAGGAACTGGTTTGGTGACAGACCTGTGTATAATGACGCTAGTCAAAAGGGCCCTGCTATAATCATCAGGATGTGATCACACAAAGAAGGTTGGGAGACAAGCGAGAGGTTTGAATATGGGCATACCAGCTCAATGATCTCTGATTCAGTAGTAGTTAGTTTCACGAATGACAACCCCAGCAGCAAGTAAAAGGGAGGCACTCTCCAAAGGAACTGCCATTTTGAAGCAACTAGTTTGAGAAGGCCTGCTTTGAGGTTAAGGTACTGCTGGCAGGTTGAAGTCTGGGCTGTGGTGAACACAAAACTCTGTAAACAGAGCGAGTCGCAACATTGCAAGGGCAAGAAAGGGTTTTCTTCCTTTTTTCCCCAAGTCTGCTAGTTGTTAAAGGGTTAATAACGTCAGCTAATGGTGTGGTGTGCTCCTCTGAGCAAATGTGGGACATCAAGCAGCAGTTTAGGAGCACTTTAAGCTGTGAAGATCCAATAATGTAGTGGGGAGATTTGTTGGTGGTACATTGGAGGTTTAAACAAGATTTGCAGTGGAATGGGACCCAAAGCAAATAGTGTGTGGTTGGGATTGAAGCAAATATAAATGTTAAAGGGAGCAAGTTCAGTATGCAGGACAGGCAAGGGAAAGACAGGAAGCAAGAATGTCTGATAGACTAAACGACATATATTGTATGCAAGAAACTTGACAGAAAAGCAGAGGAACTCAGGGCATGGACTGCTACATGGGACAAGGATATTATAGCAACAACAGTAACACAGTTGAGGGAGGGGGTGTGACTGGCAAATCAATATTCCAGGGTACAGTTACTATAGATATGATAGAAGTGGAGGTAAGAGTGGGAGGAAGTAGCATTTTGGATTAGGGAGAACATCACGCGAGTATTTAGGAAGGACATTCTTCCGGATCGTCCAGGGAGGATGTTTGGGTGGAACTCAAAAATAAGAAGTGGAAGGTTACATTGATGGGATTGTATTTTACACCCCTTTCCACCACCCCTAACTAGGCAGCAAAAATTACAGGTGTAGATAGGTAGGGAGATGGGATGTAAGAAAAGGCGATTTCAACTTCCTTTATATTGGCTGGCACTGCCACAATGCTAAGGGCTTGGATGGGGTGGAATTTGTTAAATGTGTTTCAGAAACCTTTGTCAAACAATCTGCAGATGGCCCGGCAAGAGATGGGCAACGCTGGACCTATGAGAAAATGAGACAAGGCAAGTGACTGAAATGTCTGTGGGGGGGCACTTTGGGATCACTGACCATCAGCTTATTAGTTTTTTTAATAGTTTGCAAATTATAGGAATGGTCCACAAATTAAAGTCCTAAATTGATGGCAGGCGACGTGGGCTATAAATCCAAAGTTGGAGGTGCTTAATGTATTTTTCCATCGGGCAGACGATACAAGGCCTTCTACGCCCGCACCTCCAGACTCAGGAACAGCTTCATCCCCAGGGCCATAGCTGCTATGAACTGGTCCTGCTGAGCCGGATGGTCACAACGCACAGTGATCCGGCACAGATCTACTTGCACTTTATTCTGTCTTAAAACTGTTACAATTTGTTTCGTTGGGTTGTTGTTGTTTAAATTAATACTGACTAGCTAATTAAATTATTGCATCGTATGGGATGCGCATTTCCCAATCTCGTTGTACCCATGTACAATGACAATAAAGATATATTGTATTGTATTGTATTGTATCGTAAGAAAAGTAAAGTGACCTGTCTCAATAACTACCGTCCAGTAAATCTAACAACAATGAAGTGCTCTGAAAGTCTGGTTATGGCCCAAATCTGCACCAGTCTTATGGTCAATCTAGACCACTAACAATTTACATACAGGAAAAATAGGTCTATGTAGGACATCATCTTCCTTGCTCTACGTTCAGCTTTGGATCACCATGTTTTTTTTAACATGTGACCAATCACCTTACCAATAAGAACACCTATGTTACTCATTGACTACAGCTCTGCCTTCAATATCATAATTCAAAATAAGGTCATCCCTAGTCTTCTAGACCTTGGGTTTGGGGTCTCCATCTGCGACAAGCCCGCGGGCTTCCTGACTGGCAGACCTCAGTTAGAATTGGACATTACATTTTCTCCATCCAGACCCTCAGCACTGGTGCTCCTCTGTGTTAAGTGCTCAGTTCCCTGCTCTATAACCTCTGTACCCCCATGAATGTGTGGCTAAGTATAACACCAAATTGATCTGTAAGTTTGCCGACGATATAACGGTTGTCAGCTGGGTCAACAAGATCGATGAATCACACACAGTATAGGAAAGAGATCAAGAACCTTGTGTCATGGTGTCAGAACAACCTAGCCCTTATTGTCAGCAAGGCAAACAGTTGGTCAGCAGGAGAAAGACTAAGGATGGCCAAGTTTCAAGTTCTTAGGCATCCATATCATCAGTAACCTAACCTGGTCCCTGCACATTGATGCGGTAATCATGATAGGACATCAGTGTATTTAGTTTCTTAGGCGACTGATAAGATTCAGCAGGTCCACAAGGATTCTCTCAAACCTCTACCGATGTGCTATAGAAAGTGTTCCTACAGATGCATCTCAGCCTGGTATGGCACTACTCTGCGTTTAACCACCTGAACCTTGAGAGAGTGCTGAACACAGCACAGTTTATCACATGCTTATTATTACCTTCCATCCGGTCCATCTTCATGGTGTTTTTTGCAGCAGGAAGGATGGATGTATCATCAAAAATGTCCACCACCCTGGCCATTCGCTCATCTTCCTTCGGGGAGAAGGTTCAGGAACTATAAAGTACGGACGTGCAGACGAGAGCAGCTTCTTCCCCATTGCTGCCAGACTCCAGAAACAATCACCTCTTTCACACCCGCTACCCGGAGGTGCTGCCATACACTCTTACTCTTAACTCGACTTCATTTAGTTATGCCGCAATTGCTTTTGAGGGCGTGCAGCGTAGGTTTACTAGGTTAATTCCCGGAATGGCGGGTCTATCATATGTTGAAAGACTGGAGCGACTAGGCTTGTATACACTGGAATTTAGAAGGATGAGAGGAGATCTTATCGAAACGTATAAGATTATTAAGGGGTTGGACACGTTAGAGGCAGAAAACATGTTCCCAATCTTGGGGGAGTCCAGAACAAGGGGCCATAGTTTAAGAATAAGGGGTAGGCCATTTAGAACTGAGATGAGGAAAAACTTTTTCAGTCAGAGAGTTGTGAATCTGTGGAATTCTCTGCCTCAGAAGGCAGTGGAGGGCAATTCTCTGAATGCATTCAAGAGAGAGCTGGATAGAGCTCTTAAGGATAGCGGAGTCAGGGGGTATGGGGAGAAGGCAGGAACGGGGTACTGATTGAGAATGATCAGCCATGATCACATTGAATGGTGGTGCCGGCTCGAAGGGCCGAATGGCCTCCTCCTGCACCTATTGTCTATAATTGTACTTGAGTACTTCTTTTTTCATTTAATTCAGATTGCACTGCACCTTTGCGCCATTCTGCTGTTCTGTTTATTGTTGTATCATTACAATGTATACTCTTTATGAGTTTCAAGTGAACAATGAATTTCATGGTGCCCCATGTACATGAGAATAAGCTAAACTGAGTCTGAAGGTAGTTAATCCATAGGGCCAGAGCAAGTGTATCCGAGGATGTTGGGATGCTGGGGAAGAAATTGCAGAAGCCCCGACAGTAAGATCTGCATTATCTTGAGCCATGGATGTGGTACTGGAAGAATGAAAGGTGGCTAACATGCCTTTATTTAAGAGCAAGGTAAGGAACTACAAACAGGTAAGCCCAACATCAGTGGTAGAAAGTTATTGGAGGGGAGTCTGAGTGATAGAGTCTGCCTGCATTCGAAAAGGCAAGGACTGATTAGGGAGAGTCAGCATTGCTTTGTGTTTGGAAAATTATATTTCATGAACTTGATTGAGTTTTTTTAAGACGTGACCAAGAGGATTGATGAGGGCTGGGCTATAGACTTTGTGTACATGGATTTTAGAACAGCTTTTGACAAGGTCCCCTGCGATAGGCTACTATGAAAGATTAGATCACATGGGATCCAGAGAGAGCTGGCCAACTGAATGCCAAGTTAGCCTGGTGGAAGATATCAGAGGGTGATAGTGGAGGCTTGTTATTCAGATTGGAGGCCTGTGACCAGGGATCAATGCTAGACCCATCACAGGTACTGACTTCCCCACCATTGAATGGATTTACTAGAGTCACTGCCTCCTTCCAGACTGGCTGTCCACCAGGTACAACGTGCCAGCTTGGTGACTTTGTCCTGCAGGTCGCAATCCGCCGGCCCTTCCAATCATCCGCAGGGGACCTGTTCAATGCTCCCCGCTCCCCCGAAGCTCTTCTGCTTGGATGAGCAAGGGCCAAGGCGCATCAGGCGCACGCAGCCTTCTTTCGGTCCTCGACCTTCTCCATTTCCAGCGGCCAAACAAACGCCTGCTCCACCTTATTTACACGGAATTATGTACCCAAACCTCTTGGTTTTTCTGTCCTACAACACTCCAGGGCCTTACCATGTACCATGCAAGTGCTGCCCTGGTTTACCTTTCCAAAACGCAATACCTCGCATTTGTTAGAGTTAAATTCAATTTTCCATTTCTTGGTCCACCTTCCCAGTAGATCCTGTTGGAATCTTAGATAACCTTCATCCCTGTCCATGACACCACCGATTTTGGTGTCATCCACAAGCTTCCTACCAATATTAACAACATTATCATCCAAATTGTTGATATAAATGGTAAAAATCGTGAAGAGTGAAAAGTGTTTTATCGTCAAGTGTCCCAGGCAGAACAATTAAATTTTAAATTTTTTTTTTAAGAGATACAGCGCGGAAACAGGCCCTTCGGCCCACCAAGTCCACGCCGCCCAGCGATCCCCGCACATTAACGCTATCCTACACCCACTAGGGACAATTTTTTTAACATTTACCCAGTCAATTAACCTACAAAACCTGTACGTCTTTGGAGTGTGGGAGGAAACCGAAGATCTCGGAGAAAACCAACGCAGGTCACGGGGAGAACGTACAAACTCCGTACAGATGGCGCCCATAGTCAGGATCGAACCTGAGTATCCGGCGCTGCATTCGCTGTAAGGCAGCAACTCTACCGCTACGCCACCGTGCCGCCCACAGGGTGGATTCTTACTTGCAGCAGCACAACAGAATATGTAAACATAGTACTCTGTAAACAATGGAATAAATGAAAAAAAAAGTTCTGTGTGTGTATGTATATACTGAATAACTAACAAACAATGATAGTGCAAAGAGACAAAACCAATGCTCCCAAGTTCATGTTGTTTAGAGCTTATTTGGAGTTTGTAGCGTTTATTAGCCTGATGGTTGTAGGGAAGAAACCGGTCCTAAACCAGGAGTGAAATGAGTGGCCAGGATGGTGTGGGTCTCTGATGATGCTGGCTGCCTTTTCGAGGCAGGAAAGCGGAGGCCTCTGTGCCAGCCCCTGCTCGTCCCTAGAAGACCAGAGACCAGGAGGATTGAGCCAGCGACGACAGACAAGAAGCAAGACCAGTAGGACAGTAGAGGGAACCGGGGTCTTGCTTATTGTGCCCTCGTGGTCAGCTGCGGGAGGCTCCCTCGGGGCAGAACGATGGATGGGCAAGGAGGGGCACGTGGCATCCAAGGAAGGAGATGACTGGAGGCTCGCAACAGTCTGGGACTTGCCTGGAACAGGCACTGCTCACAAGAACAAGAACTTTGAAAATGGCACCTCGTGCATGCAGGCTCTGCAGACTATTTCTGTACACTTGCTAATCGGAGATCAGGGGTATGGCAATTCTTTACTGGACTATTCGTAAGATTGAGAATTTCACTGTGTTGGCACTTTGCACATGTGACAATAACCGTTGAACCATTGGAACACATGCCTTCTTCAGTCAGGGCATTGAGCACTGGAGTTGGCAATCCACATTACAATTTCACAAGTCCTTGGTGAGGCCACATTTGGAGAACTGTGTGCAGTTCTGGTTGCTCAGCCATAGAAAGGAAGTCAAACCGAAAAGGGTGCAGAGAAGATTCACAGGTATGTTACTGGGATTGGAGGGCTTGTAGGGACACAGGGATTGGTCCAGACCATCGAACCCTCTGATTGGTAGAAGGGGTGAGGTGGTGCGCAGGTAAAGGGACTGGGCAGTCTCGTTTAGTCCTCCGGAGACAGTAAGATTTATGGTTGTCTGTCGTTTGGTGCGTTGATTGTCACGGTTGTTAATGTTATAATAAACGTCTACCTCAACGTACTTCGCCTACGACTCGCCATAGTGGTGACCCCGACGTGATCACAGATCACCAAGATGTCCCATCGGGAGGCATCGACGCCAAACGCAGTCGGCGTTCGTCTGCCCCCGTTCTGGGCCCACCAACCACGCCTGTGGTTCGCCCAAGCGGAGGCACAGTTCCACCTCCGGGGAATACAGGAGGACGCGACCCGGTTCTACCACCTACTGAGCGTCCTGCCATCAGAAACGTCCGCACGGGTCGCACGGGTCGCACAGTACGTCACCGACCCGCCAGAAACCGATAAGTATGCGGGCCTCAAGTCGCTGCTGCTGAAAACCTTCGGGCGCAGCCAACAACAGCGGGTCAGCACACACCTGCACTTACCTGAGCTCGGGGACCGACCGCCGTCGGTCCTCATGACGGAGATGATGACTCTAGCGGGAGAACACACCAAATGCCTCATGTTCGAGGAGGCATTCCGCGAAAAGATGCCAGAGGACGTCCGCGTAGTCCTAGCAGACGTTACTTTCGGGGACCCGATGGATTTCGCAGAAAAGGCCGACGCACTGGTCGCGGCAAAGGTGAGGCGCCCCGGGTCAGTAAATCGGGTTTCAACACAGGTGAGCGACCGACCGCGCGGCCAAGATGGCGCCCATCCGCCCGCCACTTTTCAAAAAGCCCGCCAAGCTGCTACGTCGACGGCGGCCATTTTGAAACAGGCCCGCGACACAGAAACACACCAGCGCGGATGGTGTTTCTTTCATAGAAGATGGGGAGCAGCGGCACGCAACTGTAGAAGCCCCTGCACATTCTCGGGAAATGCCTCGGCCGATCAAATATAGAGGCAATCTCGATCGGCCAGAACCATCGCCTCTACCTGGCGGAGCAACATACGGGTACCGTTTTCCTCGTGGACACCGGGGCGATCGTCAGCATTGTGCCTTCATCCTGCCAAGAAGCGCGATCAGGTAAGACCGGCCCCCCACTCATTGCGGTCAACGGCAGCCCTGTCCGTACCTACGGAACACGGGACATGTCCCTGTCCTTTGGTTCCAGGACCTACAACTGGACTTTCATCATCGCAGATGTAGGCCAGGCAATCCTGGGCGCGGATTTCCTTTGGGCTTTCTCGTTAATCCCTGACGTCCGCGGGAAGACCCTGCAGCCGTCGTCCAGTAGCGTTGACCCCCCCACTCCTTCGGTTTCCGTGTCATCCAGCCCGACCGTCCAGGCCGTCACTACGACCTCCGACCCGTTTGCTGCGATACTCGCTGATTTCCCGGAGCTCCTAGTCCAGCGATTCGACACACCTGCTGCCAAGCACGGAGTCGTGCACTTCATCCCCACGGAGGGACCGCCTGTTTTCGCCCGAGCCCGACGCCTATCCCCTGATAAGCTGGCAGTCGCTCGCAAAGAGTTCCTCACTTTGGAACGACTGGGGATCATACGCCCGTCAGACAGCCCGTGGGCCTCACCGTTACACATGGTCCCAAAAGCATCTGGGGGGTGGAGACCATGTGGCGATTACCGACGCCTGAACGCCATCACCACGGCTGACCGATACCCAATCCCGCATATTCAGGATTTTTCTGCCAGCCTAGAGGGTGCCACGGTTTTCTCAAAACTGGACTTAGTCCGAGGGTATCATCAGATCCCGGTTCACCCCACAGACATTCCTAAGACCGCCACCATCACCCCGTTCGGGCTTTTCGAGTGGCTGCGGATGCCTTTCGGCCTCAACAACGCCGCCCAAGCGTTCCAACGTCTCATGGACCATGTGGGTCGGGGTATGCCTTTTGTATTCATATATCTAGACGATATTCTCGTGGCAAGTCGGTCGGCTCACGAACACCGGTCCCACCTGCGCTCCATATTCTAAAGGTTGCAGGACCACGGTCTGATCCTACACCCGTCCAAATGCCAATTCGGACTATCCTCAGTAGATTTCCTGGGCCATAGGATCACACAGGCAGGTGCCGTTCCCTTGCCCGAGAAGGTGGCTGCTATCCGCTCTTTCCCTCGCCCCGACACTATCAAAGGGTTACAAGAGTTTGTAGGTATGGTGAATTTTTACCACCGCTTCGTCCCGGCGGCAGCCCGGATCATGCGCCCCCTTTTCCAATGCCTCGCGGAGGCTCAGCGCCTGGAAGACACCCCCTCCCTGTACCCCCACACCACCTCGGGGTTGCGGTTGGCACAGGTAGCCTGTGGTCCCACGCGTACTAAACTCTGGTGCGACGTTTCCCTGCCGCGCACCCGACCAGTAGTACCCACTTGCATGCGGCGCCAGGTTTTTGACACTATTCACGGCCTGGCACATCCGTCCATACGGGCCACTTCGGCTCTGATTGCGGCTCGATTGTCTGGCACGGGCTGCGGAGGCAGGTGGCCGCCTGGGCCCGCTCCTGCATTCCGTGCCAAACCTCCAAGGTCCACCGGCACACTCGGCCCCCCGTCCAGCAGTTCACGGTCCCAGCAGCCCGATTCCACCACATCCATGTGGATCTCGTCGGCCCGTCACCCCATTCCAGGGGCTACACCCACCTCACGGTAGTCGAGCGATTCACCCAGTGGCCAGAGGCGCTCCCGTTGTCCGACATCTCAGCAGCCTCCTGCGCGCGGGCTCTGCCGCTAAATTGGATTGCCCGTTTCGGCGTCCCGGACGTCATCACTACCGACCGGGGCGCCCAATTCACCTCATCCCTGTGGGTGGCTCTGACTCAGCTGTGCGGGTCCCGATTACAACAAACCACCGCCTATCACCCCCAGGCCAACGGGATGGTGGAACGGTTCCACAGGCAGCTTAAAGCCTCACTCACGGCCCGCCTGTCCGGACCCGACTGGGCCGACCAGCTCCCATGGGTTCTCCTAGGTATCCGCACGGCTCCAAAGCACGATCTCGGAGCTTCCTCGGCAAACCTGGTCTATGGCTCGCCCCTACGAGTACCAGGCAACGTTCTCCCCCAATGTTCCACCCCCCCTCCCTCCATGCCAGCACTCTTAGCCGCACTCCGAGCGCGGGTGGGGTCCCTGGCCCCGGTCCCTGCTTCTCGTCACGGGGATCCCCCTTCACACGTCCCGCCGGCTTTGGCCGACTGCGAGTTCGTTTTCCGGCGCATCGATGCCCACCGCCCCCCTTTTCGGCCAGTTTACCAGGGTCTGTTCAGGGTAGTGAAGAGAGGCACAGTCACCTTCACGTTAGAAGTGGGTACACGACAAGAGGTCGTCTCGGTGTCCCGCCTCATGCCCGCCTATTTGGAACCAGACCAGCCCGTCACAGCGGCTCAACCTCCTCGCCAGGGCCGCCCTCCGGCCGCGGCTCCCGTACAACAGTTTTCCCCCTCGCTGCCCCCGTTCGGAACCCCGCTTCCCCCGGTCTCCTTGCCACTGCCACCTCCGGCTCCGGCAATTTCCCCTCCTCCCGCGGTGCCGGTTTCCCCGCCCCCACCAGGGCCCCCCTCTCCTCTCCGCACCCGCTCCGGTCGGGTGGTCCGGGCACCTGCCCGGTACCGCACCGAGGGTTCTGGGGGGGGGGGGGGGTCATGTAGGGACACAGGGATTGGTCCAGACCATCGAACCCTCTGATTGGTAGAAGGGGTGAGGTGGTGCGCAGGTAAAGGGACTGGGCAGTCTCGTTTAGTCCTCCGAAGGAGACAGTAAGATTTATGGTTGTCTGTCGTTTGGTGCGTTGATTGTCACGGTTGTTAATGTTATAATAAACGTCTACCTCAACGTACTTCGCCTACGACTCGCCATAGGCTTTAATTATAAGGAGTAGCTGGATAGGCTAAGGCTGTTTTCACTGAAGCAAAGGATTTTGAGGAGCGAAATATATAAAATCACCAGGAGTGCAGATAAGGTGGATGGTCAAGTCTTTTTTCCCGCAGGATAGTAACTTAACACTAGAGGGCATAGATTTAAGTTGAGAAAGGAAAGATTTAAAAGGGACATGAAGGGCAACTTTTTCCATACAGTGGTGGTGGATATATGAAATAGGCTTCCAGGAGAGGTTGTGGAGGCAGGTATAACATTTAAGACATTTAGACAAGTAGATGGATAGAAAAGATCTAAAGGGATATGAGCCAAACACAGGCAAAGTGTCATTAGGGACACTAGCTTAGATCGTCAGCAAAGACGAGTGGGGCCCACAGGGCCTGTTTCCCTGTTGTATAACTTTGACTCTTCACTGGCAGGAACGAGCTGTGGCAGGATGGACCATAATTACCACCACTCTCTCCTCCAACTCGCCACACCAAAATCCGAGTGCAACCAACAATTTGGGCACAGAGAGCGAAGAACACGAGTGCAAGTGTTTCAATGAGTGTTAATGGAATGGCTGCCATGGTTAAATAGAATATGTAACGTGCGCTTCAGAGTAATGGTCTCCAAGCTGCACAATGCCATCAGTTGTGGTTACATTCGGTGTTTTCTCTCCTTAAGAAGTATCTAGGAGATATGGCTTTGCCTTCAGCAGGTGTCTCTTAGTTCCACATATTTTTATATGTTAATGGAAAGTCACAAAACAAATTGTTTTTAGTCCCGATAACAGTACAGGTTGAAAAAGCAATTTTCTGGCAACTGATGGCCTGCACCTCCCCCCCCCCCCTCGAATTACTCCAGCACTTTGTGTCCTTTTGTCTATTGACCATCATCTGCAGTCATTAGCAATAACGGACACCACTCCCATCTGCTTTGGTCCATTTACAGTAAACCTTTGTTATAAAGAATAAAAGAGGGAGTGTGGTGTCCATTTTTGCCAATGACTGCAGATTAATTGAGTGGGGAGCGGATAAAGCTACCGCCGACAGCAAGAAACAGCAGCACTCCATAGTGCTTTAGTGACACAGAGAGGGTGTCATTAGCGAGCCAGGAGTGTATTATCGTTTCATTATCACGTGATCTCAGTTGGTCTAGAAAAACTGATAATCTAGAAAAAGTCTGGAATCGAGGGTGCAGAGAGAATCGGTTATAACTTGTACCATTTTACTTTGCTGCTCAAATTTAAAGGGTACCATGATTTCAAAATACACAAAACAGATTAATAAAGATATAAATTTTAATGAAACAATTCACATATACTGACAGATGGCTACTAAACATCAAATTTAAAATTTAGACTATTTCTTCACTATTTTACTTTTGTAATATGCAAATCGCCATTGGATTTCAGCTGTAACAATTACGCTAACAAATAAATTGGAGAAATGAAAACTAGAAAAGCACAGCAGGTTACCGTGCTCCTGTAAAGTCATCAGATTCTAACTTTTTAAAATGCAATTGATTGATCATCACCGCGAAAGACAGAATAAAACAAAGATCAAAGGAGCAAAAATATTGAGAAGGAAAAAATGGGAAGGCGGCAGTAAGCGATCTAACAGACTTAACTGCAAATAAAGGGATAATAGTTAAATGAAATGTAAATTGAAAAGCAACAAGAAGGGGGCTTACGGTGGGAAGTGGGATATGAAATAGAGCAGGGAGGGAGATGGTTATGTTTCCATCAAAGTAAATGGGGTTAGGGGGTTGTACTGCTGTGGGAGCAGGGGGCATCAGTGCCTGAGAAAAAAAGGCTAGCTTATACCAAATTTAATTGGGTGGGCAAGTTAGTAGGGGGGGGGGGGCTAGCATGGGAGATCCTTGATCAAGTGGAGCACTGGAGAGGGGGGATTGTGAAGGAGAATGGTTGCGTGAGAGAGTGGAAGGGAGCAGATGTCTCGAAAACAAGACGAGGAATAGAGAAAGAGGCTCAAATGAATAAAACAAATCGAATATGTAAAGGAAGGTAGGCATCAAGTGAGAATAAAGTTTTATTCCAGTTTGATTAACAATGAATTCAGGTAATTTACCAATGTTTTATTCTGAATCTATCAAATATGAACATGTGATCAAATCATATGTAATTAGTTATTCATGTGCAACAAATGTAAATTCCCCTTTTCTTAAAACTTTTAAATTAAATGATTACATTTAAAAGTTCCTTATTCAATGAACTCACCCCCAGATAATTCTGTTCCTTGAGTTTCAGGAGTGGGGCTTGCTAACTTCAGCAAAACATCACCTACATGGACAAAATTCCATGAACTGTTAAAATTATACAAGAAGTCCTGTTTAACAAAGATAATTTAATTTCAGTTGTTAAATATTTCAAAAATATACCCAAATTTTCATTATTTGCATATCGTGCTTGTCGATTAAAAGAAAAACTAAGAAACCTGCAACAGTTATACATGGCAACTTTATATCCAAATGTTAACTATAAATTAGCTGGTAGAAGCTAATCATGACATGAAGTGTCACCTTTATAAAATGTGAAAACTTAAATCCATCTGGCTGGTGTGCAATTCAGAGCTGTTAGAAATAAATGTCTGATTGAAATGGTTCTCTGAATGTTGAGGTTGCAGTATGCTCTAAGTTTACAAATAAAATTGCAGTTAGTAGTAGCTTATAACCAATGTTCATCTTTACATTTCCTTCGTACTACAAATGCATAGTAATTTATATGGCCATATTTTTGGACATCGATACTAAGTACAACTTCCTGAAGTTAAAATGATCTTTGAATATTATTAAATTCAACATGAAGTTTTGTCAATTTATTTGAATTAGTTTATTCAATTTTCAACGGTGTGAACTCCAATTAAGGAACATTTTCAATATCCCATATCATCCAAAGAATGATCATTAATTCTGTTCACAAAATGAGGATTTTTACTAATCTTCCCACAAATTAGTTTACAAGTAATAGAGCAATGGTGAATATTTTCCAACAGTCTTTGAACTCCCAATCCGTTTCTGTCGAGTGAAGGCTAGCTGATACAATCTCACTGATCAGAAGAGAGAAAACAGGGAATTTTAGACCAGTTAACCTGACATTTGAAGCAGGATCAGATACAATAGCAGGGTATTTAAGGGAATCCTTCAAAATATATAGAATGGATACATTCTAGTGAGAACATTTCCAAAAGGGAGGACCCACCATCAGTGATGAACTTAAAAAGTTAAAGATAGCACCAAAGTTAAACACATATAATTGTACAAACTCGGATGGCAGGTCTTAAGACTGTACAGAATATAAAAAAGACAAGAGAAAATTAATAAAGTAGAAAAAATTAGAGAACGAGGCAAAGCTAGCTAGAAATATATAAAATGCAGGAATTTCAACAGATGTAATAATAATATTAATAAAATGAATGCAGATTGCACATAAATGTGGTAGGGGAATTAATAATATAAATAATCAGGTATTTTGCATCAATTATAAGATACAATTAGCAAGTCAGAAACAGCTGTAAATTGGGAACACGAAGGGAGAGGCCTGTGGAGTCGATGGTGGCCCCCCATTTAAGATCCCTGGAGATTATGGTTCCAAGGAACTTCAATGACTCCACCGATGTGACTGTGGTGTTGTTGGTGAGTGGGGGGAGGGGAGGGGGAGCTCTTTGAAAGTCCACAATTAATTCCATCGTCTTGAGAGCATTGAGCTCCAGGTTGTTGCGATGGCACCAGGACGCCAGCTGTGTCACTTCCCGTCTGTAGGCAGATTCCTCCCCATCCTGGATCAGTCCAATCAGGGTTGTGTCATCCGCAAACTTGAGGAGCTTGACAGAGGAGTCTGTGGAGGTGCAGTCGTTGGTGTAGAGAGAGTAAAGGAGAGGGGAGAGTACGCAGTCTTGCCGTGCTCCTATGCTGAGGGTCTGCGGGTCCGAGATGTGCTTTCCCAGCCTCACATGCTGCTTCCTGTCTATCAGGAAGTTGATGATCCACTGACCGAGGGGTTCAGGCACAGTCAGCTGGGAGAGTCAAGTCAAGTCATGTCAAATTTATTTGTCACATACACATACTCGATGTGCAGTGAAATGAAAGTGGCAATGCCTGCGGGTTGTGCACAAAAAGAATTACAGTTACAGCATATAAATAAAGTTAATAAGTTACTAAACATAGCACAAAAAGTGTCGACAAAAATTTAGTCTCTGGGGTTATAAAAGTTGACAGTCCTAATGGCCTGTGGGAGTTTGTAGTGTAGTAGCTCTGGCACAATGGTGTTAAGGGAATCAAGGGATATGGGGAAAAAGCAGGAACGGGGTACTGATTTAGATGATCAGCCATGATCATATTGAATGGCGGTGCTGGCTCGAAGGGCCAAATGTCCTACTCCTGCAGCTATTTTTCTATGTTTCTATGTACAAGAGAATCGGGTTGACCTGAACTGGAGGGGAACAAGTATTCTTGCAGGGAGGTTCGCTAGTGCTACTTGGAAGGGTTTAACCTGAAATGGGGGTGGAGGGTGGGTGAGAACCAGAGTACAGGGTCAGAGAATGGAAGGACTCATGGAAAGGTAGAGGTTATGACCAGTAAATCTCAAAGGGACAGGCAGGGTTAAGGAAAATGGTGAAACTGATAGGCTGAAGTATGTTTATTTCAATGCAAGTAGTATCGCGGGTAAAGAGATGAACTTAAGAGTCTGTATCAGTGCTTGAACGATGATGTTGTGGCCAGTGTAGAGATTTACAGCTCAACATTGCAGAGTTTTGATGTTTCAGACGTGTTAGAGAGAAGAGGAAAAAGAAGTGGAGTAGTTTGTCTACTAATCAGGAGGAATGTGATGGCAGCACTCAGAGATGACATACTCCAGGGTTTGTCCACTGTGATGATATGGATGGATGGAGCTCAGAAATAAGAAGACTGCATTCACTCTAATGAGATAGGTCCCTCAACAGCTATCACGAGATAGAGGAACAGGTATCATATCATATCATATCATATATATACAGCCGGAAACAGGCCTTTTCGGCCCACCAAGTCCGTGCCGCCCAGCGATCCCCGTACATTAACACTATCCTACACCCACTAGGGACAATTTTTACATTTACCCAGCCAATTAACCTACATACCTGTACGTCTTTGGAGTGTGGGAGGAAACCGAAGATCTCGGAGAAAACCCACGCAGGTCACGGGGAGAACGTACAAACTCCTTACAGTGCAGCACCCGTAGTCAGGATCGAACCTGAGTCTCCGGCGCTGCATTCGCTGTAAAGCAGCAACTCTAGGTATGTGGACAGATTACCGAAATACGCCAAATTTACAGGGATGTCTTCACTTTCTCAATATTGGGCACCGGTATTATTGATGCCCTTTTAAAGCTGTACCTCTTGCCTAGCGAGGGGAGAAGAGGGAGTAACCAAGGTGAGACGCGTTCCCAATTATGCTGGTGACCTTGCCGAGGCAATGTGAAGTGTAGATGGAGTCAATGGAATGGAAGTTGGTTTGTGTGATGGTCTGGGCTGCGTCCTCAATTCTCTGCAATTTCTTGTGGTTCTGGATGGAGCTGTTCCCAAACCATGCTGTGAAGCATCCTAATTACATGCGTTCTACAGCGCATCTGTAGAAGTTGGTGAGAGTTGTTGGGGATATGCCAAATCCCGCAAGCCTATTAAGGAAGTAGATGCATTGGTGTGCTTTCCTGGCTGTTGTTTCAATATAGTTAGTCTAGCTAGACAGGTTGCTGGTGATATTTACTCCTGGGTACGTGAAGCTTTCAACCATCTCTCGTTCGGCGCCGTCAATATACGACGTAGGGTATGTGTACCACTAGGCTTCCTGAAGTCGACCACAATGTCTTGCTGACATTGAAAGTCCAACCGGAGAAGGGAACATACTGTACCTTGTGTTGGGAAATGAGCCTGGCCAGGTGACTGGTGCTTCAGTGAAAGAGCAAATTGGGGATAATGATCACAACTCCATAAGTTTTAAGATTGTTTTGAACAGGAAGGCTGGACCTTGCGGGAAAGTACTAAGTTGGAGTATGGCAAACTGCAACTTTATTATCCAGGCGCTTGGGAGGATAAACTGTGAGCAATTGTTATTGGGCAAGTCTACATCTGACATGTGGAAGTTGTTTAAAGACCAGTTGATCGAAGTTCCGAACAGCAAGTTCCAGTGAGGAAGAGGGATAAGGATGGCAGTATTGGTACATTAGATGACCAATGTGGTTGTAAATTTGGTTAAAAAAAAGTAAGCACATGTAAGGTTTAAGAGGATGGAATCAGTCAGGAATATTAAGAATGGAGGAATAAAGGAATAAAGGTGTGGGACGAATAAAGGAATATATTATTATTATTATTATTAATAACTCAAGCAGGGGATTCGAAGGACCAAAAGGGGTCTCGATATGGCTTTGATGTCAGATTAAAGAAAATCCCAATGCCTTTTATACCTACATTAAAAACAAGAGGGTTAAAAAGATAGCAGGCAGGACCGCTAAAGGATCAAGGTTGCTCATCCTTCCCACAGACCTCTCACACAATTTGTGCTTGGAGTCTTAAATGCAGGCGAGGTACTAAACGTGTACTTTGCATCTGTTTTCGCCAAGGAGACAGACATGGAGATTGAGATCAGTGTGGGGAAAACTAATATGCAAGGGCAGTTTGAGATTGAGGAAGAGGATGTGTTGGGGTTCTTAAAGAGCATTAGGATGGATAAATCCTTGTGACCTCATGGCATTTATCTCAGTTTAATGAGAGAGGCAAGAGAAGAGATTGCGGGAGCCTAAAGGAGGAACTTGGTGCCTTCTCAAGCCGCAGGCGAGATCGCAGAGGACTGAAGAGTAACTTTGTTTAAGAAGGGATGTTGTGAGCATCTGGGGAATTGTAGGTTGATGAGCCTCACATCAGTGGTAGAGAAGCCATTAGAGAGGATTCTTCGGGATAGGATTGACTTCCTTTTGGACAAGTAGGTTAATTAGGGATAGTCAGCATTGCTGTGTACACGGCAAGTTGTGTCTTGCTAACATGATCGCGTTTTTTTGAGGAGGTGACAAAAGTGATCGATGATGGTAGGTGTTGGTCTATAGGGATGTTGGTCTATAGGGATTTTAGCAATGTATTTGATAAAGTCCTCCATGGTAGGCTGATCTAGAAGATTAAGATACATAGGATTAACAGTGACTTGTCTGTATGGATTCCGAACTGGCTTACTGATAGAAGACAGGGAGCTGTGGTGGAACGACAATATTTAGGCTGGAGATCTGTGGCCAGTGGAGTTCCACACACATCTGTGCAGACACCTCTGCTGTCTATGATATATAAAACAGACTTGGACATAAACATAAAAGGGCTGGTTAGTAAGTTTGCAGATGACACCTCGATTGCTGGGGTCGTGAACTGTGAGGAAGACTGTGAGGAGGTATAGGCATTTCCGAGCGGACTCTGGCAAAATATCAAGGTTGTGTGAGTGGGCAGGAGCATGGCTGATGCAGTATAATGTGCATAAATGTGAGGTTATCCACTTTGGAGGCAAGAACATGAAGGCAGGTTATTATCTGAATGGTGTCAGATTAGGAAAAGGGGAGGTGCAACGAGACCTGGGTGTCCTTGTACATCAGTCACTGAAAGTAAGCATGCAGGTACAGCAGGCAGTGAAGAAAGCTAATGGCATGTTGGCCTTCATTGCGAGAGGATTGGAGTTTAGGAGCAAGGAGGTCCTACTGCAGTTGAACAGGGCCCTGGGGAGATCATACCTGAGGTATGTGCAGTATTAAGAGTATTGATCTCCTAATTTGAGGAAGGACATTCTTGCTATGGAGGGAGTGCAGCGTAGGTTCACCAGGTTAATTCCCAGGATGGCGGGACTGACACATGATGAAAGAATGGATCAACTGGGCTTATATTCACTGGAATTTAGAAGGATGAGAGGGAATCTTATAGAAACATATAAAATTCTTAAGAGACAGGCTAGATGCAGGAAAAATGTTCCCAATGTTGGGGAAGTCCAGAACCAGGGATCACAGTTTAAGAATAAGGGACAGGCCATTTAGGACTGAGATGAGGAAAAACTTTTTCACCCAGAGAGTTGTGAATCTGTGGAATTCTCTGCCACAGAAGGCAGTGGAGGCCAATTCACTGGATGTACTACAAAGAGAGTTAGTCATAGCTCTTGGGGCTAACGGAATCAAGAGATACGAGGAGAAAGCAGGAACGGGGTACTGATTTTGGATGATCAGCCATGACCATATCGAATGGTGGTGCTGGCTCGAAGGGCAGAATGGCCTACTCTTGTACCTATTTTCGATGTTTCTATGATGCCATGGTTAAGTATATTTCTTTGCAGGTCGAAGATTTGGGAGAGGGAGGATGTAGCACCTTGGACCAAAAAAGAGATGCTGCATAGAGTGTTTGAGGAGGTGGGGTTCAAAATAAAAAGCAGAATGTTAGTGCTAATAATCTTTGTAATTTTACCCTAACCGTAGGCAATTGGCATACGGATAAAAAGACCGGACTATTGAATACATGACTGAGTAATGCGGGAATCATGGTTTCACTTCTTGAGACAATGGCATTAATATCAGCGAAAGCAGAAACTGTCTAATTGGTACAAGCTTCACATAAACCTGGCTGGAAGTACTGTGCTGAAAAATTGAATAATGAGAACTGTTGAAAAAAGATTCAAAAGTGATTAGGAGAGCAGAGGAGAAAGTGGGGAAGCTGATGATTAGACAAACTTCAAAAATAAAAATCAAAGTGTATAGAGCAGAGTCCTGACTCTTAAACTCAGAGAAAAGGGTGAGCTCCTGTACATAGACTTGGTGACCTCTCTGCCTAACACTTGCGCGCGGTCCGCAAAGGCGAACTGGATCTCCCTGTTGCTAACCATTGTAACTCCTCTTCTCATTTCCATACTGAGCTTTCAGTCTTGAACCTCCCCCATTACCAGAGCGAGGCCACACACTAAATGGAGGAACAGCTCTTTATATTCCGCTTGGGCAACATACAACCCAAGGTTGTGAACGCTGAATTCTCCAATTTTAGGTTACTTCTACAAACACCTCCCATCTCTCCTCCTCCCCTTTCCTCCTCCCCCCCCCCCCCCCCCCCCGAACCCTGGCTGTGACCTTGCGCCAGTTTCCCCCACCCCAACCACAGTCCTTTAACCACCTTCACAGTTCGCACCTACGTATCCCTTTTGGGTTCACACCTGCTTCTATATCTAACCTTTGTCCAACAATCTGCCTATCAGGGAACCTACTCACCCAAGGTGAGCCAGAGGTTCACCTGCACCTCTCCTCCAACCTCATCTATTTCATCCGCTGCTCCATATGTCAACTTCTTTACATCAGCGAGACCAAACGCAGGCTCAACACCTTCGCTCAGTCCGCCTCAATCAACCTGATCTCCTGGTGGCTGAGCACTTCAACTCCCCCTCCCACGCCCAGTCTGACCTTTCTGTCATGGGCCTCCTCCAGTGCCATAGTGAGGCCCACTGGAAATTGGAGGAACAGCACCTCATATTTTGCTTGGGCAGCTTGCAGCCCAGCGGTATGAACATTGACTTCTCCAACTTTAGATAGTTCCTCTGTCCCTCTCTTCCCCTCCCCCTTCCCAGTTCTCCCTCTATCTTCCTGTCTCCACCTATATCCTTCCTTTGTCCCGCCCACCTGACATCAGTCTAAAGAGGGGTCTCGACCCGAAACGTCACCCATTCCTTCTCTCCTGAGATGCTGCCTGATCTGCTGAGTTATTCCAGCATTTTGTGAAATAAATACTCGCCCAAGGTCATCGGTTGCTGGCTGTGATTTATCCGATCCCTTCTTACTTCCGGTTAATTTTTCTCGCTCCCCCCCTGCAATCAGTCTGAAGAAGGATCCCAGAACGAAAAGACACCTATCCATTTTCTCCAGAGATGCTGTCCGACCCTCTGAGTTACCCCAGCATTTTCTGTCTATCTTCAAGATAATTAAAGACTTGTCCCATCTTAGTCATTTTTTCTTCTGCCTGTTTCCATCCAGCAGAACGTACAGAAGTTTGAAAGCACTCACCGCCAGACTCAGGAACAGTCTTCCCCTCCATTCTCAGGCTTCTGAACATTCCTTCCATAAGATGGGGTACCCTTCGATTCACAACTAGCCCATTGAGAATATTAGAGAACTAATGCTGAGAACACCATTCTGCAGTCTGTATCTTCCCTTTTGCTTTATATATTGTACTTGTTTTTGAACTGATTGTAACTATGCCTGGTATATCAAATATGGTATAGCAAGCAAAACAAAGATTCTTTGCTCGCTCATTTAATAGGACATAGAAGAGTACAGCAGATGGACAGGCCGTTCCAGCCTACAATGACTGTGCCAAACATGATGCCTACTTATACAAATGCCTTCTGCCTGCACTGCCTCCATATTTCTTCTATTTACATCGGTGAAACCAAGCGCAGGCTCGGCGATCGCTTCGCTGAACACCTGAGCTCGGTCCGCATTGACCAAACTGATCTCCCGGTGGCCGAGCACTTCAACTCCCCCTTCCATTCCCAGTCTGACCTTTCTGTCATGGGCCTCCTCCAGTGCCATAGTGAGGCCCACCGGAAATTGGAGGAACAGCACCTCATATTTCGCCTGTGCAGTTTGCAGCCCAGTGGTATGAACATCGACTTCTCCAACTTTAGATAGTTCCTCTGTCCCTCTCTTCCCCTCCTCCTTCCCAGATCTCCCTCTATCTTCCTGTCTCCACCTATATCCTTTCTTTGTCCCGCCCCCCTGACATCAGTCTGAAGAAGGGTCTCGACCCGAAACGTCACCCATTCCTTCTCTCCCGAGATGCTGCCCGACCTGCTGAGTTACTCCAGCATTTTGTGAATAAATTTCTTCATATCATGCATGTTCACATATTTGGGAAAAGGGGTTTGACTGTCTATCCACGTCTCATAATTTTAGAAGCTTCTAGCAGATTTCCCCTCAGCCTCTGAACTTCCAATGAAAATAATCACAAGTTTGTCCAACTTCTCGTTATAGCCGTTAACCTCTGATCCAGGGGGGCATTCTGGATACGTGACCAAACTACAAAGGCAAAAAGTAGGCAAAAGGGCACCAGAGAAGGGGCATGACAGAGGGGAAAGGAGCATGATGGCCGGTGGAAGTGCAGGAGACAGTGGAAGACATTGGCAGGCACCGGGGCGGGGAGGAAAGAGTAGGGAGCAGGAGGGGAACACACAAAACTAGGGAATTCAATGCTCATTACACTGGGCTCCAAGCCACCCAAGCGAAATACAAGGTTATTCCTGCAGTTCACGCATGGCCCCACTCTGGCAATGGAGAAGGCACTTGTGCTCTAAATGAAGGATTTCCCCCTTGCTAATCATTTTAACTCCCCGTCCCATTCCGACCTTTCTGTCTTTGGCCATCACCATTGCCAGAGGGAGGATACAGCCAAATTGATCTCCAGAATTTCATTACTGTTATGAAACAGGCAACAGGTAACGTCAGGAACCAAACCTGAAATACAGACATGCTCCTTGCAAATTACTTGGAATTTCAAACATTTTGACAAACTAAACTCAAAATATTCCTTCAAAGTCCTCAACATTTTACTTGCATGTAAAAGTTGATACTAGCCTAAATCTAACCAGAAATCAGATTCCAGCAAATTCCTCATACCAAGTTAAGTTTTGAAAATAAGAAAGGAACAAATGTTGAAAGGTCAAGTGATAGGAGCAGAATTAGGCCATTCAGCCCATCAAGTCTACTCCACCATTCAATCATGGCTGATCTATCTCTCCCTCCTAACCCCATTCTCTTGCCTCCACAACCCCTGACACCTGTACTAAACAAGAATCTATCTATCTCTGCCTTAAAAATATCCATTGAGTTAGTCTTTGAAAGTATCCTGGAAGAACTGCCACAATGTGCAGATTGATTTAAAAAAAAGACTTTATGTGAACTGTTTAAGCATTTCTGCGGTATTTGTGAGCTTTGAAAATGATCACACAAATTCTGATGGTTTTAGTCATTCTGTTGTTGCCACCATCTCAAGAAGGAAGCAAAAACAGTTGAAATTAGTTCGTTCAAATAAGAAAAGCAAAGCAACTGGCTCAAAGGAGAAACAATGACGATAGAAAAGGAAGGTCTAATAAGGTAACCCCCAGTGGGGGTTTGAGGAACAAAAAGAGCTCAGTGTACAAGTCCAAGGCTTCCTAACACTTGCAGCACAGGTCGTAGGATTGGGCAGTAAGTGGAGTATTGTGTAAAGTTCTGTTTGCACAAATTCGGAGGATCATGAATGCACTCGATAAAACGCAGAGGTGATTTACCAAGAGCAAATAATAAACCCAACATGTCATCTGTTCATTTCCCATCACGGATGCTACCTGGCCCACTGGATTTATCCAGGACTTTGTTTTTTGCTCAAGATTCCACCATCTGACTTACCCGGATGTCACTTGGGATGGAATGTTTCAGTTATGGAGAAGACTGGACAGGCTGAGTTTGTTGTTCTTGTAATAGAGGAGGCCGAGTTGGGAACCTGAGTTGTACAAATTTATTCTCAGTATTTATTTAGTATCTGAATGAGCACTTGAATCATCTAGGCATTTCAGATTATTGGCCAAAAGCTAGTATATATGGTGTATATGGATCAGTTTAGTGTGTTAGAATGGACATTGCGGTAGAGGTGTGCTGTATGAGTCCAGAAGAATAGTAGGATTTACAAACCATGATAAATGAAATGGAAGAATACATATAGAGACACGAGGGTTTAGGTTCATGTACAGTGAAAAGCTGTGTTTTGCTACAGATCAGATAATACCATGCATCATCAATTGTCAAACTCATGTACAATAGAGAGAGCAAATGGGCTATACTTACAAGTAGAAAAGAGATTTAAAAGAGTAAAACAATTGTATCGGATGACAGTGGATCCTTTTACGCAGAGAGTTGCCAAGTTCCAGTGAGACCAAGTATTAAAATGCACAATGAGGTTATAACGGAAATGCAGCTCATTGACAAAAATCTTATCTGTGAAGAATGTTACCAAGAAAGCAGAGATACATGGAATTGGTAAGGAATGAGAAGTCGTGTTAACACAAAAAGACAAGTAAGCACCAAGAAAAAGTGATAATATGAAGTAAAGGACTATTCACAAAATGCTGGAGTAACTCAGCAGGTCAGGCAGCATCTCTGGAGAGAAGGAATGGGTGACGTTTCGGGTCGAGACCCTTCTTCAGACTGATGTCAGGGGAGGGGGTGGGACAAAGAAAGGATATAGGTGGAAACAGGAAGATAGAGGGAGATCTGGGAAGGAGGAGGGGAAGAGAGGGACAGAGGAACTATCTAAAGTTCAAAGTAAAGGATTAGATCTGTATTATATCCTGGAGAGAGGAAGCAGAAATGTAGAGAGAGGAATATGGAATCAATGACTTCTTCCAGAACTCCATATTTCAATTCCAAATCAGATATCCACAGGGAATTTCTCAGATGACTAAACAACTGTGAATTTACTATTGAATGGCCTATGGCCTCTACTGCCACTTGAGTTGCAGAAACTTGCCCTTACAAAATTGACAAATATCTATCCAAGATACAGAATAACATTTGTTCTCACGGAAAGTATGTGGGGAGAAAAAAAAATTACATAAACACAAAATCTAATTCAATTCACAAATTTTCAGACGACACCACCATTGTGGGCCGGATATCAAATAATGAGATGGAGTACAGGAAGGAGATTGAAAATCTTGTGACCTGGTGTCAAGAAAACAACCCTTCTCTCAATGTCAGCAAGACAAAGGAGATAATGATCGACTTCAGGAAGCAAAACAGTGCACATTGACAGCGCCAAAGTAGAGATAGCTGAAAGCTTCAAAAATTCCTAGGAGTAAATATTACCAACAACTTCTCCTGGACCACCCATATTGAAGCAATGGCCAAAATAGCGCACCAACACCTACATTTCCTTAGAACACTTAGGAAGGTTCTCACCAACAATTCTCACCAACTTCTACAGATGCGCCGTAGAAAGCATTTTATCCCACGGGATGCATCACAGCCTGGTTTGGGAACAGCTCCATCCAAGACCACAAGAAATTGCAGAGAATTTTGGATGCAGCTCGGACCATCAAGCAAACCACCTCCATTCCATTGACTCCATTTACACCTCATGCTGCATCAGCAAGGTGACCAGCATAATCAAGGATGTCACACCTTGGCCACTCCCTCGTCTCCCCTCCCCCTTCGGGCAAAAGGTATATGTATGAAAATTCACATCTACAGATTAGGTCATAAGGTCAAGATGTGATAGGAGCTAAATTAGGCCTTTCGGCCCATCAAGTCTACTCTGCCATTCAATCATGGCTGATTTATCTCTCCCTACTAACCCCATTCTCCTGATTTCTCCCCATAACCACTGACATCCGTACTAATCAAGAAACTATCTGCAGTGCCCTCCATAATGTTTGGGACAAAGATCCATCATTTATTTATTTGCCTCTGTACTCCACAATTTGAGATTTGTAATAGAAAAATCTCATGTGGTTAAAATGAACATTGTCAGATTTTATTAAAGGGTATTTTTATACATTTTGGTTTCACCATGCAGAAATTGCAGCTGTGTTTATACATAGTCCCCCCATTTCAGGGCACCATAATGCTTGGGACACATGGCTTCACAGGTGTTTGTAATTGCTCAGATGTGTTTAAATACCTCCTTAATACAGGAAGAAGAGCTCTCAGCACCTAGTCTTTCCTTCAGTCTTTCCATCACCTTTGGAAGCTTTTATTGCTGTTTATCAACACGAGGATCAAAGTTGTGTCAATGAAAGTCAAAGAAGCCATTATGAGACTGAGAAACAAGAATAAAACTGTTAGAGACATCAGCCAAACTTTAGGCTTACCAAAATGAACTGTTTGGAACATTATTCAGAAGAAAGAGTGCACGTAAGCACTTGCAATCCCGCTAGATGGCGCTGCTGTTTCGCAGGTATGGTTTTTTTTACAGTCGCGGCTGTGAACTGTCGGCGGCAGATTCGTCTACTGCTGTTAGTTTGTATCAAGTTTGAAAGCCGACAGCCGCAGCTAACTAACTGCAGCCGATTTGACTGCAGGCGACCTGAATTTGTCTATTGTCTATTGTCATGCGGAATCACAATGTTGCCAATGCGCGTTGACATGGAAACTGTCCATATGACAATAGACAATAGACAATAGGTGCAGGAGTAGGCCATTCAGCCCTTCGAGCCAGCACCGCCATTCAATGCGATCATGGCTGATCAGTCACTACGACTTTGATTTATCGTATCTTTGGAAGGAAATGGTATTATACCATGATCTAGATTCAAGATATCTTTATTTGTCATCCAAAAAACAAGTTTTCTGGACGAAATTTAGTCACCCACAGCCAACAACAACTGTTTGGCTCAAATGAAAGCTTTGAGTTAGCTCTTTCTCTTTGATATATTTTCATTTGTATTTAATTAATGCATGAAAATAAATGCTGCTGCGTAGGTAAGCTTACTAATCACAAAGGGACTGGCAGGCCAAGGAAGACCTCCACAGCTGATAACAGAAGAATTCTCTCTACAATAAAGAAAAATCCCCAAACACCTGTCCGACAGATCAGAAACACTCTTCAGGAGTCAGGTGTGGATTTGTCAATGACCACTGTCCGCAGAAGACTTCATGAATAGAAATACAGAGGCTACACTGCAAGATGCAAACCACTGGTTAGCCACAAAAATAGGATGGCCAGGTTACAATTTGCCAAGAAGTACTTAAAAGAGCAACCATAATTCTGGAAAAAGGTCTTGTGGACAAATATAACGAAGATTAACGGTGGTGGGGGTGTTATGGCCTGGGCATGTATGACTGCTGAAGGTCCTGGCTCAGTTATCTTCATTGATGATACAACTGCTGATGGTAGTAGCATAATTAATTCTGAAGTGTATAGACACATCCTATCTGCTCAAGTTCAAACAAATGCTTCAAAACACACTGGCCAGCGGTTTATTCTACAGCAAGACAATGATTCCAAACCTACTAGGTGACTTCAACGCCAAGATTGGAGACCAAAACGAGGGATATGAGGCAGCAATGGGAAAACATGGAGTGGGGAAAATGAATGAAAATGGCGAGATGTTTGCTGAGACCTGTGTTAAAAATAACCTAGTGATTGGGGCAAGTGTATTCCCCATAAAACAATTCACAAAGCAACTTGGGTGTCACCAGATCATGTCACAGAAAATCAAATTGACCATATTTGTATCTGTAAAAAGTTCCGAAGATGTCAGAACAAGAAGGGGAGCAGATGCAGCTTCAGACCACCACCACCTGGTAGGGAAATTCAAGCTAAGGCTGAGGAGACACCACTGGGCCAAAAGCCAAAGAGCAAAATACAACACTGAATACCTCAGCAGTGCTCAAGTGGTGAAGAAGTTCAAGGATATCCTCTCAAGGGAAAATACAGAGCTACAGCTGAGGAGGAAAGAAGGATGGACAATAAATGAGGAGTGGGAACACCTAAAAGCTGCTTGGAGCTCAACCTGTGAGGTGGCCCTAGGGAGAAGGACCCAAAAGCACAAGGAGTGGATAACACCAGAAACCCTCAACACAATCCAACAAAGTTCAAAGAGAAGGTGAACAGCTCAAGAAGAAGAGCTGAAAAGGCTTTGGCCCCAAAGGAGTACAACAGATGCCACAAAGAAGTGTGAAAGGACATCAGGAGGGATAAGAGAACACTGGTGGAGAGGCTTGCCAAGGAGGCAGTAATTGCAGCGACTCAAAGGAACATGAGGGAATTATATACCATCACAAGGAAATTGTCCGGGACATACCTGCACAGTAATAAACCAATTACAGACAAGAATGGCCAACTGCTTTCAACCCGGGAGGCGCAGCTTGACAGATGGGTAGAGCATTTCGAAGAAGTCTTAAACAGGCCACCACCGGCAGTGCAGCCACATATTCCCAAAACCAGGATACCACTACATATTAAGTGTCATAGACCAACAAAATCAGAACTAAAGGCTGCAATCAAGCAACTGAAAACTGGCAAGGCTGCTGGCCCTGACAATATTCCACCTGAAGCCCTTGATAGACTCATCAACAGACATGCTCTACGGCTGCTTTGGGAGAATTTTGGAAGAGGCAAAGACACCCACAGAATGGGCAGAGGAATACATTGTGAATCTGCCAAAAAAAAGGTGACCTAAGGAAATGTAACTACCGAGGGATCACCCTACATTCTGTACCCAGTCAAATTCTCAACCGGGTCATCCTTAACTGTCTTCAGGAAGCTGTAGACAAGAGGCTACGGGACCAGCAAGCAGGATTCAGGAAGGATCACTCATGCACAGACCACATAGTAACACTACGCATCATCATTGAACAGTCTATTGAATGGAACACGTCCCTGTACATCAACTTCATCGACTTTGAGAAAGCGTTTGACAGCTTAGACAGAACAACACCATGGCGCCTAATGGACCACTGTGGAATTCCTCCCAAGATCATAAACTTAATCAAGAACTCGTATGATGGAACCTCATGCAAAGTTATGCATGCAGGCCAGCTCTCCCACAGCTTTAGTGTCAAGACGGGCGTCAAGCAGGGATGTCTACTGTCACCATTCCTGTTCCTCCTGGCAATTGACTGGATCATGATGGAAACAACAGAAGGGAAAAGAAATGGAATTCAGTGGACAATGTGGGAACAGCTAGATGACCTTGACTTTGCAGACGACATAGCTCTCCCTTCACACAGATACAAATGCAGGAGAAGACAGACTCTTTCTTAGAAGCTGCAACAAAACTGGGTCTTACACCCAATACAGCAAAGACACAGGTGATGAAGATCCACTCCAAAACCAGCAACCCTACCCTCATGCACAGCACTGCCCTGGAGGAGGTAGAAACATTCACATACCTAGGCAGTGTTGTGGACACCACCGGAGGGGCAGATGCAAACATAAAAAACAGAATCAATGAGGCTAGGGTGGTGTTTAACATGCTCAGGAAGATCTGGAGTTCAAAATACATCTCAATCAACACCAAAATACGCGCCTTTAATTCAAATGTGAAGCAGGTAATGCTGTATGGATCAGAGACATGGAAAACAACTAAAACGCACAACAAACCGGCTGCAAACATTCATTCACCTGTCTCAGGAGAATACTAAACATCTGGAGGAGAGACAAAGTAAGCAATGTGAACCTGTGGAAAAGAACAAGCCAGGATCCCATTGACTTACAAATTCGAAAGAGAAAATGGAGTTGGATTGGACACACCCTCAGAAAACCTGCCACAAACATCACCCGGCAAGCCCTGAAATGGAACTCCCAAGGAAAAAGGAAACGAGGTCGCCCCAGGAACAACTGGAGAAGAGGTGTCTCGGCAGAAATGTCTTGGAGTGGGCTCAACTGGGGAGATCTCGAAAGAACCGGCAACAACTGAGTGAAGTGGAGGACATTTGTCAATGGCCTATGCTCCCTAGAGGAGCCAAGGGTTTAAGAAGAAGAAGAAGATACTGCTAAAGCAACAAAGGAGATTTCCAAAGCTAAAAAATGGTAAATTCTTGAGTGGCCAAGTCAATCACCCAATCTGAACACAATTGAGCATGCCTTTTATATGCTGAAGAGAAAACTGAAGGGGACTAGCCCCCAAAACAAGCAGAAGCTAAAGATGGCTGCAATACAGGCCTGGCAAAGCATCACCAGAGAAGACACCCGGCAACTGGTGATGTCCATGAATCGCAGACTTTAAGCAGTCATTGCATGCGAAGGATATGCAACAAAATACTAAACATGACTACTTTCATTTACAAGACATTGCTGTGTCCCAAACATTATGGTGCCCTGAAATGGGGGGACTATGTATAAACACAGCTGTAATTTCTCAATGGTGAAATCAAAATGTATAAAAATGGTTTTTATTAAAATCTGACAATGTGCACTTTAACCACATGTGATTTTTCAGACAAAGTCAGCATGGATTTACCAAAAGCAAATCATGTCTGACGAATCTTATAGAATTTTTCGAGGATGTAACTAGTAGAGTGGATAAGGGAGAACCAGTCGATGTGTTATATCTGGACTTTCAGAAGGCCTTCGACAAGGTCCCACATAGGAGATTGGTGTACAAACTTAAAGCACACGGTATTGAGCGTTCAGTGTTGAGGTGGATAGAAAATTGGTTGGCGGACAGGAAGCAAAGAGTAGGAATAAACGGGTCCTTTTCGGAATGGCAGGCAGTGACTAGTGGGGTACCGCAAGGCTCAGTGCTGGGACCCCAGTTATTTACAGTGTATATTAATGATTTGGACGAGGGAATTGAATGCAACATCTCTAAGTTTGCGGATGACACGAAGCCGGGTGGCAGTGTTAGCTGCGAGGAGGATGCTAGGAGGCTGCAGAGTGACTTGGATAGATTAGGCGAGTGGGCAAATGCATGGCAAATGCAATATAATGTGGATAAATGTGAGGTTATCCACTTTGGCGGCAAGAACAGGAAAGCAGAGTATTACCTGAATGGTGACCAATTGGGAGAAGGGGAGATGCAACGTGACCTGGGTGTCATGGTGCACCAGTCATTGAAAGCAAACATGCAGGTGCAGCAGGCAGTGAAGAAAGCGAATGGTATGCTGGCATTCATAGCAAGAGGATTTGAGTTTAGGAGCAGGGAGGTTCTGCTGCAGTTGTACAGGGCCTTGGTGAACCCGCACCTGGAGTATTGTATGCAGTTTTGGTCTCCTAACCTGAGGAAAGACGTTCTTGCCTTAGAGGGAGTACAGAGAAGGTTCACCAGATTGATCCCTGGGATGGCGGGACTTACATATGAGGAAAGACTGGATAGACTGGGCTTGTACTCGCTGGAATTTAGAAGACTGAGGGGAGATCTTATAGAAACATATAAAATTCTTAAGGGGTTGGAGAGGCTAGATGCGGGAAGATTGTTCCCGATGTTGGGGGAGTCCAGAACCAGGGGTCACAGCTTAAGGATAAGGGGGAAGTCTTTTAGGACCGAGATGAGAAAACATTTCTTCACACAGAGAGTGGCGAGTCTGTGGAATTCTCTGCCACAGAAGGTAGTTGAGGCCAGTTAATTGGCTATATTTAAGAGGGAGTTAGATGTGGCCCTTTTTGCTAAAGGGATCAGGGGGTATGGAGAGAAGACAGGTACAGGCTACTGAGCTGGATGATCAGCCATGATCATATTGAATGGCGGTGCAGGCTCGAAGGGCCGAATGGCCTACTCCTGCACCTATTTTCTATGTTTCTATGTTTTCTATTTCAAATCTCAAATTGTGGAGTACGGAGGCAAATAAATAAATGATGGGTCTTTGTCCCAAACATTATGGAGGGCACTGTATCTCTGCCTGAAAAATATCCATTGACAGCCTCCACAGCCTTCTGTGGCAAAGAATTCCACAGATTCACCACCCTCTGACTAAAGAAATTCCTACTCATCTCCTTCCTGAAGGAGCGTCCTTTAATTCTGAGGCTATGACCTCTGGTCCTGGACTCTCCCACTTGTGGAAACATCCTCTCCACATCCACTCTATCTAAGTCTTTCACTATTCGGTAAGTTTCAATTCGGTAAGTCTCATCCTTCCAAACTCCAGAGATTACAGGCCCACTGCCGTCAAACGCTCATCATATGTTAACCCACACATTCCCGGGATAATGCTTGTAAACCTCCTCAGGATCCTCTCCAGAGCCAGTGCATCCTTCCTCAGATATGGTGCCCAAAATTGCTTACAATACTCCAAATGCGGCCTTACCAGCGCCTTATAGAGCCTCAGCATTACATCCCTGGTTTTGTATTCAAGTCCTCTTGAAATAAATGCTATCATTGTGTCTTCCTTCCTTACTACCGATTCGACTTGCAAATTAACTTTTTGGGAATCCCGCACCGGCATTCCCAAGTCCCTTTTCACCTCTGATTTCCAGATCCTCTACCCATTTAGAAAATAGTCTACGCCTTTCAGGGATGTGGATTCAGGGACAGTCATCCCAGCCGTTACCAGGCAACTTAACCATCCTACCAATTAGAGAGCAGTCCTGAGCTACTGTCTACCTGTTTGGAGACCCCTGCGCTATCTTTGATCGAACTTTACTGGACATTATCTTGCACTAAACGTTATTCACATTATTCCCTTTATCATGCATCTGTACACTGTGGATGGCTCACTTGTAATAATGTACTGTCTTCCCGCAGACTGGTTAGCACCTAACAAAAGCTTTTCACGTGCACGTGACAATAAACTAGTCAACTCAGTAAGATCATTTTCCTTTCTAGCAAACTTACCACTCAAATGTTTTCCATATTATTTAACCTCAAGATATCCAAAGGGGGTCAGCAATGTTAAGCGGAAGTTATAAATCGAGGTAACCACTGTTACTTTTGTTGACACAAGAAAATGTAAATGCTTGAGCAAAACACAAAATGCTGGAGGGACTCAGAAGGTCAGGCAGCACCTGTGGTCGGCATGGACAGATGACATTTCAGGTCTAGACCTTGTCTCACCCAAGTTTGATGTGCATTTAAAGTCTATGTTGCCGTTCAAACCAAATGCTGGAAGGTGATAAGCATTTGCTTATGCCTCCAAACGTAGCTGCTGGCCACTTAAGAGATTTGCTTTGGAAATTGCCAAGGCAATCACTTACGTTGCTTCCTGCCTTGAACCAGCAGCAGCGGTACTCATCATTACTATTGTGAGAAAAACATCCCAGAGGAGGCGTCTCCACATAACTTTGGATTCAATAGGAAGTAAGGTTTTGCGTACGGAAAATTCCAATACTTACGGTTTTCAAAGAATGAGTCCCACCATAAAGTGGGTTTGCCTGTGTAGACAATTTGAACTGAATGGTGGAGGGCATTTGTAATATACTGATTCAGAACTATGGTGTGCCAGGACGTATATGACAACATTTATTGCCTTTTCTTGCACCTATGAAATGAGCTCGCCCCCCTCCTTCCCCCAAACCTATGTCAAGTTACCTTAACTGATGCCAGCAAATATGAGCATAGGTAATCTGCTTAAGGTTCGTCTATAGGAAGACATTCCATGATATGAACTTTTAAGTTGTTCACAAATATTGCTCTTTGATAATTAACGGAGCAGTAAGTTTACCTTCTTGTCTGTTGTGTTTCTTGATTAGCCATTTTTCTATTGTTTCGGCATCAACATGTTCTGCCACAAATTCTTCCAGTACATGTGTATGAAGGGAAAGGTATGCCTTTACTTTATCATCTGTCAGACCTGGAAAGATACAACATATAAAAAGTGAAAGTCTGCAAGAATTGAATAAATTATTGCTTAACAACTGAATTTGTTGCCCGATGGATCATTATTGCACTGCTGCAAACCAACAACAAAGATTTGTAATTGGTCAGTAGCAATCATAAAGTGGAATCTTCATTTAATGGCAAAAAGAAGGCAGCATCATTCTCCAAAGTTATCAGATAAATGCTTATATGTATTGTATTTTTTTTCTCTACAGAATTCTAGATTTGCATCATTAAGAAATCTAAAAGTTTGGAATTATTTTGAAAATCACGAGTTCAAAGTTTTGGCATAATTAAGGGAAAAAAGAGTAAAAGACAAATTAAACCAAGCCATCTTGTTGCGTCTCGCTTTCGTGCTGCTTTAAAAGAGCTCTTTAAAAATAATCTAGTTCATGATCTTGCCACCAAAGGCTTTGTGGGCAACCCTTTTAATTCTATTTTAGTGTTGAACAATAGAACTGCAAACCAAGGCCTACATCTATCTTTACCTTCCTGCTCAACTTTCTGCAGCAAATTGAAGCTGGAGCATTGGCCAGCTCTAGCAGTGCTGGATCTTGAAAATAGTCTTGTGAAAAAGTCACACGATGCCCTCACAGAACACAGTACCTACCAGATATGCTGTGCCTATCAGATATAAAAAGAAGAAAATCTAACCTGTTGATTCTGTAATAGGCTCACTTTCAATTAATAGTACCAAATTGAACTAAAGGTTGGCATTAGTTGATAGGTTTGTACCATGTATCCACTTTAATAGAATAAAGCATGGATTTCTTAACTGAAATCCTGCAGTCCCATGAGTTAAAGGGTATGTACTCTCGAGCTGCAAGCCACGCTGGCTTGTTCACTAAAACATGCTGTTGTGTTGACTGTATAATAACAGAAGCCTTACACTTGGATAATGATCCAAAGACTTTATTAACTACATAGCAAGCACGATCTCACGCCTGCACGTTCCACTTACACTAACCCGAATCACCCAAGCAGTGGTCACTCAAAAGCTAAAGGGGCGTAACTACAAAAGCATGACACATAACATGAGTGACACCATTACACTAATCTACAATACCAGACGATGGGTTCAGTTCAGTTTATTGTCACGTGCACCGAGGTACAGTGAAAAGCTTTTTGTTGTGTACTAACCAGTCAGCAGAAGGACAATACATGATTACAATCAATCCATTTACAGTGTACAGATGCATGGCAAGGGAATAACGTTTAGTGCAAGGTAAACACAACAGTCAGACACACATCTGCAAGGCAGAGGTCCTCTGCCAACCTGCTCCTATTTCTCAATCATGAAATTCACTATTGTCAGCACAGTCTTTGATCCATTGAGGAAAGGGGTACTTGACATCAGACTGGCACAAAATGTCGGAGCTACTGGATAGCAGTGAACTCTACTCTCCTACAGGCTCACGATTCCTGGACAACTTACAGCAGGTCTCTCTGAGCACAGGACAAAAAAAACACATTCTGCCTTCACAAACTCCTTCAAATTCCCTGAAAAGATAAGTGAACCAACATCACTGCCCTCGTCCAGGCTAACCTCCCCATTGTAGAGGCTCTAACTACACTCAGTGAGCTTTGTTTGGCAGGTATTGTAGTTCATATGCCAAACGACAGACTCCCAAAATTGATCATCATTGATAAGTGCCAGGATTTCATCCAGTGTCTCAAAATTTCAAAATTTCATAAATAACTTGAGTACAAGAAGTTCACTAATGCAAGATATATGTATGCTGTTCGCTTCATCTGTAAAAATGAGCAAGCCATAAGGGCTGATTCCATGGCTAAGAAGCTGCCAAGTAACAATGCTACGGATTTTTGGAAAGTAGTGAGAGTTCTTAACAACTGCAAAACGTCTCTACCATGCACTGTAGATGGAGTCTCCGGAACAGACAGTATTGTGGAGTTATGGCAACAGCACTATAGTACTTCATTCAACTGTGTCCAAAATGATTTGTATAGGGTGGACAGTATTGAGAGTAATGATTCAATGGTGATTATGTCATATGGGGTGTATCAAGCTATAAGCAAGCTGTCCAACAACAAAGCAAGTGGTTTGGATCATATTTCTGCAGAACATCTTAAATGTGCCAGTATGAGGATAGCTCCTCTCCTTGCTATTTGTTTTACTGGCTTTATGATTCATGGCTTGTTACCAGACTCAATGTTGTCTGTTCTGTTGGTGTCAGTCATCAAGGACAAAGCTGTTAAAGTAGGCAGCCTAGATAATTACAGGCCCATAGCTTTAGCCAGCATACTGTCCAAAGTCTGAGAAAGAATTCTGCTGGATAGATTAAATGAGTTTGTTAACTCCACAGATAACCAGTTTGGTTTTAAAGATAAACATGGCACAAACGTGTATATATGCCTTAAAGGAAATTGTAAACAAATATAGAGGTAAAAACATCAGTTCTTATGTGCCTTATCGATGCTTCCAAAGCCTTATAGAAAGTTGTTTGTTAAATTGAGTCAAAGAGGGGCGCCCAAATACATTGTGAGAATTCTGGCTTACTGGTAAGCCCACCAGACTATGCAAGTAAAATGGGGCAATAGGGTCTCAGCCCCATTTGGGGTTAACATTGGTGTCAGACACGGGGGAATCTTGTCCCCAGTTCTTTTTAATCTCTATATTGATGATCTGTCCAAGCAATTGAAAGCCTGTAATACTGGGTGCATGATTGGTAATACTCTAGTGAACCATATTATGTATGCAGATGATCTTGTGGTCCTTAGTCCATCTAGCGCTGGTTTCCAGCAGCTCCTTACTATATGTTCTGTGCATGGCGTGGAACATGATTTCAAATATAATGCCGGTAAGAGTGTTGTTATGATCTGTAGAACCAAAGAGGATAAATGTCTAAAATCACCTGATTTTAAATTGTCTGATAATAATCTTTGTGTCTGTAAAAAGGTAAAATATCTTGGACATTTTATTACAGAACAAATGACAGATGACGAGGATATTTATAGGCAACGCCGCATGATGTATCCACAAGCGAACATTCCCTTACGCAAGTTTAGTGCGTGTACAGATGGAGTGAAGATGTCTCTGTTCAGACCATATTGTACACCACTCTATACTGCACACATGTGGTCAAACTACAGAAAAGCAAGTTTACAGAGACTTCAAGTAGCTTATAATGATGCTATGAGAATTTTACTTAGGAGACGTAGATGGTGTAGTGCAAGTGAAATGTTTGTGGCTGCAGGAGTCAATACTTTACAAACTGTTTTAAGAAATCTTATGTATAAATTTACGTGTCGGATTAATGACTCTGAAAATGAAATCATCTTGGCCTTATCAAACATAAGGTTTATATTCCCAAAATGCTGGAGTAACTCAACAGGTCAGGCAGCATCTCAGGAGAGAAGGAATGGGCGACGTTCCGGGTCGAGACCCGAAACATCGCCCATTCCTTCTCTCCCGAGATGCTGCCTGACCTGCTGAGCTACTCCAGCATTTTGGGAATACCTTCAATTTGTACCAGCATCTGCAGTTATTTTCTTAAACATAAGGTTTAGCTCTACACGCTACCAATCCCAGCTGTGGAGACATTGGTATGGTTGTCTTGTTGGGGGACACTGATTTTTTTTAAATTCTTGGTTTTAAATCATGTATTGTGTTTTCATATTAATTTATTGTGCTTTTGTAAGTGATTTATTTTACTTTTGTATGTAATTTATTGTGCTTTTGTATGTAATTTATTGTGCTTTTGTATGTAATTTATTCTATGTAATGTCTTGTCTTTTATCTGGACCCTCAGTCTGTAAAGTAAGTAAGTAAGTAACTTGAATAAAGCATCATCTAGCATCTACCTTTACCATCAAGGCAGCGGACCATGTTTGGTGCAGAGGAGAATATCTGGCGTACCACCAAGCAAGTCCAAGAAATGAGGTGCCAAACAAGCCAAGTTGTAACACAAGACTATCAACATATAACATGACATAAGAAAAAGCAGTTTGCATTCAACAGCCAGATCAGCAATGCAGTGAGGAATTCAACTATACAGCAACTGAGAAAGGCAATTGCTTGAACACCTCATGAAATAATGGCAGAACTCAGAATGTGTACCCAAAGACAAAGATGATGTAAACACGCAGCAATCTTCAGGCGGAGGTGCCAAGTAGATTATTACAGATATCACTATTTAGCAGATTCTCTTAATTTAGAAACAGAAATAAAAAGAGCCCAATGAGCCCAAAAATTAGCAAATGCTACAGGACCAGTCAACACTGAAGAACTGCTCTGACAAGCTGTGCCTCTGATCAACCTCTTCTAATATTGTTATAGCACTGGGATCACCACCTGACAATGTGGAAGATTGTCAACTGTCTCCCATCCATCAAAGAAAGAATCCAACCTGTCTGAAGAAGGGTCTCGGCCCGAAACCACCCATTCCTTCTCTCCAGAGATGCTGGAGAGCCTGTCTCGCTGAGTTACACCAGCATTTTTGTCTATCTTCTGTTAATTACTTTGGTGTACTCTCAATATAAAAAATTGATCAAAGGCATAAGCAACAGTATTATAAAGCATCACTTAATTAGTAATCTGGACTGTTTTCATTTCGCTGTACTTTGTGTAGTGACAATAAAGGTTTTTTACATTTTACATTTACATTAGTAACAGATTGATGATCAGCTCTGTTCAGATTTCATCACACCCGATCAGTCCCCATTTAAATTTAGAAAAAACATATTCCAAGCAGTGATAAATATATTGGCATGAAAGAAAATAAGACTCTAAGTTTTAGCAATTCTGGTTGTATCATTTAGCAAAGAGATGATAGAGCATATGCAGATTTACAAGAACAATTTTTGAGAGGAGGGATTTTAGCTATAATATTGGATTGGTAAGGCTGAGGCTGTTCTTCCTGGAATTAGGCATTTAATGGACATGACGACTATCAAGGCATTTGCCAATCATTTATGAAGCCATGAGGAAAAAGCAAGGAATGGGGTTAATGAGACTGGTCTACTGGAAGCTGCATGGATCCAAACTGCCTCCTATACTATAAAGTTGTTTGATTCTATTAAAGTTGAAGTCTACTTCAAATTTTATTGGGAGGTCAAAGAGAATCTGCCCAAATGTGAAAACACAAGAAACTGCAGATCCTGGAATCTTGAGCAAAACACAAAGTGCTGTAGGAACTCAGCATGTCTGAAGAGTCTGATCCAAAACGTCACCTGTCCATTTCCTCCCCAGATGCTACCTAACTTACTAAATTTATTTGTTTGCCTGTTTAAGATAACATGACTTAAACTTAGTGCTGTATTTTGGTAGAAGATACTAAAATGGACCAATAGGTCCTTTTGATCCTTCATTGTTCAACAGCTAGTACAGCCTCATAATGCCAGAGAACTGGCTTCAATCATGGCTGCAGGTGCTGTCTTTGTAAAGTCTGCACAGTTTCCCCATGACCATATGGGTTTCTTCCAAGTGCTCCGGTTTCCTCCTACTGTCCAAAGGATGCAGCTCAATAGGTTAACTGGTCATTGCAAATTGTCCCTACTACGTAGATGAGTGGTAGAATCTGTGGGGCTGGGGATAATGAGAATGCCAGATTAAAGCAAAATTAGATGAAATGCTCAGTTGATGCTCAGTATGGACTCAATTGGCCAAAGGGCCTGTTTCTGTGCTGCATCTCTCTCTGATTCCAGGAGTTACAACTGTATTTCAATAAACATGGACAACATCGATCTGAAAATCTGACAGCAGAATCTGAATTTTACTGCAAGACATTTACCAGGAATGCTCTTTGGTAAGGATTACCGTTAGTTCAATTTTCTTAATTTCTTACTCTCCATCGTTAACCAATACATTGCATCCCTGGTCAAATCATTTGTCAACATCTATGCCTTCGTCTTCAACATTTATGACTAATACTCTACAATATATTGTCCTAATATTCAGGACCAGCTAGCACAATTATTTCAGTGTTGAAATAGCATGGCCATGCGTGGCCTTGCAGTTTTATCTTTTATTCATCAGTGTTAAATTTTAGGTTCTATCCACTTGATAAAACTAAAGGCAGAATGTTCTTTATTTTTCATAATTATGTGATCCTAGAAAAGGTAGAAAAGGGTCCACATCACAAATTTCCATAATGCAAAGCCACATCATCTCTGCGACCATCGAGAAGCAGGAATAGAAAAAACCCCACAAATTGTGTGTTCATTTACTTTTTTATCCCCAAAATAAAATCCACGAGAATTTATTTTATTTGGTAACTCAAATTTTTGGGTAGTCATTAGTGAATTTTGTTAGGATGCATTTCGGTTAACTGTGGGAATTGCCTTATTAAGAGATCAATCAACATGCATGCAATCAATCAATATCATTGAGTTCTTTACATTGCAGGCATATTTATCAATATTCCCTTTTTTATGTGTTACATTAGTAGCTTCACATCAAAAGTACCTCATTGCTATTTTGGAATTTTTAGGGACATTACAGACTTTAAGCAAATGCAAGTTATTTATCTTTGACCCTAATAAGGAAAGCATCTTAAGAATGATGAAGGTTTTATAGTTGATGCAAAGTATCAAGCTACATTTGCTTTCCATTTATTTATTAGTGCCAGATTTGAATCAGTATTAGCAAGCATTGTTTTAACAGCAAAGTTTATTGTCCATAATAAAACAAAATAGCTCTGCAGGTCAGGTCACAGCTGCACGATGAGAAAGAGTTAATATTTCAGGTTTATTATCCATCAGGCAGTCCACATGTAATTTATTGAAACAAACCAATCCAAAAGAACTGCTGCAGAGATAAGCATCAGAAATGGTCCCGAAGTGCATTGCAAAACCATGCCACATTGTGAATTTTCTAAAATGGTCTTTCAATCTTACTTTAAAAAGATACTACAGAAATAAGAAAATAAATGCATGGAATTACTAAGTCTAATAATATGACCTTTTACGAGTGCAAACCTGAGACACAATCTTAGATATACTTCCTCATTATTTATCATGGTTTGCTTTCATTCCTTGAACATTCTGAGAAGTATACAAGTACCCACAGCACAATGCTAGTATATCCACTGCTGTACAAGCATTGTTAAATTATTTTTTATTTATTTCCAACAAACATGATGATATTCTATATTCCGATTAAATACAATTTGATTTTCATTTGATTCAAACACAGGTTAAATTTTCATTGTTAAACAGAACACAGGAAATAAGTCGCCATCCAATGAGCTACATCCAATGAGTTACAGAGCAAGGCCCTTCAGCTTGTTAATATTACCCTTCATGGTTATCAAACAATCAATATTGCCATACCGTTTCCCCTGGACATAATTAAGAATTAAAACAACCTGCCTGTAATTTCAAAAGGGATCATTTCTAATTATTCCTAAGCAGTTACAACACACTTGTAACAGGGCACTCTCAGCCAAATGTTTCAATCAAACTACGTGTTTTACCACTCATTCTACAGCCTGTGGAATGGAATAAGTTTAATAATCCACATTCATTACAGACTGGGAAAGATTGACCAAAAAAAGTCCATCTTTCGATGAATGTGACTGAATCAGCAGATATAAGAGGAATGTTATCAAATTATTCACGTCACTTCTACGAAGAACTGGCACTTCAACATCTCAGGTTGTAGGTCACAGTGACCAGTTGGGCTTCACAGTACAGAGGCCAACTAAAGGTAAGTGCACCGAGAGGATATTTCTAGAAAGCCAATAATATTTATTTCAAGTTATATTAAGTATCATCAAAAAGATTGTGGCAAATAAACTTTAAAGTTTATGATGTAAAAGCATTTCAAATACGTTTCCCCTTCGATTTAATTTAGCCTCTTTGATTGAAATAGCTCACCACCTTGCTATACAAGTGTTTAGCAATTCTAGAATGCCACTTGCTTCTTCACAGAAATATTCCCGAAATGGCAGATTATTGCAATGAGACACACAGTGAAAGAAAACAGCCCGTAAATGTAAGCAAAATTCATTTACCAGCATTTAATCGCAATAGAATGTACATGCTTTCTTTAGATTGGATGGAGGGAAGGCAGGTGGTTGTTTGAGGCAAGAGAGGAATGAGGAAAGGTGCCCTACAAATACTAAATGAGCTCAGTTATACTAGTCGGATGGACTAATATGAAACATTATAATATTTTCCCTGCCTTTTTATCAATGTAACCAAAATATTAAAACGAAACATGACAGGAGTTCCTATTTACAAACTTTTCCTTGGTATGTGCTTAATACTCCTTAAAAGTGATATTTACAAAAATAGGCACTTAATTTTAGAATCTTGACAAACACAAATACACAACTAGCTCAAAACGTGAACATGAAATGCCACTGTTCCTAGGCAAGGTTCCATAAAAATAAACTTGAATTCAATGCCCACAAAATTTTAATGGAAAGGAAAAAAATACATTTCAAAGGATTGGAAAAAAATGAGAAAACAAAACTCAGTTTAACACAAGTTTACAGGGTTTTCAACTAAGAAACTGACTATTAACCAATAGACATAGACATAGAAAATAGGTGCAGGAGTAGGCCATTCGGCCCTTCGAGCCTGCACCGCCATTCAATATGATCATGGCTGATCATCCAACTCAGTATCCCGTACCTGCCTTCTCTCCATACCCCGATCCACCTTAGCCACAAGGGCCACATCTAACTCCCTCTTAAATATAGCCAATGAACTGGCCTCAACTACCTTCTGTGGCAGAGAATTCCACAGATTCACCACTCTCTGCGTGAAAAAAAACGTTCTCATCTCGGTCCTAAAAGACTTCTCCCTTATCTTTAAACTGTGACCCCTTGTTCTGGACTTCCCCAACATCGGGAACAATCTTCCTGCATCTAGCCTGTCCAACCCCTTAAGAATTTTGTAAGTTTCTATAAGATCCCCCCTCAATCTTCTAAATTCCAGCGAGTACAAGCCGAGTCTATCCAGTCTTTCTTCATATGAGAGTCCTGCCATCCCAGGAATCAATCTGGTGAACCTTCTCTGTACTCCCTCTATGGCAAGAATGTCTTTCCTCAGATTAGGAGACCAAAACTGTACACAATACTCCAGGTGTGGTCTCACCAATGCCCTGTACAACTGCAGCAGAACCTCCCTGCTCCTATACTCAAATCCCCTCGCTATAAATGCCAACATACCATTCGCTTTCTTCACTGCCTGCTGCACCTGCATGCCTACTTTCAATGACTGGTGTACCACGACACCCAGGTCTCGTTGCATCTCCCCTTCTCCTAATCGGCCACCATTCAGATAATAGTCTGCTTTCCTGTTCTTGCCACCAAAGTGGATAACCTCACATTTATCCACATTATACTGCATCTGCCATGCATTTGCCCACTCACCTAACCTATCCAAGTCACGTTGCAGCCTCCTAGCATCCTCCTCACAGCTAACACTGCCCCCCAGCTTCGTGTCATCCGCAAACTTGGAGATTTGCATTCAATTCCCTCGTCCAAATCATTAATATATATTGTAAATAGCTGGGGTCCCATCACTGAGCCTTGCGGTACCCCACTAGTCACTGCCTGCCATTCTGAAAAGGACCCGTTTATTCCTACTCTTTGCTTCCTGTCTGCCAGCCAGTTCTCCATCCACATCAATACTGAACCCACAATACCGTGTGCTTTAAGTTTGCATACTAATCTCTTATGTGGGACCTTGTCGAAAGCCTTCTGGAAGTTCAGATATAACACATCCACTGGTTCTCCCTTATCCACTCTACTAGTTACATCCTCGAAAAATTCTATAAGATTCGTCAGACATGATTCACCTTTCATAAATCCATGCTGACTTTATCCAATGATTTCACCACTTTCCAAATGTGCTGCTATCCCATCTTTAATAACTGACTCTAGCATTTTCCCCACTACCGATGTTAGACTAACTGGTCTGTAATTCCCTGTTTTCTCTCTCCCTCCTTTTTTGAAAAGTGGGGTTACATTAGCTACCCTCCAATCCTCAGGAACTACTCCAGAATCTAAAGAGTTTTGAAAAATTATCACTAATGCATCCGCTATTTCTGGGGCTACCTCCTTAAGCACTCGGGGATGCAGCCTATCTGTTCCTGGGGATTTATCGGCCTTTAATCCATTCAATTTACCTAACACCACTTCCCGACTAACCTGGATTTCACTCAGTTCCTCCATCTCATTTGACCCCCGGTCCCCTGCTATTTCCGGCAGATTATTTATGTCTTCCTTAGTGAAGACAGAACCAAAGTAGTTATTCAATTGGTCTGCCATGTCCTTGTTCCCCATGATCAATTCACCTGTTTCTGACTGCAAGGGACCTACATTTGTTTTAACTAATCTTTTTCTCTTCACATATCTATAAAAGCTTTTGCAGTCAGTTTTTATGCTCACTGCCAGTTTTCTTTCATAATCTATTTTCCCTTTCCTAATTAAGCTCTTTGTCCTCCTCTGCTGGACTCTGAATTTCTCCCAGTCCTCTGGTAGGCTGCTTTTTCTTGCTAATTTGTACGCTTCATCTTTTGTTTTGATAGCCACGGATGCACTACCTTCCCTGATTTATTCTTTTGCCAAACTGGGATGAACAATTGTTGTAGTTCATCCATGCGGTCTTTAAATGCCTTCCATTGCATATCCACCGTCAACCCTTTAAGAATCAATTGCCAGTCTATCTTGGCCAATTCACGTCTCATGCCCTCAAAGTTACCTTTCTTTAAGTTCAGAACCGTTGTTTCTGAATTAACTAAGTCACTCTCCATCCTAATGAAGAACTCAACCATATTATGGTCACTCTTGCCCAAGGGGCCACGCACATCAAGACTGCTAACTAACCCTTCCTCATTACTCAATACCCAGTCTAGAATAGCCTGCTCTCTCATTGGTTCCTCTACATGTTGGTTTAGAAAACTATCCCGTATACATTCCAAGAAATCCTCTTCCTCAGCACCTCTGCCAATTTGATTCACCCAATCTATATGTAGATTGAAGTCACCCATTATAACTGTTTTACCTTTGTTGCACGTATTTCTAATTTCCTGTTTGATGCCATCCCCAACTCTACTACTACTGTTAGGTGGCCTGTACACAACTCCCACTAGTGTTTTCTGCCCCTTAGTGTTTCGCAGCTCTACCCATATCAATTCCACATCCTCCAAGCTAATGTCCTTCCTTTCTATTGCGTTAATCAATTCTTATTTTTTGTTTCAAGCATAATGATATATTAACTCAGTAAATCAAAAATATTATGGATTCTGCATAAGACAAAATAATATAATAGAATGCAAGTGTAGAAATTTTTCATTATAATAAATTTTGAAACTGCATTGAATATTCTAACCCTGACCTACCTAAATACCAGAGTGGATTAAAAAAGTTAAAAACGCCCAATCGTCTTAGCATTTTCTGTGTGACTTGATACGTACAAAATCAGAAAGTCTAGCTTAATTTTGAGGAAAAAGACTAAATATTAAATTGAAGACTTTTTTTTCCTGATTAATACTCGCAGTTTCTGAACATCCAGTAGAATCCACGCAACTCTGATAGTCAGCTCAGGTCAGGTTACCAAGATTTCCCTCACCTCATAATATTCATTAGCTATGAGTTTCTCTCAGCAGAGATGATGAAACAATGATGTAAACACACTGAAGATATTTTTGTAAAGCATGATAAAGCATCATGCATGTACATTGTTCACTTTTGAAATTAAACCTCTGCAGTAACTGCCAAACCAACTGAAAATCGTCAGAGAACACTGAGATATGTGAGCCTGAAGCATACTCTGATATTTAACAAGATCATGATCGATCAAATCTTGACCTCAATTCCAATTTACTGCCTGTGCCCTTAACCCTTGACTCCACTTTAGATCAAAGTTCTGTCCATTGTTCTGTCATTTGGTTTAAAACAATGCCTGTTGGTTACCCCAGGAAGTAAAACATATCTACCTTGAATATCTACCTTGTCAAATACTCTCCAAACCTAATGTTTCATTAAGGTCATATCCAATAAATGCTTAATTTCTCTTCTCTCCCCCCTCCCCCCCCCCCCCCCTTAACTATGGGAACCTTTCTGTATGTTTTCGTTTGATTATGTCATCTACCTGGGCACAACTGACTCATTCTTCATTCTTCAAGCTACCATTCTTGACCCGTTGATTAATACTGTGCTTCTACTGTGCTTCTGTGCTTCCAATGTCAATTTTCCTTTTGAAATTCTTCACCTCTTCATCAAGGATCCTGAACTCATCATGTTCAGCTCCCAATGCAAGCTATAATTAATTTCATCCACTCCTATGCATAATAAAAAATTAAATCATTTTATTTTCTTCCACAAATTCATCTCAGCCTACCTCAAATTGTGCTCGACTTCATAACCCCTTTTCTTCCCGACAAAACCTTCATTTCTGACTCTAACCTCCTCCATCCCTTTGAAACATCAACAGCTAAGCTCTTGCACTGGATCTATCTACATACATTTCTTTAACATATTTCCACTGATCACTTAGTGTAGGAAAAAAAAATACTGCAGATGCTGGTTTAAATCGAAGGTAGACACAAAATGCTGCAGTAACTCAGTGGGTCAGGCAACATCTCGGGAGAGAAGGAATTCCATTCCTTCTCTCCCGAGATGCTGCCTGACCCGCTGAGTTACTCCAGCATTTTGTGTCTACCTCCTCTGATCACCTCTTTTCCCCTCAACCAAATTTTCTTGTATATTCTTTTTTCTTTTAAGTTAAATATTCTGTAAACCAAATAAAAGAAATGGCAGCCATGGGTGACTTGTGGCTGGCAGTACATTCTAACCCATTAAAAATGATTGTAGAACTTTAAAAAAAAAGTTTAAAAGTGCAGCCTTTTACAAATAATCACGTTTCCATTACGTAAAATTCTTGAGGAAACATGCACATAAAATAACCTTAACTGATAACTCATGTTAGAAGTCTAATTTACAACAATATTAAGTTAATTTTGGTCTATCTATGAAACAGAAAGAAAATACTGGAATGGTACAAAATCTTGGATATTTTGGCAGATATGGAAAGCTAGCTCCTACATTTGTCAATCAGTATTAACACAGTACCATGTTGTTCCAGACATTCCCAGCCTTTTTCCAAAGACCACAAAAGCTTCATTAAACCAAATAATTCCTGTTGATGTGTAGAAAGGAACTGCAGGTGCTGGTACACACCAAAGATAAGACACATTGCTATGGGCCAAATTTATTCTTCTAAGCGAAATCTTAGGAACAAGGGTTCTGACTGTTATTAGCAGTATCATGAAATAATTCTAAACCAGACCCAAGCTGGAAACAAGGCAACTGCTATACCTCCACAGTTTATAATATCAATGGGATAAGATTTAATACACCGCACACAGTGTTAATTGAGATAATATTGTGACATTGATAATTAACATTACTGCTGGCGTCTGTATGCAAATTTTAGGTAATCACCCCAAAGACTTCAAATTGTCAACATTTTGCTTTGGTAAAATGTACTAATTAATGGTAACCTTGAATATTTCATAAAGTTGCCTTTATGAAATTTGCATCTGATTACATTTAGTAAAAGGTTCTTCAACATTTTCCTCATGCAACTTATCTTTGGTTAAACGAGGGAGTAATATGATTCATTTCCAATAACTTTAAGTAAAAGAAATCAAGGAAATCATTGCAGAATAGCCGGACAAGTCAGCCAATCGAGGTTTTCAAAGTTAATCATGAAATAGACAACTACATTCCCATTCCAGGTATTCCGGATTGAGATAGCTATTATATAACAGTCATTGCCATTGCTAGAAATATTTGAGTTTGAATTTAATTTCTCAACAAAGCTTTTAGTTTACAACCCAGTGGTATGAATATCGATTTCTATAACTTTTTAGTAACCACTGCGCTCCCTCTCTCTCCATCTCTCCCCCACCCAAGTTGCACAAGGTTCCCGTTCTCACCTGACAAACAGATAACAATGGCCTGTGTTCTTTATCATCGTCACTTTTTTTTGCATATCTTTCATTCATTTGTTCTATATCTCATTACATTACCGTCTATATCTCTCATTTCCCTTTTCCCCTGACTCTGTCTTAAGAAGGGTCTTGACCCAAAAGGTCACCCATTCCTTCTCTCCCGAGATGCTGCCTGTCCCACTGAGTTACTCCAGTATTTTGTCTATCATCGGTTTAAACCAGCATCTGCAGTTCCTTCTTACACATGTTTTTAGTTTAGTTTAGTTTAATTTACTTTATTATTGTCACATGCAGTGATGTACAGTGAAAAGTTTTTGTTCGTGTGTTATCCAGTCAAAGATAAGACTATGCATGATTACAATCAGGCAGTCCACCGTGCACAAATAATGGATAAAGGGTACATTTAGTGCAAGATAAAGTCCGAAAAAATCTGATTAAAAATAGTTCAAAGATCTCCAATGAGATAGATGGGTGGTCAGGACCACGCTCTAGCTGGTGAAAGGACCTTTCAATTGCCTAGTAACAGCTAGGAAGAAATTGTCCCTGAATCTGGAGGTATGCTTTTCAAAGTTCTGTAACTCTTGTCTAATGGGAGAGGGGAGGTAGGGGAATGACTGGGGTGAGACTCATCCTTGATTGTGCTGGTGGCCTTGCAGAGGCAACGTGAGGTGCAGATGGAGTCAATGGAATGGAAATTGGAGGAATGGAGGGGGGAGGAGAGGGTGCTGCACCAATGCAGGAGAGGTTTGGGCCCAACGGGTCCACTTGGTCTATTACAACCTAATATTTCACTTGATTCATTGCAGCAAATGCCCTATTTAATCTAGCACTCTGACAAGCCTGAAATTGCTGCTATTGATTCATCAAATTGCATTCTTATTAAGAGCTGATAAACATATTATAAAATTACATATTTATGTTTCTCAAAAATCAGCTTAAGTCGTTCTTTTTTCCCCGTCTTCCCCAACAGTCCTTTCAGAACAAATATGACTTGCTGCCTGTAGCAACAACAGAAGGGTTTCCCTACACCACTGAGAATATTCTTCTGAACCACCTCCAGTGGCTTAAAGAACTGCTTCCTATAATTGCAGTTTGGACTACGTCCATCTAGAAGAACAGTGGGCATGACCTTCAGCAAACAACAACGGCATGAAAAATCCAGGGAACATTGTCTACCACTTATCAATCTCACTAAAGCCAAACTATCAATCGGGATGAACTGTGGAGCACCCACTTCAAATTTAAGTGTCCACAGAAATTTGTCTCCATCTTTATGTTTGCATCACAATGGCATAAAAGCCACGACAGATGCCAATGGCCTACAATAGATCTAATCATAGTTAAGACGATTATTAATATCATGAAATATATGTGCTAGTGAAGGTATTTTTCTCCACTGCAGTCATCTGACTCCACTTATATATCAAGTACATTGTTTACGCAATATAAAAGTGTAGTTCCACCCCCATGCTAAATGACTACATATCAAAATGTTGACCAACATAACAAGGCAAAGAACAGCCAAAATAAAGCAATGGCCGGCCATAAAGAAAATATGTCATACCTTGCTTCTTAAAAAAAATATCTTGATTTGTATTCTTGATAACTTAAACAAGGTGCTAAATATGGTGCGACAAAATCAGATGTTCGACCAAATAAATATAAAAGAAATCAGTCTATGATTTAAGTAATGTCACCTCAACCAAAGACGTACATTTTGTGGGTGGGCTGGCAACTAACTCTGGCAGAGTATTGATAAGCACCTAAGATGGACACATAGTGCTTGAGAAGCTGAGCAGGTCAGGCAGCATCTCTGGAGAAAAAGGATGGGTGACGTTTCGGGAAGGGACCCTTCTTTAAACTGAAATGAGCTTTCAGTCTGAAGAAAGCCCGAAACGTCACCCATACTTTTTCTCCAGAGATGCTACCCGACCTGCTGAGCTTCTCAAGCACTTTGTGTCCATCTTTGGTATAAACCAGCATCTGAAGTTCCTTTCTGCACATTCATAAGCATCTGCAAAAGCTAAACCAATTCCTACGCATGTTGCTGAGAATCATATGAAAATTAATCATTCATATTTATCATTCAACTCCACCTCATGTGGTGAAAAAGTACAGAACAAAACTGATGAGGGTTTGTTAAACTACCTTAAAGAGAAAATGTTAGAATTATATTATGGTATGCGTTATTTCATAAATGTGTAAAATACGGTGTTTTCCTTACAAATGTATAATCAAACTCCAAGCATAAAGACAAATACTTTACTAACAGCTATTATTTTCCTCTAACAAAAACCATTTTGAAATACACAGTCAAGTCACAAATTTCAGACGATAGCATTTCAGTGAACAAAATTCCATTTCCCTTTCAGGACAAAGTCTTCACCAAGTTTTCTTGAAAAAAAGCATCACATCTTAAATATAAAAATGTTGTTCCACTCAATTGAATTAAAATTTGGCACCTTTTGGGAGCTATCATCCACCATGATTTAAAAAAAATCTTTAGGGCACCATGTTAAATTTCTGTTAAGATTAAGTATTGCTGATAAGATGCACATTATATAACCTTGAGAAAAACAAAAGTATTTTTGTCCTTGGACAAACTATACCATACAACTAAATCATGGGATATTTAAATGGAAAAATTAACCTCGTTGTTATTGAATTAACGAAATAATACAGGAAAATTAGACAACCATAACACAAATCTGTGGCAAATGTTTGCACCAGGAACAATTTTATAATTTGATCAAATTTTCAAAAGATGAGAAAACTTTTAAGATCAACCTTTTCTGCCTTGGGTACTTCATCCACTCTCCCTCCCTGAAGTACAATTCCACAGCCCCAGTGTTCTCATCCCACATACACTTACACGTCCACTTAGTTTTCTTTCCCCTTGTTCACTTCTCCTATCCCTATCTGGTACCATCAATCACCTGCCAGCCTCGCCCAGCTCGTAGAGCCGTATATTGGCAATTTTCCCGCTTCCTTCTCAATCCTGATGCAGGGCCTCTACTCCAAAATGCCAATTTGCACCTTCTACCCCACAGATACTGCATGGCCCACTGAGTTCTTCCAGTTGTTTTTTTTGCACAAAAAACATTACTCTTTATGAAAACCAGAACACAGGTAAAGCAATTATTAATCTAAAGATTAATATGTTTAATTAAACATTACTTCCAAAATTAAATCACTGTAAATATGAAGCATCTGAGGAAAACTCTGGGCCAATATAAACAAACACATTTCTGTATTATAGAGGTCCCAAAAAGACATCCATCAAAACATGAAAAACTGAAATATGGAAAGTCATTTTAAGTAAACTTAATAAACTGAAAAAGTGACCATTGCAATTTGGACACTTCAATGCCCTCTTTTAAAAGGCAAAGCTTTCACTTCTAATCTCCCAGATTCCAAACTCAGTAAATTACATCTTCACAACAACATAGAACTAAAGCGAGTCCTTTAAAATCACCAGCAAAATCATCCACGCGAACTGGGCCCTACCCCGCTATTTGAAATTCGAGTTTATAAAGTGTGAAATTTATTTCCGACCTTTATACTATCACCGTGTGATAAAGACAACGAACAATACCCAATAGCCCTACAGACCACCGACTGTTTTAGTGGAGCATCAGCCCCGTCAATGCAATGGGGAAATTCGTGCCCCGGGACCTGGGAGTTTACTTTGAGACCCCTCAGTTCGAGGCGCGATGACTCCAGTCGTGGATAGCTCTCCTTGCTCGGTTAAGATGAAAAAAAGGGCGCTACTTCGTGAGCATTAGTAAAAAATACAAATTTACGAACACACCTCTACGTCTGTACAAGAATTTCAAAGTGGCTTTGCTCTCTTCCATGATGAGATAGTGACGAGGGGGGATACCGTTTTGAGCCCATTAAAAGCAGAATGGGAGCGGCGAGAAGCGCAGCCAGACAACGAACAAAGACTCTCGGGCAAGCCGTGCCGGAACAGTCAGTGCCGCTGAGGGAGGTCACTGTCACAAAGCCCATCTCGTCATCCCATCAAGCTGCCACTTTCTCCACACCAACTACCAACACAAAGTCCCTACCTCCACCAGCACTAAACCACCCACCCTGGCGATTACTACTTCTCCCACTACCAACTTCGACCCTTTCCCCCCTGCTCCAAGCCCAGCCACGTTACCCATCCTGAACACAAGACCCACGGACGGTCCTCGCAACACCTTCCCACTGTTTCGCCTTCGCCTAAGTGGCCACTTCAGCGCAACACACCAGACCAGAAACGCTCATTCTTCTACCAAATTACCCTGGGCGTCAGATCCAACCCAAGCAAATCCCACAACTCCCCCGCAACCTTCTCTGACACTGTATGTGGTCTTCAGTCACATCCCAGGTTCACCCCCATGATCCCAGCCCACCACATTCCTCTCCGCCGTAAAAACAAGCACACCCCTGCCCAAGATCATCCACGCTATCCCGTCTCATCTGACATCAAACACTGGATCAGCACTATCCCTCCAGGTTCGCATCCACCACGTCCAGCCAGATTCTGGGTTTGATATCTCGCCTGAGCCACCCTTCCTCTAGGCAGGACCTCATTCACCCCAGACTGAACTCCTCCAACCCCCACATTTACCCACTTGATAGCAATGCCAACCCCACCTTCTGCACTTGCTTCGCTCTCCCCGTTTGCTTTAGACACTCTTCCAACTGGGCTCTTTCCTTTTCCCTCTCCAGGCTCTACGCCCACCACTCACTATCCCTCTCCCTCTAGTTCTGAGCTTCAATTCCCTTCCTTCTGATCCCACTCGCTCCAATTCCCCAGTCCTTTTATTCCACGTTCAAACGTCTAACTGCTATCCCTTCCATACCATCTCCCACATTATTCCAGCGTTATCCTCGTCTCTGTCTCCCCTTCCAGCCTTGTCCCTCTACCCCTCCTCCTCCTGGACTTACCCACTCAAATCCCTGCTCCCGTCCCCACCATCATCTTCAATGTGGCTCTGTGGCTTTAGAGGGATATGGGGGTAAAATGGCACTAGCGTGGATGGGGCGTCTTGTTGGGCATGGACAGGTTGGGCCGAAGAAAGGGCCTTAAGTCTATGAGTAACTCCTATCCCACCTCCTTCTGGCCTCAAGCATCGCATCGGCCCAACCCCCTCCACATCCCACTAGCCCAACCCTTGTCGACAACCCCGACCGCTCGGTACACGTCCACCTTGCTCTTCGTGGGCTGGGCCTGGGTCCCACACTCATCTTAAGCCGCAGTCGTGGAGAAAACACAAGGACAGGTCTACATTCTCCCACAATGAAACCCCAAACAGCAGCAACAACCTTCGCGCCTCAGCCCGTCCCATCCCTGGCTCCATGACATGTCACTAAGGAAGGCCCAGTCCATCACTCCCACCCAGGCCCAGTCAACATCTCTCCCTCTCTACACGCTGGGCAGGTCGCTTCCCCGACCCGGCCCTCGGCCCAGGTCCACCCACCGCTCCCGCCCGCCATGAGGCCCAACTGAGGAGCAAAGACTGAGGTAAAATCCCGGCGGAGGACGTACAGGAGGTGTAGAACCAGCGGGCGAATCTCCGAAAGTTGGAGCCGGAGCGTTGTTCTCCCATGTGCCCGGCCGCCGCCGTCGCCGCCGTCGCCGCCGTGTGCCGTTACCCCGAAGCCGGTCCCCTCCTCGGAAGCCGGCAGGAGGGGGGAACGTGCTGGAAGGGCGGTTGCTGCCCGAGCTCCTGAGGGGCGGACAACTTGTGCTCGCCGGCCGTGTGGGCGCCGCCTTCTCCTCCCCCTCCCCCTCCTCCTCCTCCTCCGCCGCCGCCGCCGCCCGGCAGGGAGGGAGGGAGGGGAAGGGGAAGGGGCGGGTGCGGCTGAGACAAGTCTCCGAGGAGCCTCCCCAGCAACGGGCTCGACTCGACGCCAACCTGGAGGGAGTTTCAGATTTGATGCAAGTCTGAAGTAACAACAGAAATGCTCGAAGGTATTTATTCACAAATGCTCGGATTACCACATCTCAGCTCAGGCGACGCCGGGAGAGGAATCGTCGACGACCTCTCACCAAATTTGAGTTCTAACTGCCTCTTCTTCCTTCCTCTTTAAAACATGTTTACCAACGACCAGTTAACTGACACTGCGTGGGAAGGCTATTATGGTCCTGTGGCGACCATAGAGAATGGTCCAGGTCGTCGAACCCTCGGATTGGCCAGCGAGGTCACGTGTGAACGCGACCATGGGGATTGGTCCAGGGAGCGACATCGCTGATTGGCCAGCGATGTCATGTGCGCTTTTGGCGCCCGAAATAGCCAGTTCGGCGAAGTCTTTTTAGAAGACAGTAAGTTTTTGATGGTTGTCCTTTACCTTGTTGTTTAACTCTGTATTCGAATATTGCAGCTGCAATAAACTTCTTCTACAACCAACAAGTTTTCGGACTCGCCATATTGGTGACCCCGACGTGATCTGGACGATCACCGACTAAGCAGGGACCCGACGCCTCGTTGACGATGACCGCGCCGGGCACACCGGAGTTAAGCGCGGCAAGCGTTCACCTTCCGTTGTTTTGGACGCACGCACCGCAAGCTTGGTTTATCCACACCGAAGCTCAATTTCATATAAAGAAGATATCGGACGAATCCACGATGTACTACTACCTCGTCAGCGCTCTATCGCCGGACACAACCAAGCGCGTGATGCGGTTCATCGTGAATCCACCTGCGGAAAGCAAGTACGAGGCCATGAAGAAAGTATTACTGCGAATCTTCGGGTTTAATAAGCATGGTGGTGCGGCAAGACTTCTGCACCTACCGGATCTTGGAGACCAACTGCCTTCCGTCCTCATGTCCGAAATGATGATGCTAGCCGGTGAGCATACGGATTGCCCTATGTTCGAACAGGCATTCCGCGAGAGACTTCCTGAGGATGTCCGACTGCTACTCACGGATTGTTCTTTTAAGGACCCCGAAGCATATGCAGCGAAAGCGGACGCGCTCATAGCGGCAAAAAACAAGGCAAGCGGTTCGATCAACAAGGTCTCGACATCAGTGACCACGCCACAACGACGGCAAGATGGCGCCACGTCTCCCGCCAATTCTCCGAAAGCCCGCCAAAAAGATCCGCACAAGCGCGGCTGGTGCTATTATCACCTACGATGGGGTAGCGAATCCCGCAACTGCCGCTTGCCTTGTACCTTCGCGGGAAATGCCTCGGCCGATCGTACATAGGGGCAGTTACGATTGGCCAGAACCGGCGCCTCTATGTCCATGATCGATTCACGGACACAGAATTTTTGGTGGACACGGGAGCCATCGTCAGCATAGTGCCGCCGACCGACCTCGAAACCAGATCGGGTAAGACAGGTCCCACCCTCATCGCGGTTAATGGCAGCCCAATTCGCACTTTCGGTATACGGAAGATGTCCCTTGTGTTAGGCCTCCGCACGTACGAATGGCCATTCATCATAGCCGACGTCAAACAAGCGATCCTGGGCGCAGATTTTCTCTGGGCTTTTTCACTGGTCCCTGATGTCCGCGGTAACGACCTCCGACCCTCCGCCGAAGATGAGCACGTCGCTCCGACAATCGCCTCCTCGCCCAGCCCTACCGTCCAGGCCGTCGTCGCGGCCCCCGACTCGTATGCTGAGATTCTGGCAGAGTTTCCAGAGCTGCTCATTCAACGTTTTGACACGCCTTCGGCCAAGCACGGCGTGGTCCATCACATCCGCACCGAAGGCCCTCCCGTTTTCGCTCAGGCCAGGAGACTACCGCCAGACAAACTGGTGGTGGCACGGGCGGAGTTCAGGAAGATGGAGGAAATGGGAATTGTCCGTCAGTCTGACAGCCCGTGGGCCTCGCCGTTACATATGGTCTCCAAGGCATCTGGGGGGTGGAGACCATGTGGCGATTATCGGCGTCTCAATGCTGTCACCACGGCTGATCGCTACCCCATACCGCACCTACAAGACTTTTCATCTGGGCTGGAAGGAGCGGTGGTGTTTTCCAAAATCGATTTGGTGCGAGGATACCACCAGATCCCGGTGCGACCGGAGGACATACAGAAAACTGCAACGATTACTCCGTTCGGGTTGTTTGAATGGTTGCGTATGCCTTTCGGTTTAAAGAACGCGGCACAGGCTTTCCAACGACTGATGGACCGCGTGGGCCGGGGTTTACCCTTTTTGTTTATTTATTTAGACGACATCCTGGTCGCCAGCCCCTCAGTGCAGGAACACCAGGCCCACTTGCGGACCGTGTTCCAGCGGCTCCAAGACCACGGGCTCATTATCCAACCCTCCAAATGTCAATTCGGCCTTCCTGCTCTTGATTTTCTAGGGCACAGAATTACCCCTGCCGGCGCCTCCCCTTTGCCCGAGAAGGTGGAGGCTATCCGGGCATTTCCCAGGCCCACCACAGTAAAAGGGCTACAGGAGTTCGTAGGCATGGTTAATTTCTACCATAGGTTCGTTCCGGCAGCTGCGCGAGTCATGCGCCCGCTTTTCCAATGCCTTGCAGGGAATCCGGTAGAGTTGATATGGTCCCCGACCGCAGAGTCGGCTTTTACAGCAGCTAAGGCAGCCTTGGCAGACGCCACCATGTTGGTCCATCCGAGCCCCTCCTCCCCCACGGCCCTGATGGTTGACGCCTCTGACATGGCGGTGGGCGGGGTTCTGGAGCAGCAGGTCGGTGGCCGTTGGCAGCCTTTAGCGTTTTTCAGCCGGCAACTAAATTCGGCCGAGCTGAAGTATAGCGCATTTGACCGAGAGCTTCTGGCTCTCTATTTAGCTGTTCGTCATTTCAGGTACTTCCTCGAGGGCCGCCCATTTGTGGCCTTTACGGACCACAGACCATTAACATTTGCTTTTTTGAAATTGTCTGACCCATGGTCGGCCCGCCAGCAGCGGCACCTGACTGCTATCTCCGAATTTACCACCGATGTCCGTCATGTCGCGGGTAAGCTTAATGCCGTTGCTGACGCCCTGTCTAGACCCGCTTTTCCCCCTATTTCGGCGGTGGACTGCGAAGTGGATCCCCAGGAGCTTGCGGAGGCACAGCTTCTAGCGGATACCGTTTCGGCATACCGGTCCACCACTTCGGGATTGAAGTTGGCCCAGGTAGCTTGTGGGTCGGAAGGCACAAAAGTCTGGTGCGATGTTTCTCTTCCCCGTCCCAGGCCGGTAGTACCGCCCTCCCTTCAGCGCCGGGTTTTCGATGCCATTCATGGGCTGGCGCACCCGTCCATCCGCTCCACCTCTGCCTTGGTAGCAGCGAGGTTTGTCTGGCATCGCCTACGGAAACAGGTAGCGGGTTGGGCACGTTCCTGCGTTCCCTGTCAGACCGCTAAAGTCCAGCGCCACGTCCAGCCCCCCGTACAGGATTTCGAGGTCCCAGCAGTTCGTTTTTTCCACATCCACGTGGATTTGGTCGGGCCTTTGCCTTCCTCCCGGGGCTACACCCACCTCCTCACGGTGGTGGATCGGTTCACCCGGTGGCCAGAGGCTTTCCCATTGTCTGATATTTCGTCAGCGTCTTGTGCTAGGACTTTGGCCCTTCATTGGGTAGCTCGTTTCGGGGTCCCGGCAGTTATTACCACTGACAGAGGGCCACAGTTCACTTCGTCCCTCTGGGCCGCGCTCGCAGAACTGTACGGTTCCAAGTTACAACCCACTACTGCATATCACCCCCAGGCAAATGGACTCGTAGAAAGGTTCCACCGTCAACTTAAGGCATCCCTCAGTGCAAGGCTTGAAGGCCCGGACTGGGTAGACCAGCTCCCTTGGGTTCTTTTGGGCATCCGGACTGCTCCTAAGCTAGATCTCGGTGCGTCGTCCGCGGAGCTAGTATATGGCTCGACACTTCGAGTACCCGGAGATTTGTTTCCGGACCTTTCAGACCAGCTGCCTACAGTCCCATCGGTGTTAGCATCTCTCCGGGAACGGGTGGGCTCCCTGGCCCCAGTTCCAACTTCACGTCATGGTTGTCCCATGGTACATGAACCGCCTTCCCTGAAGGACTGTGAGTTTGTTTTTCTGCGAAAAGATGCCCATCGCGCCCCGTTGCAGAGGGTCTATCAAGGGCCGTTCCGGGTTTTGCGTAAGGGAACGGCTACCTTCACCTTAGACATGTGCGGCAAGAGTGAGCTCGTCTCGGTGTCCCGGCTCAAACCTGCACATTTGGATCCGGATCAACCAGTCCTGGTCGGTCAAACCCCTAGGAGAGGCCGACCTCCGTTAGTTCCGCTCAGTCCAGGACCCCCCGTTCCGACAGTTCCTCCAGGACCCCCCGTTCCGGTAGTTCCTCCAGGACCTCCCGTTCCGGCTGTTCCGCCAAGTCCGGAACCCCCGGCTCCTGTGGTTCAGGCTGTCCCTCTCCGTACTCGTTATGGTCGCGAAATCCGGCTCCCTGCTAGGTTCCGCACCTCGGGTTCTGGGGGGGGGGTCATGTAGCGACCATAGAGAATGGTCCAGGCCGTCGAACCCTCGGATTGGCCAGCGAGGTCACGTGTGAACGCGACCATGGGGATTGGTCCAGGGAGCGACATCGCTGATTGGCCAGCGATGTCATGTGCGCTTTTGGCGCCCGAAATAGCCAGTTCGGCGAAGTCTTCGAAGAAGACAGTAAGTTTTTGATGGTTGTCCTTTACCTTGTTGTTTAACTCTGTATTCGAATATTGCAGCTGCAATAAACTTCTTCTACAACCAACAAGTTTTCGGACTCGCCATAGTCCAATATTTTTACCCCTTTTAAAAAAAATAAAAAAAATAAAAGCTCCAAAGTTACTTAACTGGACGGTTTGTGCTCTCGATTTCAGCGTCGATTCAAAGAAGGAATGATGTTGCCTGCTGGCAATATCAAAACCACATTAGGGACTCGTTTGCTGTCACGAATGAATGGGGTTTTCATTTAAACCAAAGAAGCACGAGATTTTTTTTATTTGCATTCTTCAAATTTTGAGGTTTTTGATCGAGTTTAAATAAACGACGGGGAATAAGTCATCCCCCATCCTCATTTGACAGGTGTCGGAGACCGCCACAGTCAGTTGGCAAGACTGCTCCAGTCTACAGGCAAGACTGCTCTAGTTACTTCACCCACTTCGTTCAGTCATTTCCCAAGGAACGTCTTTTTTTCTGAAAATGCTTCAAGGTTAATCAGATCTTTTAATATACGGAATGCTGCATTTCGTTGGGTGGTAAGTAAATAAATAAAAATGTGCTTATTTAAATGCTCACCGCATTTAAGAACGGAAAGGGTGAGGAAGGAATAAGTAGTGACCGTCCACACAGATAAATAGACTTTACACAGAGCTTACGTTGGCATCCTGACAGCCAAACTTAAGCCCTCAAAGCTCTGCTTCGATAAGCATTATAATAAGCATTATTATACCGAGTTAAAATTGGGTGCTTGCTTGCAAATTTTCCTAAACAAAACCCTTTCTTTCTTTAAAAATGATACAGATTCCAATCCTTTACTTGAAGTTGGTAGTATGAAGTAATTTATTTGATACGCCGGCCCAGCAAATGTAAGGAAAAGTGCTCGCTTTAAATAAACCAAGAATTATATCGAGTTATTTCGAGATGTTGTAGCTACAGCTTTGAATTTTGTCATTTAAACCAGCGCTGGTATATGTTCCTGACAATAGACAATAGGTGCAGGTGTAGGCCATTCGACCCTTCGAGCCAGCACCACCATTCAATGTGATCATGGCTGATCATTCTCAATCAGTACCCCGTTCCTGCCTTCTCCCCATACCCCCTGACTCCGCTATAATTAAGAGCTCTATCTAGCTCTCTCTTGAATGCATTCAGAGAATTTGCCTCCACTGCCTTCTGAGGCAGAGAATTCCACAGATTTACAACTCTCTGACTGAAAAAGTTTTTCCTCATCTCCGTTCTAAATGGCCTACCCCTTATTCTTAAATTGTGGCCCCTGGTTCTGGACTCCCCCAACATTGGGAACATGTTTCCTGCCTCTAATGTGTCCAACCCCTTAATAATCGTATACGTTTCGATAAGATCCCCTCTCATCCTTCTAAATTCCAGTGTATACAAGCCTAGTCGCTCCAGTATTTCAACATATGACAGTCCCGGTTTTTGTCTCATCTCCATGATAAACAAATCCCAAAGGATATCATTCACTCATAATATCCTGTCTCCCAGATTTAGAGGGGGTGGGGAGGGGGGGGAAAGATAACTTGACAGTAGAATACCGGATTACCAACGCTTCAAATATATTGCTCTAGTGCAAAACTTGTTTCTGCGTAATTCTTTTTGCTGTGACGTAAGAAACAGTAGGTTTCAATTTTGTGTGGGGAGCGGCTGTCTAAAGGATTTCCTGCAGATGTGCTATTTACGTTTTGCTGACGTCTGTTGGACCCCACACAGTCTCTTATGGCAATACTCAAAGAACCTCCAGAGAGGGCAATAGGGATCACGGTCCAGTATCAAAAATATAAAAGGATGTTTCTATGAAATATATGCTATCCTGCATGCACGATTTTAAATAAACCATACTCATATTCATGTAAAACTTCCATTTGGTCAATGCTTCATTATGTAACATGTGGCGCGATGATTTCTTGCAATCATAGTAATGCAGAGTAATTGATAAGAGAGCAAATTCAGGTACTGTTGTCATCGCGATGAGCTTCAATTCTCTAAACATGTAATTGTATAATTTCAAAAAAATCCCTACATTTTGACCTTTTAGTTTAGTCAGTTCTAGATTCCACGGTTCGACAATGGCAACTATTAATTACGTCACACTATTTACTTACAAACAGTAATCTTTCATCTGCGTCTTGTACCTTCTAGCAACGAGAACTGTATGCTTTTAAAATGAAATAAAACACGTTTTCAGCCGAGAGCACCCAATATCAACGGCCATTTTCGACAGTGTGTGGGTATTAATATAATAATATTATATAATATAATATTCATTTATTGTCATTGCAACGAGTACAACGAAATTAAAAAATAGCCAATCCTGACGGTGCGTACAAACATATATGCAATAAATGCAAAAACAAATAAATACATAAATACAATTAAATACAATTATATTAAGTACAAGATTTTTTAACGGTGTTGCCTAGTGCAAAGGTAGTGTTCAGTTCTCGTATGGCCCTGGGGTAAAAACTGTTCTTAAGTCTGTTTGTTCGGGATTTGATCGACCTGAAACGTCGACCAGAGGGCAGATGAACAAACAGACGGTGGCCGGGGTGGGATGGATCTTTTATTATTTTGCCTGCTCTACTGAGGCAGCGTAGTCTGAACAGGTGCTCCAGGGAGGGCAGTGAGCAGCCGATGATCTTCTGGGCCGTCGTGATGACCCTCTGAAGGGCCTTCCTGTCCTTTTCTGAGCAGCTGGCATACCATGTGGTTATACAGTATGCCAGCACACTCTCGATGGAGCAGCGATAGAAGGACAACATGAGCTTCTCCTGCAGGTTGGTTTTCCTGAGGATCCTCAGGAAGTGGAGTCTCTGCTGTGCCTTCTTTACTGTGGTGATGGTGTTGGTAGACCAGGTAAGATCCTCTGCGATGTGCGTACCCAGGAACCTGAAAGCTGGTACCCTTTCCACACAGACCCCATTGATGTAGAGTGGGTCGTAATCTCCACTGGTTTTTCTAAAGTCAATTATAAGTTCCTTTGTTTTGGAGGAGTTCAGGACCAGATTGTTCACTGAACACCATGCTGCCAGCCTTTGGATTTCATCCCTATAGGCTGTCTCATCTCCTTCTGAGATGAGTCCAACCACAGTCGTGTCATCCGCGAACTTGATGATGGTGTTGGTGGGATGGGTGGGGGCGCAGTCGTGAGTGTAGAGGGAGTAAAGGATGGGGCTCAACACACAGCCCTGTGGTGAGCCGGTGCTCAGTGTAATGGTGGAGGAGAGGTGAGGGCCTATTTTGACGGTCTGGGGGCGGTTGGTCAGGAAGTCCTTGATCCATTGGCAGATGGTTTGGGAAAATCCAAGGTCGGAAAGTTTGGTGACCAGTCTGCTCGGGATGACCGTGTTAAAGGCAGAGCTGAAGTCGAGGAAGAGCATCCTCACATAGCTCCCCTGGTGTTCAAGGTGGGTCAGTGCAGAAGAATGGTAATCATGGTGGAAGTTAATTTAATAATGCAAAAAAAAAAGTATGATCTCATATTATATTTTAGATAAGTGAAGAGTGCAATATCACCGTGGTTATTGATAAATATACTTTGTTATAAGTCTATTTTCCTTGGAACGGTTTCCCTTTGCTCCTCCTGTATTAAAATATATTAAATGTCTTCCAGGACTTGGGGATTTTTACTTAAGTCATTTGATCTCAAGTCAACAATTTCCTGATTTTTGATCAAGTATAAATAAACAACTGCCGAAAGGAACTTACTTTAAAACGGATATCAACTAACATTTCTGTGTTTTAATTTAAAGTAACGCACTTTACAAAAATCAGAGCAAATGTGACCCGAGGTTAATGTTCAAAATCCAAGCCCCACTCGTACCCACGCCGCCTGCAAATATTATAACAATAAAATTATTTCGTTATAGTTAGTTGCAACAATGTTTATTATAAAACGCAGACACATCCAATCAGATTTGTTTTTGTCTTGGGAGTCGAATGAAACACGACTTCCAATGACCACTGTCTGCTCACTAGTCTGTGAGCAAATTTTCATTAACTTTACTTGCCAGTGGAAGAATAGGTATCAGTCATTTACTTTTTAATATGAAACACCGTCACATATCCAAAACCCTTGTTAATTAAATGCAGGTAGGCACAAAAGGCTGGAGCAACTCAGCGGGAAAGGCAGCATCTCTGGGGAATCTATGAAATGCACACTGTATATGAAATCAGCATCTACGAAATGCATATATTTATTGAAAATTAGATTTCGTTCCAGAATACCGAAATGTCCAGTAAACTAAAACATTCAATGCCGCATTGAAAGATGTTTTGGTGGACAACGTTTGTCAATTACGATTTTGTCCGCGTTCGTAGTTTTATAATAATGTTACGGAATTCATCTTAATCATTAACACGGAAAATTCCGTTAAAAAGTGTAAACATTTTGAACTTGGCTCCAGTTTAGATACATCTCCCATTTGCTAACATGATAGCGTACGTGCAAATGGCTGAGTTATAATCTTATGATAAATCATGTTTTCCATATGAATACATCAATAAAGTTGATGTTATTCGTTCTGATAGAATTTCCAATGAAAAATACCGAGTACCGAATTCAATTAGATTTATATCTTGAACTGATGTTTCGTCTATATCGCGAAAGAAAACATTCCCGACAGTTATGCTCTTAAATGCAGAAGACTGCACAGGCATAGAGAAAATCTCCCAAAAGCATTTCCTCACCCGATGATGATGCCTCAAATCCTTTCCAGGAAATTATATTCACATTTACATTATTTAAAACCAAATAGATAATATGTAACTTTTTTGCAAAAATAAGGTTGTAAATATAAATGGTAGAGTTGCTGCCTCCCCGCCAGGGACGCGGGTTTGATCCTAACTAATGTATGTGAGGTATCACAAAATGCTGGAGTAACTCAGCAGGTCAGGCAGCATCTCTGGAGGGAAGGAATGGGTGACGTTTCGGGTCGAGACCCTTCTTCAGACTGATGTCAGGGGGGGGTGGGACAAAGAAAGGACATAGGTGGAGACAGGAAGACAGTGGGAGAACTGGGAAGGGGGAGGGGAAGAGAGGGACAGAGGAACTATCTAAAGTTAGAGAAGTCAATGTTCATACTGCTGGGCTGTAAGCTGCCCAAGCGAAATATGAGGTGCTGTTCCTCCAATTTGCAGTGGGCCTCACTGTGACACTGGAGGAGGCCCATGACAGAAAGGTCAGACTGGGAGTAGGAGGGGGAGTTGAAGTGCTCAGCCCCCGGGAGATCAGGTTGGTTAAGGCAGACTGAGCTAAGGTGTTGAGTGAAACGATCGGCAAGCCTGCGTTTGGACTCGCCGATGTAGAGAAGTTCACATCTGGAACAGCGGATACAATAGATGAGGTTGGAGGAGGTGCAGGTGAACCTCTGCCTCACCTGGAAAGACTGTTTGGGTCCTTGGATGGAGTCGAGGGGGGAGGTAAAGGGATAGGTGTTGCATCTCCTGTTGTTGCAGGGGAAAGTGCCTGGGGAGGGGGTGGTTTGGGTAGGAAGGGACGAGTGGACCAGGGAGTTACGGAGGGAACGTGCTCTGTGCAACACAGAAAGGGGAGGGGTTGGGAAGATGTGGCCAGTAGTGGGATCCCGTTGGAGGTGACGGAAATGTTGGAAGATAATTTGTTGGATACGCTGGCTGATTGGGTGGAAGGTGAGGACAAGGGGGATTCTGTCCTTGTTACGAATGGGGGGAGGGGGAGCAAGAGCGGAGTTGCGGGATATGGAGGAGGCCCTAGTGAGAGCCTTATCTGTAATGGAAGAGGGGAAGCCCCGTTTCCTAACGAATGAGGACATTTCTGATGCCCTAGTGTGAAACACCTCATCCTGGGCGCAGATGCAGCGTAGACGGAGGAAGTGGGAGTAGGGGATAGACTTTTTGCAGGTGACAGGGTGGGAAGAAGTGTAGTCCTGATAGCTGTGGAAGTCAGTAGGTTTATAGTAGATGTCAGTCACTAGTCTGTCTCCTGTGATGGAGATGGTGAGATCCAGAAACGGTAGGGAGATGTCGGAGATGGTCCAAGTATATTTAAGAGCAGGATGGAAATTAGTGGTGAAATGTATGAAGTCAGTGAGTTCTGCAGGGATACAAGAGGTAGCACCAATGCAGTCGTCAATGTAGCGGAGGTAGAGTTCGGTGATAGGGCCGGTGCACGTCTGGAACAGGGATTGTTCGACGTACCCGACAAAGAGGCAGGCATAGCTAGGGGCCATGCGAGTGCCCATAGCTACGCCTTGGGTTTGAAGGAAGTGGGAGGAGTCAAAGGAGAAGTTGTTGAGGGTAAGAACCAGCTCTGCTAGGCGGAGGAGAGTGTTAGTAGATGGAGATTGGAGTGGTTCTGCGGTCGAGGAAGAAACAGAGGGCGTCAAGACCATCCTTGTGGGGGATGGAGGTGTAGAGTGACTGGACATCCATGTTAAAGATGAGGGAGTGGGGGCCTGGAAAACGGAAGTTATTAAGGAGATGGAGAGCTTGTGAGGTGTCTTGGATATAGGTGGGGTGGGATTTGACCAGGAGGGATAGGATGGAGTCGAGGTAGGTGGAAATTAATTTGTTGGGACATGAACAGGCAGGGTATGTATGTGAGGAGTTTATACGTTCTCCCTGTGACCACATATAGGTTTTCTCCGGGCGCTCCTGTTTCCTCCCACATTCCAAAGACGTGAAGATTTGTACATTAATTAGCTTCCGTAAACTGCCCCTAGTGTGTCGGATATGAAAGTGGAATATCATGGAACTGATGTGCAGGGTGATCAATGGTCTATATGTGTGGAAGGACCTGTTTCTATATGGTATCTCAGATCCTCCAAATTTAGCACCTTCACTTTAAATGCTTCTTGTGACTCAGCCTCCGCAGTTCTAGGAGGACAAAAGAATCGAGATAATTATCCTCTGCCAGAGGAAATTTCTACATAGACAATAGACAATAGACAATAGACAATAGGTGCAGGAGGAGGCCATTCGGCCCTTTGAGCCAGCACCGCCATTCAATGTGATCATGGCTGATCATTCTCAATCAATACCCCATTCCTGCCTTCTCCCCATACCCCCTGACTCCGCTATCCTTAAGAGCTCTATCTAGTTTGGTGCTATCATATTTTGGTTTAAATGACCACTTCCTTAACTTGAAACTGGGTCTCCCCTTAGAGTCTCTTCCAATTGCCACACTCCCTTAGGATCAATTTTGTCAAGAAAATCACCCCTCCTTCTAAACTCCAAATATTACAGACCAAATCTGTTTAGCCTCTCTCAAATGGGATAATCCTCTCATCCCAGAAATAAGTTTGGTGAATCTACTTTAAACTGTATTCAATACTATATCCTTTCTTAGGTATGGGAACCAAAACCACCACTGAAGGTATATGGCCCCACCAACGTTCTATACAATTGGAACAAAGCTTCATTGTTGTAAGTATGATGGAAATATTTATCTTATTGTTACTGGAACTTCATTAAGAACCCTTGCCTTCAGTGAAACTTATACCCATCAGAAATATTGTAGATGAATAAAAAAATAACCTACTATTGTACTAATATATAAGAATTTCTTAAATTGCAAAGGTTCATTCAAACTGGACAAATGTACAGATCATCCTTGCTATTGAGGGCGTGCAGTGTAGGTTTACTAGGTTAATTCCCGGAATGGCGGGACTATCATATGTTGAAAGACTGGAGCGACTAGGCTTGTATACACTGGAATTTAGAAGGATGAGAGGAGATCTTATCGAAACGTATAAGATTATTAAGGGATTGGACACGTTAGAGGCAGGAAACATGTTCCCAATGTTGGGGGAGCCCAGAACCAGGGGCCACAGTTTAAGAATAAGGGGCAGGCCATTTAGAACAGAGATGAGGAAAAACCTTTTCACTCAGAGTTGTAAATCTGTGGAATTCTCTGCCTCAGAAGGCAGTGGAGGCCAATTCTCTGGATGCTTTCATGAGAGAGCTGGATAGAGCTCTAAATGATAGCGGAGTCAGGGGGTATGGGGAGAAGGCAGGAACGGGGTACTGATTGAGAATGATCAGCCATGATCACATTGAATGGTGGTGCTGGCTCGAAGGGCCGAATGGCCTGCTCCTGCACCTATTGTCTATTGTCTAATATTATTTTTAAGATATATTACAATAAATTGTAACACAGTGATTGAGAGTCTTTTTCACCCTTGATTAAATTTACCTGGACAACCAGCAGATAGATGTAGGCATACTCTAATACACAGGATGGGTGTCCAGATATTGACATGAGTTGTGATACCTCTAAACCCACCAAACAAAACAATAAAATATGTTTCAATGTACAAGAAATGCATAAAAATGATATGTAGCTGGCAAAGTGCAATAGGTTGAATACTTAAAGTGCAATATTATATCTATTGGTATCATTATCAGCATATTTATATTATCAAATATCAGTGATCTTTAACCATTACATTAACATTAAAAATCAAAAAATAAAATGTAGTTGACTTTGAACTAAAATTTATCTAAAATATTGATTTCCTGACTATGGTAATGTTGCATAGTTTAATGTTATTTTCTTGATGTATTTCTATTGCATTATATCAGGGCTGCACACATTAAATTCAATGAAATAATTAAGGTTTTTTTAAACATTTGTTTCTTGTCTTATAAATTAGTTACTAAATTTCTTCCAGCAACCTTTTTCAAAAAATTGATCATTTTCTCACGTATGAATTTCGTCTTCCACTGTTAAGAGATACTTTTGTTTCACAAATATGAAATGCCTCACAAATTAGCTGGGTGATTTAGATCTTTTAACTGTCGATTGGCAAACCTTTAGTGACTGAAACATCACTAAAAAAATCTATTTAAGATTTTTAACAAATAATGGTAACAGGATTTACCTGGTCATTGTGCCTGTTTAAATTGCAAAGCTGATCATATGGGACCTTTCATATTTTTGTCAGGTTGTCATGAGAGTAAATCTTCCCATGGTGTTGTTGATTTACAATGACATGGGGAAATATTGTAAGTTAAAATTATTTCAAAGTGCATGATGCATGTAAAGAAGACAGTTTTAATGAGACCAAATCAGGGGATTAAAATCTTCAGAATTATTATTTTTTAAGTTTGAAAAAGCAAATCAAAGAAGAATAAAGAAAAGGAAGAAAAAGAATAATGTTATAAATTGGAGATTAGGATTAGCTCCAGGTGCACATGTTTACTCACTTCTACACAAGCAAACAGAAGCAGAATGTTTCTGCCCTTCTTAGGGTGTTATTTTTATGGCCTACTATTACCCTCTTGCTTCTAATAAATTATATATTTTGATATTTCTGATTCTGTAAAATTAAATACACCATAAACAATTAATTGACGACATAATGTCACAGGTATCATGTAGAACATGACCTGTTTAACTGGAACCTGCTCCAACAAATGTATGCCTGGATCATTACCTGGCAACTAAATTGTTACCGGGCAAGTCTTCTGAGAGTGAAGGACAAGAAATAAACATACCTATTTTACAAGGTCCATTGGAAAGATAGGAAAGATGGCAGATGGAAAGAATAGCTTCAATAAATAAGCATGAAATCATTAAATGATGAGAAATACAAAAAACTGGAATAACTCAGCGGGTCAGTTAGGTGACGCTTCGGGTCAAGACGATAAACAGGCAGTAGAAATAATATAGATAAGATTTAGAAATAGAAAAGGATGTTATTGGAGTTGTGTGTAAACTCAGGGTGGCAGCTACTATTAAGCAAATGTACACATGAAGAGATAAGACAATCTCTTTTAAAGAGGGATGGATTTAACGCAGACTTTAACATCTATGTGGTTTGTGTCAGTAAAACAGTTGTGAATGATAGTTTGTGTCAGTAAAACAATTGTGAATTTTTCGAATTTGTGATTAAAATAATGGACAGGAATTTCCTGGCAGCGAGGAGCAACTTGGGTCACTGCTCCGCTACTCGTTAGGTTTGCATTTACCTGGAGTGGATCTCCTACTGGCAGTTTCTTGAAGCTGTTTCCAATGGTGTTTATAAGGCCGTGTACAGGTAAGGCTTTTTGAGCATAAATGGTAACCCCCCCTCCCTCCCACATAGAAATGCTTTACCAGCTGGCTAAGCCATACTCCTATAAGCTCATTGACTGCCAAATTCACTCATTGGCCATTGACACAGGTACACCTCAAGGCTGCTTTCTTATTCTCTTTACACCTATGACTGTGTGGCTAAGGACAGCTCCAATGTCATCCATAAATTTGCCAAGGATACCATTGTAATTCGCTGAATTGCGGGTGGTGAGGATTTTATGTACAAGAGTGAGATAAAACAGTTCAGTTGTGCCTTAACAGCTTCTCGCTCAACATCAACAAGACCAATGAACTAATTGTTGACTTCTGAAAGGGGGAGTTGCGAGATCACGTGTCAGTGTTCATTGGTGGGTCAGTGGTGGAGAACATTAACAGCTCCAAACTGCTGGGCGTTAACGTCTCGGATGACCTGTACTGACTGGGCCTAGCACATAGGGCGGCACGGTAGCGCAGCGGTAGAGTTGCTGCTTTACAGCGAATGCAGCGCCGGAGACTCAGGTTCGATCCTGACTACGGGTGCTGCACTGTAAGGAGTTTGTACGTTCTCCCCGTGACCTGCGTGGGTTTTCTCCGAGATCTTCGGTTTCCTCCCACACTCCAAAGACGTACAGGTATGTAGGTTAATTGACTGGGTAAAATGTAAAAATTGTCCCTAGTGGGTGTAGGATAGTGTTAATGTGCGGGGATCGCTGGGCGGCGCGGACTTGGTGGGCCGAAAAGGCCTGTTTCCGCGCTGTATATATATGATATGATGATATGATAGATGTAATCACGAAGAAGGTACGCCAGCATCTCTACTTTCTTAGAAGTTTAAAGAGATTCAGCATGTCACTGAACTGGAGGAGACTCACTGTGATGGATGTTTCTTTTTTTGTTTTGTGTTGGTTTGTGGTTGTGTGCAATTGCTTATTTTATTGCTCTTATTGTTGGACTGTGGTTGACGAAATCTCGTCCAAAAGACTTGTTTTTTTTGGATGACAATAAAGGTAATTCTGATTCTGATTCTGATTTTAACAACTTGTATCAGTCAGTTTAGTTTATTGTTACATGTACCGAGGTACAGTGAAAAGCTGAATTTATTGGATTAAAAATAAAAGATTAAACAATTGCACTAGTAAACAATTGAAATAGTCAAATACATCACAGTTATTCTGTGTTGAGTAGTCTTGTTGTTTACTTGCCTTGAGGTGTCCATCTTATTGCTATACTGGTGATGGAATTGGCTTTCATCCAAAGCACTTGACTAATTCATCTTCAGTAACTGGTAATGATGGTGCCCTTATCTTCATGGCCACACTGTATACATAGGTTTTGGTTTTCATACTGTTCTGGACCAAAAGATATGAAGCATTCTTCTGAGTTCAGTTACATGCATTGAAGCCAATTTATACATGTAATATGTGGCATCATTTCCAGCAGTATGGAGAAGTGTATACAGCTCTGATAAACCTTGACGTTTGGTGTTAATATTGCTTGTTGACACTTGCAAATGTATAGTTAAGCTGCTGAAGATGCTCCTCGCTTTATAGATTCTGTTCAGATGATCTGGCATGTTGCACCTTTTGGGGTGATGGTGCTGCCCAAGTCTGCATCAGTGAGAATGTTATCCTCTATGCATAATGCTCATGATGAAGCAGATAAAGTTCATAATATCTGTTTTGTTACACTTAATTTTCAAGTTGATTTATTTGCGATAGGGAACTACAATTTGCAAAGTCAAGGACTTCAACAGTCTCCTCTGATACTTTTCAAGGAAATTGATTTATTGTCACACATGTACTAGGATGAGGTACAAGCACAGATGCTCACCGACTTAGGAAGTGCTACTACGCATGTGCAAATTTATTATTCGACCCAGAGAACACGTCGGAGCTCCGATGCGGAGACCTCATGGAAGCTCCGACGTGAAGACCACATGGGGGCTCCGACGCGGAGACCACATGGGAGCTCCGACGTGGAGACCACATGGAAGCTCCGATGCAGAGACCACAAGGGAGCTCCAAAGCGGAGTCAATATTTCCAAATTCTCCAAATTTGAGGAAGGATATTCTTGCTGTTGAGGGCGTGCAGCGTAGGTTTACTAGGTTAATTCCCAGAATGGCGGGACTATCCTATGTTGAAAGACTGGAGCGGCTAGGCTTGTATACACTGGAATTTAGAAGGATGAGAGGGGATCTTATCAAAACATATAAGATTATTAAGGGGTTGGACACGTTAGAGGCAGGAAACATGTTCCCAATGTTGGGGGAGTCCAGAACCAGGGGCCACAGTTTAAGAATAAGGGGTAGGCCATTTAGAACGGAGATGAGGAAAAGCTTTTTCAGTCAGAGAGTTGTAAATCTGTGGAATTCTCTGCCTCAGAAGGCAGTGGAGGCCAATTCTCTGAATGCATTCAAGAGAGAGCTTGATAGAGCTCTTAAGAATAGTGGAGTCAGGGGGTATGGGGAGAAGGCAGGAACGGGGTACTGATTGAGAATGATCAGTCATGATCACATTGAATGGTGGTGCTGGCTTGAAGGGCTAAATGGCCTACTACACCTATTGTCTATTGTCTATAATATGGGAGCGCAGGCATGGAGACCACATGGGAGCTCCAATGAGGGGATGCCATGGGAACTCTGATGCGGGGACCACGTGCGACCTCCGACTTCAAAACTGAGCTCACTTTCATTAACAGTGCATGCAAAGCCGGGTAAAAGCTAATGATAATGATTATATGGAGAGAGCTTCCACATTCCTATAGTATACATCATAGGCCAGTCCTGTGAATGCTAACAAAACATTTTTCAAAATCTATAAGATTTATGTCAGTTTGCCATTGTCATTATGAGCAATGCTGTATTATGTTTTGTAGACCAAAGATCCAGTCTGTGCATCCATCTTCTTTTCAAAAATCAACTTGCTCTTTAACAAAGACACCATCAGCTACCTTTGACAGTTGCTGCACTATTGATTTTCATTATACTTTGCCTGACATAGGTAAAAGTGTATCAGGCATTACAATCACTGAGCACTCCTTTCTTATGTATCTTCTTTAAAACACCATTTGTCCATTAATCTGCTGTAATTTCCTTACCAAGGGTGAGAAGAATGGAGGGGCCAGGATAAATGCTGCTAAATCAGGACTTCAGATTCCACCCATCAACTTTCCCTGGCACCCAAGTGTCCAATTTCTGATTTAACCAGAGCTTTCTTATTTCTGACATGATCCAACGACCGACTGTTTTCTGTCATCAAGTGGACTGCTTCTGTCTTCATGTCAGTGGCTTTCTTTCAGCTTTCCCCACTGGCAGTCATGTGGGTTACTGTCACCCGAAAGCCAAACTTAGGAGCAGCAGTTGACTGCTTCATTGCTGTTTTGTGTTTTGCATGACAGGGTTGTGAGCTTCCAACTAATTCTCAGCCTGGGGAATCCCTTCTGTCTGTCCTTTCATCCTCAGACCAAACTGGCATGGTTGAAACTGCCAAGAGAAGACCCTCCCCCCCCACCAGCACAGTCCCCAAAGATCATTAGTAAATGTAAATTGCCCTGCCACAGCATAACATAGACCCTTGGAGACAGAGGGCGATACCCATGAGGTCAAGATCAATTGTTCACAGTGCTTGACCTCTAAAAGATCACAAATGTTATCTTCTACTTTATTACCAGTAGCTGACATCTTTTTTTATTACTGGGAAATAAGTCATCAGTGGGAATAAATTATAAATTTGTAGAAATATGAATTAGTTGCAAGTTTAAACTATTTGACACAAATCTGCTAACTTCAGATGTTTTTACTGTAAATATCTTCCAACCATTTTAATTGGGTTGCAGTAAAAGAATGTTTGTGAGTGTCTTCATTTCTTTGTATATTTGTCTAGATAAAAAAGTAATTTTGACTTGACTGTTAATTAGTAAGAAGATTGTGAGACTGTCACAATCTGTTCTCAATGAATCCTGGGAACCCTGTGCCTGGATCCCTCGAAGTGGAGAAGTGCCACTAAGGATAGTACTGAGGACCTCAAAGCAATACATTAGAAGCACATGGAAGATTTGTGTAAATTACGGAAGTGTGCGTCACTTTAGAAACTATCTAATCAGCTGTCCCATCAGATGTCAGCCATCTGCCGCCCCACCAGTGGAAGAGTTTGTAATTCCAACATTGGCTTCATCAGCCACCTGCAGAATCCACACACCAGTGGAGTGACTGGCTAAGAAGGAGGAACATGCAGGTCCGATTCAAAGGTCCAGACTTTATAGTCAAAAGTTACAAGGACATGCTCAAAACTTCCTTGAAGAAATATATTGTCTTCTGACCTTGGCGAAAACAATCCTGCAAAATCTAGAAATCCAGGAAACGTATGGTTTGGAGCCTGCACACTCCATATTTAGTTTAGAGATACAGCACGGAAACAGACCCTTCGGCCCACCGAGTCCGCAACGAAGAACGATCTCCGTGCATTAACACACTAGAGACAATTTACACTTATACCAAGCCAGTTAACCTACAAACCTGTAGGTCTTTCGAATGTGGGAGGAAACTGAAGTCTTCACAGGCACATAAAATGGGCTCCCAGGCATCATCAATCCCATTACACAACTGGCCAAAACTAAATGATCCTATAATTCATCATCCTATAATTGGTCAGCATGACTAAACAGTATGGGGCTTGGGCTGCAAGAGGCATGGAAATTTGCTGTACTCATAAGTGATCTGTGAATAATTAGGCCATTCAGCCCATCAAGTCTACTCCGCCATTCAACCATGGCTCATCTATCTTTCCCTCCTAACCCAATTCTCCTGCCTTCTCCCCATAATCCCTAATACATGTAGTAATCAAAAATCTATCTATCTCTTCCTTAAAAATATCAATTGACGATCTCCACAGACTTCTCTGGCAAAGAATTCCACAATGAATCCCTCTGACTAAATAAATTCCTCCTCATCTTCTTCCTAAAGGAACGTCCTTTAATTCTGAGGCTATGACCTCTAGTCCTAGACTCTCCCACTAGAGGAAACATCCTCTCCACATCTAATCTATCCAAGCCTTTCACTATTCGGTAAGTTTCAACCCCCTTCATCCTTTTAAACTCCAGCGAGTACAGGCCCAGTGCCGTCAAAGGCTCATCATTCATGGGATCATTCTTATAAACCTCCTCTGGACCCTCTTCAGAGCCAGCAGATCCTTCCTCAGATATGGTGCCCAAAATTGCTCACAATACTCCAAATACGGCCTGACCAGCACCATTATAGAACCTCAGCATTACATCCCAGTTTTTGTATGAATGTATGAATGAATGAATAAGTTTATTGGCCAAGTATGCATATACAAGGAATGTGCCTTGGTGCCCCGCTCACAGATGACAACACAAACATACAGTTAACAATTAAGAATAAAGCATAAACACATCAAAACAATAAGGATACACCATTACGGTCTAAACATGTGGGTGAAAATAAACCAGAGCAAAAAAGAGAATACAGACTTTGGTTATTGAGTATATTCTAGCCCTCTTGAAATGCTGCTGAAATTACATCAGCAAGGCTCATTGCTCAGCTCAACTATAATCTCGCTGCTGACTACAAAGTAGATGCACCTCAAAATATTAGTCATCTGGAGCAAAGGTCTGACCATCTGGTTATATATTCATCCTTTGTAAAGTTGGAGATCTTGTACTGCCTAGAATAAAAGTACAGAATGTGACTTTTCTAAGCTATTGACTTTACTGAAACTATCCTCAGGTACCTATCATTATGCCTTTCTTACCAAGAGTGCAGGAATGATGGCACACCCCCAAAATCCCATGACAAGCTTTCTAGAGACACAGTACATGGTGCAGGCAATTTCCCCTGTCATCCCAGGGTAAAATACAGTCTGCGTGAAGATATACTGGGTGAATGGTGGACACACAACAGATGAAATACACAAAAAACTGGAGTAACTCAGCAGGACAGGCAGCATCTCTGGATAGAAGGAATCGGTGAAGATCGGGTCAAGACCCAACTTCAGACCTGAAACTCCATCTATTCCTTCTATCCAGATATGATGCCTGTCCCGCTGAGTTACTCCAGCATTTTGTGTCTAACTTCGGTGTAAACCAGCGTCTGCAGTTCCTTACTACAGATAAAATACACTGCATAAATAAATGAAGTGTTGCATTTAAGTATGAAGACTGAGTTCAAGCATTATAATCTGGAAGACATAATGCCAAACATATAAGTACAGGTTTAGATTGAGCCTATGGTGTACTCGACTTTATAAAGCCATATATGATAAACACAAGGAAATTATGGTGAGCTTTAATAAGGACTGGTTTAGCCATAGCTGTGTCCAATTCTGTGTGTCACATTATAGGTTGATAAGAGGGTGTAGTGGAAATTTATGAGAATGATTTTAGCGATGAGCAATTTGAGTCACATTGATCGATGAGAGAAGCTCATTTTTTGTTTGAACAGAGGAGCCTGAGAAAGGAATTGATAGCAATATTTAAAATCATGATGAGTCTAGGCAGAGCAGGTAGAGAAATTGTTCCCATGGGAAGGATTAGGAAGCAGAGTTTGGCAAAGGAACAAAAAGTGATGTGAAAAGAAAGTTTATTTTTAAGCAGCAAATGGCTTGGATCAGGAATGCACTGCCCAGGAGACCTAGTGGAGGTAGATTCAATGTGCCATTCAGAGGGAGCCGTAACATATTCAAAAGTAACCAATAAATGACAGTTCTGACAAGAGAGTTGGGTATGGGGCTAATTGATTTGCTCTTGCAGAGAGCATCTCCAAACTTCATGGGCTGGGCAGCCTCCTTATGTGCTTGTATGAAATTTAAATAATTGTGTACTTTGGATTGCAAGCGACCGAGAAACGAGGCTACACCCCGTACACTATCCAGATATTATGAAGAATCAAATATGAAACAGAACGAAATTAAAAGCTAAATCACTACTGGTCAATAAAGGTGAATTTGGGTGCTGTCCTGTTGAAGTAGTACTCTGCTCTAGTGAGGCTCTCTCTAACATGGTTAGTGCATTCAGCTCTGGTCATTGTAGTGTAAATGAAACATCAAAGTTCTGGCCAGAGGGAGCCAGCAGGCTTATTCATGAAGTCAGAGGACCGAAATCAAAGAAAAGATGTGAAGAAAAAAAATCTTCAGTACTAGAAGGAGGCTTCAGAGAGTATATAAAAGTATAAAGAGTGATGGAAGAAGTTAATCCTAAACGTCATTTAAAATTAAACCATGGCAGCAGATTAAGGCAACACGTGCGCAAATTGATAAACAGAAAGTTCAGTACTGATGTCAGGATGGATATTCTCATTAAACACTGGTTAACACCTGGAATGGTCCTTCAGAATGTATATTGAACTAGTTCTCTGGAAACACTCAGAAAGCGGTTGGATAATATGATAGAAAATAGCAGGCTTTCTACATAGGATGGACAAGATGGACTGATTGGCCTCCTTCACATACAGCATATAATCACAGAGAAAGTACAACTGAAAGGATTCAGTTCAGTCCAGCATTTCTAACAGAGTTAGACCCAGTAACAACCCAGTGTGTTCCTCCTTCCAGCACGTGCTATAATTCTGCAGGTCACGGTCTTCAAGTGGTTATCTAAAGACTCTTAAATATGGTGAGTCTATGTGCAAATACTGGCCTTTCCACCAATGAGTTCCAGACCCCTAACACATTCTGGCTGGAATTTATTTTTCCACATCTCCCCTCTAATCCTTGGACCAATTAATGTAAATCTTCTTATTTTTGGCCCTTCTGCTGAGAACATGGGTCCTTCCTTGACGTGATATTTGACTGCATTAAAGTTTGACAAGCAAGTCAACGCTGTGGTAAAAGCCAGCTTCTTCCAGCTTCGTACCATAGCTAAAATCAAACTATTCCTCCAATTTGACGACATTGAAAAAATCATCCACACATTCATTTCTTCCCGCCTAGACTACTGCAACTCCCTATACACTGGGATCAGCCAATCATCCCTGTCCCGCCTGCAATGGTCCAAAACGCCGCAGCGAGACTCCTGACGGGTACCCGTAAAAGGGACCACATCACCCCGATTCTGGCCTCTCTCCACTGGCTCCCAGTACGGTACAGAATCAACTTCAAGCTCTTTCAATTCACATACAAAGCCCTAAACGGGCTTGCCCCCCCCATATATCAAGAATCTTCTAACCCACCACTCTATCTCCAGGTCCCTCAGGTTGGCCGACTTGGGGCTACTGACTATCCCGCGGTCTAGGCTTAAGCTCAGGGATGACCGCACTTTTGCGGTTGCAGCTCCTAGACTGTGGAACAGCATCCCTCTCCCCATCAGAACTGCCCCCTCCATCGACTCCTTTAAGTCCAGACTCAAAACCTATTTGGACTCCCTAGCGTTTGAGGCCCTCTGAGGGGGCGCTGTGAATTGTTTATGTATGTGCTGTTATGTTTGTGTGCCATTGTATGTTCGTTCTTAGTGCCTGAACTGATGTACAGCACTTTGGTCAACGTGGGTTGTTTTTAAATGTGCTATACAAATGAAATTGACTTGACTTGACTTCCCATCTACTCTGTCCACTCTGCAGCTCTGCCTACAGCTTCCCTCTGTCTCCTCTGTTCCAAAAGAAAGAACCCTGACTTATCCCATCCACCTTCTTGGCTTCTGTGAGTCTCCTCTCTATCCTCCCCAGTGTATTCACATCTTTACTGCAATATGGTGACCAAAGCTGCACACAGTACTCAAGCTGTGACCCAACTTGGATTATAGATCTAGTAAAACCTCACAGCTCATTTTCATTGCCTTGGCTAGTAAAGGATTTCAACTCAATTCTGATCTTTGTGCAGTAATCATTTCATTTATACAGATTTCCAGCAACGGTTATTATTTGCAGTAGAGATTATTAATTTGATTTGTTAATGTGTTCATTTTGTTACTTTATGAATGTTATTTCCACACAATTGTTCCACACACGTCACCTTTAGTTCAATGGCAGCATTTATGTGTCTATATCAGAAGGTTGTTTTTCCTAATCCACAGAGTGAAACAGTCAGTATAACATTTAGAAACATAGAAACATAGAAAATAGGTGCAGGAGGAGGCCATTCAGCCCTTCGAGCCAGCACCGCCATTCATTGTGATCATGGCTGATCATCCACAATCAGTAACCTGTGGGGTTTAAAAGACATTTGGACAGGTACATGGATAGGTAAGGTTTAGAGGGACATGGGCCAAAAGTGGCCAGGTGGGACTAGTATAGATGGGGCATCTTGGTCGGCAAGAGTAAGTTGGGCCTAAGGATCTGTTTCTATGCTGTGTGACTCTATGTCGATAATACTGAAGGTGTCCCATAAGGCGTATGCACAGTTTTCCATTAAAATCCGACTCCCCATAATGTCAATGTTAAAGAAATCCAATGGCTCTATATTGCAAAGTAATGGATTCACCCAATGTCCTAGTCAACATTTTTCTTTCAATCAGTTCAGTTTAATTCATTGTCACGTGTACCGAGATACAGTGAAAAGCTTTTGTTGCGTGCTAACCAGTCAGCGGAAACACAATACATGATGACAGTTCAGCCACTCACAGTGTACAGGTACATGATAAGGGAAAAACGTTTAGTGCCAGATAAAACCAGTAAAGTCTGATCAACATCGCAGAAGCCATTTCCAGGGCATTTTTCACATAAGTGTGATCATACCTGCCGCGGATTGGCACTGCAAAACCTTTTACACAGTAAAAGTATTTCATTGGGTGTGAAACACTTTGGAATAACCTGGGGAAATAAAAGATTCTAAACAAAGCCAATTCTCATATTTTTGAAGTATAATTAGGTATTTCATCCTTTTTAGCTTAATTTATTTTTCTACCTATTTTCGAAAATGTGAATGAACACCAATGATTTTGGAGCAGGGATCCGCTCATGTGCTGCATGGCTGTGGTGCTGTGAGCAAGAGTTACACATCCAGTATACAGTACATGGAAAATTTACACACACCTTAGCTTCCATATTTCATTATATACCATGGCCTCTTGTGAAGTAAATTAGATTTTTTAGATTTAGATTTAGAGATACAGCACAGAAACAGGCCCTTCGGCCCACCGGGTCCGCGCCGCCCAGCGATCCCCGCACACTAACACTATCCTACACCCACTAGGGACAATTTTTACATTTGCCCAGCCAATTAACCTAGAAACCTGTACGTCTTTAGAGTGTGGGAGGAAACCGAAGATCTCGGAGAAAACCCATGCAAGTCACGGGGAGAACGTACAAACTCCGTACAGATGGCGCCCGTAGTCAGGATCGAACCTGAGTCTCCGGCCGGCACTTCATTCACTGTAAGGCAGCAACTCTACCGCTGCGCCACTGTGCCGCCCTAGATTAGATAACTGAGTGGGGTGTAAAAAAGCTGCAACTATGCCATCCCACTATATAAGGTATACACTCCTGCCGAGCATGAATTTCAAATCTCGTACTTCTGCCCCAGTGAGAATAACATTCTTTTTGACACCTCAGTCAGGTTCTAACATCCTTTTGGAAAAAAAAGGTCCAAACCTCTGACAACCACCACACAGACTAGAGTACATATCTATAACTGCCAGTTTGTTTGGCCACGGTTGGGTTTAGTCAGGTATAAATAAATTAAAGACTGAACTAATAAATTAAAGACTAGGGGCACAGTGGCGCAGCGGTAGAGTTGCTGCCTTACAGCGAATGCAGCGCCGGAGACTCAGGTTCGATCCTGGCTACGGGCGCCGTCTGTACGGAGTTTGTACGTTCTCCCCGTGACCTGCGTGGGTTTTCTCCGAGATCTTCGGTTTCCTCCCACACTCCAAAGACGTACAGGTATGTAGGTTCATTGACTGGGTAAATGTGAAAATTGTCCCTAGTGTGTGTAGGATAGTGTTAATGTGCGGGGATCGCAGGGCGGCGCCGACTCGGTGGGCCGAAGGGCCTGTTTCTGCGCTGTATCTCTAAATGAAATAAATGAAACTATGTTAATATACCAAGACGCATTTTTAAAAAATTCAATGGAAACATAATTTAAAATTTCAAAAAGCAAAAAAGCCTAAAGAAAGCTGGAAATCTAAAATAAAACCAGAAATTGATGGACCATTAGCAGATCAGGCAGCATCTGTGGAGAGTGGAAAAGAGGTAACAGTTCATGAATATGTTCCTTTCAGTGGATCATCTTACAAAATGCCTTTTATCTTTTAGAACCGATAAGTTTCAAATTGTTTAAGTTTGAGTAGGGGAAAAACTGGGTAGATATGGAATTAGTTTATCCTAAAGAGGGAGATAAATGAATATGAATTATCTCCAAAGCAAAATGTGATTGTCCTGGATTTTACTGACAAATGGTGTTTACCTCTCTAATTGGAAGCAAGTGCAGGTTCTCTGTCCATGTGGAGTCAAACTTACCATTCCCAAACTTGCTGAACAATACTGGGAAAAACAAATTCCCAATTTTACTGAGTTTCCTCAGGACTGCAGCAAGTTTGCACCCAATTAACTTCAATGATGACTATAAGGCTGATACATTCAGAGAAATTTAATCTGTTCACTGCCATGGATTTTTCCCCACTATTGGCAATAACCTGAGTATAGAAACATAGAAAATAGGAGCAGGAGTGGGCCATTCAGCCCTTCGAGCCTGCACCACCATTGAACATGATCATGGCTGATCATTCAAAAACAGTACCCCGTTCCTGCTTTTTCCCTATTCATTTAGCTCCAAGAGCTAAATCTAAAACCCCTGTCCCACTTAGGCGATTCTTTAGGCGACTACAGGCGACGAGGCTGTCGCCACACGGTCGCCGGGGTGTCGCCTGTATGGACGTGGTCGTCTCCAAAGAGTCGTAGCGTCTTTCTGGTCGCCGCTGGATTTTCAGAATGTTGAATTTTTTTTGCCGACAGTGGGTTTGACGCCAATGAGCGTAGCTTCACGTCTCCTGACGTAGGCGCTGTCGTAGGTTGTCGCCAGGTGAGTGTGAGTGTGAAAGTGTCTGTGTGTGTGTGTGTGTGTGTGTGTGTGTGTGTGTGTGTGTGTGTACGTGTGTTGTTGGGGACGGGGGAGGGGAGGGGAGGGGGGGGGGAGGTGGGACAGGTCATGAGAGGCAGGTGGACTCAGGACTTGGGCTTTTCCGAGTGTTGGAGATAGGATGCAGTGGCCTGAAAGATGCAAGGTAACTCTGAGAATCAGATTTTATTAGATTTTTAGATTTAGAGATACAGTGCGGAAACAGGCCCTTCGGCCCACCGGGTCCGCGCCGCCCAGCGATCCCCGCACATTAACACTATCCTACACCCTAGGGACAATTTTTCCATTTGCCCAGCCAATTAACCCACATACCTGTACGTCTTTGGAGTGTGGGAGGAAACCGAAGATCTCGGAGAAAACCCGAGCAGGTCACGGGGAGAACGTACAAACTCCGTACAGATGGCGCCCGTAGTCAGGATCGAACCTGAGTCTCCAGCGCTGCATTCGCTGTAAGGCAGCAACTCTACCGCTGCGCCACCGTGCCGCCCTGAATGGGATCCCCAACCAAACTTTCACTGGAGGCAGCAATTGTCAATGGCAAGAGAAGTTGGTCTTCTTTCCTATGCATTTTTGTAAATAGAGTCATGCAGAGGAGATAATGCTATTTTACTGTATGTGTGCGGGTTTCAAAAAATGTCAGGTGGATATGTGTGACATATGTTGAGAATTGTACAAGGAAACGCAGATTACAAAGAAAGAGACCAAGTGCTAGAGTAACTCAGCGGGTCAGGCAGCATCACTGGTGAATATGGATAGGCGATGTTTCAGGTTGGGACCCTTCTTCAGACTGCTGGAGAATTTCTTCAAAGTAGGCAAACCTAGAGGAAGTTTTGCAATGGAGCAGTAAAGTGTAGACACAAGGAACTGCAGATGCCGGTTTACAAAAAAAAAAAAAAAGATACAACTGCTGGAGTAACTCAGCAGGCCAGGCAGCATCTCTGGAGAACATGGGAAGGTGATGTTTCAAGTCGGGACCCTTCTTCAGATGAATGCAATCCCAAACTCACACGTCCAGTCTGAAGAAGGGTCCTGACTCGAAACATCGCCTCTCCATGTTCTCCAATGGTGCTGCCTGATCTGCTGAGTTACTCCAGCACTCTGTATCTTTTTTTATATGTTGGGAATTCCTCAGTCAAACCTCTTGGCATGCAATAATTCAGAGAACTGTTTCACTCCACAGTACGTTCACTTATAATTGTACAGCTCTGAAAAAAACCAGGACTACGAAATCTAATTCCCAGGTGGGATGTTTTACGATATACCTTGCATTGGTGATAAACAAGGAAGCGTGTCTTTGTATTGACGAGACCTCAACTGGGCCAGAGTTAGGGTGCAAAAGATTATTTTCAGTGATGCTGGAAAATGGAAGATAAAAAGAACAAGTCATGTTTTCTGCTCCTCCTCACTATTCAGTGACTCATTGTGGAAAGCCTGAGCATGTGGATTCCAGGTGAGAAAATGATACGTTTCGGTCACTTAAAGGCAGAAAGTCAGGAACAGATCGGAATATGTTTTGCATTATTCCAAAAACATATATCACATAGAAACATAGAAAATAGGTGCAGGAGTAGGCCATTCGGCCCTTCGAGCCTGTACCGCCATTCAATATGATCATGGCTGATCATCCAACTCAGTATCCCGTACCTACCTTCTCTCCATACCCCCTGATCCCTTTAGCCATAAGGGCCACATCTAACTCCCTCTTAAATATAGCCAATGAACTGGCCTCAACTACCTTCTGTGGCAGAGAATTCCACAGATTCACCACTCTCTGTGTGAAAAAAAACTTTCATCTCGGTCCTAAAAGACTTCCCCCTTATCCTTAAACTGTGACCCCTTGTTCTGGACTTCCCCAACATCGGGAACAATCTTCCTGCATCTAGCCTGTCCAACCCCTTAAGAATTTTGTAAGTTTCTATAAGATCCCCCCTCAATCTTCTAAATTCCAGCGATCAACTGTTGTCTGCATGCTCGACAGATTTAAAGGATTAATATTCCAGATTAAATATTGACGCACATTTCAAGGAAGTGTTATCATTGAAATGAGATACAGATGAGAAAAAGTACTGTATATCGTCCCTTCCAATGCAAATCTGCAGAACACACTTGCAGTCTTCCTCAACACTCCAGCCATTTCTCAAATTAGTCCAGCATTTTTTTCTTCGCTATTCTACTCAAGTATCCTTTTTAGGTGTTGATAAAAATAATATAAAGTCATATGTTGATAAAATATTGATGAAATCTTTGATAAAACAGAATCCTTGCAAAAAGATCGGACCTGAATTCCACTTCTGTGGACTTAACAGTTATTAAACAGTTTTGTTTTGAAAAAAATAAATAAAGTACAACATTCAGAAAGAGATTACTTTTCTGCAGACCACTGGAGTGTGATCTCCTGAATGGCAACACAAGATCACGGTCGTAAGATTTTCCAAACATGTTCCTGAAAGTACGTCAGTCTGAGAACATCTCATTTCAATGATAACACTTCCTTGAAATGTGCGTCAATATTTAATCTGGAATATTAATCCTTTAAATCTGTCGAGCATGCAGACAGCAGTTGATCGCCATTTGTGTCGGGAAACAGGGCCTTCCTATTTTCTCAGAGTAATGTTCATGCCTTAAAAATGTCAGGCAATATCCATGTCCAACAAGACAGATACCTTAACACTCCACGGTATTTATTCACAAAATGCTGGAGTAACTCAGCAAGTTAGGCAGCATCTCAGGAGAGAAGGAATGGGTGACGTTTCGGGTCGAGACCCTGCTGAGTTACTCCAGCATTTTGTGAATAAATACCTTCGATTTGTACCAGCATCTGCAGTTATTTTCTTATACTTAACATTCCACGGCATTACCATCACTGAGTCTTCTACAAATTTCCTAGATATTACTCTGACTAGAAATGCAACTGGAGGATATCTAACAGGTCAGAGGCTAGGTATCTTACTGTAAGTAACTCACTTCCTGACACCTCAATGCGTTCTAAGCTGCAGCAAGGCATAAATCAGGAGTGTGATCAAAGACGTGGGTCCCGACCTGAAATGTCACCTTTCCCAGATCTTCAGAGATGCTGCCTGACCTGACGAATCACTCCAGCACTTTGTCTTTTTGGCAAATGGTCACTTCCCATACCAAAGACTCCTACACCTCCACATAGTGGCTTCACTACAAAACTCAATTCAGTTATTCACCAGCGGCAGGTATTCCTCC